>NC_064829.1:115390934-115990934 GCF_024166365.1 Elephas maximus indicus | reverse complement strand
ACTTTGGTGAGTGGCATCTGGGGTCTTAAAAGCTAGCAAACAACTGGTCCCAACCCACTTGGAGCAAAGAAGAATGAAGAACACCAAAGACACAAGGAAAATATGAACCCAAGAGACAGAAAGGGCCACATAAACCTGAGGCTCCCTCAGCACGAGACCAGAAGAACTAGATGGTGCCCAGTAACCACCAGTGACTGCCCCACCAGGGAACACAACACAGAGTCCCTGATGGAGCCAGAAAAAAGTGGGGTGCAGAACTCAAATTCTAGTAAAAAGACCAGACTTAATGGTCTGACTGTGACTGGCCCCTGGACTCTCTGTTAGCCCAAAACTAAAACAACTCCCCAAACCAACTCTTCAGACAAAGATTAGACTGGACTATAAGACATAAAATGATACTGGTGAGGACTGTACTTCTTAGCTCAAGCAGACACGTAAGACTAAGTGGGCAGCTCCTATATGGAGGCGAGGTGAGAAGGCAGAGGGGGGCAGTAGCTGGTTGAATGGACACAGGAAATACAGGTAGAGAGGAGTGTGCTGTCACATTATAGGAAGAGCAACTAGGGTCACATAACAACGTGTGCATAAGCTTTCGTATGAGAAACTGACTTGTAAACTTTCACTTAAAGCACAATAAAATAAATAAATTACATAATAAATAGTATGAAGGGGAATCTTTTCGATATTGTTGCTGTTGTTACACGCCATTGAGTCACTTCTGACTCATTGTGACCCTATGTACAAGAGAACGAAACACTGCCTGGTCCAAGCCTACTATTGCTATGTTTGAGCCCATTGTTGCAGCCACTGTGTCAATCCATCTTGTTGAGGGTCTTCCTTTTTTTTGCTGATCCTCAACCAAGCATGATGTCCTTTTCCAGGGACTGGTCCCTCCTGACAACATGTCCAAAGTAAGTGAGAAAAAGTCTCATCATCCTTGCTTCTAATGAGCATTCTGGCCGTACTTCTTCCAAAACAGATTGGTTCATTCTTATGGTAGTCCACAGTATATTCAATATTCTTCACCAACACCATCGTTCAAACGCATCAATTCTTCTTTGGTCTTCCTCATCCAATGAGAAAAAAGAAGCACACTAACCAAATGAGATCTGCGGACCCTGCCTGGGTCTTAATTAAAACAAACCGACATTACAAAGACACATGTGGTACTTTTATTAGAGAAATGTAATCAAACTGGGTATTGATATTAAGGAATTACTGTTGTTTTAGATATGGGAAAATGGCCTACTCGTTAAGTCAATCATAAAGAAGGGGAAAGAATTATTATACATACGTACAAAAGTATTTATGATAAAATATGGTGTCTAAGGTTTCTTTTAACTCTAGTAGGAGGAAAGTAGTTTTAGATGAAATAAGACTGGTAGAATACTGATGACTACTGAACCTGAGTGACAGTATGGAGGAATAAGGGTTTCTTACACTATTCTATTTCTGTACATATTTAAATCTTTTCATAATAAAATGTGTGTGTGTGTTTTTCAGGCAGATGGCCAAGGGCTACCTTTATTTTACTTTTTTACTGTACTTTAGGTGAAAGTTTATGGAGCAAATTACCCATTCCCCATTGCTGTCAAGTAAATTCCAACTCATAGTGACCCTATAGGACAGAGTAGAACTGCCCCATAGGGTTTCCAAGGAGCACCTGGTGGATTGGAACTACCGACCTTTTGGTTAGCAGCCATAGCTCTTAACAACTATGCCACTAGGGTTTCAGTTTCTCATTAAACAATTAATACATATATTGTTTTGTGACATTGTTTGCCAACCCCAAGACCTGTCAACACTCTCCCCTTCTCGACCTTGGGTTCCCCGTTTCCATTCATCCAGTGAAGCTCTCACTTGTCTATGCCAAGAAATTTGGAAGATAGCTACTTGGCCAGCCAACTAGAAGAGATCCGTATTTGTGACTATTCCAAAGAAAGGTGATTCAACCCAAAACCTGTTGCTGTCGAGTCGATTCCAACTCATAGCAACCCTATAGGACACAGTAGAATGGCCCCATAGTTTCTAAGGAACAGCCGGTAGATTCGAACTGCTGACCTTCTGGTAAATGCTGTAGCACTTAACCACTACACCACCAGGGTTTCCAGGTGATTCAACAGGATATGGAAATTACTGAACAATATCATTAATATCACACACAAGTAAAATTTTGCTGAAGATCATTCAAAAGCAGTTGCAGCAGTACATAGACAGGGAACTGCCAGAAATTCAAGCCGGATTCAGAAGAGGACGTGGAATGAGGGATATCATTGCTTATGTGAGATGGATTCTGGCTGAAACCAGAGGTTTACCTGTGTTTTACTGAGTATGCAAAGGCACTTGACTGTGTGGATTATAACAAATCACAGATAACACTGCAAAGAATGAGAATTCCAGGACACTTAATTGTGATCATTCAGACCCTACACATAGACCAAGAGGCAGTCATTCGAACAGAACAAGGGGATGCTGAGTGGTTTAAAATCAGGAAAGACGTGTCAAGGTTGTATCCTTTCACCATACTTATTCAGTCTGTATGCTGAGCAAATAATCTGAGAAGCTGGTTTATATGAAGAAGAATGGGACGTCAGGATTGGAGGAAAACTCATAAACCACCTGATATATGCAGATGACACGACCTTACTTGCTGAAAATGAAGAGGACATGAAGTACTTACTGATGAAGATCAAAGACCGCAGTCTTCGGTATGGGTTACACCTCAACGTAAAGAAAACAAAAATCCTGACAACTGGAACAACAAGCAACATCAAGATAAATGGGGAAAAGATCGAAGTTGTCAAGGGTTTCATTTTACTTGGAAATACAATCAACACCCATAGAAGCAGCGCTCACGAAATCAAACAACATATCGCACTGGGCAAATCTGCTACAAAAGACCTCTTTAAAGTGTTAAAAAGCAAAGATACCACTCTGAGGACTGAGGTGTGCCTGACCCAAGCCAAAGCATTTTCAATCACCTCAGATGCATGTAAAAGCTGGAGAATGAATAAGGAACCCAGAAGAATTGATGGCTTTGAATTACGGTGTTGGCAAAGAATATTAGATATAACATGGACTGCCAGAAGAAGGAACAAGTCTGTCTCAGAAGAAGTACAGCCAGCGTGATCCTTGGAAGTAAGGATGGAAGACTTCATCTCATGTACTTCGGACATGTTATCAGGAGGGACCAGTCCCTGAAGAATGACATCATGCTTGGTAAGGTAGAGGGTCAGCGAAAAAGAGGAAGGCCCTTGATGAGATGTGCTGACACAGTGGCCGCAACAATGGGCTCAAATGTAGCAATGATAGCGAGGATGGCGCACGACTGGGCAGTGTTTTGCTCTGTTGTACATAGTGTTGCTACAAGTTGGAATCCACTTGATGGCACCTAAAAACAACAACAAATACACACACACACAAATGAGTGCATGTAAAACTGGTGAAATCTGAGTCAGGTCTGGTTTTGATATTTATACAGTATGTCAGCACTGGGGGAAACTGGACGCAGGGTTTGGAGCAGGGGAGACTCTCTGTACTATTTATCCCAACCCCTCATGAATATACCATTATTTTAGAATAAAAACTTTAAAAATATATTACTAAAAAATAGATTATTCTGAAACATAGAGGATAACTTAAAATGCGCAAGACCGAAAGGCCGGTCAGGAGACCTACTCTACAATTCACATGAGAGAACATAAATACCTAAAGCAAGACTATAGTATTAACAAGGATGTAGAAGTAATTGGTATTACTTGTTAACAGGGCAGAACTGATCTCAATCGTGAAGATGAGAAAAAGGAACTCAAATTTAATTCTCAGTTGTCAGTTTTGTGCAGCTGTGTAGATTCTGGTGCCATAAATGGGTCTGAAGACTAGAGAAAAAGGATGTGGAAGGAGGAAAGGAACACTGAATTAAATTTTGCACATATTGTGATTTAGATGACAGAACATACACAAGGATGTACACCAGTCACCTAGATGGAGAGACAGTGTGGAGATGAAAGTTAGGAGTCATAAACACAGCAGGTCACTAGATTCAAGGAGGGAATGAGCACTCAGGAGAGACACGGTATATCGATACTTGTGGTTTTCGATTTCTAAAATTATGACTGAAAGCTATCTTTTTGGTTTTTTCATTTAATTGTATTCAGAGATTATAGTCTGCTTCTTTGTGATGCACTAATTCTGTTTCTGGGGTTTAGAACACTGGTATTTCCTTGAAAATGTTCCCTGTATACTCGAAAAGAACACACGTGCTCTAATTTTTCTCTTTCACAAACTACATGTTCACACCCCACACACACCAACCTCCACACACAAAATACCCTACCATCAAGAACTTAATGAGGAATCAGGAAGGTATTACGTTAGTTTGGAGCATGGTTTTGACTCCTCACCAAACACACTTACTGGAAACAGTTTGTCCAGAAATAAATCTCACTGAAAAATAATAGTAAACACCTCCTGGTGTATAAAGACACTATAATCAAAAATGATGGAAAAACGAGAGATTGAGAAAACACACTGGAAATACACTGCCACACAGTAAAAAGGAAAACATTTTGTGTGTAGCAGGAATTTGCACTCAGCAATCCTATCCCGCTCACAGCATCAACTGTGCAAACTAGTCCAGGAAGACTAAGATCACCCACTCACCTCTGATGTCAAATTGTGTGGTATATTCCATTCTATTCCATACTCGTCACTTGGACATCTTAGCTTCCCTTCCCTGGTCAGTTCAGACCCCAGTTGCCCAGGTAGCCTTTCTATCTCATCCCTAGACACCCAGGCCTAGGTCATCTCATCCCTAGTCACCCAGGGTGAGGTCAGCTCATCTCTAGACACCCAGTCTAGGTCAATGAGTGCCAGCCACAAGCTCAGAGTCCACCTAACTCCCTCTACTTCAGACCAACCAGCCTCAACTACTCCATTTAGGTCTGATAATTCACTGGAATGATTTACAGAGCTCTCTGGAAACACACCTGTGGTAAGCTTTAATATAACTGAAGTGGATATTGAAAATATGCACAGGGTGAGGTTCAGGAGGGGTCCCAACTCGGAGCGGCAACATCTCAAGAGGACATGCGTACCCTCCCAAGAACAGATGTTCACTCTCACCAAACAGAAAATGCTCTGTATCACTCTTGGAGCAGAATTTCTCCCTGCCAGTGCAGTTCTTGGAGTAGAGATGCCCCTTGCCAGTGCAGCTCTTAAGAGTTCTCCGAGCTCTTATAGCGCTCCGTCAAAATTTCAGATAGCTGTCATCAGAGCCGCTCTCAATCAGGTCCTCAGACAGCTCTCTGTTGGACCAGCTTTCGGTCAGGACCTTGGATGGCTCTCCTGGCACAGCACCTCCTGTCCCTCACCCTCAGCCATGTGCCACCACCTCAAGCACTCTTGGCTGGGCACTGCCTCTGTTTCTCTGCTCTTGGCTGCCTGCTGCTCTCCAGTCTGCCCAGCTCTTAACCTGTACAGCTCCATCTGGTACAACTTTTAACCAGATTGGAGGGTTTCCAGGACAGGCTTCCATGTTCCAAAGGATGCACCATGCCTCCTGGCACTTGTCAAACAGAAAACTCCATCTGAGCCTCCATGTTACAGGGCCTTTATGAGCCAGTCCTCTTGCTCCTTTGCCAGTTAACGGGCAAGCTACTTCTCAATTACCTGAAGGGGTTCCCTAGCCAGACCAGGCAAAACTAACAAACCCTCAGGGGTAGTCAACAACTTAGGAAATACCCTAAGGTCAATTTTCAAACACCAAGGGCAAAAGGCCACTAAAGGGAGCTCACTGTATCACAGGCGTTGGTCCAGCCTGAAAGAACCAAGAACGAAGGCCACGGAAGGCAATCCCACACGTTGCACATACTACCTACCTAACCGTTACTATCTACTCAATTCCAGCCCATAGCAACCCTACAGGACAGAGTAGAACTGCCCCATAAGGCTTTTAAGGAGCAGAATCAACTAGGCGACAACAGGTTACACCTGGCACACACCCACTATGAATTCAAGGAATTCACTAAAACAATTAACTCCTTAAAACAAACAGAGATATAAGAATCCAAGGAAGAAATAATGAATAGGTGGAGTAAGGAAATGGCTATTTACATTTTTGAAAAATAAATTGGCAGACCTAAGTGGAAAAAAAAAAAAGCAACAAAGAAATGAAGACCTTCCTGAAAGGAAAGACACTACCAAAACACGAAAGTAAAGACCAGATTAAGACAAGTGAGCAACATCAAACGGAAATAACGGAAATAAGGATGTTTAAAGGATAATACAAAGCAAAACAAAAACAGAGTTCCACGTCCAAGAAATAAAAGAATCCTTTAAGTGGAAGAATATAACTTTCATCATTATTCACAGTGCAAATTTAATAAATTGTTTAAGGGATTAGAATAAAGTTAAAAAGGAGACACTAAAAGCACCAAACAAACAAAAATGAGCTCAAGCCTTCCGAATTACCAGAAAGAATATAAAACAAAGCAAAAATACATAATATATAGTGTAAGATATAAAAAGCAGCACCTATATCACAACATAACACAAAATGCAGCTTTCCGCTGCTGTAGAGAAGAAATGAAAAAGAGGTCTGAAAGATGACAGCATACAAGCAAAGGCCTATCTGGAAATGCTAACAGAGAGGAAGCAAAGGTCTCCAACTTAATATCGGACAGAGCTGAATACTGGGGAAAAATATTAAATATGACAAAGACACAATCCAAAGTGAATTTCAGATGCCGTTGCTATCACTCCACCAAATTACACAGCATCAAAATTTACAAACAGAAACTATAGGAACATAGATAGAAATATCATGGTGGGGGGCTTTAATAATACCTCCCAACTCCAGGAGATAAAGTGGAAAAAATGAGAAACAGTTTAAAAACTTCAGAGCTATGTAAGAGAAATCCAATGATATATATGAAATTCTATATTCTAAAAACAAATTTTTCCTCAAGTACCTACGGAACATTAAAGAAGCCCTGGTGGCACAGTGGTTAAGCCCTCAACTGCTAACGGAAAGGTCAGCGGTTGGAACCCACCAGCCACTCTGCCGGGGAAAGCTGTGGCAGTCTGCTTCCGACAAGATTCCAGCCTTGGAAACCCTACTCAGTCCTACAGGGTCTCTATGAGTCGGAACGGACCCACAGCAGTGGGTTTGGTTTTTGGTTTATGGAACGGTAAGAAATATTAAACATAGAATTTGTGCCCCCAAACCCAAAACATTTAATAATGACATTCCAAAAAGCTGAATTAATGCAGATAAATCTCTCCAACTATGCAATCCCAATTTTATTAAAATTAGAATTTTTTTAATGAAAATCTTAACACCTAGAAGTAAAAATGTGGTAAATGATAATTAAGTATTTGGTGGGAAAATAAAAACATTATTCAAACCACAAAAGTGACCAACTTCCCCCTTATTCTGGCTAATATGAGTGAATGCTGCTTCTTTACCAATTATACCGTTAGCTTCACTCCATTCTCCCTATGTTCTAGACAAAATTATTAAGATACCCAATCACACACTTACCCAACAGCAACAGAAGTGGAGATGCACTGAGATTCAGCTCACTGCCCTAGACCAAAATCCTGAACTAAAATGCTACCACTTCTTACACATCCAATAGAAAAACAAGACATGACAGGAATGTCCACTGCTGCATTGTTCATAATGTATTTTGCCAAACAGAAGTTAAGAAAGCAATGTGCAAATTATGTCTAGCATGCCACCTTTTATGAACCGGAGAGAAAAAAAAAAATCTCTGTTATTTTTATGTGTGTAAAGAAACTAAGCAATCAGATAAAACTAATAAAATTGGTCATCTGTACTGGAGCGAGCAGATGAAGGTCAGAGGTAAGCAAACAACAGTCCCCTCCCTCACTAACACACTTTTCCCTGTACTGCTTTTTCTATTTATTTAGTTTTTTGAAGTAGATGTATGTATTCAAAAAATTAAATTATGCGTAATAAACTCTCACAATATCTTCAGAGGGATAAGAAGTAATATTACATCTATGGAATAAGAACAGTATGTTAACAGAAAGGAATGTTTAAGGGGAAATGAGAGCTTTTAAAAATTAAAAGTGAATGAATATGTTGACAGCAGTAATGAGAGACTTAACAGAAAGAGAAGAGTAAAGAAATAGAAAAGAGTGGAGGAAAATAGGATGGAGAATCAATGTCTGACAAACAGAAATTTCAGAAAGACAAGAAAAAATGTTTGTGTATCGGGAGACAGTTTTGGAAGAAATGAGGACTTTCAAACCCCTGCACAAAAGTGATTTCTAACCAGCAATTCTATTCTCAGCCAAAAGATCAATACAGCGTGAGGGTGATATAAATGACATTTTTCCTCGATATCCCACCTCTCCACTACCACACAATTGGCCTCTAGAGGCTGAGACATTAGCCATGTGTCACTCGCTCTTGACAGGATAATCAAGATTTATGTCAGGAGCAGCAGGACTAGAGTCTGGCTGCTTTCTGTGGCCAGTGTGCCTCTGCCCTGAGGTTCTGATGACAGATCAGAGAGCTCTCCCAAGATGAATTCCCACCCCAGGGCTCCTCCTCCTCCTCACCTCACGTGAGCTGCCATGTTCCTCTGGAGCCAGGACCAAGGATTCCTGGGGCAAGGTCCAATGAGCTGACATGTCCACAGTGGGCTTCAACTCTTCTTCTCTCAGCAGCCTGAACCCTGATGGACATCTGTAACTCAACCAGAGCTGCTAGGGAAAGATGGGCTAGAGTCTGGAGGACGATCTGGCCCAAAGGCTCCCCCAAAACACAAAGAAACCTGAAAAGACATGTCCACATGGTCGGTCATAAACATTTTCTGGGAACACCAAGGTGCAGGCCCCCACATAACAGTTTGACAATACAGTGGCTCTCAAACTTGAGTATGAATTTGAATCACCTGAAAGTCTTGTTAAAACAGCTACAAATTCTCAGGCCTCACCCCATAGCTTTGGATTCAGTGGGTCTGGTGTAGGGCTCAAGAATGTGCACTTCTAACTAGTCTGCAGGTGATGCAGTGCTGCGGAGAATATAAAGTCTAACAAAACCTTGTCTAGGAATTAGTCATGGGAAAACCACAAGAGTACAGTAACATTACTGAAGGTTTGCACTGCAGCTCTACCGCCATTCAGCTGTCAGAATATAAAGAAGTTACTTCAGTTTTAATTTCAAAAATGAAGATGAAAATGCCTACATCACAGAGTTATGAAAGTTAAATGAGACGATGCTTGTAAAGTACTCAGCACCTCCACGGCACACAAGAAGCACGTATCAGCAGTTACCATGCAAGGTGCAAAGACACTTTTCAGGTACTCCATTTTCACAACAATCCTGTCAGCTAAGTGTTGTTACAATTATTATTTCACACCTTTTATAGAAGAGGACAGTGGTGCTTAGACATGTACGTAATAGGTCCAAGGACACATTGAGTAAGTGGAAACCAGGGATTCCAATCTTGCCTGCAAGGCCTTATGCAACAGACCCTCAGCCACTCTGCCACAGGGAACCTTCTTCAGGGTAGCCCCAAAATGTTACTGCCATTTCCTATTGACTTCAAAGAGCTCAGGCTGTGGGTGACCACGACTGAACTCCTTGCCAGTGGATGTGTATCCATGGCAACCTACACAGACCACCCTCCTTATGGATTCAACTGTGTCCCCAAAAAATATGTTGTAAATCCTAACCCTATACCTGTGGTTGTAACTCCGTTTGAGAATGCATTCTTTGTTATGTTAATGGACAGTATCAATGTAGGGGGCGACTTAAACCCATCTCTTTTGAGATGTAAAAGAGATTAAACAAGCAAGGAAGCAAGCAGAGATAGGGGAAGGTAGATGTTATGCTACATGAAGATCATCAAGGTGCCAAAAAACAAGGACCTTGCCCCAGAGCCAACAGAGAAAGCCTTCCCCTAGAGCTGGCACCCTGAATTAGGACTTCTATTCCCCTAAACTGTGAGAAAATAAATTTCTCTTTGTTAAACCCACCCACTTGTGGTATTTCTGTTATAGCAGCACTAGATACCTAAGATAATCCTCTTCTGACAAGAATTCAAATGTAAACTCAACTTTCTCAAGGCCTACCTCGACTTTGAGAATCAGTACATCTACCAGGGCCTTTAAACACCCATGAGGTCTGGCCTGTCAACAACTTGTTACAGGGCTACTATCTGCCAATCACTGATCATCTATCCTTAACTATATTTAAGTAATGTAATTCCAATTTTTTCTAACTTGGTAAATTGATTTTATGGTTCATATTAAAGCATAATTGTGCAAGAAAATGATGTAAGTGAATACTGAGGGGGCACTTGCACTATCAGATATTAAAACTTACTATTAAAATAAAATCAAAACAAGAAAATCAATAAATAAACCAGGCAATACTGATTTAAATAAGTGACAAAAATAGCATTTAACTGAGCGTGCCCAAACGCTCATTACATAAATGACACTGACATAACTGGCCATCCTCCTGGAACAGAACAAACTAGAACCCCACCACACACCATACATGAGACTCCATTCCAGAAGGACTGAACATTTAAGTATCTAATTTTTAAAAACCCCAAAGAATATTAAACTTTAGGTAAATGCATTTGTATAACATTCTGGGAAGGTGGGAGGGAAATTATTATACACAAGAGAAAACCCAGAACCTATAAAAGAAAAACATATATGTCTGATGTTTCTTAATTATGTTAAAATATACCTTAAGATTGAAAATACACCTTAAAATTGAAATAAAGATAGTAGAAAAAAGCTGGACAAAGAATATGAAAATTCAAAGAAAAGGAAATTTAAATAGCAGTAACAGAAAAAACACGAACTTTTGTTAAAAGAAAAATGCATTAGTGCAATTAGTTACCATTTACCTCAGAATGGTAAAAACAAAAAAAGGAACAATATCCAGTGCTAGAAAGCACTTGAGAAATTCAGTTAACATTGTTGGTGGGAGCTTGAATTGATAAAATATCCTTTTAGTCACTTAAACATATCTATTATGAAAAATATGTGTAACTGTTCCCAATAATATAGCTTCGAATATATAAAGCAGAAACTAACAAAAAAGACAGGTGAACATATCATCTTTCCAGTGTCAGTAGTTTACCTTCCTCTGTAATTAAGAAGACCAAAAAAAAAAAAAAAAAACCAATAGTTAATAATTAGCGAACACACACTGTTTCATGTAACAGATGATTTATGAAAACTGACCATGAACTAGGCCATAAAACAATTTTTCAACTCATCAAAGAATGTGCATTATACAGAGGACATTATTTGAAAATTTAAAGAGCACTTCTTATGAGTCAAAGAAAAAGTAACTGAAATTTAAAAAAAGAGAACACGCAGGACTTGAACAACAATGAGAATGTTACATACGGAGGTTTGTTCGTTCATGTTTTTATAGGGGCGCTATGAGTCGGAATCGACTCGACGACACTGGGTTTGGTATATTAAAGGCTGAAAATTAATTAGCTTAACTTTCAACTCATTAGAAAGCCAGTTCATCACAAATCCCACCGATGACCCCACACTCTCCGTCATTGACCACAGACCCCCATAACCCCAACACCCCAAACCATTCATCTCAAAGATCTCATCACTGACTTCAGAGACCCTTATCACTGACCTCACACACCCGCCATTACTAACTCTACAGACACACCCAGTCAAGGACCCCGTAAAACCCGTTGCCGTCAAGTCCGATTCATAGCGACCCTATAGGACAGGGTAGAACTGCCTCAAACTGTTTCCAAGGAGTGGATGGTGGAACCGAACTGCTGACCTTTTGACTTAGCAGCCGAGCTCTCCACCACTGCGCCAGGAGAACGCCTACTCACGACCAGCCAAACCACCTCAGAGGCCGCTCCGCGTTAAACCATAGAGGTGCTTGCGGCAGGCGCTGCCAGACAGCCTTCCGGGGACCACTTCCGCTTCCTGTCCGGCCTCTAGCTCCTCCCACAGGGGCTGTCGGTATTGCAGGCTCACAGTCACCTCAGAAACCGCAAGCGGCAAGCTGTTAACGCAGCGCCGGTTTTCTAACGGGGACTTGGTTCTGTTTCGGAAAGAGGCGCTGTAGACACAGAATATGGCCGCCCCCACAGGACAACGCTCTATACGGGCCGCCATCGTGGAATCGAACTCTGAGTATGGTCTTTGCTTGGATAGGCTTCCAAAAAGAGGAAGAAATTGGAGCTCGGGGTTGCGGCACTGTGTGTAATATTTGGAAAAGGTAAATCGCCGATCGGAGTGCAGCACGGTGCGAAGAGCAGGTCTCTGCTGGGAGAAACCACCAGGGAAGAGAGGGAACTAGGGAGCCAGGGAGGAAAGGCACTGGGGGAGAAGGAGATAGGTCTTGTATGCGACAGCCAGATCCTGGGGTAAAACAGCACGCTGGTTGGAGGAAGTATAGTGAAATCAGGGTAGTACAATCCGCTTTTTGGAGAAAGGCTCCCAGAGGGTGGAGCAACCACCAGACTTGAGTCCAATACAACTAGATGGTGCCTGGCTATGAGCACTGACTGCTCTGACAGGGAGCACAATAGAGGGTCCTGGACAGAGCTGGAGAAAAATGTAGAACAAAATTCTAACTCAAAAAGAAAGACCAGACTTCCTGGCCTGACAGAGACTGGAGAAACCCTGAGAGCATGGCCCCCGGACACCCTTTCAACTCAGTAATGAGGCCACTCCTGAGGTTCACCCTTCAGCCAAAGATTGAACAGACCCCTAAAACAAAATGAGACTAAAGGGACACACCAGCCCAGGGGCAAGGAATAGAAGGCAGGAGGGAACAGGAAAGCTTGCAATAGAGAACCTGAGGTTGAGACAGGAGAGTGTTGACATGTCATGGTGTTGTTAACCAATGTCATGAAACAATACGTGTACTAACTGTTTAATAAGAAAGTAGTTTGTTCTGTAAACCTTCATCTAAAGTACAAGAAGAATTTAAAAAAAAAAAAAAGGGTGGAGCAAGCGCCTGGGTGAAACCACCCTTGGAGACTGGGTAGTTAATCCTCTCCTTGAAGATACCACCAGTTGTGGGGGTGGGCGGGAGAAGTCAGGCTGTCTCCTGAAGGTTGGGGGAATGTCTTCATTTGCTTCAACCCTAACTCAAACAGATAGCAATAATAATTGTAAAAAGATCTTTAATATATCTAACTGATATTTTCTCAATGAATGAATAAAAAATAAGTCGCCAATGAGTCAGTTCTGACTCATGGTGGCCCAGTGTTTTTCAGAATAGAACAGTACTCCACAGGGTTTTCAAGGCTGTGACCTTTCAGAAGCTGACGGCCAGGCCTTTCTTCCAGGGAGCCTCTGGGTTGGTTTGAACCATCAACTTTTGGGTTAGCAGCCAAGCATTTAACTCCTTGCATCACCCAGGGACTCATGTGAATAAAAGCCTCTTTAAAATAAAAAAAAAAAGTTTGCTATTCTTACTTATATGTACAAGAAAAACTGAGTAATAACAATATCCTCACTATGTAAATGAAGCCTTGAATTCAATCTCTGACTCTACCCTTAGCTTCTCCTATATTGAAATTCTGGAACAGCTAACATACCTATCCTTCCCCTCCCCACATTTCTCTGGTGAACTAAGGGTTAATGAACACATACTTCCTTTCACCTGGTGAACTCCTAAACATTCTTCAAAACTCAAATATTCCCTCCTCCAGGAAGTTTCACCCGACAGTGGTGGGAGATCCTGTGCCCTACTGCAGTTATTGTTGAGACTAATCCCAGCAGGTGGAGAAGGTGTTTGAGACAACTAGACCTAGGCTCTGGTGTGCTCATGCTGAATGCCCTCAGACCAGTCATGGCCCCTCTATGGATTCAGCTTAAAAATAGAACCAGCTAGATGTTTGGACACTATTTGACTTAGATTTTCCTTCTCCCAAAGCCTGGTCTAAAAAAGTCTGCGGAAGTCCATTAGTGCATACACATTTCTACCAGATGTCTGAGAATACTGTTAATTCTGTTGGTAATGTGGTTGTGTTAAGAGGACCTTTTATAAATCCATAAGGAAATTTTTATGGGTCAAATGATATTAGGTTTAAAAAATTCCACTGAGAAGTGGATGGATGAAACAAGAATAATAGAAATGTTGATAAATTTGAAGTAGGGTGACAGGTACATAGATTTCATTACAAGGTTCTCTTCTTTAGCATTTGTGTGAAATTTTCATAGTAAAATTTTAATTAAAAAGGAAAGGAATTAAAAAAGGTTATACAAAAAAAATATCAAGAAGAAAGCAAATGTAATGATATTAGTATTAGACAATACAGATTTCAAAGCAAAGAATATTAACAGGGATATTTCATATTTTAAAAGGATGTAGCTACCAAGACCATACAACACTTCTAACATTTATCTAACAATGTATTTCTGAAATATACGCAGCAAAAATAATACAGCAGGGAAATTTTTAGGACTCCACAACCACAGTAACAAATGTTAACTGTCATAAGCTTGGTCAAACTCCATTTTATTAATTGCCTTCACCTCTAGTTTAGTTTGGTCATTTTAGAGGGCGGTATGAATAGCACGTGGGGGTTTCTCACTAGGCACCCCCCACACCTCCTGACTCACTCTTATAATAACTTGGGCCACAGGCTGGGTCTTCATGTTGCCCCACCCAGAACACTGAATGTGCTATGCTGATAAGACCCCTACATAAACGACCCGACTCCCATAAAAAAGCTGTTATACTTACAGTTTATTACAGTGAAAGCATACAGATTAAAATTAACAAAGGAAAAAGGCACATAGAGCAGAGGCCAGGAAACTAGGCGCAAGCTGCCTGTCGTTCTCTCCCAGTGGAATTGCATGGACAGTGCCTAATTCTCCCAGAAATGATGCATGGTAACATGTACAAAATGCTGCCAACCAGGGAAACTTAGCAAGCCTTGTGGTCCAGGGTTTTTACTGGGGGTCAGTCACATAGGCGTGGAGTGTCTGCATGGCTGACCTTTGTTACGGAGTCTCCAGTCTCTCCAGAGGCCCCTATCATAAATCACAAGGTTAGCATACACTATCTGGGATGGCCCAGAGCCCCAGGAAAAAAATACACCCTTATTACGCAAGATATTACAAGAAATTAAAGGTTATGTCCCAGGATCTGGACAAGGGTCGAACCTGTCTTTTGAATGCACAGGGTTTTGAACAATATAGCCTAGCTTACTTAATCCTTTAGCGCATACATATGACATCATTTTAGAGTTGAAGGCAACTAAAATAAAAACATATGTTTTAAGGTCTGTATAAAATTTATATATATCCATACAATACAATTAAATAAAAAATAAAGCAAGGGATGGATGACTTCAGGATTCAAGATGATGGTTCCCTTGGGTAGGAGAAGCCAGGGGTGGGATGAGGAACATAAAAAGAAGACGTGGGTTATTTCACAGCCCCTTTTGGGGTGGTACTTTAATGGGTGCTAATTCTATTAATAAAAATAGCTAAGTCAGTGAATAAAAGAAAGGAAAATTGAAATTTTGGTTAATCATGAGTTGTTGAGGCAAGAAGTTGAAAATGGGCTCCCTGCAGAACGGAAGCACTAATCCAGCCTTGAATAAAAAAAAATTATGAGCAAAGCCCAGAGGTGCTGCCTTATGGAAAGAGCACAGGAAGACAAGAGGCTGGGAAATTACCATCTTCTATCTACCTGCCCGTGATGTCCTGTTGGCCCAGGACAGGAACCATTCCCAAAGCCAACTCTTCAGACAGGGATGCTGGTGAGGAGTGAGCTTCTTGGATCAGGTGAACACTTAAGACTATGTAGGCATCACCTGTCTGGAGGGGAGATGAGAGGGTAGAGGGGATTAGAAGCTGGCGGAATGGACACAAAAAGAGAGAGTGGAGGGAGGGAGCAGGCTGTCTCATTAGGGGGAGAGCAATTGAGAGTATGTAGCAAGGGGTGTATAAGTTTTTGTGTGACAGACTGACTTGATTTGTAAATTTTCACTTAAAGCACAATAAAAATAAAAAAAATTAACGTTTTCCACACTCTAAAATGAATGTGCCTCCTCCTAAGAGGCTCTGATTTGTTTATTCCAAGTATTACTTATCACTGTCTCCAACCAAGACTAGGACTCACCCAGACTTTGTGTACCTGGGGTACAAAATCCATCTGAAGGCCTATTTGGTGGCTACAATTTCTTAAGGATTTATTTTTCTTTCCCTTAGTTTCCTCTACTTGACTGAGTACTAGGACAGCTTCCTTAGAGTCCCTTGAGGTTTCGAGGAAGAGGGTCTCTTATAAGACATCTCACCTTAGGGATCCTGGCCTTTTCTCTCCATCCTGCATGCCCATACCCTACGTGGGAAGCATTGGCAGAGGACCTCAGGACTCAGGATATAAGCGCTTCCCTGCTCTGATATCTGCTTACCTCTCTGGGTACAGGCTTTTATTTAAAAAATGTGCAACAGAGTCTCATTCTCTCTTCATAAATTCAATGCTTTTATTTAAGATGATTTAAAATAACTTACACAGTGATTTTTGTTATTTTTGCAGGAGAGTAGATCCAATAAATTGCCCCACTAATGGGAACTGCAAGCCTTCTCTGTATATTTGTAATATATATTTATTTTTCAGCTATGTTGCAAATTTTTTCTGACTTTCTCACTTACCTTTAAACGTTATTTACAGTATCTAACATTATTCAAATGTTTTAAACCTCAATGTAGTAAGTTACTGCGTGTAGGTTTTGCATCTTATTACAAAGATATTTTCCATTCCAAGATTTCAGTAAGTTTTATCTATCTTTTCTAATAACAAGCATTTGTTTTGTTTCACATAAACTTGTATTCACATAAGTAAATTATAAAGTATATCATAAAAAGTGATATGAATTGATTTGTGTCCTAGTCATCCACTGCTGCTGTAACAGAAATAACACAAGTGGATGGCTTTTACAAAGACAAATTTATTTCTTCATTGTAAAGTAGGCTAAAAGTCCAAATTCAACGTATCAGCTCCAGGGAAAGCCTTTCTCTTTCTGTCAGGCCTTCTCATCCATCTTCCCCCAGACTAGGAGTTTCTCCACACAGGGACCCTGGGTCCAAAGGACGTGCTCTGTTCCTGCCACTTCTTCCTTGGTGGTATGAAGTCCCCCCTCTCTTCCCTTTCCTTTTTATCCCTTGAGAGATAAAAGGTGGTATAGAGCACACCCCAGGGAAACTCCCTTTACATTGGATCAGGTATGTGACCTGGGTAAGGCTGTTAAAATCCCACCTTAATCCTCTTTAACATAAAATTACAATCACAGAATGGAGGACAGACACACGATACTGGGACTCATGGCCGAACCAAGTTGACACATATTTTTGGATGACACAATTCAACCCATGATAAATTGTGTCCCCGCAAAATGTGCTGGAGTCCTAACCCCTATACCTATGAATGTAATTTAATTTAATTACCTTCCATAATGAAATGTAATGTAATCAATCAAGCAGTTGAGGTCGTACCAGTGTAGGGTGGATCCTAAATCTAATCACTTCTGAGTTATAAAAAGAGCAGTATAGATACAGAGTCTTACATATAGACACAGAAGGAACCCAGACGCTATATGACAACAATGAGGGCAGGTGGATATGCAAGCCCAGGAACTCCAAGGATTGTAGGGTACTAGAAGCTGAAATAGTCAAAAAAAAAAAAAGTGAGCCCTCCCACCCCCCTGCCAGGGCCACACCCTGAATTCAGACTTCTAGCGCATTGAACTGTGAGAAAATAAATTTGTGTTCTTTAAAACCACTCGCTTGTGGCATTTCTGTTACAGCAGTACTAGGAAACTAGTGAAGAATTGGGCATCAGGATTGCAAGAAGACTCATTAACAACCTGCGTTACGTAGATAACACAACCTTGCTTGCTGAAAGTGAAGAGGGCTTGAAGCACTTACTGATGAAGATCAAAGACCAAAGCGTTCAGTGTGGATTACGCCTCAACATAAAGAAAACAAAAATCCTCACAACTGGTCCAATGAGCAGCATCATGATAAATGGAGAAAAGATTGAACTTACCGAGGATTTCATTTCACTTAGATTCACAATCAACATCCACGGAAGCAGCAGTCAAGAAATCAAACAACATATTATTACACTGGGCAAATCGACTGTAAAAGACTTCTTTAAAATGTTAAAATGCAAAGATGTCACTTTGAGGACCAAGGTGTGTCTGACCCAAGCTATGGTATTTTCAATTGCCTCATATGCAAGCAAAAAAAAAGCTGGACAATAAATAAGAAGGACCAAAGAAGAATTGACGCCTTTGAATTATGGTGTTGGCGAAGAATGTTGAGTGTACACGGACTGCCAGAAGAATGAACAAATCTATCTTGGAAGAAGTACAGCCAGAATGCTCCTTAGAAGCAAGGATGGTGAGACTTTGTTTCAAGTACTCTGAACATGTTATCAGGAGGGACCAGTCCCTGGAGAAGGATCATGCTTGGTAAAGTAGAGGGTCAGCCAAAAAAGTGGAAGACCCTCAATGAGATGGATGACATAGTGGCTGGAACAGTGGGCTCAAACATAGCAGTGATTGTGAGGATGGCGCAGGACAGGGCAGTGTCTCATTCTGTTATCCATACGGCCCCTATGAGTTGGAATCAACTCAACAACACCTAACAACAACAACAACAGGAAATGAAGACAAAAGGAGTTTATGTAATGTATACTTAATGTGTACAACATAAAAAATAAGCACTAATTAAAATGCCATCTCTTAAAAATATCATATTATGAGTACCTCTGAAGCCTTTGTATGCCTTTCAGGTAACCATCACTCTGCATTATAATTAATCTTTTTGTTTATATATCTACATGCTTATGTATTCTCAAGTAATATATTGGTTATTTTATGTTTTAGAATTTTACATATAGGTGGTGTCTTAGTTCTCTAGTACTGCTGTACAGAAATACCACAAGTGGATGGCTTTAACAAACAGAAATTTGTTTTCTACACTTTAGGAGGCTATGAGTTCAAATTCAGAGCTTGAAGGGAAGGCTTTCTTTCTCTGTTATCTCTAGAGGAATGTCCTTACCTCATCAGCTTCTGCTTCCTGGTTCCTTGGAGATCTCCATGTGGCTCGGCATCTGTCTTACCCCCCTCTCTTACTCTCGCTTGCTTGTTTAATCTCATATCTCAAAAGAGATTGATTCAAAACACACACTATGCTAATCTGCCTCATTAACATAACAAAGACAACCCATTCCCAAATGGGATTATGACCACAGTCATAGAGGTTAGGAATTATAACACATATATTTGAGGCATTGGGGTTTTTTTTTTTTATATTTGGGGGACACGATTCAAGCCGTAACAAATGGAATCATACTCTATGCATTCTTCTCTGACTTCTTTTTCATTGAAATTTTTGCTTCTGAAAGTCACTCAGTTGATGGCTGTGTTAATGTTACGTGTCAGCTTGGCTAGGCTATAATTCTTTTTGGTTTGGCAGACACTACGTAATCACCTCCCATTTTGTGATCTGATGTGAGCAGCCGATCAGTTGAAAGGGGGTGTGGCCTACCTCCAATCTCACTCTCTTTCCTGAACCTGCACTCTCCTCCTTGCCTGACCCCTGATTCTTGGGATGTAAGCTGCAGAAATCTCTGGCCTGCTGCCTGACTGGCAGATTTTGGATTTGCCAACCCCTGCAACCCTGTGGCCCAGCAGAGGCCTCCAGCCTGCTGCCTAACCTTCAGATTTCAGGTTCGTCAGTCCCTGCAACCACGTGAGCCAGAAAAGTTCAGCCTGTTGCCTGAACCACATATTGGAGACTTGGCAGCCCCCACAATGGCGTGAGCTATTTCCTCACAACTGCATGAATCATTTCCCTGACGTAAATTTCTCTCCGTATGTATTTATATATGCTTCACTGGTTTTGCTTCTCTGGAGAATGCAGACTAAGACGATGGGTTTAGCTATGTTTCATTCATTTTCATTGATGTATAGTATTTTGTTTTCCGGACATGCTGCAATTTTGTCATCCATTTTCCTGTCAAGCGATGTCTTGGTGTTTCCATATTTTTCCTGCTACAATAATGCTTCTGTGAACTAACTGTCTCAACCTTGTCAACTGTGTACAATCTTTAGGGTATATATCAAAAAGAAATTCTGTATGGCATTCCCATCTTCAGCTTTACTAGACAATGCCAAAATATTTCAAAAGCCGTTTACCCACATAAGTTTTCTTTAGGGATGAAACAAGTATTCTAGCATTCTAGCAATTGATAATCAAAATTCTAATATCTGCACATCTGGTAGGTGTCAAATGACATCTCATTGTGTGTGCATTTAAGAAAAATTTTATAGTAGTAAAGTGTATGGAGGCCCTGGTGGTGCAAACAGTTAACATGCTCGGCTGCTAACCAAGAGATTAGAAGTTTGAGTCAACTGAGAAACACCTCTGAAGAAAGGCCTAATGATCTACTTCCAAAAAACCGGCCACAGAAAACGCTATAGAGCACAGTTTACTCTGATACACATGGGATCATCATGAGTTAGAGTCAACTCAATGGCAACTAGTTTTGGTGTATAAAAAAATTTTGTTATTTCAACCATTTTTATGTGTACAATTCAGTGACATTAATTACCTTCACCATCTTGTGCACCTCTATTTATTTTCAACTATTTTCATCACCCTGAACAGAAACTCAGTATCCCGTAAACAATAACTCCCCTTTTCTCCCTGCCACCCACTGCTGGGAACCACCAATAAACTTTGGTCTGTATGCATCTGTCTGTTCTAGATATTTCATGTAAATGGGACCATGCAATATTTGTATTTTCATGTCTGACTTATTTCACTCAGTATAATGTCTTCAAGATTCACTCGTGTTATAGTATGCAATATTCCTTTGTATGTATATACCACATCTTGTTTATCCATTCATCTGTTGGAGGACAATCAGATTGTTTCCAGCTTTTGGCTGTTGTGAATAATGCTGCAATGAACGTGGGTGTACATATATCTGTACATACTTAGGAGTGGAATTGTTGGCTTATAGGATACTTCTATGCTTAACTTTTTGAGGAACCACCAAACTGCTTTCCACAGCGGCTGCAGCATTTTACACTCCCACCAGCAATGGGTGAGGGTTTCAATTTCACCACACCCTCACCAACACATGTTATTTTCCATTTTTATACTAGTTATGCTAGTGGGGGTAAAGTGGTACCTCATTATGGTTTTTAATTGCTTTTCTCTAGTGACTACTGATGTTGAGCATCTTTTTATGTGCTTATTATTGGCCAATTGTGTATCTTTTTTGGTGAAATGTCTATTCAAGTCCTTTGGCTTTTTTTTTAAATCAGGTTGTTTGTTGTTCTGCTGTTGAATTGTAGGAGTTCTTTATATATTCTAGATATTGAACCCATGGCAGATATGTGGTTCTCAAATATTTTCTCCCATTCTGTAGGTTGTCTGTTTACTGATAAATTCCTTTGATGCACAAAAGTTTTTAATTTTGATGAAGTCCAATTTATCTATTTTGTCTTATGTTCTTCATGCTTTTGTTGTCATAACTAAGAAACCATTATAAAAAACTAGATCCCAAAGCATTATCTCTACGTTTTGTTCAAAGAGTTTTACGATTTTAATTCTTACATTTATGTAATTGATGTACTTTGAGTTCATTTTTTTATTGTGTAAGGTAGGGGTCCAGCTTTATTCTTTTTTGCATGTGGAGATCCAGTTTTCCCAGCACCATTTATTGACATCTTAACAATATTAAGGCAATATCGTTGTATTTATTTAGGTCTTATTTTAATTTCAGGAATGTTTTATACTTCAGTGTACAAGTTCTTCATTTAAACTTATTCCTGATTACACTTATTCCTAGCTATTTTATTCTTTCAGATGCTATTATAAATGAAATTGTTTCCTTAATTTCCTTTTCAGATTCCTCATGGCTGGTGATAGAAGCCCAAATGATGTTTGCGTCTTGATCTTGTACACTGCAACTTTGCTGAGTTAATTTATTATTTCAAGTAGCTTTCTTGTAGGTTCTTTATGATTTGCTTATATAGGGTCATTCATCTATGACTAGAGAGAGTTTTACTCCTTACTTGTCAATCTGGACCTTTTAAACATTGTTTTCTTGCCTACTTGCTCTGATTGGGACTTCAGTATAATATGGAGGGCAGTGGTGTGAGGGGGCATCCTCATTTTTTTCCTGATCTTAAGGGGAAAGCTCTCAGTTCATCTACACTGAGTTCACATTAGCGGTAGGTTTTCCTAAACTCCCTTTAACATATTAAGGAACTTCCCTGCTATTCCTAGTTTGTCAAGTGTTTTTATCATGAAAGATTGTTGGATTTGGACAAATGCCTCTTACTGCATCCGTTGAGATCATTACATGGTTCTCCTTTTTTCTGGTAATGTGGTGTATTCCATTGATTTATTTTCTTATGTTGAACCACTCTTGCACTTGCGGGATAAATACCTCTTGGTCATGGTGTATACGCCTTTTAATATGGGGTTGCATTTGGTTTGCTAGTACTCTGTTGAAGATTTTTGCATTTGTTTGTGTAAGGGATAGTAGTCTGTGATTTCTTGTGGTGTCTTTTTCCGGCTTTGATATCAGGGTAATGCTGGCCTCACAGAATAAATTAGGGAGTGTTCCCCCTATTCTATTTTTTGGAATATGCTAAGTAGGATTGGTGTCAATTCTACCGTAAATGTTTGATAGAATTCTCCAGGGAAAACATCTGGTCCAGGATTTTAAAATTTTGGTTTGAAGGTTTTTGTTTACTGATTCAATCTTTTCACTTGTTATGAGTGTATTCAGATTTTCTAATGCTTCTTGAGTCAATTTAGGTAGGGTATGTGTTTCTAGGTATTTGCCCGTTTCATCTAAGTTATTTAATTTTTTGGCGTACAATTATTAAGAGTATTCTCTCATGATCCTTTTTATTTCTGTAGGGTCAGTTATAATAACCCCACTTTTATTTACTATTTTAGTTATTTGCATGTTCTTTCTTTTTTTTCCTCTCTCAATCTAGCTAAAGGTTTGTCAATTTTGTTGATCTTTTCAAAGAGCCAACCTCTGGTTTCATTGATTCTCCCTATCATTTTTCTATTCTCTGTTTCATTTTTTTCTACCCTGAGTTTTGTTACTTCCTTTCTATGTTAGCTTCTACTTTTCCTTACTATTCTTTTCCTATTTCCTCAAGTGGTAAAGTTAGACTATTGATTTGAAATTTTTCTTCTCGTTCAGTGTAGGTGCTTGGTGCTATAAATTTCACTCTGAGCACTGCCTTCGCTGCATCCCGTAAGTTCTGGTATATTACGCTCTCCTTTCATTCACTTCTAGGTGCTTTATCATTTCTCTTTCGATTTAGTCCTTGACTCAGTGGTCATTGGACAATGTATTATTTATTTCCACATGTTGGTGTACTTGCCAATTTTCACGTCATTATAGATTTCTAGTTTCATTCCATTGTGGTTGGAAAAAAAAAAACTTTATATGATTTCAAGCTATTAAAATTTGTGGCACTTGTTTTTTGACCTAGCATATGGCCTATCTTGGAATATGATCTATATGCACTGAAGGAGAATGAGAATTGTGCTGTTGTTGGTTGGACTCGTTTGACAAATGCCTGTTAGATTTTGTTGGTTTATAGTGTTGCTTACCACCACTCATCTGCCAGTGTGTCAAACTGTTTGGCCTGCATATTGCTGTGATGCTGGAAGCTTTGCCACTGGTATTTCAAATACCACCAGGGTCACCCATGGTGGACAAGTTTCAGAGCAGCAGCCAGACTAAAAAAGACTGGGAAGGAGGACCTGGCAATCTACTTCTAAAAAAAATTGGCCAGTGAGAACCTTATGAATAACAGCAGAACACTGTCTGATATAGGGCCAGAAGATGAGCCCCTTAGGTTGGAGGCACTCAGAATATGACTGGGGAATGACATTTCTTAATGAAATGGAGAAACAAAGCACCAACTTCATAGGGAAGGGAAAGAGGCCCCAGATAAGAAAAGCATTACTGAAAAACAAGAACAAAGTGGGAGACCTCACTCTACCTGATTTTAGAGCCTGTTATACCACCACAGTAGTCAAAACAGCCTGGTACTGGTGCAACAACAGATACATAGACCAACGGAGCAAAATTGAGAATCCAGCCACCTATGAGCAGCTAATATTTGACAAAGGCCAAAAGTCTGTTAAATGGGGAAAAGACAGTCTCCTTAACAAATGGTGCTGGCATAACTGGATATCCATCTGCAAAAAAAAAAAAAATGAAACAAGACCCATACCTCACACCATGCACAAAAACGAACTCAAAATGGATCAAAGACCTAAATATAAAATCTAAAATGATAAAGATCATGGAAGAAAAAATAGGGACAACACTAGGAGCCCTAATACATGGCATAAACAGTATATAAAACATTACTAACAATGTACAAACACCACAAGAGAAATTACATACCTGGGAACTCCTAAAGGTCAAACACCGATGCTCATCCAAAGACTTCACCGAAAGAGTAAAAAGACTACCTACAGACTGGGAAAAAGTTTTTAGCTATGACGTTTCCGATCCGCCTCTGATCTCTAAAATCTACACGATACTGCAAAAACTCAAAAACAAAGACAAATACCCCAATTAAAAAATGGGCAAAGGCTGAGACCAGAAGAACTAGATGGTGCCTGGCTATAACCAATGACTGCCCTGACGGGGAACACAACAGAGAAACCCTGAGGGAGCAGGAGAGCAGTGGGATGCAGACCTCAAATTCTCATAAAAAGACCAGACTTAATGGTCTGACTGAGACTGGAAGGACCCCAGAGGTCACGGTCCCCAGACCTTCTGCTAGCCCAAGACAAGAACCATCCCCAAAGCTAACTCTTCAGACAGAGATTGGACTGGACTGTAAGATGGAAAATGATACTGGTGAGGAGTGAGCTTCTTGGGTCAAGTAGGCTCATGAGACTATGTGGGCAGCTCCTATCTGGTGGGGAGACCAGAAGGCAGAGGAAGTCAGAAGCTGGCTGAATGGAAACGAAATTAGAGAGTGGAGGGAAGGAGTGTGCTGTCTCATTAGGGGGGGAGCAACTAGGAGTATATAGCAAGGTGTATATAAATTTTTGTATGAGAGACTGACTTGATTTGTAAACTTTCACTTAAAGCACAATAAAAATAAAAAAAAAAGAAAGGAAATTGCCTTACATATTTCAAAAAAAAGAATGGGCACAGGATATGAACAGGCACTTTACAAAAGAAGACACTCAGGCTGCTAACAGATACATGAGGAAATGCTCACAATCATTAGCCATAAGAGAAATTTTGAATTGGACTACCATATGGTCTACTGTGCCAGCAATGACAGATTGAAGAGAAATGGTGTCACCTTTATTGTCAAAAGGGACATTTCAAGATGTATTCTGGAGTATAACTCTGTCAGTGATAGGATAATATCCATACACTTACAAAGAAGGCCAGTTAATATGACTATTATTCAAATTATGCACCAGCCACTAATCCCAAAGATGAGCAAACTGAAGCTTTTTACCAACTTCTGCAGTCTAAAATTGATCAAATATGCAATCAAGATGTGGTGATTATTACTGGTAATTGGAAATGTGAAAGTAGGAAACACAGAATCAGTATTTGGAAAATATTGCCTTGGTGATAGAAATGATTCAGGAGCTCACATTATAGAATTTGAGAATACCAATGACTTCTTCATTGGAAATACCTTTATTCGACATAAACGACTACTATACACATGGACCTGGCCAGATGGAATATATGGGAATCAAATCGACCACATCTATGTGATATCCATTGGCCTGTGAAAAACTCACGTTATAGACTCAAAATACTAGATGTTTCACATTCCATTTGTTAGCAAACTTCTGCTCTTTTCTTTTCCATAGTAAAATTTTTGGGCTTTGAGGTCTGCTTTTTTTCTCTTGGAGGTATCTCACTAAATTCCCATGCTTACCCTTAAAAAAAAGCTTACCCTTAAAAAATGTGTGTCCTTCTGGAAAGATTAATCCAAAGGACTAATGGACCACATCTACCACGGCCTCCTCCAGAATGAGTCCAGAACAACGAGATGGTGCCCGGCTACCACGACTGATTGCTCTGACAGGGATCACAATAGAAGGTCCCAGATAGAGCTGGAGAAAAATGTAGAACAAAATTCTAACTCAAAAAGACCAGACTTGCTGGCCTGACAGACTCTGGAGAAACCCTGAGAGTATGGCCCCCGGACACCCACCCCTTCAGGTCAGTAATGAGGTCACTCCTGAGATTCACCCTTCAGCCAAAGATTGAACAGACCCACGGAACAAAAGACTAAAGGGGAGCACCAGCCCTGGGGCAGGGACTGGAAGGTGGGAGGGAATAGGTAAACTGGTAATAGGGAACCCAGGTTTGAGAAGGGAGAGTGTTGACATGTCGTGGGGTTGTTAACCAATGTCACAAAACAATGTGTATACTAATTGTTTCATAAGAAACTAGTTTGTTCTGTAAACCTTCATCTAAAGTAAAAAAAAAAACAAAGTGCCCTTCTAACTGCCAGGGAAATAAATCTCTACAAGACAAGCAGAAAATGATCTCCCTCTGCTGCAGCTATAGAAAGCATCATGACAATCTCCTGGGCCATAAAACAATCCTAGCCAACAGCCAGTTTTCACAAATCAGGCCTGGAGGACACCTTGCCTTCTGAAAGTGTCCTGTGAAAGTCACCCCTAACCTCTTAAATCTTTTCGTTTCTGATTCACTGCCTTACATGGTAATCTTCTTCCCTGGTGTTCTGGATTGAATCCTATCCCCTAAGGATGTATGTCGACTTGGCGGGGCCACCATTCCAAGTGCTGTGTGGTTATCCATCATTTTGTCATCTGACATGCTTTTCCTACGCATTGTAAATCCTACCTCTATGATGTTAATGAGGTGGGATTAGAGGTAGTTATGTTAATGAGGCAGGACTCAATCTACAAGATTAGGTTGTATCTTGAGTCAATCTCTTTTGAGATATAAAGAGGGAAACGAGCAGAGAGACAGGGGGACTGCATACCACCAAGAAAGAAGGGCCAGGAGCACAGAGAGTCCTTTGTATCTAGTGTCCCTATGCTAAGAAGCTCCTTGGCCAGGGGGAGATTGATGACAAGGACCTTTCACCAAAGCTAACAGAGAGAGAAAGGCCTCCCCTGGAGCTGGCACCTGAATTCGGACTTCTAGCCTCCTAGACTGTGGGAGAATAAACTTGTGTCTGTTAAAGCCGTCCACTGGAGGTATTTCTGTTGCAGCAGCACTAGAGAGCTGAGACCCCTGATATAATAGAAGGGCAGTTGTTATCTCAGAGACATACATAGTAGTTCCTTTTCTTTAAGCTCCTCTCCCACATATAGGGAGATAAAATAACATTTTAGTTCATACAAGACTAAACCGTTTCAAGAAAACAATCCTGGATTAAATGTTGTTGTTAGGTGCCCTCCAGTCGGTTCCGACTCATAGTGACCCTGTGTACAACAGAACGGAACACTGCCCGGTCCTGCGCCATCCTTACAATCGTTGTTATGCTTGAGCTCATTGTTGCAGCCACTGTGTCAATCTACCTCCTTGAGGGTCTTCCTCTTTTCCGCTGACCCTTTACTTTGCCAAGAATGATGTCCTTCTCCAGGGACTGATCCCTCCTGACAACATATCCAAAGCATGTAAGATGAAGTCTCACCATCCCTGCTTCAAAGGAGCATTCTGGTTGTACTTCTTCCAAGACAGATTTGTTTGTTCTTTTGGCAGTCCAGGTATAATCAGTGTTGTTCACCAGCACCAATATTCAAAGGCGTCAATTCTTCTTCAGTCTTCCTTATTCACTGTCCAGCTTTCACATGCATATGATGCAATTGAAAATACCATGGCTTGGGTCAGGTGCTCCTTAGTCTTCAAGGTGACATCTTTGCTTTTCAACACTTTAAAGTGGTCCTTTGCAGCAGATTTACCCAGTGCAATCCATTGTTTGATTTCTTGGCTGCTGCTTCCATGGCTTTTGATTGTGGATCCAAGTAAAATTAAATCCTTGACAACTTCAATCTTTTCTGTGTTCATCATGATGTTGCTCATTGGTCCAGTTGTGAGGATTTTTGTTTTCTTTATGTTGAGGCGTAATCCATACTGAAGGCTGTGGTCTTTGATTTTCATTAGTAAGTGCTTCAAGTCCTCTTCACTTTCAGCAAGCAAGGTTCTGTCATCTGCATAACCCAGGTTGTTAACGAGTTTTCCTCCAATCCTGATGCCCCATTTTTCTTCATATAGTCCAGCTTCTCGGATTATTTGCTCAGCATACAGATTGAATAGGTATGGTGAAAGGATACAACTCTGGCACACACCTTTCCTGACTTTAAGCCAGTCAGTATCCCTTGTTCTGTCCAAACAACTGCTTCTTGATCTATGTAAAGGTTCCTCATGAGCACAATTAAGTGTTCTGGAATTCCCATTCTTCACAATGTTATCCATAATTGTTATGATCCACACAGTTGAATGCCTTTGCATAGTCAATAAAACACAGGTAAACATCCTTCTGGTATTCTCTGCTTTCAGCCAGGATCCATCTGACATCAGCAATGATAACCCTGGTTCCACGTCCTCTTCTGAAACCTGCCTGAATTTCTGGCAGTTCCCTGTTGATATACTGCTGCAGCCGTTTTTGAATGATCTTCAGCAAAATTTTGTTTGCGTGTGATGTTAATGATATTGTTCTATAATTTCCACATTTGGTTGGATCACCTTTCTTGGGAATAGGCATAAATATGGATCTTTTCCAGTCAGTTGGCCAGGAAGCTCTCTTGCATATTTCTTCGGATAAACGAGTGAGCACCTCCAGCGCTGCATCTGTTTGTTGCAACATCTCAGTGGATATTCCATCAATTCCTGGAGCCTTGTTTATCACCAATACCTTCAGAGCAGCTTGGACTTCTTCCTTCAGTACCATCGGTTCCTGATCATATGGCACCTCTTGAAAGGTTGAACATTGACTAATTCTTTTTGGTATAATGACTCTGTGTATTTCTTCCATCTCCTTTTGATGCTTCCTGCGTCATTTAATATTTTCCCCATAGAATCCTTCACTATTGCAACTCGAGGCTTGAATTTTTTCTTCAGCTCTTTCAGCTTGAGAAACGCTCAGCGTGTTCTTCCCTTTTGGTTTTCCATCTCCAGTTCTTTGCACATGTCATTATAATACTTTGTCTTCTCGAGCTGCCCTTTGAAATCTTCTGTTTGGTTCTTTTACTTCATTTCTTCCTTTTGCTTTAGCTGCTCGGCATTCGTGAGCAAGTTTCAGCATCTCTTCTGACATCCATCTTGGTCTTTTCTTTCTTTCCTGTCTTTTCAATGACCTGTTGCTTTCTTCACGTATGATGTCCTTGATGTCATTTCGCAACTCATCTGGTCTTTGGTCACTAGTGTTCAATGTGTCAAATCTATTCTTGAGGTGGTCTCTAGATTCAGGTGGGATGAGCTCAAGGTCGTATTTTGGCTCGCGTGGACTTGTTCTGATTTTCTTCAGTTTCAGCTTGAACTGGGATAGGAGCAATTGATGGTCTGTTCCACAGTCAGCCCCTGGCCTTGTTCTGACTGATGATATTGAGCTTTTCCATCGTCTCTTTCCAGAGATGTAGTCAATTTCATTCCTCTACGTTTCATCTGCTGAGGTCCATGTGTATAATCACGGTTTATGTTGGTGAAAGATAGTATTTGCAGTGAAGAAGTTGTTGGTCTTGCAAAATTCTATCACTGAAACATGCTAATTACTTCCTTTGTAGGCCAGAAAAGTTATTACATGCACTAATATTGAGCAGTATATAAAAATAAACATGTATAAGCGTGGATATAACTAGACTGTGGTTAAAATAACTCACATTTTATAAATCGATTCTTGGAAACCTCAGACAATACTGCAGATTATGTGGACCTAAAATGTTATATTATCTGAGTAAACTTTTAAAGCAGTATATTTCTCTGACATATTCTTATATCAGCAATGACTATGTTCTTTACAATGACATCTTAAACATATTTTCTAAAATGCCTAATGTTAGGAGTTCAGAATAATAAATATTGAATTCTAGGGAAATTAAAATTCAGAGAGAGAAAATAGTTACAAAAATAAATAAATAAAACCCACCCTGGTGTCTGTACTTATGTATTCTTACGTATAACTATAAAATTATGCTGGGAAAAGAAATATTTTACAAACACTACAAAAAGTTTAATAAGATGAATTATTATTAAAAAGCAGTGTTTAAAAGTTTTAGGGATACTGCCCTTGAAACATATTGTTTTTACTAAAGAATTTATGTGTGAGATTACATAATGTCTGGAATATGCTTTAAAATACTTCAGAAAAAAAAAAGTCAGAGAGGACTAGATAAAACAAGATTGGTAAAGGGTTGATAACTGTTACGGCTGAATTGCACACAAGTTAGTGGGGGGGGCAGTGTTCATACTATTCTGTCTACTTTGTGTATGTCTGAAAATGTATATAATCAAAATTTAAAATAACAAATGTATTATTTGGCCTAATTATATATGAGTGTATTTGAACATATGTTAATATGTATATGTTAAAGCATATGGAACATTAATTATAAAAACAACTTGTAATTAAACTACAGATCTTATTTGAAAAAGGACTGGTGGTTCAAAGAAAAGAAAGCTGATCTCAGCAATATGCATTTGTTCTCAGTGAGAGTTGTAAAAACCCACCCAGAGTGAGTTGTAAAAGTCCTTTGTTTTTTCATGATTCTGTAGGTGGAGAGAAGTGGCTGTTATCACCTGAGTGTGAATTTCTATTTCCCCAAACCTGTTACCATTTACATGGTCTCTTTTTAGGTTTGGGGGACCTCCATGTCTATAAGCAACTGAAAAACCAAGATCAGGCTCCAAGTTCAGAAATCCTGCACCCTGTCAGACTGTTTCTTCACTTCTGGAGGCGCATAGCTAACGCAGCGGCCATTTCTAGGTCTTTCAGGTATTGTCAATTGACCAGCGCTCTCTGGCCATTTTATTTTTTTGGAGGGGGGGATGTTTCCTTTCTCCATGGCTGGGCTCCAAAAAAACTTTGGAATCTCACAGAGCATCTTTGATTTTCAAAAGTTTCATTACAATGTGTGGTGGGGTATATCTCTTCAGGTTTATTCTATTTGGAGTTCATCAGGCTTCTTGAATTTGCAACTTCAATTCCTTACTCAGGTCTGGAAAGTTTTCTGCCATTATTTGTTCAAATATCCTTTCTGTCCTTTTGTTTCTTCTCCTTGTCATGATTCCCGTGATGTGTAAGTTGTTTTTTCTTAACGGTATCCCACAATTCCATTTAGCTTTACTCATTTTTCTTTTTTTCTCCTGTTTTTCTCGGGTCTTGATAAATTTAGTTAGCTTTTCTCAACTTCACTTATCCTTTCTTCTGCCTGCTCAAATCAATTGCTGAATCCCTCCCTTGCTTTTTCTAATTCATTTTTTGTATTACTTGGTTTCAAGATTTTTTTTTAATGTTTTCTTTTTTCTTATTGACATTCTCATTTTGTTTCCTGATTTCCTTTAATTATTTGTATGTTTCTTAAGTTCCTTGAGTAGAGTTAATGTTTGGAAGTCCTCTATTTTCTCGTTAATCAGACTTTCACGGGACTAATTTCTGTTACTTTGTATTGTTCTTTTGATTGGACTGTCTTTCCTTGCCTCCTTGTATGGTTTACAATTTTTTTTTTTGTTCAACCTGGGGCATTTGAGTGTTATACTGTGTTAATTCTAGTATTCAGTCTTCTCTTTCCCAGGAGTTGTAGTTGTATGAAGCTTCTTTCTCTTTTCCCTTTCCTCCTTTTATATTCTGCTAGAGGGTGCTCTGTTCTTTTAAATTATGACATGAAGCCAGGAACACTTCTTCTCCAGGGCAATCCTTTTTTGAAAGTTTCCAGGGGCAAGCTTATCTCAGAGATAAGCCTTTGGTACCCACCCCCCCCCCTTTTTTTTTAACTGTCATTGACTGCCATTAACTATTCACTTTTATTTTATTAATCTGATTGCAGAGCAAGTGTTTTTTCTTTGCTTCCTCCCCCCTTTTTTTCTTTCTCCTCCCTTCCCTTTCTTTCTCATTTCTCTGAGCCCTGTCTGAAAGGGGGTGGAGGATTAGCTTCTTCACCTGGCTCATGTGTCTCTCCACTCCCTCTGGGTGCCACCTCACAGGTATGGAGAATCTAAACCAGCAGACTGTCAGCTAAAGGCAGGTTCTTCACTTCACCATCGGACTGAAAGGGTCAAAAAAAAAAAAAAAATCTGATCAAAAAATCAACTTTAAAAGATTTCATTGGGCAGGGAAAAAAATGTGAATAGGAGCACCCTTCGGAAGAGCTGGGCTCCTCACATTACAATTTTGATCATCTTATATGCAAGACAAACTGTTAAGGGATTTCCCAAAAGGAAATTTAAAATGGTTGGTTGTCATGCACTTAATCGGCAGGAGGTAGCTTTGATTGGTTTATTTAGTTTGCATGTCTACATTCTATAGGCTAACTATGGTTTATCTATTTAAATTTTTCCCAGAACTTTCTTTATCACAGGAGCTCTGGTTGCACAATGGTTAGAGCATTCAGCTGCTAATTGAAAGGTCAGTGGTTCAAAGCTGCCATGGTTCAAACCCACCAGCCACTCCACAGGATAAAGAGTGGCAGTCTGCTTCCATAAAGATTACAGCCTTGGAAACCCTATGGGGCAGTTCTACTCTGTCCTATAGGGTCACTCTAAGTTGGAATCAACTGGAAGACAACGGGTTTGGTGTTTTTCTGTTAAGGCATGCGAGTTTCCTGCCACAGGCAAAGGGAAAAATGGTGATCTAGTAAGTGTTGCTGGGCGGAAAGCCCAGGTTCAGGCTTGGCGAGACTCATCTCAGCTAATAAACCAGACTGAGGTGGGAGTGTAGAAAGGCACCTTTATTTCATTGGGGTAGGAAAGGAACAGTCGAGACTGTTGCCACCAAGACTGATCAGTGAGGGCAAGGGGAAAGGTTATTTTTAAGACGTTTATTAATAGCAAGTTCATACAAGATACACCAGCAACATTCTTAATACTACGTAGGTGCAGTGGGGTTTACATAGCATCGCATGTTTAGAATATGGCAATTAAACTCCACCCAGAGGCAAGGAAGTTACTATGTACGACGTATTTAATGAGCTGAAAGGTTATCCTGGCCATCAACGTGCCTAAACCAGTTTCCGCCAATGTCCTGTAGTTTTGGGCAGCAGTTACTGAGAGGGGAACCAGGATTTTAATGTAAAGCTAGACCGCATGCCAAGCAAAGGAACCAGGATTGTAATGTAAAGCAAGCTGCTTGAGGCAGTGGAATTTTCCACAGCCTTGGGACCTCTGTCTTATACGTCAGGCATTGTCAGAGTGGCCTCCCACTCCTAAAAGAATCGGGACACGGCTGCACTCTTCACTGTAGGCAAGCCTAGGACCAACGTAGAAAGTCATCTACGACAACGTTCTTCGGCCAGAGCCGGCGCCTCGCCCTTGTCGGTCTGGACTACATTTCCCCCAAGTTCCTGCGGCCCACTCAACTTCCGGCGCATAGTTGGGGGGAACTCTCCCCCTTCTCGTTTTTTAGGAAACATGGCTCCCTGGGGTGAGTAGGTTTGGTCTATAGGGGAAGATTATCCCCGGGGTGTGAGGCCGGCCTTCTCTCAGAGTCTCACTCCAAGCCTGCGTTGGGATCTCTGAGAGTCCGGGCGCGATTCGGCGCAGGAAGCAGGGATTTCCGCCTGGCCTAGGCCGGGCGCTAGCGGGGCTCCAGAGGGCTGGTGGCACCGCGTCTGCGGAGCTCAGGCTCCGGACTCCATTTCCCAGCGGCCTCGCGGGAGGAGGGCCGCCACTTCCGTCGGTCGCCGAAAGCCTGGGCCTCGAGGGAAGGGACTTGCGCTGACCCGCCTGGGCCGCAGGGGTTGGCTAGGCTCCTCAGGTGCGTTGTCGGGGGCCTGCGGTGACCGACGGGGCGGGTCCAGAGCCGGCGGCCTACCTGTGCCTGCGGTTGGGCTGGGGGCGGGGGCGCGAGGCCCCGGGTGCCAGGTGTACGGTTGTGACTTTGTGTGATTATGTGGCGCGGTGTGTGCGGATGAGATTGTGTGCACTTGTGGAGGGTGTGCGCAGGTGTAAGTGTATCGTCGCCGTGGGTGATAATACTGATAGTGAGGGGCTATGTGAAGATGAGGCTGTTTCTCCATGAAGGGTCTGTGATTGTGTGTGACTGCGTAAATTTGTCAGACGTTGTTTGGGGGAGTGGGGAGAAAATCTTTAATTATACAGCTGTGACTGTGTGTTACCCTGTCTAGTGTGTGTGACTGTGAGCCGCACTAAGCGTACAGGGTGTCTGTGACTGTGAGAATTATGTATGGGTGTGATCCTGTAATTGTGTGGGGTTGGGGGCAGCGCCTGTGATCGTGCCAGACAATGTGTGTCCTGTTTGGTGGGTGTGTTGTTATGACTGTGAGACGCTGTGTATGGGGGCAGGGCTGCAGCTGTGAGTGGGCCAGTAGCGAGTGTGGTGTTGTGACTGTGCAGCACTGTATGATTCTGTGTGGTGCTATGTTTGAGGGGTCTGTAACCATGTGGATGTGACTGTGTGTATCTCCCCGGGGTGGCTGTGGGACTGTGATTGTGTGACCAGGTACAGTGATTGGATGAGGAGTGAAAGTGATTGTATGGATGTGAGTATGTGAGTCCTCATAGTGGGTGAGTGAGGCATTGGGCTTGTGGCTGTGTGGGTGACTCCAGCGCCCTGTCCCAAGTGACCCCTGTGAAGTCAGGACAGATTCTAGTCTTGGACAACAAAGACTTGACTCCTCTGTGACGCTAGGAATGGTCAGGATGGCCCAGACTCTTCAGACCAACCTTCCTCCTTAACTCTCTTCATGGGTGGGAGGGATGGGTCCAGACTAATCTTTGATCTGGTCAGTCTGGGCCACAAGAAATGCCTGGTGTCTCATGATTCCCTTCTTCCTTAGTGCTGCTCTTCTCAGAGAGGTCCCAGAAGAGGAGAAGGAGGAATGGCTGTTGACCACGCCACGTACAAGGTGTGCTGGTGTTTCCTTTTGCTTGCCATCTTCTGGGCCATCTTGCTTAACATAAACTTATCAAGTGACTTGGCTCCTACAGATTTCCTTTCCAGAAAATAATGGGAAGCCCTGGGCATGGACACATAGATCCAGTATCCTCGGTGACTTCCCTCTACATAATGTTCACATATTAATTTAGAAAATAGCTCAGTTTCTCCTGTGTACTAAGTTTTACTTCTTTTTAAATTTAATATATATTAATTCTTACATGGAGCCCCTGGATCATGCCAATGGTTAATGCACACAACTGCTAATGGAAAGCTTGGAGGTTGTAGTCCACCCAGTGGCACCTCAGAAGGGTCTGGTGATCTACTTCCAGAAAAGCAGCCATTGAAAACCGTATGGAGCAGTGTACTCGGACCCAGACGGGGGTGCCTGGAGCTGAAGTCAACTCCACAGTAACTGATTATTGTATAATAAATACAATTACTTTAAAGAATTTCTTTAGAAATTCACAGGTTTTCTTTTTTTTATTACTGCATATTATATACGTAAAGAAAAGTGCTTAAAATACAGACACATAGTTTAAGAAGTAATTATAAAGAGAACTTCTATATTATAAAAATTTGAATTTCGTCAGCACTCCAGAAGCCCCGTTTGTCCAACTGTCGAATACACCTAGAACTGCCCCATAGGGTTTCCAGGGAGCACATGGTGGATTCCAACTGCCAGCCTTTTGGTTAGCAGCCGAACTCTTAACCACTATGCCACCAGGGTTTCCTGGCATCCTAACGTTGAACCCGTTGCCGTCAAGTCACTTCCAATTCATAGCGACCCTATAGAACAGAGGTAGAACTGTTCCACAGAGTTTCCAAGGAGTGCTTGGTGGATTCAAACTGCCAGCCCTTAGGGTTAGCAGCCGTAGCACTTAACCACTATACCACCAGGGTTTCCATCCTAACGTTAGTAGTAGCTATTTTCTCATTTTTTTAAATAGTTTTAGCACGTATGTATGCATCCCTAAACAATATAATTTTGCCTTAAAAAAAATTCATAGAAATAAATTGTGCTGTGTAATGTTCTTTTGAGTCCTACTTTTCTTACACAATATTATGTTTGTTTGGTTTCCCTTTGTTGTTACATATAGCTGTAGTTCAGACGTTGGCTGTCTGCAGTTTTTGGCTCTTATGAAAGTGCTGTTCTGAGTATGTTTGTAGAAGTGCCTTGGGTGCACATACACATTTTGTTAAGGTATAAACGTTGGAAAGGAATTGCTAGTCTGTGAGATATATGTGTACCTTTCGTTTTCCTAGATAATACCAAACTGATTTTCAGTATGGTTGTACTAGTTAAATTCCTACCCTCAGTTTATAAATGGCACCAAAAAACCAAACCAAACCCATGATTGTTGAGTTGATTCCAACTCATAGCAGCCCTATAGGACAGAGTAGAACTGGCCCATAGGGTTTCCAAGGAGCTGCTGGTAGATTCAAACTGCCGACCTTTTGGTTAACAGCCATAGCTCTTAACCACTTTGCCACCAGGGCTCCATAAATGCTACAGTCATTCTGTATTCTAACACCTGATTCCTTGGTATTTTAGTCTTTGATGAATCTAATCTGCTGATGTAATGATATATCATGTGGTTGCAATCTTTATGTATACATTTTTATTATAGTATAACATTCTGAAAAGTATAGAAATCAAAATATAAAACTTGACGAATTTTACAAAATGAACATATTCATTTAATCAGAGCTGAAATCAGACCAGGAAATAGAACATTATCAGCACACTAGAAGCCCAATTCTTGCCCCATCTGGTCGCTCCCTACCTCTTCCAGAGATAACCTTTCTGTCTTTCATAAGCATAGATTAATTTTTGTCTGTTTTTGGCTTTTATATAAATAGAATCCCAAGGTATCTACTCTTTTGGGTTGGCTTCTTTTGTCCAATATTACTTTTGTGAGATTCATCCATGTTGGTACATGTTTATTGCTGTTTAAAGTTCCCTTGTATGAATGTACCACAGCTTATCCATTCTATTACTGATTGGCATTTGGGTTGTTTCCAGTTTGGAGCTATTATGAGCAGTGCTGCTATGAACATTCTTGCACATATACTTTGGTGTACATATAAATGCATTTCTGTTGCATATATACCTAGGAGTGAAATTGCCGGATCATAGGTTATATATGTATATTTGACTTTAGTTGATATTGACGGTTTTCAGAAATGATTGTACCAGTTTATGCTCCCAAGTTCAGTGAATAGACTTTAAAACGAGAAACTTTATTAAAAATAAGGAATATTTCATAATAAAATTGTGGATCCACCATGAAATTATACGGTTCCATACGTATATATCCTTGTTAAATGCTTCAAAGACACTTGATAGAACTAAAAGGAGCAGTTGACAAAAAATCACAGTGGGGGGACTTTCAACACTTTTTTCAATAGCTGATAGAACAATCAGTATCATACCAATAAAGACAGATCTTCTGGACAATGTGATTGATATATGGAATGTAATTGACATATATCAAGTAATGTATCTTGCAACTACAGAATGTATATTATTGTCAAATGCAGATGAAACATTTACCCGAATTGATCATAAGCTGGATGGTAAACAAGTCTCAACAAATTTCAGAGGATTGAAATAATATTGTTATGTCTTCTGACCATAGTGGAATTAAGCTAAAACAGCTGGTAACTAAAAGATAACGGGAAATACCCCAGTGTTCGGGATTTAAACAGTGTATTTCTAAGCAAATAGATGAATCAAAGAAGAAATTGCAAGGTGAAGTTAAAGATATTTTGAACTGAATAGTAAAGAAAATATCACATCTCAAACCTTTGGGGGTGCTGCTAAGCCTGAACCTTGAGGAAAGTATATAGCTAAAAATGTAAGTATTCCAAAAGAAGAAAGTTGAAAAATTAATGATCTATATATTCATCTCAGAAAGCTGAGGAAAAGTACACTAAATTAAATCCAAAGAGAGTAAAAGATAGGAAATAAGAATAAGAACTCAAATATACATTAACATAGATTTAAATATAAAACTAATATACAGTAGGGAAAATGGGTAATTTTTTCGAATTAATAAAATTGATAAACCCCCAGCAAAACTTAAGGAAGAAAAAGGAGATATGACACAAGCGACCAATTTCAGATATGAAAATAAAAAAAAAAAAGACGAGAAAAACCCAGTCACCAGTAGCCAGCTGTCGTGGAGTCGACCCCACTCGTGGCAGCCCCACGTATGTCAGTACAGACCTGGGCTTCAGAGGGTTTTCAACGGCTAATCTTTTCAGAAGTAGTTCACCAGGCCTTTCACTGGGCACCTCTGGGTGGGCTTGAACCTCCAACCTTTAACTTTGAACCTTTCAGTTAACAACCAAGTGTGTTAACCATTGTACCACCCAAGATTGAATTTGCCATTTTGGTTTGGTACCTGGGACCTGGTTGCACAATATAAGGTGCTTGTAACAGGAGCCACTGATCACTCTGAGTCCCTTTTTGTACTTCATCAGAATTTTACATTTCTGTTTTTAATATAGATTTTTATTTTTGTAACTCATTTTTTTACTGGGCGCAATGAGTACTTTAAGTTTTGCATAGTCTGCAGTTTTGTTACAATTTATCATCCTGTTACGGAGATATAGTGACCTGGGCTTTCAGTGTTTGAAAAACTTAAATCTCCCTTATTAGTATCACACTGTAATTATTAGGGGTTTAGGATTGTTGGTGGAATGTTCATTTCCCAGGTGCTAACGGATTGAGTATTCATTCGGGACATTCAAGTAATTTATTGCTTTATTGAACTCTGTTTCCGTGTGGGCGTGTGTGTGTGTCTGTAGGTGCTGATTACTCTGGGATCCTGTTTCTATCTCGGGGTATTACGTGAGACTCTAGTGTGATGAGTTCTTCCTGTTGGATACAGTTCTTTCTTTTTCTGGGGCTAACTGGCTATTTCAGAGTTGCCTGAGTTTATTTTTTCCATCTTGTGCGGATGGAAATAAGTCCCTTATACCAGAAATATGAGTAATGGTATGGAGAAATAACCCGTATATAATCACTTCTTCATTATCACAGGTTAAAAAGAAAGGAACCCTATTATAATCACCCTTCTCTTTTGTGTATTTCATAACAATTTTTCTCTCATATGTCATGATGGAGTTACAGCCTTTCACAGACAGTATTTCAGTTAACCTTAGTAATCACAGACTCCATCATAGTAGAAGAAGGTGTTGCAAGAGAAGTGTTCATAGTATGTTTTTGCACAGATTATTACTACTTGTGTATCTCCCTGATGACTAATGATGCTGAGCTAGGTTAGCTTTCAAGAATCCACTTCTTTAGAATCCCTTACTAGTGTAATTTCCACCGAAGTCCATTGCTTCCCCAAAGGCATTCCCATTAATGTTGGGCTAGGTAATGACCCTATTTCCTATTATGAAAAAGAAATTGAGGGTGTCATGAACGTTTTGGGTGGCTGATGACAGAGAGGAATCAGCATTATTGCATGGTTTTTACCAGGAAAATGTGTTGGGAAAGAAATTAAGATAGAAAGGGCTTAAAAAAAAACCCATTGCTGTCGAGTCAATTCTGACTCATAGTGACCCTATAGAACAGAGTGGAACTGTCCCATAGGGTTAGGCCCAACAAAACTGGGGAGACTGATTCTTATTCTCATTTTCTCTTGTAGGAAACTTCAGGCTTTTAGCCAACTTTTTTTCTTCTGCACCGCCCAAATAACTTTAATTCAGAGTAAGCCTATTCAGAATACCAAGTGCTTAAATTACAAAAATACCACCCCTATTCTAAGTTCACTACTTTTGTGCTGGATAATTTTTTTTTATTATTTTTATTGTGCTTTAAGTGAAAGTTTGCAAATCAAGTCAGACTCTTATACAAAAATTTATAAACACCTTGCTGTATACTCCTAATTGCTCTCCCCCTAATGAGACAGCACACTCCTTCCCTCCTCTATTTCATGTCCATTCAGCCAGCTTCTGACCCCTCTACCCTCTCATCTCCTCTTCAGACAGGAGATGCCAATATAGTCTCATTTGTCTACTTGATCCAAGAACCTCATTCTTCACCAGTATCATTGTCTATCCCATAGTCTAGTCCAATCCCTGTCTGAAGAGTTAGCTTTAGGAATGGTTCCTATCTTGAGCTAACAGAAGGTCTGGGGACCGTGACCTCCAGGGTCCTTCTAGTCTCAGTCAGAACATTAAGTCTGGTCTTTTCATGAGGATTTGAGGTCTGCACCCCAGTGCTCTCCTGCTCCCTCAGGGGTTCTCCGTTGTGTTCCCTGTCAGGGCAGTCATCAGTTGTAGCTGGTCACCATCTAGTTCTTCTGGTCTCAGGCTGATGTGGTCTCTGGTTTATGTGGCCCTTTCTGTCTCTTGGGCTCATAATTACCTTGTGCCCTTGGTGTTCTTCATTTTCCTTTGCTCCAGGTGGTTGAGACTAATTGATGCATCTTAGATGGACGCTCGCTAGTGTTTAAGATCCCAGACACCACTCTTCAAAGTGGGACAGAGAATGTTTTCTTAATAGATTATATTATGCCAGTTGGCTTAGATGTCCCCTGAAACCATGGTCACCAGACCCCCACCCCTGCTACACTGGCCTTCAAAGCGTTTAGTTTATTCAGGAAACTTCTTTGCTTTTGGTTTAGTCCAGTTTTGCTGACCTCTCCTGTATTGTGTGTTGTCTTTCCCTTCACCTAAAATAGCTCTTATCTACCATCTAATTAGTGAAAACCCCTCTCCCTCCGTCCCTCCCTCCCTCCCCCCCTCCCTCTAGTGACCGTCGAAGAATATTTTCTTCTCTGTTTAAGCTATTTCCTGAATTCTTATAATAGTGGTCTCATACGATATTTGTCCTTTTGCAACTGACTAATTTCACTCAGCATAATGCCTTCCAGATTCCTCCATGTTATGAAATGTTTCACGGATTCATCGTTGTTCTTCATCAATGCGTAGTATTCCATTACCTGAGTATACCGTAATTTATCCATTCGCCCCTTCATGGGCACCTTGGTTTCTTCCAGGTTTTTGCTATTGTAAACAGTGCTGCAGTGAACATGGGTGTGCATATATCTGTACGTGTAAAAGCTCTTATTTCTCTAGGATATATTCCAAGGAGTGGGATTGCTGGATCATATGGTAGTTCTATTTCTAATTTTTTAAGGAAGCACCAAATTAATTTCCAAAGTGGTTGTACCATTTGGCATTTGCACCAGCAGCGTATAAGTGTGCTGGATAATTTTTAGATAGGAGAATCATAAGAAAGTTAACAGTCTCATGAAGTTACAGAGTCATTACTGGAATGCTCAAGTACTATACAATGAAGAAATATTTTTAGCTGACATTCTGGGAAAGAATTCAAACAGCTGAAGGTACCTGTCATGCCCACAGCCTAAGGAGTGAAGTGCCCATTTGAAATGTAAAATTTTCTTTTGTCTTGTTTTATCATCTTAAAAGAATGAATTTTGCTGATTATATATTCATTGCGGAAATGTCTCACATTTATTTACTTCCTCGATTAGTTGCTAATTAATCTCTTGCCCACAATAATTTGTCAAAGTACGAGAAATTTTTGAAGGTTGATAAAAATCATTTACCATAAGAAAACTAGAGAAATATCACCGCGAACACATAACCTGAGAAAGAAAACCTTTCAACTCTGGTACTGCGTAAAGTAGCCTAACGATAATAGTACTTTTGCCCAGCAGCTTAAAGTTTCAACATATGCCTCCAGTTTTGGGTTTCTCATTCAATTTGAAGAAGGAAAGGAAAAGAGAATATAGAAGAAAAAAGAAAGGGATCCTGGGTAGTAACTAAATGAATAATTTATTTTATAAGGATCAGCACAGAGCTGGTTCCTGTGAGGCAGAGGTTAAAGAAGTCCCAAATGCCCAGCTCTTCCACACTGCTGTCCCACTCCATCATCTCTAACGTCAGCTGCTCCCCCTCCTCTCAGTACTCTCGCTCCCGTCTTTGGTTCCCTTACTGGCTGCAGCGTCTCACAGGACTCACGAACTGTATCAAGGGTGTGGATCACGTGGTTGTGGAGGCTGGCAGGTCCCACATTCATGGGTCAGGTGTAGACCGTCCGGACTTAAGTGGCTGCGGAGGCTGACGAACCCAAACCAGCAGGTCAGACCACAGGATGCTGGCTTACAAGTCTGCATAAGCCAGTGAATCAGGTCAGTTGATAGGCTGCTGGCCCACGGGGCTGTGGGGGCTGGTGGATCCAGAATCGGCAGGTCAGACAGTAGGCCTCTGGCTCAAGTCCCAAGAACTGGAGGTTAGATGATCACAAACTAGATGTAGGATTCAGGTGCAGAGAGAGAGCGTGCCCCACTAGGGCATCCACATGTATATGGTGGATGCAGGCCACACCCCGGGGAGGGCATGACTTGAGTAAGGGTGGGTCTTGAGTCACACCCTCCTTCAAGGCTGTGACGCTCGATGTACCCTACACCAGTCCTGCCTCATTAACATGTAGAGGTTGGGATAAAACGGAGGACAGCCACACAATACTGGGAATCATGGCCCAGCCAAGTTGGCACATAACCCCAACCTTCACAGGTTCCATATACCTTATTCCCACTCAATCATTGAGTCACAAAGACCATGGCTAGAAGAGCCATATTAAGTAATTCAGTAGCTGGTTCCGTGATGTAGTACAGGGGAAAAAAAAAAAGTTTATATCTAGAACTTCTTGCTATTGTCCAAAAGTGAGGCTGTTTTAAAAAAATACCAGGCACTGTGCTGAAAGATCTCCTTTTAGGAGACTGTTGGAGGTTACACTAGAGGAGGATTGTAAAGAATTGGATTCTTAAAAACTAAGCTGGCTCAGCATCCTTAGTCATTGGAGAAGAGCACATCCAAACTGGAATGAGATGCCACCTCACACCTACTAGAATGGTTGTAATAATAATAATAAATATTGCTAAAGATTGAATTGTTTCCCCAAAATGATAGGCTACAGTCATAACCCCTGAACCTGCGAGTGTGACCCTGTTTAGAAGTGTGGTTTTTCTTTTGTTATATTAAATTGTATTAAAGTAGGTTGAGTCCTAAACTTAATCGCTTCTGAGTGGTGTCCTGTAAAAAGGGAGCACAGACACAGAGGGACACACACACAGGGGAAGGTACTGTGTAAGGATTTATCTACAAGCCAAGGAACACCCAGGGCTACCAAAAAGGAAAGACCTTCCACTAGAGCGGTGCCTCGATTTGGATTTCTAGCTCCCAGACTGTAAGACCACAGATTCCCCTCTAAAGCCACCCACTTGTGCTGTGTTTGTTACAGCAGCACTAGGAAACTAAGACAAACGTACAATAACACGTTTTGACAAGGATGAGAAATTGGAACCCACATATGCTGCTGGTGGCAATGTAAAATGCTACAGGAGTCTTGAAAAAGAGTTTGGCAGTTCCTTAAAACGTTCAACATAGAGTCGTTGTATGACCCAGCAATTCCTCTCCTAGTTATATGCCTAAGAGAACTGAAAACATGTTTTCACAAAACTTGTATACAGATTTTCATAGTAGCATTATTTACAATAGTTAAAAAGTGGAAACAACCCAACTGTCCATCAGCTGATAAATGGATAGATAAAATGTGGAATGTTTATACAATGGAATATTATTTGCCCAAAAAATGAAATGAAGCAATGATTCATGCTACAACACGCATGACCCATGAAAACGTTATGTTAAGTGGGAGAAGCTAGTCACAAAAGGCCACGTATTGTATGATTTCCATTTATATGACATGTTAATAGGCACCTCTGTAGTGTCAGAGCCTTTTGGCACAGTGATCAAGAGCTCAGCTGTCATCAAAAGGTCAGCAGTTCGAATTCACCAGCTGCTCCTTGGAAACGCTGTGGGGCAATTCTACTCTGTGCTGTTGGGTTGCTATGAGTTGGAATCGATTTGACAGCAGAAGGTTTCGTTTTGTTGATAGAGTCAGAGCGGGTTACTTAGGGTTGGAGGAGGAGGGAGAATGGGGATTGCTATTTAGGGTTTTGTGGGGGACAGAATCTTCTAAATTAGTTTGTGGCGATGGTTGCATGACACTGAGAATATACTAAAATGCATTGCATTAATACACTTTAACTGGGTAAATTGTATGGTGTGTGAATTATATCTTAAAGCTGTTTAAAAAAATAAGTTAAAATTTGTGGGGATCTGGATGAAACAGTATTGTCTATAATTTAATAATTTTTGAAGCTTGTTAATGGGTACTTGGGGGTTCTTTATACTGTTCTACTTTTGTGTATATTTTTGGCCAGTGGGAGCTTCTTTAAGTTTGCTCCTGAGTCCTTTTAACATAACATGATGATAATATTTTCTGCAAGCTTCCTTGCTTTCTGGTCTGACAAGATGTTTAGGCTCATCCTATGTATTTCTGTGTCAATCCTGAAATCAGCTCTTTCTCCAAAGAACCTTGGTTCCTTTTATTTGAAAATGGTATTAGAGACCACACTTTTGACACCTGAGTCTTCATTGCTACTGGGTAAATCATTGCTTCTAGACCTTTTCAGTGGACAGAGCCAGAAATTTATTTGTTTGTTTTTTATATAAAATAAACACGTTACTCTTGCATATATTTCTGAAATCTAAAGATACTGGATCTCAGTGACACCAATATAAGCACTCATTTCCTTTATCTCGTGATATAAACATAATAGTCTCAGATGTGTTTCTTTAATTACACAAATTATATGTGTTTATTGTTTCAGGGATCAGTGATGTTCAGTGATGTGTCTGTAGACTTCTCTCAGGAGGAGTGGGAATGCCTGGACCGTGCTCAGAGGGACTTGTACAGAGATGTGATGCTGGAGAATTACAGCAATATGGCTTCAATGGGTAAGGGCATCTATACCAGTAATTCACGGTCTTCTTTCTGGAATGTCTGCTTCTTTGACAGTGAAGTGAATTTCTCAGCTACTTGTCAAGTTCCCAGCTGAAATTCTGCTCCCAAATAAATGATTTGAACTAGAATGAAAAGGAAGAGTGGGAAATGGACAGCTCCAATGGGCTATGGCTGAAGCTGCATCTGCATCTTTCTTTGGCTTTTCCTATAGTGGCATCTCTTCCTTGATCACCAAGGGACTGTATCTGATTTCTGGGATACCCGCAGCATAACCATGTTCCTTGTCTTTTCTCGTGAGCAGGAGTTTACATTCCTAAGCCTCAAGTGATCTCCTTATTGGAACAAGGGAAAGAGCCCTGGATGGTTGGCAGAGAGCTGACAAGAGGCCTTTGTTCAGGTGAGTGAAAGATGATTGGATAAAAGTAGGGTGTTACAGGTGATAACTCAGGTTTATCAGTGAGATAACAGTACCTTTGAAATGTTATGCTGGGGAAAAGACAACACAGATACAGGAGAGGTCAGCACAGCTACACTAAACCAAAAGCAAAGAAGTTTCCTGAATGAACAGAACGCTTTGAAGGCTGGCATAGCCGGGGTGGGGGTTTGGGGACCATGGTTTCAGGGGACATCTAAGTCAATTGGCATAATAAAATCTATTAAGAAAACATTCTGCATCGCACTTTGGAGAGTGGCATCTGGGGTCTTAAACGCTAGCAGGTGGCCATCTAAGATGCATCAATTGATCTCAACCCCCTGGACCAAAGAAGAATGAAGAACACCAAAGACAAGGTAATTATGAGCCCAAGAGTCAGAAAGGGCCACATAAAGCAGAGACTACATCATCCTGAGACCAGAAGAACTAGATGGTGCCTGGCTATAACCGATGACAGGGAACACAACAGAGAACCCCTGAGGGAGCAGAAGAGCAGTGGGATGCAGACCCCAAATTCTCATAAAAAGACCAGACTTAATGGTCTGACTTAGACTAGAATGGCCCTGGAGGTCATGGTCCCCAGGCCTTCTGTTAGCCCAAGACAGGAACCATACCCAAAGCCAGCTCTTCAGACAGGGATTGGACTGAACAATGGGATAGACAGTGATAACTGGTAAAGAATGAACTTCTTGGATCAAGTAGACACGAGACTGTGTTGAACATCTCCTGTCTGAAGGGGAGATGAGAGGATAGAGGGGGTCAGAAGTTGGCCGAATGAACATGAAAAGAGAGAGTGGAGGGAAGGAGTGTGCTGTGTCATTAGGGGGAGAGCAATTAGGAGTATATAGCAAGGTGTTTATAAATTTTTGTATGAGAGTCCGACCTGATTTGTAAACTTTCACTTAAAGCACAATAAAAATTAAAAAAAAAAAAAAAAATGTTATGTTGGAAGCTCCCATCAAGGCCCTACGCCTGTGGAGAAGTATCACCTTTTAGCGTGAGCTTTCAAATGTCCTGTTTCATCCCTTCCCCCACTTTCCACTCTTTCTGCTACTACCTTCTCCAACACTCCTCCTAGTTTCAAGCAAAAGTGTCCTTCACTTCCCCTCCAAAGAAAATTGTTTTACCCATATTTTAGGTTCAGTTCCTTGCTAGCTTTTTCTCTTTCACATTTAGACTTATATAAGTGCTTTCTATTACTACCCCCAGATAATATACCGTGACTGTCTGTGTTTGTATGTGTATCAACATCGGAATCCTACCCACCTGCCGCACCCCCATTCTTCATTATAGCTACCTTCCAATGACTTGTTCCATTAGTTTGTCTTGCATTTTCCTTTTATCTAACACTTCTGATTTTCAGATTTGTGCAAGGAAGTCTACCAAGTGCTGAGATTTACTAAATTTGTCATCTTTTAAGAATTCAGAGTCTAAAAGTGGTACTAAAATATATCCACAAATAAGTTCCACAAAGTAGAATCTAGTAAAAAAGAAGGTCAGATAGAAAGCTTAACAGGAAATCAAGATCTAAATACACAGAAATGGAATTAATTCATATCGAAATGGTAGTTAGAATCTTAGAAGCGATTACAGTCATTCTTAGTTATCTAGTGCTGCTGTAATAGAAATACCACAAATCGGTGGCTTTAACAAACAAATTTATTTTCTCACTGTTTACGAGGCTAAGAGTCGAATTCAGGGCCCTGGATCTCCGGGACAGCCTTCTGTGTCTGTTGGCTCTGGGAGAATGTCCTTTTCCCTTTTCAGCTTCTGTTCTTTGATTCCTTGAAGATCTCACATGGCGTGGCATCCATTGTCCTCCATCTCTGCTTTTTCCTTGGTTGCCTGCTCAATCTGCTTTTTTATACCTCAAAAGAAATGGGCTTAAGACGCACCCTATACTAATACTGCCTCGTTAACATAAAAAAGAAAACCCATTCCCAAATAGGATTATAACTACAGGTATAAGGGTTAGTATTTACAACACATATTTTGGGGGGACACAGTTCAATCCATAACACTCTATAGACACAATTTTGGGAAAAAAATATTTATGTCTATATTGAAAAGGAATAGTGGCAGAGAAAGAGATTTAGGAAGAAGAGTTCTTATTAGGCTGTTACTCTACATCAAGGGTTGATCCAGGTGCTGGGGTTATATTATTGAACAAAAAGTTCAAAGGGAGTGAACTTCTGGATCTTACATTCTAGAAGCTCGGTATATATACATGTGTGTATGTAAAAAATGTCAAGAAATCAAACCATGTATTGTGTCGGGAAAGTCTGGTGCAAAAGATCCCTTTAAAGTGTTAAAAAAGCAAAGATATCACTTTAAGGACTAAGGTGCACCTGACCCAAGCCATGATGTTTTCAGTCGCCTCATATGCATGTGAAAGCTGGACAATGAATAAGGAAGACCAAAGAAGAGTTGACACCTTTGAATCAAGGAGTTGGTGAAGAATATTGAAAATACTATGGACTGTCAAAAGAACGAACAAATCTGTCTTAGAAGAAGTACAGCCAGAATGCTCCCTAGAAGCAAGGATGGTGAAACTTCATCTCATATGTTTTGGACATGTTATCAGGAGGGACCAGCCCCTGGAGAAGGACATCATGCTTAGTAGAGGGTCAGCGAAAAAGAAGAAGACCCTCAACGAGATAGATTAACAATGGGCTGCTACAACAGGCTCAAGCAGAGCAACAGTTACGAGGGTGGTGCAGGACCAGGCAGTGTTCATTCTGTTGTACGTAAGGTCGTTACGAGCTGGAACCAACTCAGCGGCACCTAACAACAACAACAACAACAGTATCAGATGGTGGTTAGTGCTTTGAAGAGGATAGAAAAGGCATCTGTGGTGAAATGAGTTCACTTATGTGCCCTTTTTTCTTGGTTCTTTGGGAAAATGGCTCCAGAGATTTTTCCCCTAAGACCCAGTGGGCTTGTTACATTTCCTGGGAAAGTAGTAAACAACTTGGTTTGATACTTTTTGTCTAGTTCTGAGCTATAGCCTGTCTTGTGATTGATATATACTTTGCAAGGATTGGTCAGTAGATTATGCAAATGAAGTGACTGTAGACTATGCAAATGAAGTATCTGTGACCTACCAAGAGGATTGGTCAGTTCATGGCCTTGGTGGGAGAGCCATGCCTTGAAATTGACCAGGAGTTTGTGTATATAGGCAGCCAACCCCACAGAGGTTTCAGAGACAGACAGAAGCAGAAAGGAGAAAAGGCAAAAGAACCAGAGAGAAAGGAGGCAAGGAACCTCCTAAAAGATGTGTTACATGGGTCAAGGGCTGTAACACTGAAGGTGACGACAGGCCGGGAAGGGGCCCAGCAGCAGAGCTGGCAGTGACAGTTGGCAGAGCCAAAAGGAGTTGTAGCCTGTTGATTCTAATTCCAAGTTGTACCCTTTTACTTCCCTAATAAACCCCATAACTGTATCATATTGTCTGTGAGTTCTGTGTGGCCATTGCAATGGATTATCGAACCAGAAGAAAAGTAGGGAGTGCCGTGGGAAGGATGACTGGTGTCCAAATTGGTAAAGTTTGGAGGGTAGAGATACGTCTGACCTCCATCTCAAAGGGATTAGCTTTGAGCTGATCGTGGTCATTATTCCCCCTGAAATTAGACAGGTTCTGACAACACTACATACCACTCCTCTCACCATTGCACAGCCTCTGTAATGAGGTGATATTTTAAAGGAGTATGAAGGAAGTGAGGGAATATCCAGTAGAAGAAATTCAGGCAAAGAAAACAAGAAGAGTGAGGTAGGAGCTTGTTAGCTCCTACCACTGTGGCTTGAGGATAGTGAGCAAAAAGGGAATGGTTTGAGAAAAAAATCAACAAAAGTTGCTGAGTATGTGTGTTTTTGTGCTGGCTGCAGGCGGGGATATGTGTCTGCAGATTATTTGTGTCTTGTGGGCCTTGGTATGGGCTTTGGCTTTTATTCTGAATAACATGTTAAGTCATTGGATGATTTGAGCAGAGGAGAGACGTGGTCATGTTTTTTAAAGGATCACTTGAACTCAAAGGTTGTTAACCTTGAATGCCTTTTCGTAGAATTAGGAGGTCCGTGAACTTGGATTAAAAGCAAAAAAAAAAATGTTTATTTTTAGTAACATTAAAATTTTGCCTTTCCTAGTATAATGTGTGTGACAAACCATAGTAGTAGTAGCAATTCCTGTGACTTTGTAAATCACAAATATTTTCCTATTATTTTACCATTGTATATGTATTGAAATACCATTTATGCTCTTCATGATTTCAGAGTTACTATATGTCATGGGTTGAATTATGTCCCCCCAAGATATGTGTCAACTTGGCTAGGCCATGATTCCCGGTATTGTGTGATTGTCCACCATTTTGTCATCTGATTTGATTTTCCTTTGTGTTGTAAATCCTGTCTCTGTGATGTAGAGGTGGGATTAGTGGCAGTTACGTTAATGAGGAAGGACTCAATGTACAAGATTAGGTGTGTCTTAAATCAGTCTCTTCTGAGATGTAAAAGAGAGAAACCAGCAGAAAGATGGGGGTCCTCATCCTTTCGACCCAAGGTTCCTGCACTGAAAAGCTCATGGACCACAGGAAAATTGATGACAAGACCCTTCCTCCAGGGCCAACGGAGCGAGAAAGCCTCCCTTGGAGCTGATGCCGTGAATTTGGACTTCTACCCTACTAGATTGTGAGAGAATAGATTTCTCTTGTTAAAGCCATCCACTTGTGGTATTTCTGTTATAGCAGCACTAGATGACGAAGACACTGTAGTAGTACTAGACTAACTGTTCTATCTTGTTATTTAGTGTATTATTAAAGAAGAAAATTCTAGGCACAGAGAAAAAAATTTTGAAGGCTCTGATAAGAGGGGACAGATTGGTGTTTTTGAAGAGCAGAAGAAGGCCAGTTTAGCTGAGATATATGAGCAGGTGACAGTGAAGTGTTATACAAGGTTGGAGAGGGAGGCAGGAACCACAACATTTAGCCTTGTCGGTGATCATGAGGAATTTGGAGCTTGATCAGGAGAATGGCAGGCCAAATTTCATTTCGGTCCCTGAAAATGAAATCCTTGACAATTTCAGTGCTTTCTCCATTTATCATGATGTTGCTTCTTGGTCCAGTTCTGAAGTTTTTTGTTTTCTTTGCGTTGAGTTGCATCTCAAGTGCTTCAAGTCCTCTTCAGTTTTTAGCAAGCAACGTTGTGTCATGTGCATTTCACAGGTTGTTAATTAATCTTCCTCCAGTCCTGATGCCCCATTCTTCTTCATATAGTCCAGTTTCTCGGATTATTTGCCCAGCATACACATTGAGTAAGTTTGGTGATAGGATACGGCCCCGATACACAGGTTTCCTGACTTTAAACCACGCGCTATCCCTTCGTTTTGTTTGAAAGACTGCCTCTTGGTCTGTGTACAGGTTCCTCATGAGCACAATTAAGCATTCTAGAATTCCCATTCTTCCCAATCTTATCCATAATTTCTTATGATCCACAAAGTCGAACGCCTTTGCATAGTCAGTAAAACACAGGTCTGATTTCAGCCAAAATCCATCTGACATCAGCAGTGATATCCCTCATTCCACGTTCTCTTCTGAAACTGGCCTGAATTTCTGGCAGTTCCCTGTCGATGTACTGCTACAACCATTTTTGAATGATCGTCAGGAAAAATTTAATAGTGTACAACATAAATGATATTGTTTGATAATTTCCACATTTTGTTGGATCACCTTTCTTTGGAATGGGCACAAATATGAATCTCTCCCAGTCGGCTGACCAGGTAGCTGTCATGCAGATTTCTTGGCTTAGATGAGTAAGCACTTCCAGCGCTGCATCTGTTTGTTGGAACATCTCCGTTGGTATTCCGTCAATTTCCGGAGCCTTGTTTTTTGCCAGTGTGTTCACTGCAACTGCCACTTCTTCCTTCAGTACCATCGTTTCCTGATCATAGGCTGCCTCCTGAAATGGTTGAACAGCGTCCAATTCTTCTTGCTACTTTGACTTTGTGTATTCCTTCCACGTTCTTTTGATTCTTCCTGCACCATTCAGTGTGTGTGTGGGGGTGCACGCACATCATTCAATATTTTGCCAATAGAATCCTTCACTATCACAACTCAAGGCTTGAATTTTTTTCTTCTGTTCTTTCAGCCTGAGAAATGCTGAGCATGTTTGTCCCTTTTCATTGTGTGTGTCCACTTTTTCACATCATAATATTTTACTTTGTCTTCTCAAGCTGCTCTTTGAAATCTTCTGTTCAGCTCTTTTAATTCATCATTTCTTCTGTTTGCTTCAGCTACTGTACATTCAAGAGCAAGTTTCAGAGTCTTCTGACCTCAATTTTGGTCTTTTCTTTCTTTCTTGTCTTTTAAATGACTTCTTGCTTTCTTCAAGTATGACGTCTTTGATGTCATTCCACAGCTCTTCAGGTCTTTGGTCATCCTTGTTCAATGCATCAAATCTGTTTCTGAAATGGCCTCTAAATCCAGGTGGGATATACTCAGGGTTGTATTTTGGCTCTCATGGACTTGCTCTAATTTTCTTCAGCTTCATCGTGAGCTTGTGTAAGAGCAGTTGATGGTCTTTTCCACAGTCGGCCTCTGGCCTTGTTCTAACTGATGATATTGAACTTCTCCATCGTGTCTTTCCAGACATGTAGTCGATTCCATCTGGTGAGGACCCTGTATATAGTCACTATTTATGTTGTTGAAAAAAGGTATTTGAAATGAAGAAGTTGGTCTTGCAAAATTCTATCATGTGATTTCCACCGTTGTTTCTGTCACCAAGACCATATGTTCCAACTACTGATCCTTCTTTTTTATTTCCAGCTTTTGTATTCCAATAACCAGTAATTATCAACACATCTTAATTGCATGTTTGGTCAATTTCAAACTGCAAAAATTAGTGAAAATCTCCAGTTTCTTCATCTTTGGCTGTAGTGGTTGGTGCGTAAATTTGAAAAATAGTCATAGTAACTGGTCTTTCTTGTAGGCGTATGGATATTATCCTATCACTGACAGTGTTGTAAGATCTTGAAATGTTCTTTTTGACAATGAACGTGATGCCATTCCTCTTCAAGCTGTCATTCTGGGTATAGTAAAGCATATGATTGTCCAATTCAAAATGGCGAACACCCATCCATTTCTGCTCACTGATGCCCAGGATATCGATGTGTATGCATTCCATTTCATTTTGATGACTTCCAATTTTCCTAGATTCATACTTTGTACATTCCACGTTCTGATTATTAATGGATGTTTGCAGCTGTTTCTTCTCATTTTGATTTGTGCCATATCTGAAAATTAATGTCCTGAAAGCTTGACTTCGTGCACGTTGTTAAGGTTGACTCTACTTTGAGGAGGCAGTTCTTCCCCAGCTGTATTTTGAGTGCCTTCCAACCTGAAGAGTTCATCTTCTGACACTGTTTCAGACAGTGTTCTGCCGCTTTTCGTAAGGTTTTCACTGGCCAATTTTTTCAGAAATATACCACCAGACCCTTCTTCCTAGTCTGTCTTAGCCTGGAAGCTCTGCTGGAAACTGTCCACCGTGAGTGACCCTGCTGGTGTTTGAAAAACCAGGGGCATAGCTTCCAGCATCACAGCAACACCCAAGGCACCACAGTATGACAAACTGACAGGCGAGTGGGTGGTTTAAAGGGTTTGAGAGCTTAACTAAGGAGACTGGACTAGGAGGCTTCTTCAGTGGTCTGGGGAAGAGAGAGAGGGGATTCTGGTTTTAAAAAGGACCTGGGCAGTGGAGACAGAAGAGTCTTCCCTGCCTACACTCACATCAAATTAGTTTAATACCTTCAATTTACCTCAGGCTATTCACTCATGTGGCTATCCGTTTGTTACCTTGTTCATATTTTATCCTTTATAGCCTTTATTAAGGAGCCCAAGAAACCTCCTTTGTATGCATTTATTCCTCTCAGAAGACCTTTAATGAAGATCAGAAAATTTTCCATGTTTTCTAAGACATATAGTATGATAACACTCCTACATATGTACATGCTCATATGTATATGTAAATTTAACTAGTCATCTTATAATATGGAAGATGGTGTGAGTATTGTGTATTTACCAAGATTTCTGGATGACTCTGATCCACGCCAATATTTGAAAATCATTGTGGTAACATATTTCCATAGTCTTCTCTGTTCTCTTCCTGTGCTACAGCCATTAATTTCTGTGCATTACTTGTCAGTTTTTTGGATTCTACAAGTTTACATGTTAACTGTCATGTACTACAGCATATTGTTTTCACTTTAATGTTTTTTTACCCATGTTATAAAGTTGAACTTTTAACAAAAGAAAAAAAAAATCTTTAACATTTCATTTTCTTTCAGATCTGGAATCAATGTGTGAAACCAAGTTATTATCACTAAAGAAGGAAGTTTATGAAATAGAAGCATGCCAGAAGGAGATAATGGGCCTTACAAGACAAGGCCTTGAGTACTCCAGTTTTAGAGATGTTTTGGACTATGGAATCCACGTTGAAAAACAACTGGGATATTTCAGTCAAGAAATATTAACTCATGAGTACATGCCCAGATTTATTCAACACACTTTCCTTACTCTACATCAAATAATTAATAATGAAGAGAAACCCTATGAATGTAAGAAATGTGGAAAGGCCTTTAGTCAGAACTCACAATTTATTCAACATCAGAGAATTCATATTGGTGAAAAATCTTATGAATGTAAAGAGTGTGGGAAATTCTTTAGCTGTGGCTCACACGTTACTCGACATCTGAAAATTCATACGGGTGAAAAACCCTTTGAATGTAAGGAATGTGGAAAGGCCTTCAGTTGCAACTCATACCTTTCACAACATCAGAGAATTCATACTGGTAAGAAACCCTATGAATGTAAGGAATGTGGAAAGGCCTTTAGTTATTGCTCAAATCTTATTGACCATCAGAGGATTCACACTGGTGAAAAACCCTATAAATGTAAAGTATGTGGTAAAGCCTTTACTAAGAGCTCACAACTTTTTCAACATGTAAGAATTCATACAGGTGAGAAACCCTATGCATGTAAGGAATGTGGCAAAGCCTTTACTCAGAGTTCAAAGCTTGTTCAGCATCAGAGAATTCATACTGGCGAGAAACCCTATGAATGCAAGGAATGTGGGAAAGCCTTTAGTAGTGGTTCAGCACTTACTAATCATGAGAGAATTCACACTGGTGAGAAACCCTATAATTGTAAGGAATGTGGGAAGGCCTTTACTCAGAGCTCACAACTTCATCAACATCAGAGAATTCATGCTGGTGAGAAACCCTTTGAATGTCTTCAATGTGGGAAAGCCTTTACTCAGAATTCACAACTTTTTCAACATCAGAGAATTCATACAGATGAAAAACCATATGAATGTAATGAATGTGGAAAGGCCTTTAATAAATGCTCAAACCTTACTCGGCACCTGAGAATTCATACTGGTGAAAAACCCTATAACTGTAAGGAATGTGGGAAGGCATTTAGTAGTGGCTCAGACCTCATTCGTCATCGGGGAGTTCATACTGATGGATAATAAAAGTTAAAGTTCTCCCCTTCCAGATATTTTAAATGAAAAATTTATGTTTGATAGTAACCTTCTTTCACTATTTTTAAAGCTGTCTCAAATTTTTATTTTATGTTTCAGTTTTGTTGTTGTTAGGTGCTGTCAGGTTGGCTCCAACTCATAACAACCCCATATACAAAAGAATGAAGTACCGCCCAGTCCAGTGCCATCCTCACAATCGTTGTTATGCTTGAGCCCATGGCTGGAGTTTTAATCCAAATGTATTTCACTCTAAGGTATAAACAAGGGTCTAAGTTGATACTTGTTCTCCCTGTTCCCCCAAAATCATATCCTAATGCCATTTACTCAATACTATTAACTATCACTTGTTGTTTTGTTTACCTTCTTGGTGATACGGTATATTCTTATATTTGCTTGTGTTTCAGAGCTGTCTTTTTTTTTTTTCCTGGTTTATGTATGTGTACTTGTATCAGTACCACACTATTTAAACTTTGTTGTCTTTATAATATTTTTAAATTCTCAGTAGACTTGTAACTTTGTTTTTGAAGTCAGTGTTAATGTTTTTGTTTTATTTTATGAATTTATACTATCTTATTATAAATAGGAAATTTACAGAAAATATAAAAAGCCAAGATTACTTGTAATAATACCAACTAGAGGCTGCTAATCTCAAGTTTTTGTAGCAAATCCTACCAGACATTGTTAATGAAAGTATAATCATGGTAGGTATTGTTGTGTTAGGTGCTGTTGAGTCAATTCTGACTCATAGAGACCCTATAGGACATAGTAGAATGGCCCCATAGAATTTCCAAGGAGCAGCTAGTGGATTTGAACTGCCGACTTTTTGATTCACAGCTGAGCTCTTAACCATTATGCCACGAAGGCTCCATGGTAGGTATGCTGCACCTTTTATCATGCTAAAATACAAGATGGTTGCATTTCAGTAAATACAGATATTATGAATTTATTATGCATACTGATTTATGGTATGTTTAGCTCTATTTTTTTTTTTTTTTTTTGCAATTTTAAAAGCTTCTCTGATTGGATCTAAATTCATCTTTGATTTTTTTTTTCTTCTTTTAAAACATGTATTTTTAGTGCTGAAGTTATCCACATTTTCTCTTTATAAATTGTGTTTCTTTCCATCAGCAGCCCTAATCACAATCCCATACTAGAAAGGTAACGACTGTTATCAGAGATTTGTTTATTCTTCCAGATTTTTTTTCTATTTTTACTTATATATATTAGTGGTGCTTTATTACGTGCAAGTATATGTAATCATGCTGTATGTATTGGTTTGGTGTAAGGATTCACTGAATTAATAAATGTAAAGTGCTTAGAAATATTCCTTTCACATAGCAAGTATTTAGTGAAATTATCCACTATTTCCATCAATACATTCATTATTACCATTATTATTTTTAGAAAGGATTTTAAATATGTTGTTTACCTTTGTCAAAACCAGAGAATTCATATTAGAAAAAAGAGAAATGAATGCAATAAGTGTGGGAAAGCGTTTCCACAGTGCTCATTATTGTCTGTCATGGGATTTAAAAAAAGGAAGAATAACGTGGGTAGTCTTCATGGAGGCTTCATCTTTTATGCTGCACAAGGATTAATGTCAGTATGAAACTCGATATAATGAGGGGTACTTGAAATAACAGCTGTCAAAAAAGTAGGGAGACATGGGAATATTTTTCCTAATAATTCTCCATAAAAGCAGAAAACCTAGAGGTTTTCTTTGAGAATAAACAGTAACAATAGGATAACCATTAAATATCTGAATATTAATTTCATGTTCTCAACATGAGTTAAAGAAAGAAAACCTTAAAATACACATTATTTAAGTGAGACTGTAAATGACAACACTTCTGTAGAACTTGAGTGGCAGTCAAAGCTGTATTAAGAGAAAGTTGTATAACCTAACGTATGAGTGTATTCAGACCAAGCCAGACCCATCGCCGTGGAGTCGATTCCGACTCCTGGTGACCCTATGGGACAGAGTAGAACTGCCCCATAGAATTTCCAAGGACGACCTGGTGGATTCGAACTGCCAACTTTTTGGTTGGCAGACATAGCTCTTTTAACCGCTATGCTACCAGGGTTTCCAGAATATATTGAAAAGATTATAAATTAAAATTACTATAGGACCCAGGGAGTTAAAACAACTGTAAAAAAAGTAAGTCCAAAATGTGAGAGGAGAAAGGTCTTCCTAAGTATAAAAGGCAGAATTAATTGAAAGAGAAAATGAACCAGATGTAAAAGAAAAATTCATTATTTGACAAAACGAAAACGTAGATAAATTTTGGTGATTCTGGTGAGCATATGATGACAAATGAACAATATTTTGAATGACAAATGGGAGTGGCTAAAGAATTTAAGAGTATTTTTTGGCTGATGTACATCATTAGTTGTTATGGTAGCATAACTTGTGAATACGCAAAACCCATTAACTACACTTTAAAAGGTGAATATGTGAATTGTATCTGACTTCTAAAAACTTTTGAAAGTACTATAGCTGTCATAAATGTGTGCATAAATGTATGAGTAACTTGAGGTGTTAACTTCACCTAAAGCACAATAAAAATTTTTTTAGTACTATAGATATTTTTATAATATATATGAAAACTTAGGCAAAACTGATTTTTGTAAGAAATTGTTCATTGTCAGAACTGATTTGAAAAGAGGTGTAAAATCCCAATAGTCTGCTCTCCAAAAGGAACACTTTAAAATTGGACCCAAAAAAATCTGTTAAAATTTTAATGTCAAATAACTACACTAAAGAATTCATCAAACTAGGTTTTTATAGGTGAAATCTATGAAAATTCCAAGGGACTCCCCCAGGACATAGTCTGAGAAAGCAAGCTATCACCTATATTTTTATAAATCCTGTGATTAATAAAGAATGTTAAAATTTTCCTTAGAGAACACAAGGTATGTGTTCAGAATCAGCTATGAAAATATGCAACCTAAATTAGCAAATTAAATTTAGTAATCTTGAAAGAAAACAAATATTCTTCACAATCTGAATTTAGAAACAAGAAGATTCTGAGAAATCCTTATCCAAACTTGCACACTTCTTGCAAACCAAATTGATTTAAGTAGTATTCCTCAGTATCCAAACACCAAAACCTGCTACCATCGAGTCGATTCCGACCCATAGCGACCCTATAGGACAGAGTAGAACTGCCCCATAGAGTTTCCAAGGAGCGCCTGGCGGATTCAAACTGCTGACCTCTTGGTTAGCAGCTGTAGCACTTAACCACTACGCCACCAGGGTTTCCATCCAAACACAGGATACTAAATTTGGATGTCGGTAGTGATAGATTCTTGGAATGCACCACAAGATAATTCATATGGAATTTCTGTAATTCAAATAACTAAAGCACTATAAATGAAATTGGAGCCCAGGCGGCACAGTGGTTAAGAGCTTCAACTGCTAACCAAAAAGTCATCAGTTCAAATCCATCAGCCACTCTTTGGAAACCCTATGGTGCAGTTTTCCTCCATCCTATAGGGTAGCTTTGAGTCAAAATCAACTTTATGGCAGTGGGTTTGGTTTTCTGTTTTGGGGGTAAATGAAATTCTATTTTCAATCCCCAACATTTAGATGCTGTTTTTTTCTTGCAGTATTTAACAGAATGGGATATGTTTTATAAATAAATTATAAAGAGTTGTGATCCTATCTGCTGTAATATTACTATGTTCATCCATTTATACCCTATTGATTTTCTCACTTGAAAAGTCTTAAAAACACAGCCAGCAAATCCAATTATTGCCATGCACTTTACTATAGGAGATGGGGGGAAAGGTTGTTAAAACTGGCACAGAACAGTTTTCATTGTAATTCAGATGTATAAGGATGTGAAAGCTCTTCACCCATGAAAGCAAGAAAAACGTTGACAAGATAAAGATCATACCTTCCTAGGACATTTATAATAAATCAATACTCAACATTATACTCAATAGAGAACTATTAAGAACTTTTGCCTTGAAAATGAGAAATACACAAGCATGCCCACTCTCTCCACTCCTATTTAATTTTGTATTGGAAGTCCTACCCAGAGCAATAAGGCAAGGAAAAGAAAAAAAAGGTATCCAAATTGGAAAGGAAGAGATAAAACTATCCCTATTCAGGGATGACTACCCTATATATAAAAAATCCCAAATAATCTACTAAAAAGCTTCTAGAACTAATAGAGGAATTTAGCAAAGTTGCAGGATACAAGGTCAACACGCAAAAATCCCTTGAGTTTCCATACAACAGCAATGAGAAATCTGAAAAGGGTATCAGAAAACAACTCCATTTACAGTAGCATCTAAGAGAATAAAATATCTAGGAATAAATTTACCCAGGGATGTGAATGACTTATACAATGAAAATTATAAGACACCGCTGAAAGAGACTAAGGACTTCAATAGATGGAAATATGTTCCATGCTCATGGATTGGAAGACAATGTAGTCAAGGTATCAATACTACCCAAAGAAATCAACAGATATGACACAATCCCAACCAAAATTCAAACATTCTTTACAGAAATGGAAAAAACAATTCTCATTTTTTATGTAATGAAAAGAGACCCCAAATAGCCAAAGCAATTTTGAAGAAGAACAAAGTAGGAGGCCTCACACTTCCTGACTTCAAAAGAGATTACACAGCTACAGTAATCAACAGCCTGGTACTGGCCTAATGAAAGACACATAGACCAGTGGAATGGAGTTGAAAATCCACAAACAAATCCAAACTTCTCTAGTCAATTGATTTTTGGCACGGGTGCCAAAGCCACTCAATAGTAAAAGAACAGTCTCTTCAACAAATGGTCCTGGCAAAACTGTATTTCCATGTGTGGAAGAATAAAGCAAGATCCATACCTCACACCATACAAAAAACTAATAAAAATGGTCAAGGACCTAAATGTTAAACCTAAAACCATAAAGGACTTGGAAGAAAATAGAGGAGCAAAGCTTTGGGAACTTTTTGTTATTGTTCAATGATACATAATTACAACAATGAATTCACAAGGAACAAAAAACATAACTGGGACCTCATAAAAGTTAAATACTTATGTTCATCAAAAGACATTATTAAAAGAATAGACAACCTAAAGACTGGCAAAAAATCTTTGGGAACAATATAGCTGTTAAGGGTCCAATATCTAATATGTATAGAAAACACCTACAACTTGACAAAAAAAAAAAAGGGACAACCCAGTCAAAAACTGGGCAAAGGACGTGAACAGACAGTTCACCAAGGAGGATATCCAAATGGCCACCAGACACATGAAAACATGCTCACCATCATTACCCATCAGGCAAATGTAAATAAAACCACAACGAGATACCATTTCATTCCCACTTTGACAGCCAAGATTTTAAAATTAAAAAAAAAGAAATACGAGTGTTGGAGGGGTTGTGGAGAAATTGGAACAGTCATCCATTGCTGGTGGGAATGAAAAATGGTACAGTCTTGTGGAGAACAGTCTGGTGATTCCTCAAAATCTAGAGGAACAGCTGCCATATAACCCAGCAATTCCACTGCTAGATATATACATTTGAGATATATTAGAAGTGACACAAAGAGGCATATGAACACCTATGTTCATCAAAGCACTATTCACAATAGCAAAAGGATGGAAACTAAGTGCCCATCAACAGAATGGGTAAGTAAAATGTACATACATACCATGGGATACTAAACAACGATGAAAAATGATTTCCCAAGACATCTTGAAACATGGATGAACCTGGAGGACATTATGTTAGGGGAAATAAGTCACTCATGAAAAATACTGAATGTTCTCACTTCTATAAAATGATACGAACAAGTAAATATATAGAAACTAATGTTCATTACTAGTGACCACGGGTTGTGTGTGGGGGGGGTGGATTGTCTAGACACTTGTTATTTCTCGTGATGGGAAAGGTAATCCCAAATGAGGGTGAAGTGTACACAGTTTGACAAAGGTAAAAAATGTCACTAAAAATTACACAAGAAAAAAAGATGTTCTGAAATTGCTATGGCATACATACTTTTGAAACAACAAAAACAACCAAAAAAATCTATGTGTGGGTATGTGTGTAGGCATATATGTTGTTGCTAGGTGACATCCAGTCACTTCCAACTCATAGCGACCCTTTATATGTACAGCAGAAGCAAACACTGCCCAGTCCTGGGCCATCACAATTATTGTTACACTTAAGCCCATTGTTGCAGCCACTGTGTCAATCCATCTTTCTGAAGGTCTTCCTCTTTTTCACTGACCCTCTACCAAGCTTGATGTCGTTCTCCAGGTTCTGATCCCCCCTGACAACATGTCCAAATTATGTGAGACGTAGTCTCGCCATCCTTCCTCCTAAGGAACATTCTGATTGTACTTCTTCCAAGACTGATTTGTTTGTTCTCTTGGCATTCCATGGTATATTCAGTATTCTTCTCCAGCACCACAATTCAAAGGCGTCAGTTCTTGTTCAGTCTTTTTTATCCATCATCTAGTATTCACATGCATAGGAGGCGATTGAAAACACTATGCCTTTGGTCAGACGCACCTTAGTCTTCAAGGTGACATCTTTGCTTTTTAATACTTTCAAGAGGACTTTTGCAGCTAATTTGCCCAATGCAATGCATCTTTTGATTTCATGACCACTGCTTTTATGGGTGTTGATTGTAGATCCAAGTGAAATGAAACCCTTGACAACTTGGATCTTTTCCCCATTTATCATGATGTTACTTATTGGTCCACTTGTCAGGATTTTTGTTTTCTTTACGTTGAGGTGTAGTCCATACCGAAGACTGTGGTCTTTGACCTTCATCAGTAAGTACTCCAAGTCCTCTTCACTTTTAGCAAGCAAGGTTGTGTCATCTGCATAGTTCGGGTTGTTAATGAGTCTCCAATCCTGAAACTGTTCTTCATATAGTCCAGCTTCTTGGATTGTTTGCTCTGCATACAGATTAAATAGGTATGGTGAAAGGATACAACCCTGACACACACCTTTCCTGACTTTAAACTACGAAGTATTCCCTCGTTCTATTCAAATGACTGCCTCTTGATCTATGTACAGGTTCCTCATGAGGACAATTAAGTGTTCTGGAATTCCCATTTTTTGAAATATTACCCAAAATTTCTTTGATCCACACAGTCAAATGCTTTTGCATACTCAATAAAACACAGGTAAGCATCTTTCTGGCATTCTATGCTTTCAGCCAGGATCCATCTGACATCAGCAATGATATTCCTGGTTCTGGGTCCTCTTCTGAATCCGGCTGGAACTTCTACAGTTCCCTTTTGATATACTGCTGCAGCTGCTTTTGAATGATCTTCAGCAAAATTTTACTTGCATGTAATATTAATGCTATTTGATAACTCCTGCATTAGGTGAGATCACCTTTATTGGGAATAGGCATAAATGTAGATCTCTTCCAGTCAGTTGGCCAGGGAGCTGCTTTCCAAATTTCCTGGCATAAACAAGTGAGTACTTTCAGCGCTGCATCCATTTGTTGAAACATCTCAATTGGTATTCGGTCAATTCCTGGAGTCTTGTTTTTCACCAATGCCTTCAGTGCAGCTTAGACTTCTTCCATCAGTACCATTGGTTCCTGCTCACACAGTACCTCCTGAAATGGTTGAACATTGACCAATTCTTTTTGGTATAGTGACCCTGTGTATTCTTTCCAGCTTTTTTTTTTTTTTTAATTTTTATTGTGATTTAAGTGAAAGTTTACAAGTCAACATCATACAAAAATTTATATACACCTTGCTATATACTCCTAGTTGCTCTCCCCCAATGAGACAGCACACTCCTCTCCACCAGCTATTTTCGTGTCCATTCAGCCAGCTTCTGACCCCCTCTGCATTCTCATCTCCCCTCCAGACAGGAGCTGCCCACATAGTCTCATGCGTCTGCTTGATCCAATAAGCTGACGCCTCACCAGTATCATTTTCTATCCTATAGTCCAGTCCAATTCCTGTCTGAAGAGTTGGGTTTGGGAATGGTTCCTGTCTTGGGCTAACAGGAGGTTTAGGGGCCATGACTTCTGGGGTCCTTCTAGTCTCAGTAAGACCATTAATTCTGGTCTTCTTATGAGAATTTGAGGTCTGCACCCCACTGCTCTCCTGCTCCCTCAGGGGTTTGCTGTTATATTCCCTGTCAGGGCAGTCATCGGTTGTAGCCAGGCACTATCTAGTTCTGGTCTCAGGCTAATGTAGTCTATCGTTTATGTGACCGTTTCTGTCTCTTGGGCTCATAATTACCTTGTGTCTTTGGTGTTCTTCATTCTCCTTTGCTCCAGGTGTGTTGAGACCAGTTGATGCACATTAGATGGTCTCCATGTATCTATCAGTTTGTTGTACTGGGGGGGGGGCTTGCATGTTGCTGTGATGCTGTAAGCTATGCCACTGCTTATTCTACTACCAGGGTCACCCATGGAGAACAGGTTTCAGCTGAGCTTCCAGACTAAGACAGACTAGGAAGAAGGACCCGGCAATCTACTTGTGAAAAGCATTAGCCAGTGAAAATCTTAGGAATAGCAGTGGAACATCGCCTGATATAGTGCTAGAAGATGAGCCCCCCAGGTTGGAAGGCACTCAAAAGACAACTGAGAAAGAGCTGCCTCCTAAAACTAGAGTTGACCTTAATGACATGGTTGGAGTAAAGGTTTCGGGTCCTTTATTTGCTGATGTGGCATGACTCAAAATAAGAATAAACAGCTGCAAACACCCATTAATAAGAAGAACCTGGAATGTACGAAGTACGAATCTAGGAAAATTGGAAATCATCAAAAATGGAATGGAACACATAAACATCGATATCCTAGGCATTAGTGAGCAGAAATGGACTGGTATTGGCCATTTTGAATCGGACAATCATATAGGCTACTACACTGGGAATGACAACTTGAAGAGGAATAGTGTTGCATTAATCATCAAAAAGAACACTTCAAGATCTATCCTGAAGTACAATTCTGTGTGTGATAGGATAATATCCATACACCTACAAGGAAGACCAGTTAATACGACTATTATTCAAATTTACACACCAACCACTAAGGCCAAAGATGAAGAAATAGAAGATTTTTATCAGCTGCTGCAGTCTGAAATTGATCAAACATGAAATCAGTATGCATTGATAATTACTGGTGATTGGAATGCAAAAGTTGGAAACGAAGGATTGTAGTTGGAAAATACGGCCTTAGTGATAGAAACAATGCCAGAGATCGAATGATAGAATTTTGCAAGACCAACCGCTTCTTCATTGCAAATACCTTCTTTCACCAACTTAAACGGTGACTATACACATGGACCTCGCCAGATGGAACACACAGGAATCAAATTGACTACATCTGTGGAAAGAGACGAATGGAAAAGCTCAATATCATCAGTCAGAACAAGGCCAGGGGCCGACTGTGGAGCAGACCATCAGTTGCTCATATGCAAGTTCAAGCGGAAACTAAAGAAAATCAGAGCAAGTTCACAAGAGCCAAAATATGACCTTGAATATATCCCACCTGGATTTAGACAGCATCTGAAGAATAGATTTGACACATTGAACACTAGTGACCGAAGACCAGATGACTTGTGGAATGACATCAAGGATGTCATCCATGAAGAAAGCAAGAGGTCATTGAAAAGACAGGAAAGAAAGAAAAGACCAGTATGAATGTCAGAGGAGACTATGAAACTTGCTCACAAATGTCGAGCACCTAAAACAAAGAATTGTTGAAGTAAAAGATCTGAACAGACGATTTCAAAGGGTGGGTCCAGAAGAAAAAGTAAAGTATTATAATGACATGTGCAAAGAGCTGGAGATGGAAAACCAAAAGAGAAGAACACGCTTGGCATTTCTCAAGCTGAAAGAACTGAAGAAAAAGTTCAAGTCTCGAGTTGCAATAGTGAAGGATTCTATGGGGAAATTTTTAACCAATGCAGGAAGCATAAAAAAAGATGGAAGGAATACACAGAGTCTTTACACCAAAAAGAATTAGTCAGTGTTCAACCATTTTAGAGGTAGAATATGATCAGGAATCAATGGTACTGAAAGAAAAAAATCCAAGCTGCTCTGAAGGCATAGGTGAAAAACAAGACTCCAGGAATTGATAGAATATCAACTGAGATGTTTCAACAAACGGATGCAGCGCTGGAGATGCTAACTCATCTATGCTAAGAAATATGGAAGAGAGCTTCCTGGCTAACTGACTGGAAGAGATCCATATTTATGCGTATTCACAAGAAAGGTGATCCAACCGAATGTGGAAATTATAGAACAATATCATTAACATCACATGCAAGCAAAATTTTGCTGAAGATCATTCAAAAGCGGCTGCAGCAGTATATCGACAGGGAACTGCCAGACATTCAGACCAGTTTCAGAAGAGGATCTGGAACTAGGGATATCATTGCTGATGTCAGATGAATCCTGGCTGAAAGCAGAGAACACCAGAAGGATGTTTACCTCTGTTTTATTGACTATGCAAAAGCATTCATCTGTGCGGATCATAACAAATTATGGATAACCTTGCAAAGAATGGGAGTTCCAGAACACCTAATTGTGCTCATGAGGAACTGTTACATAGATCAAGAGGCAGTTGTTCGGACAGAACAAGGGGATACTGATTGGTTTAAAGTCAGGAAAGGTGCGTCAGGTTTGTATTCTTTCACCATACCTATTCAATTTGTATGCTGAACAAATAATATGAGAAGCTGGACTATATGAAGAAGAGGGCATCAGGATTGGAGGAAGACTTGTTAACAACGTCCATTATGCAGATGACACAAACTTGCTTGCTGAAAATGAAGAGGACTTAAAGCACTTACTAATGAAGATCAAAGACCACAGCCTTCAGTATGGACTGCACCTCAACATAAAAAAAAAAAATCCTCACAATTGGACCAATGAGCAACATCATGATAAACGGAGAAAAGACTGAAGTTGTCAAGGATTTCATTTTACTTGCATCTACAATCAACAGCCATGGAAGTACAGGTCAAGAAATCAAAAGATGCATTGCATTGGGTAAATCTGCTGCAAAGGACCTCTTTAAAGTGTTGAAAAGCAAAGATGTCACCTTAAAGACTAAGGTGCGCCTTACCCAAGCCACGGTATTTGCAGTTGCATCGTATGCATGTGAAAGCTGGACAACAAATAAGGAAAACTGAAGAACTGACACCTTTGAATTGTGGTGTTGGAGAAGAATATTGAATGTACCATGGACTTCCAAAAGAACGAACAAATCTGTCTGGAAGAAGTACAACCAGAATGCTCCTTAGAAGCATGGATGGCAAGACTGTGTCTTACATACTTTGGACATGTTGTCATGAGGGATCAGTCCCTGAAAAGGACATCAGGCTTGGCAAAGTACAGGCTCAGCGGAAAAGAGGAAGACACTCAATCAGGTGGATTGACACAGTGGCTGTAACAGTGAGCTCAAGCATAACAACGATTTTAAGGATGGTGTAGGACCAGGGAGTGTTTCATTCTGTTGTGCATAGGGTCACTATGAGTTGGAACTGACTTGATGGCACCTAACAACCACAACAACCTTAACTAGCATAAACACAGGTACAGCATCTAAGTAAATGTATAACAAGGGATTGAAAAGGTAATCAAAAACCTTCCAACAACAACAAGAACAAAAATACCCAGGCCGTGATGGCTTCACTGGAGAATTCTACCAAATTTTCAGGGAAGAGTTAACACCACTACTACTCAAGGTATTTCAGAGCATAGAAAAGTCTGGAATACTCCCAAATTCATTCTACAACATCAGCATAACCCTGATACCAAAACCAGGTAGATGTCCAAAAAAAAATTACAGACCAATATTCCTCATGAACATAGACTCAACAATCCTCAACAAAGTTTTAGCCAATAGAATTCAACAACATATCAAAAAACCAATTCACCATGACCAAGTGGGATACATACTGGGTATGCAGGGATGGTTCAACATTAGAAAAATAATATACTACACCACATTAAAAAAAAAGGCAAGAATCACATGACCTTATCGATTGATGAAGAAAAGGCATTTGACAAAGTCCAACACCCATTCATGATAAAAACTCTTAGCAGAATAGGAATAGTAGGGAAATTCGTAAACAAAATAAAGGAAATTTAAACAAAGCCAATAGCCAACACCATCCTAAATGGAGAGAGTCTGAAAGCATTCCCCTTGAGAATGGGTCTCAGACAAGGATGCCCTTTATCACCACTCTTATTCAACATTGTGCTGGAAGTCCTAACCAGAGCAATTAGGATAGAGGAAGAAATAAAGAGCATCCAAATTTGTAAAGAAGAAGAAAAAGTATCCCTATTTGCAGATAATATGATCTTGTACACAGAAAACCCCAAAGAATCCACAAGAAAACTACTGGAACTAATGAAAGATTTCATCAAAGTATCAGGATACAAGATAAACATAGAAAAATCAGTTGGATTCCTGGATAGCAGCAAAGACAACTTCAAAGAGGTAATCACCAAATCAATACCATTTATGGTACCCCCAAGAAGATAAAATACTTAGGAATAAATCTAACCAGAGACATAAAAGGTCTGTACAAAGAAAACTACAAGACACTACTGCAAGAAACCAAAAGAGACCTACATAAGTGGAAAAACATACCTTGCTCATGGATAGGAAGACTTAACATTGTGAAAATGTCAATTCTAACCAAAGTGATCTACAGATATAATGCAATCCCAATCCAAATTCCAACATTTTTTAATAAGATGGAAAAACAAGTCACCATTTTGATATGGAAAGGGAAGAGACCCAGATAAGTAAAGCATTACTGAAGAAGAACAAAGTGGGAGGCCTCACACTACCTGATTTTAGAACCTATTCTACCACCACGGTAGTCAAAATAGCCTAGTACTGGTACAACAACACATACATAGACCAATGGAACAGAATTGAGAATCCAGATGTAAATACATCCACCTATGAGCTGATATTTGACAAAAGCCCAAAGTCTGTTAAATGGGGAAAAGACAATCTCTTTAACAAGTAGCGCTGGCATAACTGGATATGAAAAAAAATGAAACAAGACCAATACCTCACACCATGCACAAAAACTAACTCAAAATGGATCAAAGACCTAAATATAAAGTCTAAAATGATAAAGATTATGGAAGAGAAAATAGTGACAACACTAGGAGCCCTAATACATGGCATAAACAGGATATAAAACATTACTAACAATGCACAAACAGCAGCAGAGAAACTAGGTAACTGGGAGTTCCTAAAAATCAAACACTTATGCTCATCAAAAGAGTAAAAAGACAGTTTACAGACTGGGAAAAAAATTTTGGCTATGACATATCTGATCAGGGTCTGATCTCTAAAATCTACAAGATACTACAGAACCTCAACAATTAAAGGACAAATAATCCAATTTAAAAATGGGCAAAGGATATGAACAGGCGCTTCACTGAAGAAGACATTCTGGCAGCTACTGGATATGTGAGGAAATGCTCATGATCGTTAGCCATTAGAGAAATGCAAATCAAAACTATGATGAGCTACCGTCTCACCCCAACAAGCTAGCATTAATCCCAAATAATAATAATAAATGTTGACGAGGCTGTGGAGAGACTGGACCCTTATACACTTATATTATTCCAACCACTTTGGAAATCGATTTGGCACTTCCTTAAAAAGCTAGAAATACAAGTACCATACAGTCCAGCAATCTCACACCTTGGAATATATCCTAGAGAAATAAGAGCCTTCACACGAATAGATACATGCACACCCATGTTCATCGCAGCACTGTTCACAATAGCAAAAAGATGGAAACAACCTAGGTGCACATTAACGAACAAATGCATAAGCAACTTATGGTATAGTCACCCAATGAACTACACAACAATAAAGTACAATGATGAATTTGAGAAACATAACTTGGATGAATCTGGAAGGCATTCTACCGAGTGAAATTAGTCAGTCGCAAAAGGACAAATATTATATGAGACCACTATTATAAGAACTGAAGGAAAGGTTTAAACACAGAAGAAAACATTCTTTGATGGTTATGAGGGTGGGAAGGGAGGGAGAGGGGTATTGCCTAACTAGATAGTAGACAAGCATTAGCTTTGGTGAAGGGAAAGACAGCACACAATACAGGGAAGCCAGAACAACTGGACTAAACCCAAAGCTAAGAAGTTTCCTGAATACAACCAAACACTTCTAAAGACTGAGTAGCAGGGGTGGGGGTCTGGGGACCACTGTTTCAGGGGACAACTAGGTCAACTGGCACGACAAAGTTTAGTAAGAAAATGTTCTGCATCCCACTTTGGTGAGTGGCGTCTGGGGTCTTAAAAGCTAGCGAGCGGCCATATGAGACACATCAATGGGTCCCAACCCACCTGGAGCAAAGAAGAATGAAGAACACCAAAGACACAAGGAAAATAGTAACCCAAGAGACAGGAAGGGCCACATAAACCAGAGACCCCATCAGCATGAGACCAGAAAAACTAGATGGTGCCCAGCTACAATCAATGAGTGCCCTGGCAGGGAACACAACAGATTCTCTGACAGAACAGGAGAAAAGTGGATGTAGAACTCAAATTCTTGTAAAAAGACCAGACTTAATGATCTGGCTGAGACTGGAGGAACCCTGGAAGACATGCCCCCCCTCAACGGACTCTGTTAACCCAGAACTAAAACCATTCTGAAGCCAACTTTTCAGACAAAGATTAGACTGGACTATAAGACATAAAATGATACTTGTGAAGAGTGTGCTTCTTAGTTCAAGTAAATACATGAGACTAAATGGGCAGGTCCCGTCTGGAGGCGAGATGAGAAGGCAGAAAGGGACAGGAGCTCTTTGAATGGACACGGGAAATCTGGGGCAGAAAGGAGGATTGTGCTGTCACATTATAGAGAGAGCAACTAGGGTCACATAACAATGTGTGTATAAATTTTTGTATAGAAATTAACTTGAGCTGTAAACTTTCACTTAAAGCACAATTAAAAAAAAAAAAAGGAAGATAGAAGGATTACACAGAGTCATTATACCAAAAACAATTGGTCAACGTTCAACAATTTTGGGGAGGTAGCATATGATCAGAAATTGATGGTACTCAAGGAAGAAGTCCAAGCTGCACTGGAGGCATTGGCAAAAAACAAGGCTTCAGGAATTGACGGAGGGCCAATTGAAGTGTTTGAACAAACGGATGCAGCACTGGAAGTGCTCACTCATCTACGCCAAGAAATTTGGAAGACAGCTACCTGGCCAACTGACTGGAAGAGATCCGTATTTATGCTTATTCCCAAGAAAGATGATCCAACCAAATGCAGAAATTATTGAACATATCATTACTATCGCATGCAAGTAAAATTTTACTGAAGATCATTCAAAAGTGGCTGCAGCAGTGTATCGACAGGGAACTGCCAGAAATTCAAGCTGGATTCAGAAGAGGACGTGGAACCAGGGCTATCATTGCTGATGTCAGATGGATCATGGCTGAAAGCAGAGAATACCAGAAAAATTTTTACCTGGGTTTTATTGACTATGCAAAGGCATTCAACTGTGTGGATCATAACAAATTATGGATAACATTGCAAAGAATGGAATTCCAGAACACTTATGTATGCTCCTGAGGCACAAATACATAGATCGAGAGCCCGTCGTTCAAACAGAACAAGGGGATTCTGGGTGATTTAAAGTCAAGAAAGGTGTACATCAGGGTTGTGTCCTTTCGCCATACTTATTCAAACCGTATGCTGAGCAAATAATCTGAGAAGGTGTACTACATGAAGAAGAACGAGGCATCAGGATTGGAGGAAGCCTCATAACCTGCAACATGCAGTAACACAACCTTGCTTGCTGAAAGTGAAGAGGACTTGAAGCACTAATGAAGATCAAAGATCACAGCCTTTAATATGGATTACACCTCAACAAAAAGAATACAGAAATCTTCACAACTGAACCAAAAAGGAACATCATGTGAATGGAGAAAAGATTAAAGTTGTCAATGATTTCATTTTAGTTGGATCCACAATCAACACTCATGGAAGCAGCAATCAAGAAATCAAAAGACGCATTGCTTTGGGCAAATCTGCTGTAAAAGACCTCTTTGGAGTGTTAAAAAGCACAAATGTCACCTTGAAGACTAAGGTACACCTGACCCAAGCCTTGGTGTTTTCATTCGCCTCATATGCATGCGAAAGCTGGATGATGAATAAGGAAGACTGAAGAATTGACGCCTTTGAATTGTGGTGTTGGCGAAGAATACTGACTATACCATGGACTGCCAAAAGAATGAACAAATCTGTCTTAAAAGAAGTACAGCCAGAATGCTCCTTAGAAGCAAGGATGGTGAGACTGCGTATTACATACTTTGGACATGTTGTCAGGAGGGATCAGTCCCTGAAGAAGGACATCATGCCCTGCAAAGTACAGGGTCAGGGGAAAAGAGGAAGCCCCTTAACAAGGTGGACTGACACAGTGGCTGCAACAATGAGCTCAAGCATAACAACAATTGTAAAGATGGCTCAGGTCTGGACAGTGGTTCATTCTGTTGTGCACAGAGTCACTATGAGTCAGAACCGACTCGACGGCACCTAACAACAACAACAATCCATACTGAAGGCTGTGGTCTTTGATCTTCATCAGTAAGTGCTTCAAGTCCTCTTAACTTTCAGCAAGCAAGGTTGTGTTATTTGCATAACACAGGTTGTTAATGAGTCTTCCTCCAATCCTGATGCCACATTTTTCCTCATATAGTCCAGCTTCTCAGATTATTTGTTCAGCATACAGACTGAATAAGTATGGTGAAAGGATACAACCCTAATACCCGCATTTCCTTGTTTAAATCATGCAGTATCCCTTTGTTCTGTTTGAATGACTGCCCCTTGATCTACGTATAGGTTCTTCATGAGCACAATTAAGGGTTCTGGAATTCCTATTCTTCGCAGTGTTATCCGTAATTTGTTATGGTCCACACAGTCAAATGCCTTTGCGTAGTCAATAGAACAAAGGAAAACATCATTCTGGTATTCTCTGCTTCCAGTCAGGATCCATCTGACATCAGCAATGATTCCATGCCCTCTTCTGAATCCAGCCTGAATTTCTGGCAGTTCCGTGTTGATACACTGCTGCAGCTGCTTTTGAATGATCTTCAGTAAGATTTTACTTGCATGTGATATTAATGATATTGGTCAATAATTTCTGCATTTGGTTGGATCATCTTTCTTGGGAATAGGCATAAATATGGATCTCTTCCAGTCGGTTGGCCAGGAAGCTGTCTTCCAAATTTCTTGGCATGAACGAGTGAGCACTTCCAGTGCTGCATTCATTTGTTGAAACATCTCAACTGGTGTTCTGTCAATTCCTGGAGCCTTGTTTTTGCCAATCCCTTCAGTTCAGCTTGGACTTCTTCCTTCAGTACCATCAGTTCCTGATCATATGCTACCTCCTCAATTGGTTGAACATCGACCAATTCTTTTTGTATAGTGTCTCCGTGTATTCCATCCATCCTCTTTTAATGCTTGCTGTGTCGTTTAATATTTTCCCCATTGAATTTTTCAATATTGCAACTTGTGGCTTGAATTTTTTCTTTTGTTCTTTCGGCTTGAGAAATGCCAAGGGTGTTCTTCCCTTTTGATTTTCTACCTCCAGGTCTTTGCACATTTCATTATAATACTTCACTTTGTCTTCTCTAGCCACTCTTTGAAACCTTCTGTTCAGTTCTTTCACTTTATCATTTCTTCCTTTTGCATTAGCTACTCTATGTTCAAGAACAAGTTTCAGAGTCTCTTCTGACATCCATTCTGTTTTTTTCTTTGTTTTCTGACTTTTTAATGACTCCTTCCTTTCTTCATGTATGATGTCCTTGATGTCATTCCACAACTCGTCTGGTTTTCAGTCATTAGTGTTTAATTCATCAAGTCTATTCTTGAGTCAGTCTCTAAATTCAGGTGGGATATACTCAGGTTGGCACTTTGGCTGTCATGGACTTGTTCTAATTTTCCTCAGCTTCAACTTGAACTTGCATGTGAGCAGTTGATGTTCCGTTCTGCAAGTTGGCCCCTGGCCTTGTTCTGAGTGATGACATTGAGCTTTTCCATCATCTCTTTCCACAGATGGAATTGATTTGATTCTTGTGTATTCCATCCATTGAGGATAGTCTCCATTTATGTTGTCGAAAAAAAGTTTTTGCAATGAAGTTGTTGGTCTTGCAAAATTCTATCATGCCATCTCTGACATCGTTTCTATCTCCAAGGCCATATTTTCCAACTACCAATCCTTCTTTATTTCCAACTTTCACATTCTAATCACCAGTAATTATCACTGCATTCTGATTGCATGTTTGATGAATTTTAGACTGCGGAAGTTGGCAAAAGTCTTCACTTTATTCATCTTTGGCCTTAGTGTTTGGTGGATAAATTTGAATAATAGTTGTATTATCTGGTCTTCCTTGTCGGTGTACAGATATTATCCTATCACTGACAGCACTGTACTTCAGAATAGACCTTGAAATGTTCTTTTCGATGAACACAATGCCATTCCTCTTCAATTTGTCATTCCTGGCATTGTGGACCATACGATTTTCTTATTCAAAATGGCCAATACCAGTGCCTTTCAGCTCACTAATGCCTAGGATATCAATGTTTTTGTATTAGGTTTTATTTTTGATGGTTTCCAATTTTCCTAGATTCATACTTAGTACATTCCATATTCCAATTATTAATGGATGTTTGCAGCTCCTTCTTCTCATGTTGAGTCATGCCATATCACCAAAGGAAGGTCCCGAAAGCTTGACTCCATCCACATCAACTCTACTTTGAGGAGGCAGCTCTTCTCCAGTTGTCTTTTGAGTGCCTTCCAACCTGAGGGGCTCATCTTCCAGCACTATATCATCCAATGTTCCACTGCTATTCATAATGTTTTCACTGGCTAGTTTTTTTCAGAAGTAGACTTCCAGGTCCTTCTTCCTAGTCTGTCTTAGTCTGGAAGCTCAGGCAAAACCTGTCCACCATGGGTGACCCTGCTGGCATTTGAATACTGATGGTAGAACGTACAGTATCACAACACGCAAGCCCCTACAGTACAAACTGACAGGCTAGTGGGAGAATTATGTTGTCATGTCAGGAATTTGGAACAACCTAGAGATAACAAGACATTAATTACATAAGTAGAATGTAAAATTTTAAAAATATTCTGGAAGAGCTCTTAATGTTTACCATGTATGTGATTTACAAAACAGGTTAAGACATCAACGCTTACATTAAAGAAAGCTTAAATATAGATACAGCTATGCCTGAATGGAGGAATTACAGGTTTAAGAAAAATGTCTAATTGTAGACGGTGGGAAAAAGCACCTGTCTGTGCTCTTGTACATCTAGCCCCCACAAAACGGAGATTCCCAAGTGAGACCTTTCCAGTCCCAGGCGCTTTCAGCTCAGCGGAGCCACGCCCATGCCGCGTTCGGGGCGGGGCTTCGAGTGCGCCTCTGTCTCGCGCAGGGGCTTCTGGGAGTTGTGGTCCTGCCTCCGAAACCGGCACCTACGTGTCCCGGGGTCCGGCCCTGCCAGGTCGTTTTGTAGGTCCTCCGCGCGGGTGGCCCGGGCCGCGGTCCGGAGAGGTGAGGCCACCAGTTTCCCTGGCTGCGGAAGTGGGCGTGGCTCGGGTCCCCGGGTCGTGGAGCCCCGTGGCGGGAAAGCCCGGCGTCCGGGGGATGGCAGGGAGGGAGGCGCTGGCAGCATCTTGGGTTTGTTGAGTTGGGGTGGATTGCTGCGACTGTGTCCCCAGGTTGGCTGCAGGGCTCCCTCGGGTTGGGGGTAAGGATAAGGGGCCCTGGTGTTCAGCGGGCAGCCCGTGCAGGTCATGTTGGTTGGGGTGCACCTGGGACATTGCAACCCCTGGTTAGCGGGGAGGGGACCAGCGAGGCAGGGTATTTGGAGGCGCGCCTGGGGCTGTATAGCCTTCGATTTTTGTGAGGGTGGCTAGGTCCGTGTGTTCGCAGTTTGGGGAGGTGGGGGTATGGGAGCTGGGAACCTGGCGCCCCAGCGCTTGGAGTGTATGGGGTCACGTGTGTTGGTCTTTGGAGTGATGATGAGTTCTGGCATACTTGGGTTCGGGGATGTGGTTTATACTATAAAGAGGGCAGAGTCGTGTATCCCCACTTTTGCTGTAGATGCTTCTGGGAGGCCACCGTGACCTCTGGCCCAGAGTTTTCTGTAAGTGGGCCAGGGGCTGTGCTACTGGAGGGATGGGCAGATTGTCCTGGACACCAGGGTGGGCTAAGCCCCAGCCAACCCCCCTGTGGATTGCCAAAGGACACCGCCCATACACACACACACACGCACACACCCTTTGCTTCTGTGAAACCCCAATGCTCAAAAAGAGACCAGCAGCTACGTCTAAGCTTGCAGGTGTTATGGAGTTAAATGACCTTCCACAGGAGATCTGCCTCTGGGATAGCAAAGTCAGGAATACTGGCGTCTATTCACTTCCAGTCAGGAATACCGGTGTCTATTCGCTTCCACAAAGAACTGCAGAAGACAGTTCTCCACACTGACCCAGAAGGGCCTTGGGAATGTTGTTTTGTCACTGCCCGTCCCAGTGGAAGTTGTGGCAACAGGCATTAAAGGTAGGGGTGTCCTAGTTGTGAACTTGCTATCATGGGACTCCTGCGTCCCAGGCCTGACCCCATTTCTGCAGAGCCACTCTGAGTGCAGAGGTTGTAGGATGCAGATGACTTACTTTGTCCATTGTCCCTGCAGATCGTGGTTGGCTCCTGACTCCTTTTGTGTTTTTCTCTTAGGCAGGGGTGGATTTGCAGAACTTGGGTGTGGGGATTTCTGGAATGTGACACAGCCCGCATGTTCCTGGCTCCCTGTTTGAATGTCTGCTGGCCCTGAAGGATCTGTGGAAAGAGGAGAAAATGGCCCCAGTTCCTGGCACCAATACCCCGGTGAATGGGATTTAAGCTCTTTCCTGTATTGTCATCTCTGTCCCCCGTGAGGGGACACCTGTGTGCTCACCTGCTGTGCATCGTGTAGCCCACCAGGCCTCTGAGACAAACATGAAACACGGCACTGCTCTGGAAATCCCCAAAGGAAAAAGGTGGAGAATGGATGGGAGGGCATTCCAGAGGATGTCCTGGAATACCTCCGGCTTCAGGCTGCAAAGTCCTATCTAGTGGCACGGCAGGAAGAATGGCAACAGGTGGTGGAAGGGACCCAACTAGGACAGTGACTGGGGATGGGGATGAAGCGGTGGGGTCCTGGAGGAGATGGAGCAGTTCTAGGAGAGGAGAGGGCAGCCTGGGCTCTGGATCCTTGGAGTGTGGCTATGTGTACTGCTCCTCTGTACCAACAGTAACCCCAGCCCCCGCCACCGTGCCACATAGCACGTGTCATACAGGCTCCTTGTGTTCGTGGAAATGCAAAGCCCTGCCTGTGGCTGGAAATACAACTCTAGGCTTCAGAGAGGTTTAGTTCAGTTAAGTTACTGACATTAAAAAAATATTGGAATAGAGATTTAAGCTGTCGTTGTCTGAGTTGGCCGTGCGTAATATACCATCTCTTATAAGACCCTTAAGTTCTAATTGAAACATTAATAATATAGTAACATCCTAATGTCCTTTACTACCTAGAAGCAGACCAGTGCTAACGTGTAGTCCCTGAATTTTCCACATCCAAGGGACAGGAGGAATTTCAGAGTTGAAGCAGTGGACCCATAGTGTTGATTACAGTTATAACTATGCTGTTACTTAATTGTGTACAAAGAGTTAGAAACTCAATGTGCTTATAACTTTCACAGGAGTATAAACCCAAAATTTGCATACGCCTGTTGCAGATAGTACAAAGCCAACACAACACTTCCTTTTTTAAATGGAAGTTTTCAAACATCTTGCAAAGTATAAAACCAAAACTTGTATACATTTATAATAAATACAGTACTTCCTTTTTTTAATGGAAATTTTAAACACACACAAAAACAGAATAGAGTAATAAACTCCCATATTCACATCACTCAGTTTTAACAGGTGTCAACATTTTGCCAAACTTATTTTACTTATTGCCCATCTCTTGGACTTTTTTTTCCCCAATGTGTTTTAATGCAAATGTTATATTCTATCATTTCTTCTGTAAAAAATACAATATGTATCCCTAACATGGAGCCCTGGTGGTGCACTGGTTGAGAGCTCGGCTCCTAACCCAAAAGTCGGCAGTTCAAATCCACCAGCCACTCCTTGGAAACCCATGGGGCAGTTCTACTCTGTCTTATAGGGTCGCTGTAAGTCGGATTCTGCTCGACGGCCACTATCAACAACAACATCCCTAACATACTTTTATAGCAGTTGTACTGAGATGGAATTCATACAATTCATTCTTTTAAAGTGTACAATTCAGTGGTTTTTAGTATATTTACAGAGTTGTGCAACTCTCACCTCAGTCAGTTTAGAACCTTTTCATTGCCCCAAGAAGAAACCATCAGCAGTCACTCCTGTGCCTCCCTCCTCCCAGCCCTGGCAACCACTTACCTCCTTTCTGTCTCTCTGGCTTTACCTGTTCTGGACATTTCATGTAATAAAACTGTACAATATGTGGCATTTTGTGTCTGAACTCTTTGACTTCGCGTAGTGCTTTCAGCACGTTGTAGCAGGTATCAGTACTCTATTCCTTTGATGGGTGAATAATACTCCACTGTGTGAGTACACCACATTTCACTTATCCATTCATCCGTTGCCAGACACAGATTATTTCTACTTTCTGGCAATCAATAATGCTGTTAGGAACATTCATGGGCAAGTTTTTTATTAAACACCTGTTTTCAGTTATTTTGGGTCTATGCCTGGAAGTGGAACTGCTGGGCCATTTGGTAATTCTGTGTTAACATTTTGAGGAACTACCAAATGTTTTCCAAAGTGGCTACACCATTTTACTTCCCACCAGCAGTGTATGAGGGTTCCGATTCTCCGTCTCCTTGCCAGCTCTTACTATTGTCTTTTTTGTTATAAGTCCATTTCAATGGGTGTGGTTTTCATTCGCATTTCCCTTATGGCCAATAATGGTGACCATTTTTTCAGGTGTTTAATGGCCATTTATATATCTTCTTTGGAGACATGTTTATTCAGTTCTTTTGCCCATTTTTGATTGGGTTATTTTTCTTTTTATTTTGGATCGTGGGAGTTCTTTATCAATTCTACATGTAAGTACCTTATCAGATATCCCACTCGCAAGGATTTTCTCCCATTCTCTAGGTTGTCTTTTCACTTTCATGATGGTCTCCTTTGATGCACAAATGTTATAAATTTTTGTGAATTTGAGATAAAGTCCAATTTATTTTTTCTTTTGTTGCTTTTGCTTTTGGTGTCATATCTAAGAAATCATTGCCTAATCCAAGGTCACAAAGAATTATACCTATGTTTTCTTTTAAGAGTTTTATAGTTTTGGTTCTTACATTTAGGTCTTTGACCCATTTTGAGTTAATTTTTTTATATGGTGTGAAGTAGGGGCCCAACTTCATTCTTTTGTATGTGGAGATCAAGTCGTCCCAGCACCATTTGTTGAAAAGACTATTATTTAACCATGAATGGTCTTGGCACCCTTGTCAGATATCAACTCACCTTAGATGTATGGGTTTTTTTTTCTGGACTCTCACTTCAATTCCGTTGGTTTGTATGTCTGTCTGTATGCCAGTGCCGCACTGCTTTGTTTACTGTAAGTTTTGGAATTGGGAAGTGTGAGTCCTCCAACTTTGTTCTTTTGTCAAGATAGTTTTGGCTATTTTGGGCCCCTTGAATTTTCATATGAATTTTAGGAATAGCTTCTCAATTTCTGCAAAGAAGCCAGCTTGATTTTGAAGGGGTTGTGTTGAATCTGTACATTAATTTGGGGAGTATTGCAACCTGAACAATATTATATTTTCTGACCCAAGAATCTAGGATGACTTTCCATTTATTTGTCTTCTTTAATTTCTTTCAACAATGTTTTGTAGTTTTCAGAATATAGAGTTTGTACTTCTTTTGTTAAATATATTCCTATAAGTATTTTCTTCCTTTTGATACTATTGTAAATGAGTTTTTTGGTTTGCTTTTTTCTAGCTGGACTTTTTTTTTTTTTTCTTACCCTAACCACAATACATTTTCATGCCTAACAAAATTAACAATAATTCTGTAATACCCTGTCCATATTTAAAGTTTTGCGATTGTCTCACAGATTTTTTTTTTAAGCTTGGCATGTTGGAATTGGGATCCTGACAAGGTCCACACATTGCATTTGGCTGATAAATTTCTAAGTTTCTTTTAATCCCCCACCCTCCTTTTTTTATAACACATATTGAATATTTTATATGAACTAATTGATAAATTTTAGATGTGCTTCTCAGCCTTTCGAAAAAGCCATTTAGTTGTTAGAGAAACCAGATCACCTGTCCTAATGAATTTTCAATATGTGTCTGATTAGCAGTGTTCATTTAATGTGGCAAGATTTGATAAAACTCGAGGTAGATTTAATGTTTCCACGTTTTGATTTCAGTAAAACCAGGAAGATACCCATCTGTGTAAACCTGGGTATAGATCTCCTTGATACTACAAGGGTTATTTGCTAATTCAGGACAGCTAGACCTTATACTGACTCAAAATTTCTCCAGGCAGAAGTCATCCAATGCCTGTTTTAAGAAGGCGTCCCTGATAACTTGGTAGAGAGGTCTTACTCCCTTCAAAATAACCTTAGCATTGTGGCAGTATTAAAATCCAAACTGATGTGGAATGTTGAACATATTAGATAATCTTTAGGGGTTACTGTTAATTTTGTTAGACATGAAAATGGGATTAGGGATATGTTTAAAAAAAAAAACACAAACCTTACCTGAGAGATGCTGCATTAGTTTCCTAGGCTGCCATAACAAATTCCACACACTTGGTGTTTACAATAGAAGTTTATTTTCTCACAGTTCTGGAGGCCAGAAGTCTGAAATCAAGGGGCAGCAAGGCAATGCTCCCTCTGAAGGCTGTAGGGGAGAATTCTGCCTTGCCTCTCTAGCTTCTGGTGGCTTCTGGCAACAAAACTCCAATCTCTGCCTCCATTTTCTCATGGCTTTCTTCCCTGTGTATCTTCTCTTGGGGTCCTCTCCGCTTTTTGCATTTAGAGTCTACCCTAAATCCAGGATGATTTCATTTTGAAACCCTTAACTAATTACATCTGCAAACAACTCTACTTCCAAATAAGGTCATATTCTGAGGTTCCAAGGGGACATGAATTTGGAGGGATACCATTCAAACCACTACAAATACATACCAAGTACTTTAGGGTGAAATGATATGTCTGTAATTTGCTTTAAAAATACAGAAGCAAAATGAGAGTGTGAATTGGTACAACTACCATCGAAACTGTTTGCCAGTATCTGCTGAAGTTGAAATTATATGTATATGCTTTGACCCATCCTAAGTATATATCCCACAGAAATATGTCTATATGTCTACCAAAAGACATGTTAAAAACATGCATCGCAGAACGATTTATAAAATAAAAAACTGAAAAAACAGGTGTCCATCAAAATTAGAATGAGCAAATGTTGGCATTGTCATATGCTGTCTAGATACTTGTTCTACCTAAATGGCTTGTAGTATCACTAAGGTACGGGGAATAGAGTCAAATGGGTTGTTTTAAAATGTGATGCCATATGGCCATGAAACTGAACAAACTACAGGGATGAAAGTTTCAGATAAAATATGGAGCAAAAGAAGCCAGTCACAAAAGAGTGCAAACTGTATGATTTCATTTATATGAAGTTCAAGGGTTGGCAGACTGATTTATAGCGTTGGACGAGAGGATTATGGTTACATTTGAGGAAGGCGAGGGTACTGGCTGAGAGGAGCACGAGGAGAGGCGTCCAGGGTGCCAGTGATATTCCATGAGGAGTGTTTGCTTTGGGATAATTCATTGAGTTGATGTGCAGTCATGATTTGTGTACTTTTGTGTCTATGTTATGATTTAGTTTAAAAAGTTTTTAAAAATATTACAAGATTGGAATAAAGTAAGAAATAATACTCTAGGCAGAGAACAACAACAGCAAACTAACTGGGAAGGAAGGTAAATAAAACAAGATTGGCCTTGAGTTGATACAAGTTGAAGGTCGGTGGTGAGTCCGCAGTGGTTCATTAGACTATTCTGCTTTTGTGTGTACTAGAAAATTTCTATAATAAAATGTTTTTAGAAAAGTAACCTGAAAATGAGAGGAAGAAACAGAAAATTCAGTTCAGATTCAGGAGTAACTGGGACAACCCCTCCCTGGCTCCTGAGTTGGCCATCCTGAGGCCTCAGCTGTAAAGCTGGCCAGTGTTACTTGATTACGTTAACAGTTGGTGTTTGGGCCCCAGCACTGGGAAGAAATAAATGTAAGACTGGCTTCTGGCTGACTCTTCCTGAAGGACTGCTGGGTTGGACATGTTGGGGCTGGCTGGCGTTTCGATACCTGGACCCCCTTTGTAAGAGTCAGGATCACCCCAGGCTGGGCCTGTGACAGGTAAGGCCTGATGATATGCCTCTGGGCAGCCTAGGGCTGCCAGCACCGCCCTGGACTATGCCAGGATGCAGCCTCTGCTGAGGCTGACAGCTGTGGGGACAGGAAGGACCCATGGTCCTCAAGACTACCCCACTACCCTCACCCCTGCCCTTGCCAGATGTTAGGACAGCTCCCCCTGACCTCTGCCTTCCGTGGGCCTTGTACCTATGTACCACATCTTGACACATCGATGACAAACGAGGCTGTAGACTTATTATTTGTTTCTGCTACAAATAAATACTTTCTAACAGCTTGCAGAATGAGGTGTTAAGGGTTGTGATAAATTATTCCTCATGCTGAGGATCTAATTACACAATTTAATTCTCTTGTTCTACTGAGACGTATTAAAAAACAAACCCATTATTGTTGAGTCCATTCCGACTCATAGCGACCCTATAGGACAGAGTAGAGCTACCCCACAGGGCTTCCAAGGAGTGGCTAATGGATTCAAACTGCTGACCTTTTGGTTAGCAGACAAGTTCTTAACCACTGCGCCACCAGGGCTCCACTGAGAAGTATAGTGGGCTGGTAATATTGCAAGCCAGCAGCTACTTTTATGTGTATATAAAAATTTGAGAGTCCCATGATTTGGGGGAAAGGAAGCTTGTTTCCAGGGGGTCATCATTGTTGTCTTGGTAGAACTTTTCCATGGGGGTAATTCTTGCTTATTTTTAATAATAATAAAGTCTTGTTAGCTTGGTCACATGATTCATTTATTTGTTGTAGGTTTTGGGGCTGGTCCTACAGTGTATTGAGAAATCTGCTTGCATCAGTGGTATTTTTGCTTGTCACTTCCCAATAACTGAATTCTATATACCATATATAAGACAATCTCAGTTTAAGTCATCCATACCCCTGTGGCAAAGCTCATGTGGTATAATCTACCCTGTCCTCTCCCCCAAGTAATAACAGCTTGCTTATACAGTGGTCCTTGTGGGGTTAGGGTTAGGGTTATGCTGTCTAGACATTTGTTCTACTTAAATAACTTGTAGTATATCACTAAGGTAAGAGTGATAGAGTAAACTGAGTTGTTTTAAAATTTTTATGACATTCTTAATATTGTAAAATTGTGTATATGTTGTTGTTAAGTGCTGTCGAGTTGGATCCGACTCAGAGCGACCGTATGTTCCACAGAATGAAACACTGTCCAGTCTTGCGCCATCCTCATAATCACCGTGATTCTCGAGCCCATTGTTGCATCCGCTGTGTCAATCCATCTTGTTGAGGGTCTTCCTGTTTTTCAGTGACCCTCTACTTTACCAAGCATGATGTCCTTCTCCAGGGACTGGTCCCTCCTGATAACATGTCCACAGGATGTGAGACGAAGTCCCACCATCCTTGCTTCCAAGGAGCATTCTGGCTGTACTTCTTCAAAGATAGATTTGTTCATTCTTTTGGCAGTCTGTTGTATATTCAGTATTCTTCGCCAGCACCATAATTTGTCCAGCTTCCGCATGCATATGAGGCAATTGAAAATACCATGGCTTGGGTCAGGCGTACCTTAGTCCCCAAAGCGACATCTTTGCTCTTTAACACTTTAAAGAGGTCTTTTACAGCAGATTTGGCCAATGCAATGCATCTTTTGATTTCTTGACTGCTGCTTCCATGGGTGTTGATTGTGGATCCAAGTCAAATGAAATCCTTGACAACTTCAGTCTTTTTTCTGTTTATCATGATGTTGCTTATTGGTCCAGTTGTGAGGATTTTTGTTTTCTTTATGTTGAAGTGCAATCCTTACGGAAAGCTGTCATTTTTGATCTTCATCAGTAAGTGTACCAAGTTCTCTTCACTTTGAGCAAGCAAGGTTGTGTCATCTTCATAACGCAGGTTGTTAATGAGTCTTCCTCCAATCCTGATGTCACGTTCTTCTTCACATAGTCCAGCTTCTTGGATTATTTGCTCAGCATACAAATTGAATAAATATGGTGAAAGGATACAACTCTGACACATACTTTTTCTGACTTTACACCACGCAGTATCCCCTTGTTCTTTCTAAAGTTTCTCATGAGCACAATTAAGTGTCCTGAAATTCCCAGTCTTCACAATGTTATCCATAATTTGTTATGATCCATGCAGTTGAATGCCTTTGCATAGTCAATAAAACACAGGCAAACACCTTTCTGGTATTCTCTGCTTTTAGCCAGGATCCATCTGAGGCAATTGAAATCAGCAGTGATATCCCTGGTTCCACGTCCTCTTCTGAATCCAGCATGAATTTCTGGCAGTTCCATGTTGATATACTGCTGCAACTGCTTTTTAATGATCTTCAGCACAATTTTAATTGTGTGTTACATTAATGATATCATTCGATAATATAAAATTGTGTATATGATCAAAAGTAATTGTTATCTCTTTAAAAAAGTAAACTATTGAAAAGCTCTGAAGATTCTGCTGACCTGTACTCTTCAAAATGTTGGAAGAACTGTCTAGATTAAAGGGCACTAAAAATACATGACAACAAATTACAGAACTTGATCCTGCACTGGGTCTTCTGTTGGAGGAAAAATATGTTATAAAGGACATTATTGGGGCAGCTGGAAAGGGAATATTGTTGGGAAATGCAATATGTTTTTATGTAATCTATAAGACGTTTACTGTGGTTATATAAGAGAATAGCCTTGTTTTTAGGAAATACACACCAAAGGTTTATGGGATAAGGTGTGTGATGTATGTCACCTACTGTTAAATGGTCCAGAAGAAGTTATGTGTATGTGGAGTGAGGGAGAGTTAGATACAGAAGAAGGGAGGGGATAACATGAAGTGAGGGCATCATAAAGCAAATGTGGCAAAATGTTAAAAAAAAAAAAAAAAAGGCATGCTCGGGTAAAGTGTATATGGGAGTTCTTTATACTATTCTTGTGTCTTTTCTGTAAGTTTGGAAGTATTTCAAATAAGATTTTTTTAAAAGCCATTTGAAAGTAATGGCACTATTAGTTGGTGGGATACTCTGCAACCATATTAAAGGAGGAAGAAGCCTTGTAAGTACTGATATGGAACGATCTCCTGAATGTACTTGGAGAATCTTGATTGGGGTGGTGTTCACACAGGTTTAGATATTTGTCAAAACTCATCAAGCCGAACGCTTGAAATGGGAGCATTTTATAGGTATACCCTATAAACCCCGTTGCTGTCAAGTAGATTCCGACTCATAGCAACCTTATAGGACAGGATAGAACGACTCCCACAGGGTTTCCAGGGAGTGGCTGGTGGATTCGAACTGCCTACCTTTTGGTTAGCAGCCTATCTCTTCTTAACTACTGTGCCACTAGGGCTCCAAACACCTTATCATTAATTAAAAACATTGCCTTGAACCTAAGAAGAAATATGCAGAATCTTAGAGAGGACAGCAAAAAACTCCAAGGGCCATGAACACTATTCTTAGATTTTAAGAGGTGATTTAAAGTTCCGGGTGTATTTGAAGATTGTGAAATGGGTTTAAGGCTCATATGGAAAAATATTCTGGAACTAGCTGGAAAATAGATCTGTATAATACACACACACACACACACACTCTTGTTCATATATCAGTGTCAAGAATATCCCCTCTGCGTTATTACATGAACATTTAGTAAGCTCTTACATCCACTGTTCTGCTCTATGAATTTTAGATCTAGATTTCTTTTTATATTGAATTAGAAACAGATACGCAAAGGAAGAGTAGAAAAGTTATGACTGTCTTTAAGGTACCAATAATAATACAATCTAGCATATAACTGAACAAATGATAAGCTGTGTCAGGGACCATTGATATCTTTCAGAGTATTTACTTTTAAAGCTTTATTATAAAGATTAATGAATATGTGGTAATTAAATTTTGGAAAATCTAGAAAGGCACAAAAAAGAAACTCATAAGCCCATCACTTTTTAATAAAAGAGTAGAAGGTGGAAACTGTAGCCATTGTAAACAACTTGGCGTTTCCCTGCAGACATTTGTTGTGTGTACGCTTTTATACTCACTTGCAGGTGTGCGGAGCCCTTGTAACTAGTGGGTAAGAGCTTGGCAGCTAAGCAAAAGGTCAGCAGTTCGAATCCACCAGCCGCTCCTTGGAAACCCTATGGGGCAGTTCTACTCTGCCCTAGAGAGTCGCTATGAGTTGGAAGCAACTAAACGGCAGTGGGTCTGGTTTGGGGTTTTTTGCAGATGTGCACATTTTTTTTTTCAATGAGAGTATTCATATTCTGCAGTTTGTGTTTTTTTCTCCAAACACTAACGTGGATCTCCTTCCAATATAATCTATATCAGTATCTTCTCTTGAAAGATGTTTTAAAAGTTGTATGTTGTTGCATACCTTTGCTACCTGGAATTATTTAGAATTGCTAGTACTTTAAATTTTTGCAGAGTTTTTTTAGGTGAGGTGTAATTTGCATTCAGTAAAGTGCGTGAGTCTTAAGGTACAGTGTGATGGATTTTTAAATGTGTAAAATCGGTGCAATTTTTAAAAACTTACAAAAGTGTATCTTAGAGTTTAGCAGCTTTCTTTTTAAAATTGTAGTAAGGTCATCTTTGCGAGTGTACACAGAACTACCTCCTTTAACAGCTGTGCAGTGTTGCTGGTAGGGTGTGAACATACTTTCAGGTAATTGAAAAATTCCCTGTACTCCAAAGCTCCTGCAGTAAATGTCTTTGCGCGTGTGTCTTCAGACTCTCGTGCAAGTCTTACATGTAGAAGTGGAATTGTGGGGTCACAGGTGCACTGCTCATTAAAAACTATTTTTTAAACTGTATTTTTCAGTCGAGGTATAATTAACATGTAATAAACTGCACATATTTAGTGTTCAATTTGATAAGTTTTGACATTTGTCTATACACATGAAACCATCACCGTAATCAAGATAATGAACGTATCTATCACCCCCCAAAGCTTCTACATTTGCAGACTAAGTGGGCACACCAGCCCAGGGGCAAGGATGAGAAGGCAGGAGGGGACAGGAAGGCTGGTAATGGGGAACTCCAGGTCGAGAAGGGGAGAGTGTTGACATGTCCTGGGGTTGGCAACCAATGTCACAAAACAATACATGTATTGATTGCTTAGTGAGAAAGTAGTCTGCTCTGTAAACCTTCATCTAAATTACAGTTAAAAAATTAAATAAAAACAAATATTTAAAAAGTTTCTTTACCTTTCTAACCCTTTCCTCTGCCCCCTGAATTTGATAGATACTATCAAATTGCCCCGCAAAAAAGTCTGTACCCATTTATGTCCTAACAACATATGAGACAGCAACCTCAGCGATGATGGGATTTTCAGATTTTAAAACATTTTACCAATCTGATAGTTAAAAAGAGAAATTCATGAATGTTACAGGTACACCTTTTGAGAATCTTGAGGTGAGGGGTTTCCTGGGAAGCCTTCACAAAAGGAGCCATATTTCCTGCCCTGTGACATGATCTACCTGTGAAGCTCAGTCCTGGGAAGGTCAGGGCTGGGTGCCCCCATGAGAGGGGACCATGCCTTGTACACCATAGGTGCTTAATAAATGTTTATTAACTTAACTGTGGTTTAGCAGGTGGGACTCTCACTGGAGGTAGAGAGGTGTAGACCCTAGTCTTAAGGTCCCAGCTGCCAGGACATTTCCTCTCATGCCTACAGGAACAAGTCAGATGCCTGAGCATGGAGGCTGTGGGAGGCCCCCACACAAGGATTTTATCTTGGGTGGAGATGACACCTCTGGAAACTTCCTCCAGCTGTTCCAGCTGTAGGTGGGAGAGGCTGAAGAGAGCCCCCCCTCCCAGCAGAGCCACTGGGCTGAGGGGATTCCCCTCCTAATAGGGCAAAATGTGGGAGTATGCAAAAGCTGGAGTGATCCCAAAGTCTTAAGAGAAAGGTGAGAATTAAGTCGTTACCAGGCTCATAGTAGGTAATCAGTGCGCTATTGGAAGGATGGAATGAGGAGGAGTCTGGTTTGGGGGCTATCTGCAAAGGGGAGAGCATCCCGGGGGAGGGCCTGTGTGTAGTGGTGAGCCAGGACCAGTGTCACCAGCTGAGTACCATGTGCCCCCTTCTACCATCTTCGTAAGTAGGAGCCAGGTCCAGTTCTCACTACTTCTTTCTTCTTCCCCAGCACTGCCCTCCGAGGGCTCTGTCCCTCCTTGGGAAGAGAAGGAAATGACCAAACTACAGGTGATTTGGAGTCCACATTCCCTGGAAATGGTACCCCACATCCCTTAATTTTGGGATGAGAGAAGCAGAGCAACATTGGACATACAGCGTGCTCGCCCTGGGCTAGACATGTTACTCCAGTTTCCTTACTTAGTCCTCAGAGTAACTGCCTTAAGCATTCCAGGTAGGAATGTAAAATGATACAATTACTCTGGAAAACAGTTTCACAATTTCTTATAACGGTAAACACATACTTACCATTGACCCAGGAATCCCCTTGCTAGATAGTCACCCCGAAGAGATGAAAGCGTGTGTCTGCACAAAAACCTGTATGTGACTGTTTACAGCAACTTTATTCATCAGAGCCTCGAACTGGAAACAACTCAGATGCTCATCAGGTAGTGAATGGATCAGCAAAATGTGAGATATCCATGTAGTGAGTAACTTACTTGGCGATAGAAAAAGAACAAACTGCTGATACAACAACACAGATGAGTCTCAACATTATGCTGAGTAAATAAGCCAGACACAAAAGAGCACGTGGTGTACGATTCAATTGATATGAAACTCTAGAATAGGTCGATTAATAGTGACAGCAGATCAGTGGTTACTGAGCCAAGTGGTAGGGGCAGGGATCCACAGGGAGCAGCACAAGGAAGTGTCTGTCATCTAGTGCTGCTATAACAGAAATACCACAAGTGGATGGCTTTAACAAATAAATGTATTCTCATGGTTTAGGCAGCTAGAAGTCCCAATTCCGGATGCCAGCTCCAGGGGAAAACTTTCTGTCTCTGTCAGCTTCGAGGGAAAGTCATTGTCATCAATCTTCCCCTGGTCTGGGAACTTCTCAGCACAGGGACCCCCCATCCAAAGGACTTGCTCCACTCCTGGCTCTTCTTTCTTAGTGGTAGGAGGTCCCTGTCTCTCTGCTTATTTCTCGCTCCTTATATCTCTTGTAAGATAAAAGGTGATGCAGGTCACACCCTAGGGCAACTCCCCTTACATACGGTCAGGGATGTGACCTGAGTAAAGGTGTTGCATCCTACCCTAATTCTCTTAACCATAACCTAATCTTGCCTCATTAACCACAGGCAGAGATAGGATTTACAACACATAGGGTAATTTTATATCAGATCACAAAATAGAGGATAACCACACAATACTGGGAATCGTGGCCTAGCCAAGTTGACAACATATTTTTTGGGGGACACAACTCAATCCATGACAAGAACTTTCTTGGGCAACGGAACTGTTCTATATCTTGATTGGTGTGTGAGTTACATGGGGGTATACATTTGTCAAAACTCATCAACTAGTATACATGCATTTCACTATGTCTAAATTATACCTAAATTAGAAAAAACTGTAAGCAGAAAGAAGAACATAAAAATAATCCCTCCCCTGGGGGAAAAAGCTCTATACAGTGTTGGAGACATTCCTGTTTGAGAGGAAAGGAAAGAGGACCATAGAAGGTTTTGTTTTGTTTTTGCCCAGTGTCATCTGGTAACAGAGGAGAAAGACAGAAAGAGAAAGCCTTCCTCTGGAGCTGGCATTCTGAATTCAGACTTCTAGCCTCCTAAACCATGACAGAATAAATTTCTTTAAGTAGTATAGCCAAGATTTGAACTCAGGTTTATCTTACACTGTAGTCTTTTCAGAAATGCTGGTGGTGTGGCGGTTAAGAGCTATGGCTGCTAACCAAAATGTCAGCAGTTCAAATCTACCAGGCAATCCTTGGAAACCCTATGGAGCAGTTCTGCTTTGTCCTTTAGGGTCACTATGAGTCAGAACTGACTTGACAGGAATGGATTTGGGTTTTTTGTAGCCTTTTCCAGGGCTTTGAACTACTTCTGCCTCATTCAGTCAAGGCTGAGGAAGGGAAAACAGAACAGACCCAAATTTTTAAAATCTGGGTGAACCAGAACAGGACAAATTATGGACCGAAGCCCTGCTAAAAACCTAATCCCCTTCTTAGAAAACCAGGGCAGTGTATGCGTTGCATAGCAACCAAATATCTTGTCTGTCCAATTTTGAGCAGAGTCAGAAATAGTGGTGCCGCACTCTAAGAGGGTGGATGACAGCGCTGGTTTGAATGTGTGTCACTCTCCACGTCCTGCCAATAATCCAGTCTCCTGCTTTAGGCTCTCCTCTGTGCGTCACAAGGGACACATTCTGAGCTGCCCATTCCAGTTTTGACCTGTAAGATTTTCCATTCCAGTTATTATTCTGGTTCACCCAAATTTTAAAAATTCAAGTCTGTTCCAGTTTCACTTTGTCTGCCATGACTGAACTGGTTCAAACTGGTTAGAAGCCCTGCCTTTTTCTCTGTTATTTCTGGGTTCTAGGTTCTAGGGTATTTCTGCCCAAAAGAGCACCAAGCAGGTACTTGAGCCCAGTTTATCCACCAGAGGGCTGGGCCTGCACTTTTACAGGAAAAATCCTTAGAGAATGACATCTCTGCCAGCCACTCTCCGTTGATGTCCTTTCTTTGTTGAGAAATTTGTTTTGTCATGATAGTCACTCCTAGCTGCTATTTGAGCACTGCTCTACCAAAAAAAATTTTTTTTTTCTACCAGATATTGTGAGCTGGCGGAATCCTTAACCCCAAGGACCTGACTGTCCTTTTCTTTATTTACGTATACATAAATAAACAAACAAGTACAAGGGCTGAATTGGGGGACACAGTTCAATTCATCGAAGCTTCCTTTCCTTCTTTCTCTCTGCTGTAAAACTCTTTGCAGCTTCATAATGGTAGGTCCTTTATCTTACCAAACATGTAAGTTGTTTTAATTGCTCACTTTATATTATTGTCTAGATGAGTGGATTAAGGTTATCTTTTGGGGTGCTAGGATTGGAGTTCATTTATTTATAAGCCATGGAGGTAATAACTGGGGCCCGTGTTATAGAATGAAGCTGATTCATGCCAAGCAGAGAGAAGGTGATTTGCTTAGGGGTGCTTTTGGGTGACTGCCACTCCACATGCACACTTGAATGTTTCCCCTGGGAGTGGAAGTGAAGAGGAAGAGGGTGGCTGGGGAGAGGCCCTGGATTGTCCTTCCCTTCTGATACATGGAAGGGAGACATAGCAGGAGACTCCATTTTATTCTTCATCAGCATCCACCTTTTGCCTTCTTCTCCACATGTGACCCTTGACCTCGGTCTCCAGGTGACTGTGTTCACATTCTCTTAGCACCATATAATAGGATTTCAGTGTTTGATGTTGCGTCAACATGTAGCAGTCATGGGAGATCGTGGCAGGGATGTAAGAACAAGGAGATGATGAGGGAGAAGAGGGAGGCCATGAGGGGATGTCCTTTGTGGGCTGAGGACGTTAGAAAGGGATGCCAGCAGCTTCCTGTTCCATGCAGTCTGAATGGCCTGTTAGTCTTCACCTAGCAGTGACCTTGACGTAGTTCTCTTAGTATTCTTAGGTTCCAGGTCTTATGCTTTAATGTAGGAATTTCCATTAAGAAACCAAGATGTGTGCATCTTGACTAGATTCTAATTGTAATTTGTATATTTAATCTAATATTCATAAATTAGGTTGAATTACATGAAATTTGTTTTTATGGGTCAAAAAGGGTTGAATGCCATCAATTTTATGTAGTTTAAAATAATTAATTCCTTAATGTGGTTCTGGAGCCCTGGTGCTGTAGTGGTTTAGAGCTCAGCTGCTAACCAAAAAGCTAGCAGTTCGAATCTACCAGCTGCTCCTTGGAAACCCAATGGAGGCAGTTCTGCTCTGTCCTATAGGGTCGCTATGAGTTGGAACCTACTCGACGGCACCTAACAACAACAACAATGTGGCTTTATGAGTTACTATTTCATATCCATTAATTTATTTAATTTTCACATAAGTCACGTGTGGTAGATACAATCGTTAGACTTTTAAAGATAAGAAAAATACAACTTAGGCTGAATAATTTGCTCTTCAGTGGTGGAAGCAACTATCAGTTAGGGAAACTTTAGGTTGCAGGTAACAGCTACTTACTTACAGTGGCTTATACATGTAGATAGTATTCCTTCACTAAATCAAATGTTGGGATAGAGGCAGAATAGAGTGGGAATAGTGCTCCACATTCTCATTAATATCTCATTCTACTTCTCTCTTTCAATTCCACCAACCTCACAGGATGGCTTCCAAGAGCGTACTTGTTTTTTCGTGTTTGCAACATGGTTTTGGCATTACCGGATATCGGATCCATGTTCCAGACAGGAAGAAGAGGAAACAGACAAAACACTTTCTTGCTATTCCTCAGTGCTTTTCTTCAGAACAGGAAGCCCTTCTTGGCAGTCTTGTCCCTACAGTTCTTTGGTTAGAATTGGGTCATGTGACCACTCTAGGCTGAAAAGGAGCGCATTAGTCAGGGTTCTCCCAAGAAACAGAGCCAATAGAGTGGATGGATATGTGTGTGTGTGTATATAGGCATGTGTGTATATATAGGCATGTGCGTGTATATATATACATATATATATATGTATATATATACACACACACACACATATAGATACATGGAGAGAGAGAGATTGATTGAAATTTATTTTAAGGGATTGGCTCATGCAGTTGTAGGGGCCACTAAGTCCCAAATCTGTAGGGCAGGCAGCAGGCTTTCTATGCTACAGTCCTGAGGCAGATTTTTTTTTGTTCTTTACTCCTTCAACCAATATTATCAAGGGTGATCCCCTTTAAACCACGCAGCATCCCCTTGTTCTGTTCAAACAACTGCCTCTTCGTCCATGTACAGGTTTCACATGAGCACAATTAAGTGTTCTGGGATTCCCATTCTTTGCAATGTCATCCATAATTTGTTATGAGCCACACAATCAAATGCCTTTATATAGTTGAAAACACAGGTAAACGTCTTTCCGGTGTCCTCTGCTTTTGGCCAAGATCCATTTGACATCAGCAATGATATCCCTTGGTCCACATCCTCTTCTGAATCCGGCTTGAACTTCTGGCAGTTCCCTGTCAGTGTATGGCTGGAGTCCTTTTTGAATTATCTTAAGCAAAATTTTGCTATCATGTGATATTAATGATATTGTTCAATAATTTCCTCATTCTGTTTGATTGCCTTCCTTTGGAATGGGTACAAATATGGATCTCTCCCAGCTGGTTGGCCAGGTAGCTGTCTTCCAAATACTGCATAGTTCAATATTGAAAAAGATGTGCAGCAGGGTTGTATCCTTTCACCTTACTTATTCAATCTGTATCCTGAACAAATAGTCCAAGAAGCAGGACTATATGAAGAAAAACAGCGTTAGAATTGGAAGAAGACTTAACAACCTGTGATATACAGATGGCACAACCTTCCTTCCCGAAAAGGAAGACAACTTGAAGCACTTACTGATGAAGATCAAAGACCACAACCTTCAGTATGGATTACACCTCAAAGTGAAGAAAACGAAAATCCTCAAAACAGGACCAATAAACTGGTGGTGCAGTGGTTAAGGGCTTGGCTGCTAACCAAAAGGTTGGCGGTTCAAATCCACCAGCCACTCCTTGGGAACCCTATGGGGGCAGTTCTACTCTGTCCTATAGGGTCTCTCTGAGTTGGAATTGACTTGACATCAATGGGCAGTGGGATAATACTACGAGCCAGAGAGAACATTGTTGATATTTGAGAAATCTCCTAAGGATGCTTACTGACTTTGTGGGGATACAGAGAGAGAATAAAGTGAATCCCACTGGATCCCAGTGAAGAGACCAGGCCTTCTCCCATTTCACCTTATGGGTAAATAAATGACAGGAAAATGGACTCCTGACCCCTTCACCCAGTATCATCCTGGTTCAAGCCACAGATGTTAGGGAGCCTTCTGAATTTCCACATTTCTAATGTTCTCCAATTCCAGTGATCTTTAGTAGTTCCAACTATGATTGTGGATTTGCTGATTTCTTCCTTTAATTCTGTCAGTTTATGCTTCATGTATTTTGAAGCTCTGTTGTTAGGTGCATACACATTTAGGATTGTTATGTCATTATGAAACATTTCTCTTTATCCCTGATCATTTTTCTTGGTGTATTAGTTCCCTAGGGCTGCCATACCAAATTACCACAAATAGTTGGCTTAAAACAACAGATATACACTTCCTTGCAGTTCTGGTGGCAAGAAGCCCAAATTCAGGTTTTCAGCAGGGCCATGCTCTTTCTCAAGGCTCTAGAGGAAGATCCTTCCTTGTCTCTTCCAACTTCTGGTAGTCCCAGGCATTCCTTAGCTTGCTGGAGCATAACCCCAATCTGTACCTCCATCTTCATATGGCCATCTTCCCTCTGTACCTGTCTCTCTGTTTCCTCTCCTCTTTATAAGGACACCCGTCATCTAATATAGATCAGGGCCCATTCTCCTTCAGTGCAACCTCATATTAACTGTATCTGCAAAGGCCCTACTTCCAAATAGGTCACATTTACCGACACTAAGGGTTAGGACATCAACATATCTTTTGAGGGCACAATTCATCCCATAATGCTTAGCCTGAAATCTACTTTGTATGATATTAATATAGCCATACCAGCTTTCTTTTTTATTAGTGTTTGTACATTACACATTTTTCCATCCTTTAGTTTTAACCTATCTATGCCATCATCTTTAAAGTGCATTTCTTAGCATATCGTTGCGTCTATTTTTTATCCCAGAAATAACAATCTCTGCATTTTAATTATAGTGTTTAGTCTGTTTACATTTAATTATTTATATGGTTAAGTTTACTATCTTGCTATTTTTCAGTTTTCTTGGTTCCTTTTTTCCTTCTTTTTGTGAAATGTGTATTTTTAGAACTCTTTTATCTCTATTGATTTATTAACTATTTGTATTTTTTTTTTTATGGTTTCTGTAGTCTAATATTCTACTTCATCGTATGAGTTGGAATAAACTTGATGGCAATGAGTTTGGTTTTTTGTTTTTGGTTTTAGTCATTCCAGTGGTCTTCAAAAAGATACCAGCTCACCCACCTTCTTAAGCCTCTACATCACTGAAAAATATTCTATGTGTAATACCTTGGGCTTTAAAAGTCCCCTTTCAGGCCGAGTACAATATCTCATGATTGTCTACACTAGCCATGTCCTCATTCTAGGCAATGCTGGTTCTTTGACTCCTCTTTATGAAGGCACACCTCAATTCTGTCCTTAATCTTTTGCTTGATCAACTGATTTGTATTTGTACTTCCAGTTTTTTTATTTGACAACCTTAGACTCCTCTACTTACACTTGCCTCCCCCTCTAACACATCAGTAGCATGAGAAAATGGCCCTCTCTTCTGGCCTTGCAAACTGGGTAAGGGTGATAGGTTTATTGTATTAACAGCTCCAACTTTTCAAGCCTCCTTGATCCCACACCCTTTGGTAGTGCCCTCCCACACTGCCTGTGGGCTTGGCCAAATGACTTGCTTTGGTCAGTGAGACAAGAGCAAACTTGACAAAGCAGAGATCTGAAAAGTGTGTGCATGTTTCTCCAAGTTCTCCTGTACAATTGGGCCCTCTTTCTCAGACTTGTGTCACCACCTTGAGAACATGCCTGAGATAGCCTGCTGTGGAATGTGAGTGATGTGGAGGGAACTGAGTCATTAGCCGAAGCCATCCTAGACCAGCCAGTCCCCTAGCCAACCAGTTCAGCTAAATGACCACAGACACAAGAAAGCCCAGCCCAGACCAGCAGAACCACCCAGATGGCCTGTAGATTCAAGAAAATAAACAGTTGTTTTAAGCAAAAAAAAAAAATCCCCTTTCACTAAAACCTGGGTGCCTTTCCCCTTTTGTGCCCTTTCACTCTTAGAAAAGCTGTCATTACTCACGTCAAGAGACAAGTACTTGGAGAAACTAGTCTACAGGACAAATAGTCCACACAAACCACAGCCTCACCTACCTTGAGACAGAGAATTTGATGGTGGCTGGCTACCCTTACTAAGTGTCCTAATCAGGGCCACAATAGATGAACCCTGATAGAATGGGAGAAAAATGTGGAACTTCAAATTCCTAAAAAAATAATGAGACTGGAGAACTCCCCAAGACTATTGCCCTGAGATTGGTTGAGACTTGAGGACTCCCCAAGACTACTGCCCTGAGATAGTCTTTAAATCTTGAACTGAAACTAATCCCTGAGGTCACCTTTTGCCATCATCTCCACCTTATGAGTTACCAGCCCAGTGTAAGCCCTCCTGACCACATTCTATATTTGGCAGGCCAGAAATCAGGCTGCTGACATCTGACACCCATCTGCTCTCTGATCCCTGCATCCATCCCTGATTTTTCTTTGTAGTTGTCCCAAGGCTTTCCCTCCTTCTGCTCCCAACAAGCCAGGAGCCTCACTTTCCCCACAGCGGTAAGCACTATCCTGACTTCTAGCACAGTACATTAGCTTTGCCTGGTTTTCAACTGTATTTAATGGAATCATATAGTGTCTACTGTTTCGTGTTTGTCTTCTTCTATATTATGTTTGAGCTTCATCCATGTTGTTGCATGTAGCTATAGTTTGGTCATTTTCATTTCTGTATAGCAGTAATTCTAAAATTTTTGGTCTCAGGACCCCTTTACACTCTTAAAAATTATTGAGGACCCCAAAGAGCTTTTCTCTGTGAGTCATCCATATTACCATATTAGAAATTGAAGCTAAGAAAATTTAAAAATATTAATCCATTAAAAATAAATACATTGCATGTTATTATGATATTTTATGAAAAAATTACATTTTCTAAAAAAAAAGAGAAGAATGGAGTCATTTCACACTTTTGCTCATCTCTCTAATGTCTGGCATAATAGAACATGGGTGGTGCCTCATCTGCTTTCACATTTTCCCTGTTATGAGATCACACATCATGGAAAACTCCTCTGTATGCACATAAGATGGTGAAAGTAAAAAAGCCCAATAATGTCTTAGGATTATTCTGAAAATAAGTGTTGATCTCCCAGACCTCCCCTGACAGGCTCTCAGGGGAATCTTAGGAATCCCTGAACCACACTTTGAGAACTGCTGCTGAATACTCACCCCATATGGGATTATACCACAATTCATATATCCTTTTTACTGTGAATGTGTAAGTGGGGAGTTGGGGTCTGCTATGGATTGTGTCCCCCAAAAATGTGTCTCATCTTGGCTAGGCCATGATTCTCAGTATTGTGTGATTCTCCACCATTTTATGATCTGATGTGATTATCCTATGTGTTGTAAACCCTACCTCTGTGATGTTAATGAGGCAGGACTCAACCTGCAGGATTAGGTTGTATCTTGAGTCAGTCTCTTTTGAGAGACCTGAGCAGAGAAGGGAGGGACCTCATGCCAACAAGAAAGAAGCGCCGGGAGTAGAGTGTGTCCTTTGGATCCAGGGTCCCTGAGCTGAGAAGCTCCTAGACCATGTGAATATTGATGACAAGGACATTCCCCCAGAACCAACAGAAAGAGAATGCCTTCCCCTGGAGCTGGCACCCTGAATTTGGACTTCTAGCCTCCTAGGCTGTGAGAGAATAAATCTCTGTTTGTGAAAGCCATCCACTTGTGGTATTTCTGTTATACCAGCTCTGTGTAACTAAGACAGGCTCTATAATAAACATTATCACTCAGTCATCAGAGAAAGGTTTTCTAGATTGCAGTTATCAACCAAGGAGACTTTACTGTTGCAGAGGACTTGCTCCTTCCTGGTGCAGTTGTCCACTTTTCTTGCCAGCTGGAGTTCTCCACCCTTCTTTCCTTCCATTCTTAACCATCCCACTGGGCTGGTACCTGGCTTTCTCCATGACACCTGGCCTCATAACCTAAGCACACCCTGGAATCTCCCCTTCTCTACACCCCTCCCTGAGTGAATCACAAGTCCACTTTCCTGATTCATAGACTGTGGTATGAACAGCACCCCTGGAATTTTGCAGCTGGTGACCTCATTCTCAAGTACCATTTCTGGTGTACTCTGGTTGAATTTTGAGTCTTCTCTTCCAAGAAACTTTAAGTTCTGAGGAGTAAAAAACGTGCCCCTATTTCTTTTCCATTTTCTACATAATGTAGCACAAGCAGGTGTATGGATGTGTGCCTAAAAAAAATCAGCCTCACTTGGGACTCTAGAAACTTCCAGGACTACTTTTACATATCCAAATTAACTGATGCTGTGAGCTGCATTCCTCTGTGGGAATAGATATGGCTGAGGACGACTGTTTGCTGTTTTAGGAGCTGATGACATTTAAGGATGTGGCTGTGGACTTTACCCAGGAGCAATGGGAACACCTGGATTGCTCTCAGAGGCACCTGTACAGAGAAGTGATGTTGGAGAACTATGAGAATCTCCTCTCCTTTGGCGAGGACAGTGTCTCCCTGAACCCGTCTGCCCTCTCAGTGGTTCAAATGTGTGGAATAAATCTTGAGGATTTAACTCAACTTAGGTTCAGGGGTCCTAATATTCCAGATCCTTCATTGCGGTGGGTGTCAGACTTGAGAATGTATAGGAATACTTAAGCCACTCTTAGAAAAGCTGGTTCCTGTCCAAATTAAAGGAGACTAAAGAGACATGACAGCTAAAGGCAGTGCTTTGTCATGGATACAAAATATTTAGGAAAAAGTGGTTATAAAGGATGTAATTGGGACAATTGGCATTACTTGAAAATTACCTGTGGATTAGATGATAATACGTATCAACATTAAGCTCCCTGATTTTAATAGCTACAGTGTGGTGGTTCTTAGGAAATAACACAGTGAAGAGCTAAGGCACAGACAACCATGCGGTTTACAGCTTTCTCTCAAATGGTTTAGAAATGAATGTGTGTTTGTGCAAATACTAAACCAAATGGGGCAAGATGTTAATAACTGGCATATATGGATTAAGGGGTCTGTGGGAGTTCTTTGTATTATTCTTGCCACTTTCCTGTGAAATAAAAAGTTACCCAGAAAATGCCAGCTCTTGGGTTTTATCCACGGAATCACTACTGATTGAGTGGATTGGGGTGGAGTCTGCATTTTGACAAGTCTTCAGACCATACTTTATTCAGTGTTTGCTTGGAAGGCAGAGAATTGTTACTACTTCTTCAATCCACTGAGAATTATTACTCTTTTATATTGGAAAGGAGCCCTGCTCGCGTAGTGGTTAAGGATTCAGCTGCTAACCAAAAGGTCGGCAGTTCAAATCCACCAGCTGCTTCTTAAAAACCCTATGGGGCAGTTCTCCTCTGTTCTGTAGGGTCACTAGGAGTTGGAATCAACTTGACAGCAACGGGTTTGGTTTTGGTTTATACTGGAAATGGGCCTCATCACTGAAGTTCCCTGGAAGTTCACCTTTCTCAGAGGACCTTCACAGGATTCAAGTTGTGGGAGAGTCCTTGTCTACCATACAATGCCCTGATCCGCGTCTCTTTTCCCTCAAGCAGGGCATCTGCTGTCCAAGCCAGAAATGATTTTTCATTTTGAACAAGAAGATGATGTGTGGACAGAAGAAGAAATGCCAAGAAACTCCTATTCAGGTGAGTTACCAGTTAACTAGGAGTAAATGCCGTCAACAACCCATGAGGGGTTGGGTAACAACGTATTATCTGACTTTTTATGCTAATATTTTAAAAAATATTCTGTTCGTTCCTCATTAAAGTCTTTGACAAGTGTTCATTTCAAATTTGTATAAAAATGAATGTTTTTAAGTTTTTGGAAATGATATTTTGGCAGCATTAACCCCTTACCTTTGAAGCAAAAATGAAAAAGACAGTAGGACAGAAACCAGCAGCCCAACACTTTGCCACTCAGTGAAGCTTCTTTGCCTTACCAGTACTACCCAAGAGTATGTCCAGGTGCACCATGCAGCCTCTGACAAAGCCCCTGCTCACTTCCATCATCTAATTTTCCTTATTCCAGGAGTCAGGGAAAAGGATGGGACTCTCCCTTGGCAGGTGTCTCCAGGAGAAAAACCCTATAGCTCTCCCCATTGTGGCTGAGACTTCTGTCAACTCAGAAACCTTCTAATTCACCAGAAAATCCACACAGCAGAGTAACCTACTCCATACAACGGGTGTGGAAAAGCCTTCAGTGAGAGGATGACAGACCTTAACCTTCCAGTGCTCCTCCCAGCAGAGAAGCCCTATCAATGTATGGAGTTTCCAGGGTCTTCAACTCCCTGTCTGCTCTGGGAAGGAACAAGAAGGGCCACATAGGAAAGAAGCCTCACATGTGTGAGGAATGTGGAGAAGACTTCAGTCTTAGCTCCAACCTGTCTATCCACCAGTGAATGCACACAGGCAAGAAGTCCTTCAGGTGTGGCACGTGTGGAAAGGACATCAGCCGTAGCTCCAACCTCTCTATCCACCAGCGCATCCACACAGGCGATAAGCCCTTCAGGTGTTGTGACTGTGGCAAGGATTTCAGCCACAGGGCAGCCCTACAGATCCACGAGAGTGTCCACATAGGAAGAAAGCCTCATGCCTGTGAGGCCTGTGACCACGGCTTCACCTCACGTTCCATGCTAGCACAACACCAGCAGGACCACGCAGGGATCGAGGCCTACGTGTGTGACACATGCGGCCGAGGCTTCAGCCAGAGAGCCAACGTCTGCCTGCAACAGTGTGTCCACACTGGGGAGAGGCTGTTCGGGTGCGAGGCCTGTGGGAAGTGCTTCAGCTGGAGGAAGGACCTGGGCATCCATCAGAAGGTCCACATGGGCTTCTGGGAGGGACTTCAGGCATCACTCGGCCCTGAAGAGGAACCAGAGGGTGCACACAGGGGAGAAACCCTATCCATGTGCTGCGTGTGGGAAAGGGTTCAGTCAGGGAGCTCACCTGCAGACTCACCAGAGGGTGCGCGGTAGGGAGAAGCTTTGGGGATTGGGTTGTGCATATACAGGTGCCTCCCAGAGCCAAGGGGAATACCAGATGGATGCTAAGTTACACAGCAAGTAGACAGCCTCATGGCACATGGCATTAGTGTTTATGCAGAAAACAGCACAGATCATATGTACATGCAGGTCGGCGGGTTTTCACAAGGCAAATGCACCTGGGTAACTGGCACTTGGAAGAATAAGCAGATAACTTCCAGCCTTCCCAAAAGACCCCCACATGTGCCCTCTGCTTGTTACCCCACAAGGGGAATCACTATCCTGACTTCTAAAACCAGAGTTTAGTTTTTCTGCTTCTGGAACATACTGCAAGCAGAATTACACAGTACATACCCTCTCACATAAGGCTTCATTCCCACAGTACATGTCTGCGACGGTCATCCATGTCGTTACGTGTATCCGAAGTTTGTTCATTTTATTACTATTATTTCATTGTACGGATGACCCAGTTTGTCCATTCACCTGTTCATGGAATATTTATATTTGCGTCATTAACAGTTTTTGTTCGTTATGATAAAGCTGCTGTGAACATTTATGTGCTCGTCTGTGTGTGGGTGTACGCTGTCATCTCTCGGGTATATACCTAGGAGTAGAATTGAAGGATATTATAAAACTTTTCAAAAACTGGGCCTATTAAAGTCCTAAAATGTTGTTTAATGTTTACTATGTATCAACATACCAAAAACAATTGTGGCATCTAACAGTATGATTTTGTACCTGGGAATTTTTTCATGTACGTGGAAAATTTCAAACAAATACAGAAGGAGGATAGTATGACAAACTCTTATGTCCCCCTCATCAAGCTTCATAAATAATCAATTAATGACAAACCTTGTTCTATCGATTCCGCACTCCTCCCTCACAAACCTAACCATGAAGTGTTTTAGAGCAAATCCTAGACTAGGATTTCATCATTAAATAATGTAGTTTACTGTACATCTCCAAAGCATAAGGACTTATTTAAACTCTTTCAAAGAATGACCCTATGCTTTAAAAAAATTTTTTTTTTAATTAATGAGGTAAAAGTCACACAAAAATTTACCATTTTAGCCATTTTAAGCTGCACAATTCAGTGGCTTTTAATATATACGCAATACTTTGCGACCATCACCACTAATTCCAAAATATTTTCTTCACCCCAAAAAGAAATCCTGCGTACGTTAAGCAGTCCCTCCCCATTCTCCCCTCTCCCAAGCCTCTGTTTATCTGTTCTCTGTTTCTGTGCATTTGCCTTTTCTGGACATTTCATATAAATGGAGTCATACGATGTGTGGCCTTTGGTGTCTGGCTTCTTTGGCTTAGCATAATGTTTTCAAGTTTCGTCCATGTTGGAGCATGTCTCCCTGCCCTTTTCATGTACTCTTTTTAGGGGTGAGTAATAATAGTCCGTTCCACCAACACATCTGTCAATTTGTCATACTGTGGTGGCTTGTGTGTGGCTGTGATGCTGGAAGCTATACCACCAATCTTTCAAATACCAGCAGTGACCCACGGTGGACAGATTTCAGAAAACCTTCCAGACTAGGAGTGGGAAGACGGACCTGGCAGCATACTTCTGAAAAGAATTAGCCAGTGAAAACTTTATGAATAGCAGCAGAACACTGTCTGATATAATGTCAGAAGATGAGCCCCCCAGGTTGGAAGGCACTCAAAAGATGAATGGGGAAGAGCTGTCTCCTCAAAGTGGAGTTGACCTTAATGACGTAGATGGAGTCAAGCTTTCGGGACCTTCATTTGCTGATGTGGCACAACTCAAAATGAGAAGAAACAGCTGCAAATACCCATTAATAATTGGAACCTGGAATGTACAAAGTATGATTCTAGGAAATCTGAAATCATCAAAAATGAAATGGAACGCATAAACATCGATATTCTAGGCATTAGTGAGCTGAAATAGACTGGTATTGGCCGTTTTGAATCGGACAATCATATAGTCTACTATGCTGGGAATGACAACTCAAAGAGGAATGGTGTTGCATTCATCGTCAAAAAGAACATTACAAGATCTATCCTGAAGTACAACACTGTCAGTGATAGGATAATATCCATACGCCTACAAGGAAGACCAGTTAATACGACTATTATTCAAATTTACACACCAACCACTAAGGCCAAAGATGAAGAAACAAAAGATTTTTATCAGCTTCTGCAGTCTGAAATTGATCGAACATGCGGTCAAGATGCATTGATAATTACTGGTGATTGGAATGCGAAAGTTGGAAACAAAAGAAGGATCAGTAGTTGGAAAATATGCCCTTGGTGATAGAAACAATGCCGGAGATTGAATGACAGAATTTTGCAAGACCAGCCGCTTCTTCACTGCAAATACCCTCTTTCACCAACATCAACAATGACTATACACATGGACCTTGCCCGATGGAACACACAGAAATCAAATTGACTACATCTGTGGAAAGAGACGATGGAAAAGCTCAATATCATCAGTCAGAACAAGGCCAGGGGCCGACTGTGGAACAGACCATCAACTGCTCATATGCAAGTTCAAGCTGAAACTGAAGAAAATCAGAGCAAGTCCACGAGAGCCAAAATATGACCTTGAGTATATCCCACTGGAATTTGGAGACCATCTGAAGAATAGATTTGACTCACTGAACACTAGTGACCAAAGACCAGACCAGTTGTGGAATGACATCAAGGACATCATACATGAAGAAAGCAAGAGGTCACTGAAAAGACAGGAAAGAAAGAAAAGACCAAGATGGATGTCAGAGGAGACTCTGAGACTTGCTCTCGAATGTCGAGCAGCTAAAGCAAAAGGAAGAACTGATGAAGTAAAAGAATTGAGCAGAAGATTTCAAAGGGCATCTCCAGAAGACAAAGTAAAGTATTATAATGACCTGTGCAAAGAGCTGGAGATGGGAAACCTAAAGGGAAGAACACGCTGGGCGTTTCTCAAGCTGAAAGAACTGAAGAAAAAATTCAAGCCTCGAGTTGCAATAGTGAAGGATTCTATGGGGAAAATATTAAACAATGCAGGAAGCATCAAAAGAAGATGGAAGGAATACACAGAATCGTTATACCAAGAAGAATTAGTCGATGTTCAACCATTTCAGGAGGTGGTATATGATCAGGAACCAATGGTACTGAAGGAAGAAGTCCAAGCTGCTCTGAAGGCATTGGTGAAAAACAAGGCTCCAGGAATTGATGGAGTATCAATTGAGATGTTTCGGTAAAAAGACCCAGCGCTGGAGGTGCTCACTCCTCTATGCCAAGAAATATGGAAGACAGCTTCCTGGCCAACAGACTGGCAAATATCCATATTTATGCCTATTCCCAAGAAAGATGATCCAACCGAATGTGGAAATTATAGAACAATATCATTAATATCACACACAAGCAAAATTTTGCTGAAGATCATACAAAAACAGCTGCAGCAGTACATTGATGGGGAACTGCCAGACATTCAGGCCAGTTTCAGAAGAGGACGTGGAACCAGGGATATCATTGCTGATGTCAGATGGATCCTGGCTGAAAGCAGAGAATACCAGAAGGATGCTTACCTGCGTTTTATTGACTATGCAAAGGCATTCGACTGTGTGGATCATAACAAACTATGTATAACACTGTGAAGAATGGGAATTCCAGAACACTTAATTGTGCTAATGAGGAACCTTTACCTAGATCAAGAAGCAGTTGTTTGGACAGAACAAGGGGATACTGATTGGTTTAAAGTCAGGAAAGGCGTGCGTCAGGGTTGTATTCTTTCACCATACCTATTCAATCTGTATGCTGAACAAATAATCCGAGACGCTGGACTATATGAAGAAGAACGGGGCATCAGGATTGGAGGAAGACTCATTAACAACCTGGGTTACGCAGATGACACAACCTTGCTTGCTGAAAGTGAAGAGGACTTGAAGCACTTACTAATGAAGATCAAAGACCACAGCCTTCAGTATGAATTGCACCTTAACATAAAGAAAACAAAAATCCTCACAACTGGTCCGGTGAGCACCATCAGGATAAATGGAGAAAAGACTGAAGTTGTCAAGGATTTCATTTTATTTGGATCCACAATCAACAGCCATGGAAGCAGCAGTCAAGATAGCAAAAGACGCACTGCACTGGGTATATCTGCTGCAAAGGACCGCTTTAAAGTATTGAAGAGCGAAGATGTCACCCTGAAGACTAAGGTGCGCCTGACCCAAGCCATGGTGTTTTCAATTTTTTTCATATGCATGTGAAAGCTGGACAATGAATAAGGAAGACTGAAGAAGAACTGATGCCTTCGAATAGTAGTGCTGGCGAAGAATATTGAATATACCATGGACTGCCAAAAGAATGAACAAATGTGTCTTAGAAGAAGTACAGCCAGAATGCTCCTTAGAGGCAAGGATGGCGAGACTGCGTCTTACGTAATTTGGACATGTTGTCAGGAGGAATCAGTCCCTGGAGAAGGACATCATGCTTGGCAGAGTACAGGATCAGCGGAAAAGAGGAAGACCCTTAATGAGGTGGAGTGACACAGTGGCTTCAACAGTGCTCTCAAGCATAACAATGATTTTAAGGATGTCATAGGACCGGGCAATGTTTCATTCTGTTGTGCATAGGGTCGCTATGAGTTGGAACCAACTCAACGGCACCTAACAACAACAACAACATAGTCTGTTAATGTACGTGCCTTGCCCTGTGTTATGGACTCACTTATGTCCCCCCAACCCCCGCAAAATGTGTTGTAAATCCTAATCTCTATGCCTAGGGTTGGAGCCCTCGCAGAGCAATAGTTAAGGACTTGGCTGCTAACCAAAAGATTGGCAGTTTGAATCCACCAGCCACTCACTGGAAACCCTATAGTGCAGTACTTCTGTCCCATAGGGTCGCTATTTGTTGGAATTGACTTGAGGCCAATGGGTTTGGTTTTTTGTTTTGTTTTATGCCTGTTGTTATAATTCTGTTTGGAAATGGGTTGTCTTTGTCATGTTAATGAGGCATAATTAGTGTAAAGTATATCTTGAGTCCTCTTTTGAGATATAAAGGAGATTAAACAAGAGAGCAAAGGATGGGCAGAGGAAGAGAGATGCCTAGACACATGGAGATCTCTGAGGAATGAGGAAGATGCTGAAGAGACAAGGACATTTCTCCAGAGCCAACAGAAACAGAAAGCCTTCCCCTACAGCCAGTACCCTAAATTTGGACCTTCTCGCCTCCTTGTTAGGTGTTGTCAAGTTGGTTCCAAGTCACCGCGACCCTGTGTACAACAGGATAAAGCACTGCATAGTCCTGTGATATCCTCACAATCATTGTTATGCTTGAGTACACTGTTGCAGCCATTGTGTTCATCCATCGTTGAGGGTCTTCCTTTTTGCTGACCCTCTACTTTACCAAGCATGATGTCCTTCTCCAGGGACTGGTCCTTCCTGATAACATGTCCAAAGTATGTGAGATGAAGTCTCACCATCCTTGCTTCTAAGGAGCATTCTGGTTGTACTTCTTCTAAGAGAAATTTGTTCATTCTTTGAGCAGTCCATGGTATATTCAATATTCTTCGTTAACTCCATAATTCAAAGGCATTGATTCTTCTTTGATCTTCCTTATTCATAGTCTAGCTTTCACATGCATATGCAGCAACTGAAAATACCAGGGCTTGGGTCAGGCACACCTTAGTCTTCTAGGTGACATCTTTGCTTTTTAACACTTTAAATAGATCTTTTGCGGATTTGCCCAATGCAATGCGTTGTTTGATTTCTTGATTGCTGGTAGCCTCGTAAACTGTGAGAAAAAATAAATTTCTGTTTGTTAAAGCCATCCACTTGTGGTATTTCTGTTATAGAAGCACTAGATAACTAAGAATTTGGTATCAGAAGAGCGGGGTGCTGTTCTAACAGATACCTGAAATGTAAAAGTGTTTTTGTAACTGAGTAATGGGTAGAGGCTGGAAGAGTTTTAAGGTGCCCAATAGTAAAAGCCGAGAGTGCGCTGAAGAGAGTGTTGGTAGAATTACGGACGTCAAAGGCAATTCTGGTGAGGGCTCGGAAGGAAGTGAAGAAAGCTACAGAGAAAGTCTCTGTCATCTCAGAATACATACGGCACCAGCAACAGAATGTTGCTAGAAATGTGGACATTAAATGTGCTTCTGGTGAGCCTTTAAAAGGAATTGATGAACACGTGATTGGACAACGGAGGAAGGGCAATGATTTTTACGCAGTGGCAGAGAACTTGTCTGAATTATGTTCAAAAGTTTGGTGGAAGGTGGAACTTTTAAGTGATGAACTTGGATATCTGGCTGAGGAGATTTCTAAGCAAGATCTTAAAGTGGCTGCATGGTTTCTCCTTACTGCTTATAGTAAAATGTGAGAGGAAAGAGAGGGACTTAAAAACGAACTGTGTAAAATGAAAACAGAACTTAAAGATTTGGAAGATTCTGTCATACAAACTAAGGACACGTGTCCTATCCTGTTCACCAAAGATGTGGCTACACAATCTTTTGTTAAAGCGATTAAGCCTGTGACTGACGTTCTAATCAACTACCACAGCAGAAAACCCATCAGCCTAGACTGAAGGGGACAGAGAAGGAACAAAAGGAGAGAACGCTGTCTGCCTCTTGGAATTCTACAGGCAGAAAACAGGCCAAAGGACCTACATCTGTTGTCCTCAAAGCAAAGGAAAGAACATCCCTGGAGTAGCTCTGAGATCAGCAGAACTGTTAGGAGAAGCAGTGGAAACAAGGTCATCCACATTTCAAAAGGCGGTGCCACAGTCTCCTGGATCACAAAGAGTGGGGCCACACCCTCCTAGGTTTCAAAGAGTCAGATGTTTGCCAACTTGGTTCCAGAGTGTGGGGCTGCCATTAAGGCGTGCCAGGAGAATGGGGCCAATACCCAAAGTGGAGAGGGTGGGGACAGCAGAACAGGGCCTATTTCTTAACTTCTCCAGGCACAGGGTTGTTGGAAGAGATTCTAGAGGGGTGTGTGAAGGTTTAAGAATAATCTTTGAATATTTACATCTTGGAGGTGACTTGGAGGTGGGACTTTATTAATGAAGTCAGGAAAGAAAAAGATCACTCAAACTTCAACAATACAATGAAAGCTCCTAAAAGGCTCTTAGCCCCAGGGGCACAGTGGTTAAGAGCTTGGTTGCTAACCAAAAAGCTGGCAGTTGGAATCCACCAGCTGCTGCTTGGAAACCGTATTAGGCAGTTCTACTCTGTCCTATAGGGTTGCCATAAGTCAAAATCCACTCGATGGCAACGGATTTTTGGTTTTGCCTTATAAAAGGTTAGATCTATTGATGACTTTCATCAGGGCCCAGACCATAGGGCAAAATTTAAGGGGATGTCAAAAAACGTTGTAATCAAGGTAAACAACATTTTAATGCATTAACTTTAAAAGTCAAAATTAATACAAAAAATCCATGATGAACAAAACAGAATTATGCCTCCTCCTGCCCCACCACCTCCTCCTCCTCAACACTACCACCACGGAAATTTGCTCCCAGCTGTCCCTATCCCCCACTCTCCAATAAAACCCCCCGGGGGTTTCTTTCTGAAGTCTGGAGTCTCACCATCACCACCACCACCACCAGGGGGCTTTTACTGTTTGCCCCAAGTCCGGCATCCGCCACCCTCCAAAATCCCAGGAACACACGACCCTAACTTCCACTCCCACTCCGGTAATTTGGCTCAAACCAATCCTGCTCTCCCCGAAAACGGTCTTGGAGTTCCCTGTCAGTCCTAGCGTGTCCTCCTACAGCCAGAGATGCCCCCAACGCGGGAGCCCCGGCTGAGTTTAACCCCGCAGCCCCACGCCCGTGCGCCCAGCCCTGAGTCGCCCCCACACCTGCTCCGCTCAGGCGCTGCGTCCCGCCCCTCGCCTCTGCGCGGAGAAGGGCGCTCCGGCCGGGATCTGCAGGCGCTCACCGCGCTCCTCTGCGTCGCTGAAGGTCGTTGCGCACCGTCTGACCACCGGCCGCTGACGCACACCCGTAGCGCGCCAAGAAGACCACCTTCTTCCAGAATCTTCGGGCGTTCCCGCGACGCTGTCGCGATCCGCGATCTCCCTGGACCTCTGAAGAGAAGCTTCCGAACCCTGTGATAGGGATTGACTCCTCCTAATCTTGGTTTTATAACAGGTGCGGATGTCACCGTCCCCCTGCCTCGGCAAAGGCAACGCCCCCTCCTGCCTCTCTAACTCAGGACTACATTCCCCAGAGGCCTTTGCGGCCGCTTCCGTCCTCCCTTAGTCCCGCCCCGTAAGCAGGAGCACTTCCTGTTGGTGGGTCTGACCTGGAAGGCAGGTTGGCAGCCGATGGCCCAGCGTCTCTTCCGCCCGGCACTTCCTTGTTCCCCCGGCTTCAGCCTCAGGGTCGGCAGCGCGCACCCGGGGACCGTGAGTGCGCTCTGGGCATGGCCTGGCCCTGTCGGCATGGCCTCGTCCAGCCAGCACGTCCCTCTGCTCGTCCCGGTTTGACTCGCGGGGCCACCGGCTGGGAGAGGCAGAGCTGCCTGTAAGCTCGGGCGCGCTCCTGCAGGACTTTCCCCTTCCTTTCGCCCCTACAGGCCTCACGCCGTGGCCGGAGGTTGGCGCTGAGCTCCTGGGTGCTCTGCCGCCCTGGGCCCTTTCCCGGGGCTATTGCTGGGAATTGGGCTGCGCTGATGAAGTTTGTGACACCCTCGACCTTCGATTGTGGGGCTCTGGGGCAAACCCCGCTTCAGCTTGTAGGGAGGGGGTTTCTACCTAGGCACTCTGTCATTTTTCTTTACGTCCCCAGATCGGTCTAATGAGTCTTTGCCCTTCTCCAGGGAGAGCACGCAGGAAACCGGGAAAATGGCCATGGGGCTCCTGAAAGCCAGGAAAGAGGTGAGAATTTTCTGTAATTCCATCTTGCTGTCACCAGGATGGATCCATTCCCTTGTCTTGCCTTGGAGCTGGCTTGCTGGTACCTCCACTCCAGGTCCTGGAGGAGGGGCTCCACTTACGTGGCGTCCTCCAGCATCCCTTTATGCTCCATCGCTGCCTCAGTCATCCACGCAGTAGTTCGCTGTAAACAACACACATGGAGCGGTTTAAATAAAAATACAGGAACGTCCCTGCTCAGCTGTTCGGTGATATGGGTGAAAGGCAGGGGCAGCAGAGATCCAGGAGGCCTGAAGTGGTTGGAGAGGGAGCGTCCAAGGGGAGCAGGGCTGTTTGCGCTGTTTCTCAAGGGCTTGGTAAGTTGGAAAGTTGGGGGAAGAAATGCCGCTGGGAGGAGGGCAGGATGCGTGGTTACTCTTAGAAGCTGGGCCACTGCGCACACTCCCCTTGCCACAGTGCAAGCGGATCGTACTGATCAGTGGACCTACTTAAGATTGACTTTATAAATATGTACAGGCGGAGATACAGACTAGTTGTCCACATGTGGAGCAGGGAACGGTCTGATATGGTCTGACCTGGGTTTTACATTTGAGAGCATTTTCAGCATTTGGCAATTCAGAGATTTCACCAAAAGTTCTGGATTGCCTGCTTCTCAGAAGGATATCTGCCCTGAGTCTGCATTGTGTATTGGTGTCAGGCAGCTTGAGCTGAACAGTGCCTTCCTCATTTAGACAGGACCCGTGGAGTCTATTTACTGTGCTTTCTGTGTCTTCCACACCAAGGTTGAAACCATTGATCGGTTCACATTGTGCCTGCCTCTCCTAATTTTTATTCCCTACTTAGTTTCTGATTCTTTTTTTTTTTTCTCCGTTGCCATTGAGTCGATTGCGACTCATAGCAACCCTACAGGACAGAGTAGAACTGCCCCATAGGCTTTCCAAGGAGCAGCTGTTGGGTTTGAGCTGCCGACCTTTTGGTTAGCAGCCGAGCTCTTAACCACTGCACCACCAGGTTCCTGAAGGATGTGCATATTCCACGTCTGAGCCTGGGTAGGGATAAATCAAACAATTCTGAGCACCAGGTTGAAGAGTGTAGGCTTTGTCTTTGAAGGATGTTGAGAAGGGATTTGACATAGGAAATCAGTGATATATGGGAAATAGTGGTTGTCAATGTATAGGGCTTAAAGAAAAGCTTTCTAATCCCTGAGAATGATGTCTGTGATGTACCTGGCTTAATTGAATGTAATTAACATTTATTGAACCACTACGCAGTTGCCAGTCTGGTTCACTGTCGTTTTTGGTATGAGTTGATTTGGCTATTTCAAATTTGCCTTGACTGTCCTATCAACAAATCAGAGTAGAATTTGGACAGAAAAGGAAGTCTGGATGAATTCTTAATCTTGGTCGCCTGGTATGGAGAGTTGTCTGTTCCTGAATATTATCAGAAAAACATGCAGAATTCTGTGTTTCTTATTTGTAAGATACTTCATTTGAAAGTGTCGGTACCAAGAATGCATAAGAATTGCAATTCAGAGCATTTCCCAAGGTCACACTGAATCTTGTGTGTGTTCTTTCTTTACCACTCTTCACGTTAATAGGGAAGCTTTCTGGTTTGCAGGGAAAAGCCGGACGTTTGTGTCAGCTGACCTTTCCTGCCCCACCTTTCCCACTCTCAGTAAGACCCTTAGGTTGACCCTGAGCTGTATCCTGTATACAACTAACATCTTCGTCAGTATAACTTTTTTCAGAAAGTATTTTACTCAGGAAAAATTGCTGAAAGGGCAAAGCATTGGGATGGCTAAGTTGTTTAAGATGAAACCTCTATGCCTAGAGGAGTGACTGGCACTCCTGCAGTGGTTGATACATTAAGGAACCACAGCCTTAAATCAATTTGAAGGAACTAAGTAACAAAGGAGTTTCTGTTGTTTGTTTTGGTACATGTTATTTGAGGCATATAATTAACCGCATACTTCAGCCAGTTTGGGTTGAATTTCCAGGTACGCTGATAATACATGACATCTGAATTAGATGGAAAAATCTAGGCAAATATACAGTACATTAAGTGTCTCTGCAAAGGACCATTGCCTGAGAGGATAAATTGGAATTTGTATTAAACTTGTAACAAACGACATGGGCTCTCAGACACATGTTACTAATTCTTGGCATTTTTTCACTGATTCCATTCAGCAAACTTGCTGATTGTCTGCTGTGTACAGTACAGCTTGCACACTTGTGAGTCTTCCATTTTATTCTGGTGTTCATCTATCATTTAGATTTGGTTTAATTAAATTAGTTAACATATCCATATCCATATCCATCCATACATATATATCTACATACATACACTTAGACAGGCCTTAATGATAAAATCATAGTGTATTAAAGCTAGTGACAGTGGATCTACCAAGACCCATATTTTTAAAGATGATGGAACAGCCAGCATTTATTGCACAGAAATCGATTTCCAGACTAATACATGGAATGAATGAATCCATCCACCATTTCCCAATTTTTGGACATTAAGCTTGTTCCTTGGTGGTGCAAACCGGTACAGTGCTTGGCTGCTAACCGAAAGGTTGGAGGTTTGAGTCCACCTAGAGGCACCCCTTGGAGGAAAGGCCTGGCGACCTACCGCTGACAAATCAGCCATTGAGGGCCCTGTAGCACGGTTCTGCTCGGACACACGCGAGGCACACGAGTGGGAACTGGCTGTGCAGTGACCAGTTTATTGTTTAGCTGTTGTATATAATGCTTCCGTGTCAACCGTGTGCGTGACATGCTTTTACAGATTCATGTTCTAAAAACAAACGGGACAACGGGAATAGAAATGACTGTTTGGAAGCATTGTGCACTCACACACTCTGAACTCTGCTTCTTCTGAAATTTTGCTCCTTCCGTTGTTTCTCCCCTTTTTGAGCCTCCCTTCTTCCTTCATCGTGTCTGTACTCTGTGCAGTTTTACATGCCCGGGGTGGACCTGCCAGTGCAGACCTTTTTCTCCTCTTACGTGGATGCCAACAGTGATGTCCTGATATGTTTCCGTATGTTGGCATGGTCCTTTGCTGCCCACTGCATGTTTCTGTGATCTTTATTCCCCCAAATGTTACAGTAACATCACTTTTCTGTTCAGAAGCCATCAGGGGCTCCCAACAGTGTCTTAGGTATTTAGAACAGTACTAATTTCAAAGGTTTTGTCATGTTGTCTGACATCACTTTTTTTTTTTTTACTTCTAAGTTAAGAAGCCAAATTTTTTTTTTAATTGTGCTTTAAGTGAAAGTTTACAAATCAAGTCAGTCTCTCATACAAAAATTTATACACACCTTACTATGTAACCCAAGCTACTCTCCGCCTAATGTGACGGCACACTCCTCCTCCCCACCTGTATTCCCTGTGTGCATTCAACCAGCTCTTGTCCCCTTCTGCCTTCTCATCTTGCCTCCAGACAGGAGTTGCCCACATAGTCTCATGTGACATGATATTTTGATTATTCGTTCAAAAATGTGTTCATTGCCACCACAGCAAAGTCATCTTGTATACGCCTGTAATTTAGATAAATTCCATTTTTATGCTCTCAGTTGAAAAAAAGGAAGAATTAACTGTTCAAGTAGTTTAAGTGAATCTGTTCTGCGTTCCCTTTAATGAGTCCATGTTCTAAGGGAGAGTGAGAAATGGGTAGGTTGAATCTGTTACTCTTGTAAATCTAAAAGTTTCTGACATCATCGAGATCTCAGCAAGCCAAGAATGATGTTAGCTGCAAAATTTTTCATATAACATGATTTCTCTATCAGTGTATCAGTTACCCTTTGCTGCATAGTAAACCGCCCAAACCTTAGTGGCTTGAAACAAAATCACTTATTAGCACACAATTTAGTAGGTCGGCATTTTGGGCTGGGCTCAGGTGAGTGCTGTGCAGATTTCACCTGGGCTCACTCATGTTGCAGTCAGTTGGCGGCTCGACAGGGGCTTGATGATGATCCATGTGTGACAGTTATCAGGCTGGTTGGCTGGGATGCCTTTGTTCTTCTTGATTCTCTTCCATGTGGGCCTGGGCTTGTTCCAGAAACTCTGGGCTTTGTCAAATGCTGCTGGGGTTGGGTTTCTGTGCACAGCGAGAGAGGGGCCACAAGCGCCTGTATCTGCTTGGGTCATGTTTCTAATGTCGCTGTGGACAAAGCAAGTCACATAGCCAAGTCCAGAGTCATTATGGAAGGGGATAACACAAGAATATAGATACAGGGAGATATGATTCATTGGGGTCATTACTGTAACTACCCCAGTCTACTCTCTAGCCCCAGTGATTCATAGCCTTCCCGTGTGCAAGACGCACTCATCCCCTTCCCAGGATACCAGAAAGTTTCATCCTTAGACTCAAAGTCCAGTAACTTATGTGCATCTGTTTGGATGTGGCTAAGGCTTCTTCGTTGAGACTCCTTTTGAGTCAGAGACCTCTGTACTAAAAAAACAAGTTATTTGCCTGCTTCCCCCTCCCACCCGCCACCATCCCAGCCATCCACCTAACATACAGTGGTGATACAGGACAGGGAAACTTCAATAGATACTCCCCTTCAAAAAGTGGAAGAATGGGAGGCACATAGGAGGCTTAAGTTTTGAACCATCTCTAGCCTTTTTAGTCCAATCATACAACTTCCTCAAGAACTTTATGTGTTTCCTATGTATCAGATTACAGTCCACTCTGTGAGACAAAAGCTACACTCACAATTCTTTTCCAGATAGGCTTCTCATCTTTGGAATTGCTCTGGGACCCCAAATGCCCATAAGAATCTCAGGAGCACATTTGTCTGGCTAAGAGAGCCTACTAGGCACCATATCAACACTTTCAGAGGTTTTAAGGGGTCTTTTTACCCTGAATCCCATCTCTTATTTCTAGACTTTTTTTTTTTTTTTTCCTGGCAGGTGTAAAACTGTTTTATTTTTTACTGCAGCAAGTACTTGTTTATCTATATTTCCTCTGATCTATGCTTAAAACTATTTAATTGCTTCTTTAGCTCTTTTCTTTCTGTATTATTATATGTAGTTGGAAACATCCAACTGAAACTTTATACAGGCTTTCTGGAGATCTAAGCCAGATCTGAAATTCCTTAGGAATATTTTCTGTTTCCCAAATTATTGCAGGCCATAAATTTGCTAATACATACTGTGGGTCGCCTTTTTCAAGCTACCATGGCAGTTTCCTCACCACTTTTCCAGGCACCACTAGCAGTTTGTTTACTTTTCCAATCTTTGCTAACGGTTTCCTGGATGCTTTCTGCCTATGTCCCGGTCCCAAAGCCAATGTCACAAGCTTTAGGTATTTGCTATGGCAGCACTTCACTTCTGTGTACCAGTTTAGAGGCTTAGAAAACATAATACCTTAAAACAAAATCGTATATTAGCTCACAATTCTGTGGTCAGCAGTTAGGCTGGGTACAGCTGAGTGGTTCCTCTGTCAGCTCGCCTGGGCTGCTTCCTCCTGTGGCGAGGGCAGCTGGTTGCTCAGCTGCAACTGGATGGCCTCACATGTCTGGTGATTGGCGGGCTGTTTGTCTGGGATGTGTTGGTTCTTCTTTCTTGTGGCCCTTCCAGCAGGCAGGCTCAGGTTGTTTACACAGGGATCTCAGGGTTCCCTGCACAGAAAGTGAGGGCCAGCCCTGAACCCAAATACCTTTCAAACCTTTGCTTGAATCATGGTCACTAATGTCCCATTGAATAAAAGTAAGTCACCTTTTAAGTCTCTGCTTGTGTTGTTTGCTGATGTCCAGAGTCATTGTGGAAGAGAATAACACAGGAGTGTAGATACAGAGATACGATTCATTGGGATTAGTTTAGGGGAATGCATAAAGGGTAGAAACAGGGGGGCATCATTCATTGGGACCCGTCGGTATAAAAATCTACTAATGGGGTGTTTTGGCTGCAAGCAACAGAAAACCCTGCTCAGGTTTGTCTAAACAGTACGGAACTTAGCTCACATAAAAGGTAGCCCAACTTTGGGGCTGGTCCTGTAGCTCCACAGGCTTAACAAGGACCAGGGTTCTTTCCTCCATCCGCTGTTCTCCACAGTCAGCTTCACCCGGATGATTCCTCCCCAGGTCATAGGATGTTTGCCAAGGGTAACGTTAATTCTCACAGCGACTCTGTAAGGTAAGTACTATTATGATAACCATCTTATAGGAAGTTTACAGAGACTAAGTTAGTGAGGCAAGGTTGCGGGGCTCGGGGTGGGAAAGCGGGGAGACTCTGTGACCTGAACACAACTTTGTCTCCAGAGTTTGTGCTTTTAGACATTGAGTGAGTCTCAGACTTTAGTGTGCATCAGAATCACCTGGAGAGCTCGTGAAAACTCAGGTTGCTGGGCCCCACCCCAGCATTTCTGATTCGGTGAGGCCAGAGAATTTGGATTTCTAACAAGACCCTGATGCTGTGGCTTCAGAGACCACACGTAAAGCCAGTGTGTTAGACTCCGCTACCTGCGTGAGAACCTGTGCCCTGGTTTATAAGCATCAGGAGAAATGTTAGCTTCCCATTACTCTGTCTTTTTAAAGACAAAGAAACCTGCCAGAATCCTCCAGCAGACTTCTTGTGGCTTGTTCGTCAGCGATGACCATGTGGCCACTCTTCAACTGGCGAAGGGATGGGTTACTTTTTTTTATTATTATTTTTTAATGGGTTTACTATATCCTGCAAAATTTTGTGACTAGACTGAGCAGAAGAAAATGCCTTTTCTGCTAGGCCAGCTCTACCTGGGGCCCCCCACGGAGGTACCTGCGGATATCAGATACCCCTGATGAGGTGGACATGCAAGTGCACTCCATTGTGAATTAAAGTGTACATAATCCTCTGGCGTCATCCGCACGGTGTAAAGTACGTCTCCTTGACGAAAACCAAAAAAAACGAAACCTGTTGCCGTCGAGTCAATTCCGACTCATAGCTACCCTATAGAACAAAGTAGAACTGCCATCTTTAAGATGACGACGTTATAAACAAATACGGCCTGAATCTCGTGGCGCATAAGCGCCTCACTGCTTCCCTCTAGTGGTTACGTCGGTTTCATCAAGTGGCTCGCATGTTGCTAGGATGCTGAACAGGTTTCAGCAGAGCTTCCAGACTAAGACTAGGAAGAAAGGTCTGCTGATGCACTCAGTGAAAACCTCATGGATCACAACCGTGTGATCCGCAGCTGATCATGGGGGTGGCACAGGACCAGACGGCATCATGTTCTGTTGTGCGTGGGGTCACCATGAGTGAGGGACAGCTAACAAATTGGCAGCTAGTTGGCTCCTGTTCCAGGAAACCCAGACCCCCCTTGTGGAGGGCAGGAGGAGGCTCTAGATTTCTGAAATGGCAGAGTCAGGGCTGCAGAGAAGCAACCAGAAGCCTGGCAAAGACAAAGGACCTGGATTCCTTCCACCAGATCCTGTGGATTTTTTCTCCCTCAGACATAGGATGGATTACTTTTATCTAGGCAGACCTCCCCTTGACCTAACTCCTGTTGCCTGAGTGCTTATGTCCATCAACTCTTTCAGTCCTCACCACAACCCTGTGAGATAAGCACTGTTATTTCACAATGAGAGGTTAACTTAATTTACCCAAGGTTACACTAGTTGGGGTCAAAGGTGGGTTCCAAATCTAGGAATGTGGTGTGAGTCCATGCTCTTTACCACTACTTCCTTGTACTTCTTGGGCCTGAGCAGGAAGAGGGGCAGTGTGAGGTGGGGGCAGGGAGAATGAATTGGTGGGCTCTTTGCACGCCCTGGAGGCTCAGCTGTTTCAAGGAGAACACAGATTAAGTAGTTTGTGAGATGCTTCAAACTTAGATGATTATTTTTTACCGTTGTTTAATTTTTGCGTCTGTTTGATGTCTCCCTCTTCTCTGCCTAGATTTAAAGCTGCCCAGGTGTAGGGATTGTTCGTTGTTTGTTTTTAATTTCACACAGCAGCCAGCCTGGGGTGTTGGCAGTAACAGGTACACAAGGGATGCTTGCTGAATAGAGATAGGAGAATGGTGGTCATTGCATCCTTGGCACCAGGGTCAGAATCCAGAGAAGGGTCTAGAAATCTTACCTCCCTCCCTCAGGGCAGCCTTTTGACCTCTCGTCCTCAACTGTGGGCCAGGCTAGCTCCTGGATGAGCAGGGGTGTGTTTTGTGTTAAAGGCTTTCGTGGCGTTCAGGGATGTGGCTGTGGACTTCACCCAAGAGGAGTGGAAGTTGCTGAGCCCTGCTCAGAGGACCCTGTATGGAGAAGTGATGCTGGAGACCTGCAACCACTTGGTCTCACTGGGTAAGGATGGCTTCCCCTAGCACTTAAAATCCACCCCACAGAGCGTCTTCCACTCACTGTGAGAGGCTACATGTGAAGCAGCTCTGCCTTAGAGTTGGGCTTAAAAGTAATCATTTAGCATTTCGCTTAGGGTAAATCTGGATTTAGAAGGGTCGGAAGCAGGTAGGTTGGTTCACATTGTGTGTGACACTGCATTTCCAGGCCTCGTTCCCAAGACTGAATTCACTTCTAACATTATCTTGCTCCAAACCCAGGAGATGTTCATTCACCAAGCGTCAATATGCTCTCTCTGATTGGAACCACCTCTTCCTTAGCCCTTCTGCAGAGAATTACTACTCATAGTCCCTTTGGACCACCCTCTGAGTTTCCCTACCTATTTGGGGTCTAAGTTCTGGAATGGCCCCTCGAGCCTATAACCAAGAGTCTCCTTGTTTTCTTTCCCTGTGAGCAGGTATTCCATTTTCCAAACCAAAACTCATTACTCAGCTGGAGCAAGGGGAGGAGCCCTGGGAAGAGGAGAGAAAACATCTGCTGGACCTCTGTCCAGGTGAGTGGGAACCCCGGGCAGATGGGACAGTCAGCAGCTTGGCAGGTGGGGAAGGGGGAGGCACCTCAGGTATTCAGGAGGGACCTCTTCTCCAGGGCTATTGTTGTTAGGTGCTGTCGAGTTTGGTTCTGGCTCATAGAGACCCAGTATACAACAGAAGGAAACACTGCCCGATCCTGCGCCATGCTGGCAGTTGTTGTTAGGCTTGAGCCCGTTGTTAGCCACGGTGTCAGTTCATCTAATTGAGGGTCTTCCTCTTTTTTAGTGATCCTTTCCTTTACCAAACATGATGTCCTTCTCCAGGGACTGGTCCCTCCTGATAACATGTCCAAAATGTATGAGCCAAAGAGGCTCCCTTGTGCTACCCTCCTCCCAACCTTCACCTGATCTGTTCTCCATCACTTAGAGTTTTCTCATTTCAAGAGTGTTATTAAAATTACCCATTTTCAATATGGCCTTTTGTAGTAATTTTAAGTTTAATATTATTGGGTTTGTCAGTCTTTATATGTTTGTGTTTTTGTGTGTGTCTGATTTAAGAACTCTTACTTTCTGTCAAGATCATAAAGATATTATTTAGACTTATTATTTAGTCTTGCCATCCTTGCTTCCAGGGAGCATTCTGGAGGTACTTATTCCAAGACAGATTTCTTCGTTCTTTTGGCAGTCATGGTATATTCAGTATTCTTCGCCAGCACCGCAATTCAAAGGTGTCAATTCTTCTGTCTTCCTTATTCATCACCCAGCTTTTGCGGGCGTATGAGGTCTATTAGGTCGCTAGTAAGACTGCCTGGCATGATCTCCGTTCTAGAATATCATCTTCAGTTCAAGGAAGGGCTTTCCTTGTTTTCTTTTTAGGAAGCCTCCCCTCCTCGTCTCACGTGGCCTGCCTTCTCCATCATGCTGTCTTCCCTCAACCTGAGCTCCTTTCTCCTTCATGAATCTTAAAGACTGCACCTACCCATGAACGTTAAGCCTGCTGTGCTCCTAAATACTTCCCAATTGCTCTTAACGCTGAGCATAATTGATGATCTCCACTTTTCCAGCTCCCATATTTTTAAAAAATTTATTACGCAGTATTTTAAGATTACAGCAAGCTACGAATAATAATAAAATACAAACTCATTATGAGAGGAAATCAGCTTGATGGCGCACAACAGCAATTCTTTATTTTCTCTATTTGTTGAGTCACTGTTACACTGTTGTCATTGTTGTGTGCCTTCAAGTTGACTCCTACTCGTAGTGACCCTATAGGACAGAGTAGAACTGCTCTGTAAGGTTTCCTAGACTGTAATCTTTACAGGAGCAGATCACTAGGTCTTTTCTCCTATGGAGCAGCTGGTGGGTTCGAATTGTCGACTTTCCAGTTAGTAGCTGAGCACTTAACCATGGCATCCTCAGGGTTCCTTCATTGTTATCGTACTTTCCTTTAATTTTTTTTACCTATTTCTTTAGTATTTGAACACATATATATGGTATCAGCTTTGAAATTTTTTTTCCTAAACCAACATCTGAAACCACTCACAGTTTCTTAAGTATGAGTCCATTTTTCCTACTTCTTTTAAAATTTGATATTTTAAATAACTACATTTTATATTTATTATTTACAGTATAACTTTTTATAACATATTTTGATAAATATATGTTGTAATTTATTATTTATATTTTTATAATATTTAGATATTACACCTCCGATACCTGCTTATATTCCCTGCCTGCAGATTGTTGTTGCTGGTCTTTGTTCTGTGACTTCTCTAGATTAAGTCTGTGAAATACGTCTCCTCTGTGGAGATGATGTTTCTGCTCATTATGTAAAAAAAAAAAGCATTCTTGTGATTATTTTCACCCTGGCTTTGTAGATGTCAGCTTTGTGTCTGCATGGCTCAGCAGCCTGTAATAATCGGCCACGGGTTGTGCTTAAAGGCCTTGAGCCAGCAACGCTGTGCTGACGGGTAAGTGTTCAGGGTGTAGAAGGAATTCAGTTCAGGCAGTGTTCAGTCTTCCCCAGCTATTACTTTCCACTGGGCTTTCTTGTCCTTTTCTATACCTGGTTGCAGCCTCCTTGTCAGGCAGGGATATGTGGATAGCTTGGGCCCCTTGTAGTCTTTCTTATTTGTGATCACAGCCTTCTAGTCAGCTAGAGTTGTTCGAAGACCTTATCAAGCCCTTTCCTTCCTGTCTTATTTCCAGTGTCTCCCTGTTAAATTTCTGACTAGTCCACCAGTCTGTTTTTCATCCCAACTAAAACCACAGCCTCATACTAGCAGAATTGCTGGCCGTCCGTTTTTGTTTACCACCGGATAACTACTTTTATTGACAGCTCCACTAGGCATTGGCTTTTTACCTTCCATTCCAGATCAAGTGCACCCCCTCCAGCAGTAACAAAATTGGTGGTTTCATGGCCTGCCCTGGTAAAACGACCACGCTAACCGAGCTGGGGGCCATAAGGGGTGACAGCGTCTCCAGGCAATGATGTCAGAGACTGCTGCTGTTCTTATTTTAAGTTCAGTGTTTTCCCACTAATAAACGTTTTTCAATTTATTATATGCTTTTGGTTGATTTCTAGAACCCATGAAAATGTTTAGTGTGCCAGATAATGTGAAAATGTCTTTGGTGTGGGTTTTCTGCATTGCAACAGAATAAGGGTCAATAAACTTTTCCTAGAAATGGACATATAATAAATGTTTTAAGTCTTTCAGACCACATGCATTTTCTGTTGTGTAGTCTTTTTTTAAAAAAAAATATAAGATTTTATTAAATGTAAATGTAAAAATTTTATTAAAAATGTAAAAGCGGTTTCTAGCTGGTGGGCCATACAAAAACAGGGTACAGGCTGGATTTAGCCTACCAGGCATTTGCTGACTCCTGCAATAGAAAATGCAATGTGTAATGCGAAATAAAAGACACATCTGGGGAAGAATGTCTTGGTTGGAGACACCTTGTGATGTAAATGTACTTGGAATGAATTCCACGTTATGGATGATCAGTGGGGCGTATCTACTAGATAAGGCAGAGTGGCCTAGGCAGGCCTAACTTTGATAACTCTGACTGAAAATATTCTTTCTTTAGGAGGATCAAAAGCAGAAATTCAACCTCATCCCTTCTGCCATCTGGCATTCTCCAGTCAGCAAGCCCTCAGCCAGCATGGGTGGCTCAGTCATTTCCCTCAAATATTCCCAAGTTTATATCCAGAAAATCATTTCCATCCAGGGAAACAAAATCCAGGAGGTCAGAAACAGCAGCAGGAGCACCTTTTTGATCCTCGCTGCTCAAGTGACAAAGCAGAAGTTCAACAGAAAGAGGACTCCAAAACCTCGCTCAGGAGAGCAAACAAGAGCACCGCCTCAAAGGCGTTCTCCAGCCCACCTGAAGAGCAGCCTGTCTGGCCCAAGGAAGACAACACAGCGGTGGATATAGGGCCCAGCTCAGAACAGAGGACAGACCTTGAGGAAACAGACAAAGTCTTTAATGATTTAGAAATCTCAGGATTTGAAGCAATCAAATACGGAGAGCTTGGACTGGGCTTTATCAAGAGGTCAAATCTACTCGACCTCGAGAAGGGACACGCAGGGGAGACATCTTACATGTACAATGAGTGGGGACAAGACTTGGGCAGTTTGTCAGCCCTCATCAAAAACCAGGGGACACACTCTGGGGAAAAGCCTTATGTGTGCAGGGAATGTGGGCGGGGCTTTACCTGGAAGTCAAACCTCCTCACGCACCAGAGGACACATTCAGGGGAGAAGCCTTATGTGTGCAAGGAGTGTGGACGAGGCTTTACTTGGAAGTCAAACCTCTTCACACATCAGAGGACACATTCAGGGATCAAGCCTTATGTATGCAAGGAATGTGGGCAGAGCTTTAGCCTGAAGCCAAACCTCATCACACACCAGAGGGTACACTCTGGAGAGAAGCCTTATGTTTGCAGAGAATGTGGGCGTGGCTTTTGCCAGAATTCACACCTCAGTAGACACAAGAGGACACATTCTGGAGAGAAGCCTTACGTTTGCAGGGAATGTGAGCAAGCCTTTAGCCAGAAGTCACATCTTGTCAGACACCTAAGGACGCACACGGGAGAGAAGCCATTTGTATGCACAGAATGTGGGCGTCACTTTAGCTGGAAGTCAAATCTCAAGACACATCAGAGGACACACTCAGGGGTTAAGCCTTATGTGTGTCTGGAGTGTGAGCAGTGCTTTAGCCTGAAGTCAAACCTCAACAAACACCAGAGGTCACACTCAGGGGAGAAGCCGTTTGTATGCAGGGAGTGCGGACGGGGCTTTACTCGGAAATCAACCCTTATCACACACCAGAGGGCACACTCAGGGGAGAAGCCGTTTTATGCAGGGAGTGTGGGCGAGGCTTCAACGATAAGTCAACCCTCATCTCACACCAGAGGACACACTCAGGGGGAAAGCCTTTCATATGAAGGGGGTGTGGTAGAAGCTTCGGCCAGAAGCCGAACCTGTTCAGGCACAGGAGGACACATTCCGGGGGGAAGCCTCATGTGTGCCGGGAGTGTGGGCAAGGCTTTAGCTGACAGTTACACCTCGTCAGACACCAGATGATGCATTCAGGGGAGAAGGCTTATATTTGCAAGAAGTGTGGGTGACGATTTAGTCAGAAGCCAAACCTCACCAGACATCAGAGGACACACTCAGGATAGAAACTTTGTGTCTACAAGGAGTGCAGTGAAGCCTTTAGCCAGAAGTCACATTTTATAAAAAGGACACACATAGGGCAGAGGTCTTTTTGCAGAGTTTGGCTGTGGTGTTAGTAATCAGTCAGTCATTGCCAGGCATCGAAGCAGAGATGCCCAAGAGTCAGCATCTCCAGTCTACCCAAAGGAGACCTGCTGGCCCGTCTCCAAAAGCTGTCCCTTTCTCTAGGATGGTGGTTTGTGGAAGGTCACTCAGGTAACTTGAAGAGAGAGAGAGAGTACTTTTAAAATAGGCTGAAATTAGGAAGCAGACTATTCAGTGTGGTTTCCCAAGCATCCTAGAACACTTCTTCCACAGTAACCTGCATGTTGTGGAAGCGACCTCTAGAGCTTGTCTCTTTTGATGTAGGTCTGGCCTATGTGAGAGAACAAGAGAGTTGGCCAAAACTGGTGCTTATTTCATTTTGATTCTCCAGGGCCAGAGATGACCCAGGAGACTCAGCCTCAGGGAGAGTTTGGGGAATGGTGAATTCATGAGAACAGGGATTGTGCATGGGTAGAAGAGGGTTTTATTGTACCGAGTGATGATAGGTGAGAAAGATAGTAAGTGCCCCAGCTTGAGATTTGGGAAGAGGTGTCTGTGTTTTGAAATATCCTAGCTTTGCTTTCTTCCTGAGGCTTTCTCGCATTGACGGTTGAATCCGTACTGGAGATATTTTTATTGACTGAATGTGCCTAGACTACAAATGTAACTTTTTTTTTTTTTTTTTGAAGAAACCACATATATGCTGAAGTATAAAATTAAATTACTTTCTATTTTTTCCTGAATTACCATATAACATCTCACAGGTAATTCGTTGGTGTAAATCTTTCCAAACGCTGCAAAATATGCTTCTGGTTGGGAGTATTCTCTTTTTGAAAACAGTAGTGTCTCACAAATTAATTTGTACATCCTTGGTTAAGTCCCTTTTTTTTATTTCCTCATGGAACTTGAGTAAATGATTCTAAATTTTATTGAAATAAAATAAATTTTATTGAAATAAACTTTTCAAGAATGGACAGGAAAATATGTCTTTTTGTGGGACGTGGGTATTTAGAATAGATCTTTAGAACCCTACAAAAGAAAAACCTATCTATACATGAGCATTTAAAGTGTGATAAAGCAGTATTTCAAATTAGTGTGAAAATGGCACATACGGGACAGGGTTTGAGCCATTAGCTTTCAATTTAGGGGAAAAAATAAACATGGATCGTGTAATGGAGTGAATTGTGTACCCCCAGAAATGTGTTGAAGCCTTATCCCCAGTGCCTGTGAAATTGACCTTATTTGGAAATGTGGTCTTTGTAGATGTAGTCAAGTTGAGGTCATGCTGGATTAGGGTGGGTCCTATATGCATTGATGGTATCCTTATAAGGAGTGAGTTATTTGGAGACGGACACACACAGAGGAAAGACGGACATGTGAAGATAGAGCAGAAATTGGAATGATGCAGCTACAAGCCAAGGAGTGCCAGCAGCCACAAGAAGCTAGGAAGAGGCAGAGAAGGATTCTTCCTTAGAGCCTTCAGAGGGAGCATGGCTCTGCTGACACCTTGATTTTGGCCTTTTGGCCTCCAGAATTGTGAGAGAGTAAATTTCTGTTGTTTTCAGCTACCCAGTTTGTGGTTAATTTAAGTCTCAATATCAAAGGCATTAGAATTAAGGACTTTTATCCCAAATAGTATGAGGTGTAAAAGTCTTAATATGTATTCAAAATCTAAGTATGTTTGAGTAGAGAGAAGAACCTGGTGAAAAATTATGAAATACTAGCCTAAAGGGACAGTTGGCATGGCCTGACCTTCTCCTTCCCCACGACAATGCCTGGACTATCTATTCCTACTCAATAGAAAAGTATCTTTTGAGTTTTTATCATGTTATGGATTGAAATACATCCCCCAAAATTATGTGTTGTAAATCCTAACCTCTATGCCTCTGGTTATAATCACATTTGGGAATGGGTTGTCTTTGTTATGTTAATGAAGCAGGATTAGTGTAGGCCATGTCAAGTCAATCTCTTTCGAGATAGATATAAAAGGGATTAAACAAGCAAAAGAAGCAGAGATGGGGGAGGAGAGATGCCAAGCCACAGGAAGATTGCCCAGGAACAGAGACAAGGACATTTCTCCAGAGCTGACAGAGAGAGAAAGCCTTCCCCTAGAGCCAGCACCCTAAATTTGGACTTCTAGCCTCCCAAACTGTGAAAATATAAATTTCTGTTTGTTAAAGCCATCCACTTGTGGTACTTCTGTTATAGCAGCACTAGATAACTAAGAATTTGGTACAGGAAAAGTGGGCTTCAGCTCTGCTTTCTAAACCCACTGGGATGGCAACCTTGCTGCCTTGACTTTGGGCAGCCCCATTCGCCTAATCCACCTGAGTCCCCCTTGGATCTCCCCCAAGTGTCCAGAGAGGGTGGCCAATACTCAGATTCAGGAGGACAGGGGCATTACCTAGATAGTCTCAGAGAACTGGGGATTATTTTCTAGTCTTGAGAGTTAACGTGAATTGTTCTGCTGGGTTTTGGACTTGCTTGGTGCCTGTTATCCCTTCTTTCCCTCCAATTTCTCCCATTTGTAATGGAAATGTCTACCTTGTGCCTGTTTTACCATTGTGCTTTGGAAACAGATAAATTGTCCAGAATTCACAGACTCACACATGAAAAAGAAATTTTGCCCTGGGATACAATATGCAGAAAGTCTCACCCTTATTTCATTTAGATGAGATTTTGGGGTTGGAGTTGATTTAAGACTTTTGGGGTGATGTGATGGGGTGAATGTGTTTTGCATGTGGCTAGGCCATGAATTTTGGGGGCCAAAGGGTAGAAGGCCAAAGGTTATGCCTTATAACTATAGGCATAGAGGTTAGGGTTTATACACATACCACATATTTATCTCACAAATCAAAATGTTAACATCAGCAACTAAAACAAAAAAAAAATCTGCAACTAGAAGGAAGAAAATTAATGTTTCCATTGCTATATACTGTTATTTCAGTGGAAACAACTTGATGGCATCACTGGGATTTTTCTTCACAAAGTGCTGGATAAATGTACAAGACTGTTGTAAGGTGGGACTTTAAGTGGAAGAAAACAACAGACTATGCAAATGTAAAATCGAAGTTATGCCGGTTTTTCTAATATACTGAAGATACACGGCTAGAAGCACTTTAGTACACACTGGCTCTAATTCATTTCTACAAATGTATTTATGCATTCTATTATGTTTATGTGACCAAAGTCTAAGACCTGTTTTTACTGTAATGTAATATATAAAAAAAAATGTAATATAGTGAGTATAAAATATGTCTTAATGTTAATATTACTTCTTATCCCTTGAGTTCTAGTATAGAACGAATCAGAGAAAATCCATGTCAAGAATTTTCAGGTATGAAAAGGTTGATATAAAACCACATGTAAAATTTGCAACACAGATAAGTTTCGAGGGAGGCACCTGAAGTGTCACCGTCCGGATGGATACAATGCAGTGCAAAGCAAGAAGACTGAGAAGATTGAAGAAAGCGTTCGCGTAAGCAACAAAAACATCAGACGAGTTTGCCGTTACAGAATGCCTCAAGGTGAACAATTGTTGATGCGTGTCGAATTAGTTACTGTTAACGGTTATTCCTTTCAGTTAATTGAATATGCAGGATTCTGTAAAGTTTTAAATCCATTTATTGCTTCAACTGGTCAAAATTTTTTAATCACCTCAGATATTAGGGAAACAATAATTCGCTTGTCCTTAAAATTTAGCCCCCAAAATAGTAGTAGTCTAGAAAAACTAATATTCTCTTTGAACGTGGATGTTGCCTGTAGGTTGAGTTGGTCAGTTCTGGAAATTAACACTCAGTTCGCGCAAGACAGTAAGATAACATCTGTTGACACTGGGAATGAAAGAATTAAAGACAGGTCTGGACATAAAAAAACACTGTATCAGATTTTAGAGACGTACAACATTCATTTACAGCAGATTATTCCATAACAGCAAATAATGGCTCTAATATGATTAAACTTGTTGACGTGCTCAGAAATGATAGTGAAATCAAATGGCAAATATCAGGGCAAAATGACAACTTTGAAGACTCTGACAGTGCACTCTGACTTGTAGACACTAATCATTACAGGGTGCAGTGAAAGCGACAAGGTTTATGAGAAAAGATCGACTGGTATAAAGTGTGCTGTGCACACACTTCAATTAGTTATTAAATATGCAATAAAGGATGCTGACCTGGAAGGATTTTTAGGAGACTGTCATGAACTTGTTTGAATACTTCATATTCTAACGTTGTTTACCAAATTTTTGGAAAATAAGGAAATCTGTACTGGATTGCCCAACAAGGTGGAACAGTACACGTTAGAAACCTCACTAGGATGCAAAAATCTCTGCCATGTCTTAGCTGAGAATAATACGAAATATTACTCTTCTAATGACAAACAAGCATATGTCAAATTAATTTTGGAAACTTTGAAACCTTTAAAGAAATTTATGGTAAGATTGCAAAGTGAACATTTAACCGTAAGTGGTTTTGGGTATGTGGATGGAAACTAAGCTAAAATTAAGAATTCTTAATAATACATTTGGGAACACATTGATTGAAAAGTGCAGCATCAGGAAAAAAGTGATCATTGACAATGAGAGCATATTAGGAACAGTTTATCTAGATCCTCGTTATCAAATTTTAATTAGATCTGAACTTAAGGTGAAGGCCATATTACATTTAAAAAACATTTGGGATATGATAGAAAATCTGAAAAAGAAGAATATGAAAGTGTAACAAAGAACGCAATTCAGGAAATACTCGTTTAAAATGATAATCTTGATGAGATGGAATTAAAAAAAGTTAAATTGAGATCAAATGACTGTACTGTTAATATTGACTATATTAACAAGCTTTGATGATATACAAAGAGTTGAGGAAAAAAGTATTTTTTAATTTTGGGAAAATTGCTAACAATATCCCCATGTACATGAAATTGCTGTGGTAGTTTTGGGTGCACCAGCTACTCAGGTCAGTGTTGAGAGAGCTTTCTCAGGTTTGAAATCCATCTTGCAAGACAACAGAGATAACTTAAATTGAAAAAATATCGGGATATTTTTTCTTTTAATTAGGTATAATTATGGTTTATTGCAATGACTGTATAGTTGTGTACAAATTCAATCTATATAATAAAATGTTTATTTTATGTAATGTTAATGCAATTCATCAGCTTAGAACTGGGATAAATATTAAAGTATTAAATATTTTATTATTCTTTGCCTTTATGTATTGATGTATGAGGGTTGATAGCATACTTTGTATTTCTACTATTTTGTGAATGAATTCTTATTGATTTTACATGACTATTTTTTATTAAGTTTAGTAGTGAAACATTCCCAGATAAAATTAAGTTTGTTTCAGTATATTTTATAGTATTAAGTTGAGAATTTCCTACTGAAAAGGTATTTCGAATCTTCAATTTAATACACAGTATGTTAGGAGTATTTTTTAATCACAATACTATTTTTAAAGTGACTCAATGCTGCAGTGAATTCTAGTATATTTTACAAAATAGAATTAAAAATATATATATATTTTACATCATGTTTTTCTTTGTATTAAAACGTTTTAAGACTGCTTAAAACTGATCATCACTCACTTTAGATTAAATTATTAATGTGTAGAAAGAGTTTAATATTGATACTTTCAAAATTAATTACAAAATCTTGGGATGAACAAAATTCGAGTTAATATAAAAATGCAATACTATTTGCAACATAAGGAACAAATTTGGTAGCCGTATTTCCTCAGATTATCCACTTGCATAATATACGAGATCGAAGAGTAAGAAACAGGTTCGAATCAGTTCAAACAGGTTCAGTCATGGTCAACAAAGTGAAACCGAAACAGAACCAAGTTTTTAAAATTTTGGTGAACCAGAGAGTAGCTACTGTATGTAATCTAATATTGTTGTTGTTGTTGTTTGTTGTTAGGTGCTGTTGAGTCAGTTCCAACTCAGCGACCCCATGTACAACAGAACAGAACACTGTCTGGTACTGCGCCATCCTCACAATTGTTGCTATGTTGAGCCCGTTGTTGCAGCCACTGTGTCAATCTATTTCTTTGAGGGTTTTCCCTTTTTCGCTGACCCTCCACTTTACCAAGCATGATGTCCTACTCCAGATTCTGCAGGGTGAATTTTAAAAGGCATTTCAGAAATAGACTGTAAGTTTTCTGGCTTTGACCTTTCTGATTTTGAACTCTCTGCTCTGATTTTGAACTCTCTGCTCTGATTTTGAACTCTCTGCCTCTGAATTCTTTTTTTTTTTTTGACTCTCTAGTTTTGGGCTGTTTGACTTTGAATATTTAGCAGATTCTACCTCTGGCTTCTGCTTCTGGAGAAAAGATTGAAGTTGTCAAGGATTTCATTTTACTTGGATCCACAATCAACACTCATGGAAGCAGTAGTCAAAAAGAAAAAAAAAAAAAGCATTGCATTGGGCAAATCTGCTGCAAAAGAACTCTTCAAGGTGTTGAAAAGCAAAGATGTCACCTTGAAGACTAAGATGCACCTGACCCAAGCCGTGGTGTTTTCACTTGCCTCATATGCATGCAAAAGCTCGACGATGAGTAAGGAAGATCGAAGGTGAAATGACACCTTTGAATTGTGGTGTTGGAGAGGAATAGTAAATATACCAAGAACTGCCAAAAGAACGAACAAATCTGTCTTAAAAGAGGTACAATCAGAATACTCCCTAGAAGCAAGGATGGTGAGACTACGTGTCACATACTTTGGACATGTTATTAGGAGGGATCAGTCCCTGGTAAAGTAGAGGGCCAGCAAAAAAAGAGGAAGACCCTCAACAAGATGGATTGACACAGTGGCTGCCAACAATGGGCTCAAGCATAGCAACGATTGTGAGGATGGCGCAGGACCGGGCAGCGTTTGTTCTGTTGTACACAGGGTCACTATCAGTCAGAACTGACTCAGTGGCACCTAACAACAACAACTTCTGGCTTTAAATCTTTAGTAGCTTCTCCTGAGAAGAAAGGGAGAAAGGAAGTTTCCACAGAGTTTTCAGTGGAACAGAGGCAGAGGAGGATATAGAGAAGAAGGGGGCGGAGGGAACTGCAGCAGAAGGTGTCAGAGGAGGATACAGAGGGACACCTGCCAGCAGAGGGAGCTGTAGCAAGGGGCTTCAGCACACCAGAGCTCTGGCCTTCTAGTTCTTTGCTTTTTTTAGCTAACTTAGAAACTGAATTCTGCAATTCTGTTCAGTCAATTTAGAAACAGAATTCTGCAAAGAGGTTATCTTACTTTATTGATGTTGTTTAGAGGCCTTAAATTGCCAATCAAGAAAAATGTCCCGTTGAAATGTTTTAATCCAGGACCCTTTTTGTTCTAATTCACTGCACAGGGCAGTTAACTTAGAAAGTTCAACTGTCCTATAAAGTGGCCATTCATTCATACTGGCTTTCATTAAATCACACCAAGCAGACAAGAATAAGCAAGCAGAAAAACTGTAATGCTTATTCATATAATGAGTGGAAGTCCTCAGGGGAGGCTCAACACAGCTCTTAGATTTGGCATTTCCAATATTTCCAAAGGCAGTGTAAGGTTAGCTTCAGAACCTTTTCAAACAAAAGGTCAGCGCTCTCAGCTTCTCAGAACTAGCTAATATCTCTAAAAAAGGAGTACCACAGAGCTTGGAAATGTGGCTTCTCACGGTTCAGAGGTCCCTAAGCAACGACTATAAAGTACGTAAAACGAAAGGAACTTATGTTCTGTTTAAAAAGACAGAGAACAAAGAGGAAGACAGATCTTCAACAAAAGTCAGGGAGCTTCTCATACAAAGAAAATGATGATGCTCATGACCTGAGGGTATTTTACCTTGCCACAATTCCCAGGATCCCTTGACAAGCCCAAGAGGCCTTTGCTTTTGCCAGAAACTCCGATTTTCTTACTGCCCCAGATTCTGCAGAGGTAAAATCCTTTGGGTCCCTTCGTGGTCTCCAAGAAATATCTTTTTTAAAACACTAGACTGACCCTTTGCTAGAAACTAAAACAAGAGTTTTATTGATGGAAACATCATTTGAGCAATAAAAACCGCATTGTTGTTGAGTCGATAAAGATTCATAGCGACCCTACAGGACGGAGTAGAACTGCTCCCTTGGGTTTCCAAGGCTATAATCTTTAAGAAAGCAGACTGCCATAGCTTTTTCCCGTGGAGCAGCAAACCACGGAATCATAGCAACCCTATAGTCAGGGTAGAACTGCACAAGGGTGTTGGTCTTTACAGAAGCAGAATGCCACATCTTTCTCTGGCGGAGTGGCTAGTGGGATTGAACCACTGACCTTTTGGTTACCAGCTGAGCACTTTAATCATTGTGCTTCCAGGACTCCATCTAACCTACATAGAACCCTGGAAAAACGAGGATGTGTACTATAATTCCATGATGAAACACCCACGTAATTTAAGGTTTATGAAGGAGAGGGTATCTGTGCCCCCTTTTACAGATGTCAATAGTAAAGTTTCCAACTCATAACATGTACATGTAGTAAAGTTTACAAAGATCCCATATAAATGGGGCCAAAGCAACTTTTTCATGCTCCTAATAATGTATTAAGAAAAAAAAAGAAAAGTAAAATAGAAATGGGTCTCAAGAAGCCTGAGATTCCAGAGTGCGGAATGACAAATGGACCATATATAACTCATCAGAAGTCAATATAAATAGGTTGTTTTAAATAAAAGGCAAGCTTTCTAAAATCAATGTTTACTTACCGATTGTTTACTTACCAACAGCTATTTGCTTCTCAGGGAACTCGTACTATCATACACTTCTCTGTTGACATACGTTCTGTGTACGAAGTTACTTGGTGTTTGAATGCCAAACCCTTTTGCTTTATGATTTACATATAGTAAGATGCATCCATTCTTGGCCAATCTTGGATTTTGTGTTTGGTCTTCGGAAGATTTCCTCTTGTGGCCTAAGTGATAGTTTGTTTTTCCCCTTAGCTGTTTTGAGCTTCCAAGTGCATCTTAAATGTGTGACTTGATGTCACAAGTCATGTTTGAAGTCTCCAAACATTGCCTCTAAAACCTCCCTCTACTTGCCTTCTATAAAAATGGTGTGATGGAGGCGTCTGACCTCCTCTAACTTCATAGGGAAGAGGGGAGAATCAAGATCAACAGCCCAAGGCTGATTTCTATGAGGCAGAGGTTCAGACATACCTCCTCTCACCAACCTTTTTGCCAATTCTGACACCAACCTCCCACAGCACTCTCTACTTCTCTGCAGAGTTCAATAATTCATCACAATGGCTGCACAGAACTCACAGACCATACTCACAGTTATGGGGTTTATTAGGGAAGTGTAATAGGTTATAATTCAGGATCAGGATACAGTTCTTCCATTAGGTGAGCCTCTTCTCAGCTGTGCCCACAGGGCCTCAGCCCCTCGCCCCAGCTTCTGCTATGCTCAGGCAAGTGTTACAAAGCTCTTTTAGCTCTGCCAATAAGTACCCGGAGGCACTCCATTCCACCAGTAAGCTTTGGACCCTAGGCACTCAGCTCTCTAGCTCCATGGGTTGGCAAACGTAGCTCCACCAAATGCTTGGAGGTACCCCAGTCTGCCAGCAAGTCTCCTGCCTGAAGGCACTCACTCAGTTTTCTCACTCTGTGTGCTGGAAAGCACCCGTGCTGTCTCCTGCCAGCTTCCTGGTTCTGTTGCCACCATTTCTCTGCCACTGCTTCTCGCCACTTCTCACCATCTCCAGTGTTACAGCTGTCTCTGTCTAGAAGATTCTCAGCACAGGGGCTCCAGGTCCAAAGGATGAACTCCTCTCCTAGTTCTTCTTTCTTGGTGGTACAAGGTTCCCCCTTCCTACCTCTGGCATGGCTCATTTTAATCATATTGGGATGGCAAAACTGACCAATCTCCTTGTTAGGGTTCCATATACCTAATTTGCATGGTCCCACTCCCACAGGTGTGCTGTGCAGCTTATTTGCATAGCCCTACATTGGAAACCCTGGTGATGTAGTGGTTAAGAGTTTGGCTGCTAACCAAAAGGTTGGCAGTTTGAATCTACCAAGTGCTCCTTGGAAACCCTATGGAGCAGTTTTACTCTGTCCTGTAGGGTCACTATGAGTCAGAATTGACCTGATGGCAATGAGTTTGTTTGGTTTTGGATTTTTTTTTACTTAATCATTTGGTGGTAGTTACAAGTCCATGGTGAGAAAGGCCATATAAAAATGATTCATCCCACCATACCTTCCAGGATCCCAATGCCACATAAAACCAAAAACCAAACCCATTGCCATCTAGTCATCAAGCCTGGTGGATTTGAACTGCCAACCTTTTGGTTAGCAGCTGAACTCAGTGCCTGTATACCCTGGACTTTTACTTGGACTTCGCTCTTTTTTATCATTTTCTCCTCATACCTGATTCTGGAGCTTACATCCTACATTCCAGTTGGCTAATACTTTCTTCAGCTGTGTCTAATCTGCTCTTATGCCCATCTATTGAGTTATTTCGTTCATTTATTTTTAAATTCAGGAAAATACTATTTGAATCATTATTTTTCTAGAAGAGTTTCCATTCTCTCCCCAAACTAAAATGTGCTGTTTTCTGTCTTTTAACATATAAATTGTAGTTATCTTTGTATCCATCCTGTATCTCTGAAATATACTTATAGTGGGATGACTTATCTTTTAATAAATGTACCGTTATTAAAATATACCACCTTTAAATAAATGTAAAGTAAAACATGAAGTTTGTTGAGTTTTGGCTAGTGTATATGCAAATGGGGTGTCACCAAAACAAAAAACGCAAACGTGGCATTGGACAGAACCTGGAAAAACTTAGAGGAAACTGTTAGTGAAAGCAAGAAGAGCCTTGAAAAAAAATTTCTTCTTTACTGTGTTCACTCATTGAATAAATTATCATGTCATCATTATCATCATTTTAAAGATGGCAAAACTATGGCCCAGAGAATTTAAGTCAATGGCCCAAGTACCCACAGTTAGTAAATATCAGAGCTAGGATTCAGGCTCAGGTTGACTCAAACTACAGAATCCAGGCTGTTAACCACTAAGTTCTATGGTCTCTTGTAAGCCACAGAGAGATTTGCTGTAAGACAAATTCATGGGGTCAAATCTCAAAACAAACTCATTTATGACTACAATGTTTGACTCCTGTCTTTCCTAAATAAACTCCTCAGGTTGGACCCAAATCGCTGTGACCCCAAATATACTTGATTGCCATCTGTTACATTCTCTCCAAGTAAAGGCCCTGTCAGTTTATGTATGAAACAAACAGCTCCTATCTGGCCTCTTTTCCAAAATCAGAATATCAAAGATATATGATACATGATGCCACCTAGGCCTCATTTATTCCTCTACAAAATATTACCTACAGCAAAGCCTTTAACCTTTCCCCCATGGGGAAGAAGACTCCCCCAAAACACAGAAAGATGAAAGAGTTGCCAAATAATATGTAAACACTAGGCATGAGGGTCGTTATGAGCCGGAATTGACTCGATGGCAACAGGTTGGTTGTTGTTTTAGGCAGGAGGAAAAGAAGCACTGGGAAGGGTCTTCCTTTGCCTCCTCATTCTTTCCTGCTCCCCCTCCCCTTTGTTATTCACCATGAGGGTAGGGATTAAGAACTCTACCAAAGAGGCAGCATAGGGCTTGAGATGGAAAGTACAGGTCAGCCAGAAATCCAGGGATGTCCTGGGAAAACAAAAAGACCAATGGAATCACTGCCATTTTTCAAGGGAAATTCTGTGTCTCATGCAAGGTGCCTTTTAGGTAGGCAGCAGCCACACATCCCTGCTCCTGGGGACCTCTAGGAAAAAATACAGAACTTGTGACGGGTTCAGAAAGGTCTTAGGAGATGAGGACTTGCTCATAACAAATTCAAATTTACATAATCCATTCCATTACTCCATTATACCTGCTGCTTGAGGTGTGATAGGGAAGGTGGTATGTACAATGGAATATTATTTGACCATAAAAAGAGATGATGTACTGAGACACGCTACAACATAGATGACCCCTGAAAACGTTATTCTAAGTGAAAGAAACCAATCACAAAAGGCCACATATCTTATGACTGATGGTGGTGATAGCTGCACAAATCTGTGAATGTACTAAATCCTACCGAACTGTATTTTTGTATATTTTAAAAGAGTGAATTTCATGGCGTGTGGATTATATCTTGGTAAAGCCACTATTAAAAAAAAAAAAAAACAGAAAAGCAAAACAAAACAAAAACTCCCTGTCAATTAGACATACTAAAATATTAACAGATGAAATTACATTATGTCTGAAATTTGCTTCAAAATACACCAGGAAAAAAGTGTGTGTGTGTGTGTGTATAGGGGTAATAGGAGAAAGTCTCTTACGGATATTCAAAGATCCATTTAACTTATTAATGAGGGAACTAGTATAATTGGAAAGTTGGTTTAAGGACAATATGATAAATGGGTATATATGAGTCACTGGTACAAAGAGTGCTGGAATAAGATTGCAAAATTAGATATAAAACCAGTTAATGTCCTACAGGACCACAAAACCATAACCCTTAAGGTTACCTTTTCTGTACAAATCTGTTGGAATTATTATCACAGGAAATGCATAAATTGTCTGCAAGTTAACATCTAACTTTACAAGGTCTGTATCCTAATCAACGGTAAAATCTCAGTCAAGCAAAGGCATATTCCACTAGGTCAGTGGCTGTCAGCTGGGGGCATTTTTATCCTCCAGGAGACATTTAGCAACGTCTAGAGACGATTTCTCTATGAGTCGGAATTGACTCGGGTTAGAGACAATTTCCATTCTCACAACAGAAGGCGGGGGATACTACTGGCATCTAGTGGTTAGAGGCCAGGAATGCTTCCAATCATCCTACACAATGCACAGTATTGTGCATATAACCACAAAGCAAAGTATAATCTGGCCCAAAATGTGGATAGTGCTGAGTTTGCCAACTAGTTAGACTAGTTAGACCATGATCTAGTATGACTTTTCAAGGGCATACAGGATTAAAAAAAAATAATAATTCTTACATGCTAGTTCTTGAAACAATACCGGAGACCGAATGATAGAATTCTGCAAGACCAACGACTTCTTCATTGCAAATACCTTCTTTCACCAACATAAACAGCGACTATACACATGGACCTCACCAGATGGAACACACAGAAATCAAATTGACTACATCTGTGGAAAGAGACGATGGAAAAGCTCAATATCATCAGTCAGAAGAAGGCCAGGGGCTGACTGTGGAACAGACCATCAATTGCTCATATGCAAGTGCAAGCTGAAACTGAAGAAAATCAGACCAAGTCCGTGAGAGCCAAAATATAACCTTGAGTATATCCCACCTGAATTTAGAGACCATCTGAAGAACAGACGTGACACATTGAACACTAGTGACCAAAGACCAGACGAGCTGTGGAATGACATCAAGGACATCATACATGAAGAAAGCAAGAAGTCATTGAAAAGACAGCAAAGAAAGAAAAGACCAAGATGGATGTCAGAGGAGACTCTGAAACTTGCTCTCAAACGTCCAGCAGCTAAAACAAAAGGTAGAAATGATGAAGTAAAAGAACTGAACAGAAGATTTCAAAGGGTGGCTCAAGAAGACAAAGTATTATAACGACATGTGCAAAGACCTGCAGATAGAAAACCAAAAGAGAAGAACATGCTTGGCGTTTCTCAAGCTGAAAGAGTTGAGGAAAAAATTCAAGCCTCGAGTTGCAATGTGAAGGATTCCATGGGGAAAATACTAAATGACACAGGAAGCATCAAAAGCAGTTGAAAGGAAAACAGAGTCAGTGTACCAAAAAGAATTTGTCGATGTTCAGCCGTTTCAGGAGGTAGCATATGATCAAGAATCAATGGTATTGAAGGAAGAAGTCCTAGCTGCACTGAAGGCACTGGCAAAAAACAAGGTTTCAAGAATTTATGGAATAGCAATTGAGATGTTTCAACAAGGGGATGAAGGGCTGGAGGTGATCATTCGTCTACGCCAAGAAATTTGGAAGATAGCTACCTAATCAACCGACTGGAAGAGATCCATATTTGTGTCCATTCCAAAGAAAGGTGATTCAACAGAGTGCGGAAATTATCAAACGATATCCTTGGTATCAAAAGATTGGAGGAAGATGACACAACCTTGCTTGCAGAAAGTGAAGAGGACTTGAAGCACTTACTGATGAAGGTCAAACACCACAGCCTTCAGTATGGATTACACCTGAACATAAAGGAAACAAAAATCTTCACAACTGGACTAACAAGCAACACCATGATAAATGGAGAAAAGTTTGAAGTTGTCAAGGATTTCATTTTACTTGGATCCACAATCAATGCCCATGGAAGCAAGAGTCAGGAAATCAAACGACGTATTGCATTGGGCAAACCTGCGGCAAAAGACCTCTTTAAAGTGTTAAAAGGCAAAGATGTCATTTTGAGGACTAAGGTGCACCTGACCCAAGCCATGGTGTTTTCAGTCACCTCATGTGCATGTGAAAGGTGGACAATGAATAAGAAAGACCAAAGAATTGATGCCTTTGAATTATGATGTTGGCAAAGAATATTGAATATACCCTGGGCTGCCAGAAGAAGGAACAAGTCTGTCTTGGAAGAAGTACAGCCAGAATGCTCCTTGGAAGCAAAGATGGCAAGACTTTATCTCACATACTTTGGACATGTTAGCAGGAGGGACCAGTTCCTGGAGAAGGACATCATGCTTGGTAGTGTAGAGGGTCAGTGAAAAAGAGGGAGACCCTTGACGAGATGGATAGACACAGTGGCTGCAACAATGGGCTCAAGCGTAACTATGATTATGAGGATGGCACAGGACCGGGCAGTGATTCCTTCTGTTGTACATAGAGTTGCTATGAGTCAGAACCAACTTGGTGGCACCTAACAACAACAAGTGTTAGATAGGCACCCTGGTGGTGTAGTGATTAAGGCAGTCAGGTGCTAACCAAAAGGTCAATGGTTTGAACCCACCAGCTGTTCCATGGGAGAATGAGGTGACAGCATGCTTCCATAAAGATTTATAGCCTTGGAACCTCTATGGGGACAATTCTCTTCTATCTTATAGGGTCATTGTGAGTTGAAGTCAACTCAACTGTAGTGGGTTTGATTTTCCTTCTTTCTTTTTTTTTTTGGTTTACTGTAGTTGGAACGCTGTTGGTTTTTAAGCCTACTGTGGAGCTTGATAGAGGGTGTCGAGATTAGTGTTACTGAGTAAGTGACACCTGCTACCACCTCAAGGGTAGGAGTTCCACCACGTAACAAACAGCATAATAATGCCTGACACCAGGAGAAACATCCCTAGGATGTCAACCCACTCCATGGTTTTCAGATGTCAGGGCCACCATGAAAGACACAACTCACATAGGCACTAACTGGAACAACACTGTATTCACATAGTGAAGAGACAGTGCAAGATCCACTTCAATGATGATGTTGGTCCCCCATGGCCTGTGGGTCTCTTTCCACAGCCAGTCCAAGGAGTGGTCTACACACACCCCTCTTGTGCTGCAGGCGAAGGGCCCCATTCCTCCCTTCCGGGAACGGATACAGCAGTGGGGTTCTCCAGATGCCATATAACATACATGCTGAGATAAGCAGTTCCTGGAAATGTTAACATGTGCTCAGGGAAAAGGGGGAGGGGTGTGATGACGGACCACTATCTGCTATGAGATGTATTCTGGGTCAAGATGCTCCAGAAAGGAAGTCAGCCCACACTCACATCCCATCCATGAAACCAGAACAACACATATCGACTTAAGCACAAGGTTCATTCATGGGTCACAGGGAAAGGTGGTAGGCTACACTTGGACTGTCTTCTTCCACAAGCATAAATTAAAACTCACCAAGCTCTTTTCTTACCAATATTCAGCCATTTTTCTTTTATAGACACTCCTCAAATTGTTGCAGGCATTTAGGTAATTTCCAAAGTTCTGAAAAAAATTATTTTGGCAATTTTTACCAGTGTTCTTATTGCTTTTATAGAGAAGCAAAGTTTTAGAGGTCCTTATTCCACAATCCCAGAAGTTAACTTTGGTAAGGACTTTTAAAAAAGGTAACAATCATTCCATTATTGACCCTACTAAGGTTTTAGAGAACATGTATTGCCAAATAAATTTAGAGTTGGCTTTTCAATCCCAAAGCAAGCCCCCCCGCCCCCAGGCTCTAGAATGCCATCAGCAGGAAAAGAATTCTTCTAGTACTCTCCAGATATGACCAGAGACTTGTGGGCAATGAAGAACCTTCCTGAGGTCAGAGCCAAGGACTATCATATTGGGCAACGGAGAAAATCATCACCTTCCCAGGTTTCCCTACACGACAGTATTTTGTAATTGCTACGGACAAGTGGCTATTACATACTTTTCTCTCTTTTTCTGAATGAGAGATTTTTGTTTTTGCTATTTTCATTTTTATACTTTTTCATTGCCTCTCCACCATTGTATATGTTGGGGTCAGAGAATATCAGATGAAGATTCACACTACCAAGAGAGATAAGTCAGCCTAAAGGGCTGCTGTAACAAAGTCCCAGTGTCTTAGTCTGAGTTCTCTAGAGGAGCAAAACCAGTGAAGCATATGTACATAAATATACCTAGAGAGATTTACTTCAAGGAAATGGTTCATGCAATTGTGGAGAGCTAGCAAGTTCCAGATCCATGGGTCAGGTAGCAGGCTGAAGACTTCTGCTGGTTCACATGGTTGCAAAGGCTGATGAACTGAAAATCTGCAGGTCAGGCTGCAGGCTGAAGACATTTGTTGGCTTATGTCTCAAGAACAAGAGGCCAGATGACCAGAAGAGTGCAGGGTCAAGAGAGAGCAAGTGAGCCTTGCCAGAACATCCACTGATATACTGGAGGCAGGCCACACCCCCAAGGCAACTCCCTTTTCAACTGATTGGCGGATCAGATCACATCATGCAGGTGATTACATTACAGAAGAGTAATCAACTCAAGCCTCGAGTTGCAATATTGAAGGATTCTATGGGCAAAATATTGAGCAACACAGGAAGTATCAATAGAAGATGGAAGTAATACATGGAGTCACTGTACCAAAGAGAACTGATCGATGTTCAACCATTTCAGGGGGTGGCATATAATCAAGAACCGATGGTATTGAAGGAATAAGTCCAAGCTGCATTGAAGGCACTGACGAAAAACAAGGCTCCAGAAACTGACAGAATACCTACTGAGATGTTTCAACAAACGGATACAGCGCTGGAGGTGCTCACTTGTCTATGTTAAGAAATCTGGAAGATAGTTACCTGGTGAACCGACTAGAAAAGATTCATATGTTTGCCCGCTCCAAAGAAAGGTGATCCAACAGAATGTGGAAATTATCAATCATATCACATGCAAGTAAAATTTTGCTAAAGATCAAAGGTGATTGTAGCAGGACAGCAACAGGGAACTGCCAGAAATTCAAGCCAGATTCAGAAGAGGAAAGGGAACAAGGGATATCATTGCTGATGCCAGATGTATCTTGGCTGAAAGCAGAGAACACCAGAAATATGTTCATCTGTGTTTTATTGACTATGCGAAGGCATTCAACTGCGTGGATCATAACAAATTGTGAAGAATGGGAATTCCAGAACACTTAATTGTGCTCATAAGGAACCTGTACATAGACCAACAGGCAATTGTTCGAATGGAACAAAGGGATACTGCATGGTTTAAAATCAAGAAAGTGTTGCATCCTTTCACCATACATCTCCAGTCTGTATGCTGAGCAAATAATCTGAGAAGCTGGACTATATGAAGAAGAACATGGCAATAATCAGTCCAGTGTCTGCCAAATCACTGAGAATCATAGCCTAGCCAAGTTGACACATAGCATTAACCATCACAAGCAGAACCTAGGTGACCTATAACAACATAAATTTATTCTCTCACAGTTTTGGAAGTTAAAAGTCCAAAAAAGTCAGCTGTGTTGATTCCTTTTGATGGTTCTTAGGGAGAATCTATTCCATGCATCTCCCCAAGCTTCTGGTGATGGCTGGCAATCCTTGACATATCTTGGCTTGTAGATGCAGCACTCCAACTCTGCCTCTGTCTTCACATGGCCACCTGTGTCTTTTTCTCGTCTCTTGTTTATAAGGACATACTTTGGATTAGGATCCACCCTACGTCATTGTAACCTCATGTTAATTTAACTGATAACATTTTCAAAAACCCTATTGCCAAAGAAGTTTGTGCTCACAGATACCAGGATTAGGACTTCAGCATATCCTTTTGGGGAAAATAATTCAATCCATGGCACTATCTATGATAATTCTAGTTGATAACCAGGTATCATCAGCATTGTTTTCTTATGAATTCATCTATGAGAAAGGATGATCAAGTGTCATAGACAGGATCTGTTAATTGCCTCCCAAAGTTCTCCTACTCCCTACTCTCTCTCTCTCTCTGTGTTTGGCAAGGGAACTCATTATGAGATGAGTTCCCTTTATTCTCTTTATGTCAGAAACTGTGGTAGGCATTTACCATACCAAGTTCTATAGGCTAGGACCTCACAAAGGCATCAAGCCAAGGGAGCAAGTAAGAGCTTGTGGTCAATGCAGACTGGGTCAGCCCAGAGCCTTTTACATGAGCCCAGACCCTTTTACATGTCAAGCCATGAATCCTTAGAGATAAGTCAGCCCAGAGGCTTCTTTTACTAATTCCTCTGCCCAGAGTGGGCACTGTCATAAGCTGTAAGTGCTCATGATAGCCTTGGCAGGTTCCCATCTTTCTGGAGACCATGGCAAGGTGTGTTAGTCATCGAGTGCTGCTATAACAGAAATACCACAAGTGGATAGCTTTAACAAAGAGAAGTTTATTCTCTCACAGTTCAATAGGCTAGAAGTCCAAATTCAGGGTGCCAGCTCCAGGGGAAGCCTTTCTCTCTCTGTCAGCTCTGGAGGGAGGTCCTTGTCATCAGTCTTCTCTTGGTCTGGGAGCATCTCAGCACAGGAATCTCAGGTCAAAAGAACGCACTCTGCTCCCGGCACTGCTTTCTTGGTGGTATGAGGTCCCCAACCCTCTTTACTTCCCTTTCATTTCTTGAGAGATAAAAGGTGGTGCAGACCACACCCCAGGAAAACTCCTTTTATACTGGATCAGGGATGTGACCTGGTAAGGGCCTTACAATCCCACCCTAATCCTCTTTAACATAAAATTACAATCACAAAATGGAAGACAACCATGTAATACTGGGAATCATGGCCTATTTAATACACACATTTTTTGAGGGGATAGAAGTTAGGTAGGTTAATTCAATCCATAACACAAGGTGTCGTCACTTCTTCTCTCACACCCTCTGTTACCTGACCCATATGATCACTCTGATTTTTTTTTAAACTAAGGTATTATTTACACATAATAAGTGCACAGACCATAGAAGTTCAATTTGATGAATCCTGACAATTATATAGACCCATTAAACCACTATACAAACAAGATATAGGACATTTCATCACTTTAAGAAGGTCCCTTCAGCCAATAGTACCTCTAGTCAATTGCTTTTAGGTTTATAACTCAATAGAATCCTACAGGTGTGTACTCTTTTGAAATCATTCCTTTTACCTGTCTCCTCTTTCCACACATTCTGTGCTTTAGATACATTGAGGTTCTAATGAATTTTTAAGGAGCCCTGGTGGCATAATGGTTAAGTGCTCGACTGCTAACCCAAATGTAAGTGGTTCAAACCCACTAGCCGCTCCATGGAAGAAAGTGTGGCAGTCTGATTCCATGAAGATTTACAGCCTTGGAAACATATGGGGCAGTTCTACTCTGTCCTATAGGGTCACTGTGATTCCGAATTGACTCCACAGCAATGGGTTTGGTTTTTTAATGAATTTTTAGTAAAATTTAATAATAATGGTAATGGGCCTTTACATTTGGTCCCTACCTACTAGCTGGGTGATTTGGAGCAGGTCACCCCACCTCTGCGCCTCTTTTTCCATAAGACAATGATGCTAACTAACACTGTCCTCGCAATGTCTGTGGCACTTTTTAATGTTGTTCCCTGAGTATGTCCAGCTCTCCCCATTCTAGGCTCATGGTAGGAATGCATTTCCGCTCATCATGTGGTTGGGTGGCCACGTAATATCTAATGAGTAGTGAAAGGACGTATGCCGTTTCTGAGCCAGAGTATTTAATTCCCAGCGCAAGACCCTCCAAGGTTCTCTTTCCCTCTCCCTTTATGACTAATAATTTACTGCTTGTGGCTGGGCCTAGGATGAGGGCAGCCCTTGTATAGGCCAGGCTTGTAACAGGCATTCTATAAATGGTCATTTTTATTAATTACAATAATCACTTCAGAGCACCGTCACATAAGCCACTTGTATTAACTGGAATGAAACACATCTCTTAAACTCTCTGTTAAAATAAAAATTCCAGCAGAACATACGCCTTTAATTTTTCCATTTTTTTTTTTTTAGAGGACAAGAAGAACCTGCTAATCCTTTCAATCTGATACAGCAATCTCATAAATTTAGGAATTTGTTTAAGATACGCAGAGGTATCAATTACAGAGTTTTTACCACAGCATCAAAGTTATCTATCCTGAAGTCAGCAGCTTAAAACAACAAACATTTATTTTCTCACACAATTTCGGAGTGTCAGGAATCTGGGAGTAGTTAGCTGAGTGGTTCTGACTGAGTCTCTCTATCAAATTATTGGCCAGGGCAACAGTTGGACTGCAGTGTCCCAGATGCTTGACCCTCAGAAATTGGCTGGGGTTGCAGTCATCTCAAGACTTGACAATGGCAGGAAGATCTGCTTTCAAGATGACCCACTTGCTTATAGGAAGATATCAGTTCCTCCTGGACTGTTGGCTGGAGATCTCAGTTCTTTCCCACATGGGCCTCTCCACAGGCTGTCTCAGTGTTATGGCGACTAACTTCCCTCAGAAAAGAAAGAGAGCCCCCAAGAGGGAAGCCAAGGTGTGTTTTATAACCTAATCTCTCCAGTGATGTGTCATCACTTTTGTTGTCATTTTTGTTAGGTGCCATCGAGTTGGTTCCAGCTCAAAGCAACCCCACGTACTACAGAACGAAATACTGCCCAGTCCTGCGCCGTCCTCACAATCATTGTTATGCTTGAGCACACTGTTGCAGCCACTGTTGTCAATACATCTCGTGAGGGTCTTTCTCTTTTTCACTCACTCTCTACTTTACCAAGCATGATGTCCCTCTCCAGGGACTGATCCCTCCTGATAACATGTCCAAAGTACGTAAGATGTAGTCTCGCCGTACTGGCCTCTGAACAGCATTCTGGCTGTACTTCTTCCAAGACAGATTTGTTCTTTCTTCTGGCTGTCCGTAGTATATTCAATATTCTTCTCCAACACCACAATTCAAAGGCGCCAATTCTTTTTTGGTCTTCCTTATTCACTGTCCAGCTTTTACATGCATACGATGCAATTGAAAATACCACGGCTTGGGTTAGATGCACCTTTGTCTTCAAGGTGACATCTTTGCTCTTCAACACTTTAAAGACGTCTTCCAGAATAGATTTGCCCAATGCCAATGCGTCTTTGATTTCTTGACTGCTGCTTCCATGGGTGTTGATTGTGGATGCAAGTCAAAGGAAATCCTTGACAACTTCAATCTTTTCTCTGTTTATCATGATGTTGCTTATTGGTCCAGTTGTGAAGATTTTTATGTTGAGGCGTAATCCATACTGAAGGCTGTGGTCTTTGATCTTCATTAGTAAGTGCTTCAAGTCTTCTTCTCTTTCAGTAACCAAGGTTGTGTCATTTGCATAACACGGGTTATTAATGAGTCTTCCTCCAATCCTGATGCCCTGTTCTTCATACAGTCCAGCTTCTCGGATTATTTGCTCAGCATAAAGATTGAATATGTATGGTGAAAGGACACAACCCTGACGCACACCTCTCCTTACTTTAAACCATGCAGTGTCCCTTTGTTCTGTTCCAACAACTGCCTCTTGATCTATGTACAGGTTCCTCATAAGCACACTTAAGTGTTCTGGAACTCCCATTTTTCGAAATGTTATCCATAACTTGTTATGATCCACACAGTCAAATGCTTTTGCATAGTCAATAAAACACAGGCAAACACCTTTCTGGTATTCTCTCCTTTCAGCCAGGATCCATCTGACATCTGCAATGATATCTCTGGTTCCACATCCTCTTCTGAACCCAGTCTGAATTTCTGGCAGTTCCCTGTCGATATACTGCTACAGCCGCTTTTGAAGGATCTTCAGCAAAATTTACTTGCATGTAATATTAATTATAAAAAATAATAATAATTACATTGTTCAATAATTTCTGCATTCGGTTGGATCACCTTTCTTGGGAATAGGCATAAATATGGATCTCTTCCAGTCAGTTGGCCAGGCAGCTGTCTTCAAAATTTCTTGGCATAGATGAGTAAGGGCTTCCATTTGTTGAAATATTTCAATTAATATTCTGTAAATTCCTGGAGCCTTGTTTTTTGCCAATGTCTTCAGTGCAGCTTGGACTTCGTCAGTACCATCAGTTCCTGATCATATGCTACCTCTTGAAATGGTTGAACATCAACCAATTCTTTTGGTATAATGACTCTGTGTATTCCTTCCATCTTCTTTTGATGCTTCCTACGTCATTTAATATTTTTCCCATGGAATCCTTCACTATTGCAACCCGAGGCTTGAAACTTTTCCTCAGTTGTTTCAGCTTGAGAAATGCCAAGTGTGCTCTTCCCCTTTGGTTTTCTATCTCCAGCTCTTCACACATGTCATCATAATACTTTGTCTCCTCAAACCACCCTTTGAAATCTCTGTTCAGTTCTTTTACTTCATCATTTCTTTCTTTTGCTTTAGCTACTTGATGTTCAAGTTTCAGAGTCTCTTCTGACATCCATTTTGGTCTTTTCTTTCTTTCTTGTCTTTTTAATGACCTCTAGCTTTCCTCATGGATGATGTCCTTGATGTCATTCCACAACTTGTTTGGTCTTCAGTCATCAGTGTTCAGCGTGTCAAATCTATTCTTGAGATAGTCTCTAAATTCAGGTGGGATAAACTCAAGGTCATACTTTGGCTCTCATCATCACTTCTACTGTATTCTATTGGTCTCACAGACCAACCCTAGTACAATGTGGGAGACAGTGACTACCAGGATGTAGGTAGGAGTCATTGAAGGACCCTGGATGGTGCAAACCACTAACCTAAAGGTTGGCAGTTCAAACCCACCCAGCGGCACTGCAGAAGTCCTGGTGATCTGTTTCCATAGGATTGCAGCCAAGAAAATTCTATGAAGAAGTTCTACCCTCTAACACATGAGGTTACCATAAGTTGGAATACTGTCATAACAGGTTTTTTTTTTTTTTAGGGATCATTGGGATCAGTAGATATCATTGGGAGCCATTTTGGAAGTCAGCAATCATACCAACTGGTATGACAACCAACTGAAATTAGTTTTTTTTTTTTTTTAAAGCTATTTTCATAAGACAAGACAATCACTTCTAGAGTTGTTCCAATGCCTATGCTCTAGGTAGCATTCAAGGCAGAACCTAGGGAATGCTGTATGTACCTTACCACTTCCCCTTGGCACTCGCCATTCCCATATGGCTTCTTAACTGCATGCACCTGACTCTGCCTTAAGGCAGAATGGAAATGTTTGGGCTTTATTGCCCCGTGAGTAGTCTTCAACCAGTGAGGAAAGGGAATTGGTGTATAAATACCTCAGCTTCCTTGGCTCTTCAGTGGGACAACTCAGAGGCGGTTTCCACAAATTCTCCCAGAGTTCCCCCAGAACACCAAACCCCTATAGCTCACAGGAGTAATTTGCTAATTTGGTTTCCATTCCTTTCCTGTCTCACTTTCCCACGTCGTACCTGCCAAATAAATTGCTTGCTCTGACATCCTTCTCTGAAGTTCTGCCTCTGGGGCAAACCACCTGAGACAAAGTCCTTGCTTTAGCGGATATTATAGCCAGAGCGCTTACTCGCTACATTTTCTTTCAATAACTTAACAACTTCTGCTCGGCCGCTTAGTGGCCTCGCCCCTTCCTCACGGCTCCGCCCCCTCCCTGAGGTCACGCCCCTTCCGCAGGTCGCCGCAGACCGTTCCAGAGAAGACCGAGTCTCTTCACTCCTGAATCCCGCCCAGAAAGTTTTTCTGGGCCTACGGAAGTTCCTCCTAGGAGATGGCCTCGCCCTTTAAACGTAAAGTAAGCATAAACGTGCGCGGCCATCTTACTTCCCCGCCTTGGCTGGTGGAGGACAAAGAAAGCTCAGCCTCGGCGTAAGGGCGCCGCCATACTGGTCACAGGAGGTTTGAGTTTTTGAGCTGCTGAGTAAGAGCAGCGGCAACGTCGGGGTTCAGGGGCCCACGGACACTTGGTCCTCCCTGCCCTAAGATAGCCCAGTCCTCTGGTCTAGCAAAGGCCCAGTCATTCACTGTACGGCACAGTTTTAAACATGGCCGCCTCCACCAACAGATGATCAACGTGTGAGGCCGTCACACCGTTCATTAAAACTTAAAAAAAAAAAAAACCCGAAGTCCTATTCTCTGGAAGGCTATGAAGTGGGCCGTGGCGGTCGACACCCTCAAAGGCCGGATGGGCACAGCTGATACGACGGTGAGCCGGTTTGGTACGGCTATCAGTTTGGGGTTATGGGTACAGATCCAGGATAAATGGGAAGGGTGGGTTTGAGAAATAGGTACACACAGGGAGCCACGCGGGATGGTGACCTGGACACTACGGTGGCCTCAGAGGGTCGATCATGGGCGACCGTAAGGGTCAGCGGCGAGGGGACTGTGGGATTAAGTGGTTGAGCGTCTGAGCCTCGTGGGACTTTTCGTGGGAGCGGGCGGAGGTCGGTGGGAGCCAGTTGGCAGGGGCTCTGTGAGGAAGATGGATTGGAGTATGTGGCAATAAATACATGAGGGTTCTTTGAAAGTTCTTGTTTGGTAGGTGCGTGGGGGGCAGTTATTGGTGGTCTTTGGTGGTCTGTGGCCAAGTGGAGGGTGTTTGTAAGATACTGATTTGGAGAGCATTAAGGGTCAGTGACTGGGGGATTCTAAGCTCTGTGGGCAGCCACAGTGTGGGTATCTGGAATAGGTGATTGTGGATAGGTTGGAATTCAATGTTAAGAGAGCCAGTGAGGATCAAAGTTTGGGGAAATGTTTTGGACTGTTAAAAATAAGTCAAAACTCACTGAAATTTGAATATATGGTTTATTCTGACCAGTTATTCTATAGGCATTTAGGGAGTCCATTTTGATTGTAGAAAAAGGCAAATGGCTCAAGGAAACTAGATACACATGATTGATTGAACCCTACCTTCCTCCTTTACCAAGATGAACTGATAGCAGTTTACTTCTGGCCTGGCTGCTAATAATTTCGCCCTCCACCCCCCTGCGGAAACCCCGGTGGTGTAGTAGTTGTTAAAACTGCTAACCAAAAGGTCGCCAGTTCAAATCCACCAGCTGCTCCTTGGAAACCTTATGGGGCAGTTCTACTCTGTCCTGTAGGGTCATTATGAGTTGGAATCGACTCGCTGGCAACATTTTTTTTTTTTTAATACAGCAGTTTCTGGCACGGGTTTGCTGCTTAATAATTTGGTTTCAGGATTAAGAAAAACTTTAAAATCAAAGTAAGATGTCTCTTAATTGATTTTCCTCTTCAGTGGGGCCATCAGTGATTGAGATGGAGGGATCTGAGAGCATTAGTAATTGGGAGGACTTTTGTCGGTCAGGGAATGGGGAATGGAGGGATCAAAGATTGGGACTGTCATTAATTGTGTGTACATGGGGGGTGGGTGGGACATTGGGCTATCCCTGGAGATGTGTGGGTTTGTGTTTGGGAACCTGTGGAGTTCAGTGTTTGGCAGTCAGATTGGTTTAGTGAGCTTTGTAGTCCCTAACCAGTGGTGGCCTTTGGTGGTCAGGTTTGGACATCATGGGATATCAGTGACTTGGAGGATCTCTGGGGCCTGTGATTGGGAGGGACATCATGCAGGTTGATGTTCAGGAGGCTTGCAAAGTTCAGAAGTGGAGGATAAGAGAGTCCAGGATCTAAGGCTGCAGCCTTGCATACTGGGAACATACTTCACCCAGGTGATTCCCCAGTTGATGTGCAGCCGGTTTAGTCTAGTCTCTCAGAATGTAACCAAACACAGGTTCTTGTCCTGTCCTGGACGCCACACCACCTGCTGCAAGGGAAACAGAAAGTGGAAATTTATTGTTTGCACAAACAAGGAGCAACGGGGACCTGATGGCTGAAAGACCTCGAGCTCTGCGCCCCAAGGGAGCTGGTAGCTTTTATGTCCTTGAGTCCCAAGGGGGCAGAGATTGGCACCCAAAATCCAAAACCCTGAGCCCCTCCCCCGCCCATATTTGGAGATCCCGGCGCTGAGTCATATTACAAAGGAAGGGACTTGTCACTTTGCAAATGGGCTCGGACACCGTTATGTGCTGGAAAATATCTTCCTTTCGAACAATGCTCAGGTCTGGGGTCAGGTTGAGGACACAGCGCTTCAGTTTCTGCGCATGCGCCAAGATCCTGGTTCACACGCGCAAAGGATTCTGGCGCCAAATTCGAACTGGGGTTAGGGCCACGGGGGTAGGGCCAAACCACAGTTAGAAGCCGCTGTCTGGCGTGGGGCTAGGGGTGGGGAACTGGGCGGAGCAGAGAAGCCTCAGCGGAGGTTTCAAGAACAGGCCCATCTCAGAACTGTCCTCCAGCTTTTCATTGTTCCCCACAGTAATGAAAGTGCTTTGAAAGGGTCAAGTGTTAAATTTATCTAAAGGAACATGTTACCAAAGATGTGGCTTCTGTTGCCCTTGGTGGGAATCCAATGCATATCCCTCCTGATGTTTCTCCTTAAGGTTCTTTCTGGCAAAGGTAACAACGTACCCATCTGTGACAGCATCCGGGAGTGAGCCTGGTTTCTGGAAATCTGTTCTGACTCCATGGCCGTTGGGATGGATGTGACCTTGCCTGTGGTTAGAAAACAAAGAGTTTACTGAGTAAGTAAACTGATATTGTAGAAGATTTGGCTGAAAGAACAAAATCTGAGGGCTTTCATAAAGAATTTTTATCTAGACTCAGTTTAAAGATAAATTCATAGGAAAAGAAACTAGAAGTTACCGTGTTCTAAAAAAGTCTTTTTTGCCTTTTTCTGTATTTTTTGGGTATAAACCCATTAACCTGTTGTGGCTGAGTGAATTCTGACTCACAGCAACCCTACAGGACAGAGTAGAACTGCCCTACAGGTTTCTAAGGAGCAGCTGGTGGATTCGAACTGACTTTTTGGTTAGCAGCCAAGCGCTTAACCACTGTGCCATAGCACATCTGATCTCCATCAGCTGGTTCCTTTTATAGCCCTGGTAGAACAGTTCAGTAAAGGTAAATCCACAGCAGCCGCCACAAAAATAAAACTTAAAGCCACTTTTAGAAACTGTCCTTCACTGGAATTAAGTTACACTAATGATCATTAAGATGGGCTGAGACAAGATTACAAACAAAGTGGAAATAAGATTTTAACCATTAGCCTACTGAAGGGTGCAATTCCAAAACAATATTTTTAATTGGTAGTGCTAACAGAATTTTTTAATGGATTATGTTAAGTTAAAAGGATTATGTTCAGTCTTTCTGTAGTGTTCAGACAAAGCAGAATGTCCGTGAAATTCTGAGAAGCAAAGGAAGCTGAGGGCTACGGCAGGTAACGTCTTTCGGAAGCCGTCCAGGTTGAGTGTGACGAGTTCAGGTCTTAGTGCTCGCACTTTCTGTTTTCCTATTGCTCAGAATCAAGGACAGGTGGTTGCTTTGCATGCAGAAATCATTTGCTTGAGTAAGGAGTTTGGCCATTTCCTTTTTTTTTTTCCCCCCAAGCTGATTTTTTTCCATTACCTACACTGCTTAGGGAGCCCTGGTGGCAGAGTCGTTCAGAGCTTGGCTGCTAACCAAAAAGTCGGCAGTTCGAATCCACCAGCTGCTCCTTAGAAATCCCATGGGGCAATTCTACTCTGTCTTATAGAGTCGCTATGAGTTGACTCCACGGCAGTGGGTTTACATGGCTCACTGTTAGGCTTAGGGTCAGTTAATTAAAAAAAACAAAATGCCCTGGATAACATGCTCAAGTAAAAAATCACAACATTGTCGTACCTTGAAAGCCCCCGTGGTTTCCCCTGCCAGTCACCACCCTGCCGAGGGGAGCCGTTCTCCTCCTTCACACATACAGATTAGTTTTGCCTGTTTTTGAACTGTAATTAAATGGAACATTCACACCTGGATGTGGGGTTAGGGGACTTGGCAGGATGTGGTTCTGTCTGAAAAATGCTTAAGTTTGAATCCCAATTATTTCATTTATACAACAAACATTTTTCATAGATCATTAAATATTCTTAAAAAATATTGAGGTAAAGTGTGTATATCTTAAGGGTACAATTCTATGAATTATACATACAGAGAACCATATAACCACCATCTAAATCAAGATATGTATAATTTTTAGCACCTAGTCAGTACCCAATTAGCTGGGTATAATACAGTAGATTATATATATATATTTTAATACAGTGGATTAGTTTTGCCTGTTTTTGAACTTTAATTAAATGAAATTCTGTAAATAATCAGAAGCCATGGGTAAATTTTGTCTGAAATTCTAAAACCAGGCAAATGCTAGAACAGAATTTTGAGAGCCTGTCTGAGATTGCCAGTTTTTGTTTTCTTGTTGTTCCTTTGGAAGCCAAAACTACGCACAGCGAAATGGTTCGGGGTGAACTGAGACTCAGGGTCCTAGTAATGGAGTTTGTTGCCTTTGAGCAGCCCCCAGTCAGCCCCCAGGGGAGCAGCTTTCTCCGACGGGGTGGGAGAACATGTCTGCCACTTTTATTAGCCTCGGAATGGGAGCTGGGTGGAGTGAATACCCAGGATGCCGACAACTCAAAAGCCAAAGAGTTCTGAATTTGGCTTCATTGTCAGTGGTTAAGAGCTATGGCTGTGAACCCTAAAGGTTGGCAGTTGGAATGCACCAGCCACTCCTTGGAAACCTTATGGGGGTAGTTCGACTCCGTCCTGTAGGGGCACAATGTGTTGGAATCGACTTGACGGCAACAGGCTATTTTTTTTTTCTGGACGGAGTGAAATGTAAATGCTCTCTGGAGCCTTATGTTTTGAAGCTGGTGTGAGATCTCTGCAGTAAAAGTCAAGTTTCTGGGCCTCAGCAGCAGGCAGCTTGCGAAAGTTGGAAGACTAGTGATGTAATGAAGGCCCGTCACCTGCTACCCAGATCAGCAGTGAGCACTGCAATTTAGTGTTTTTTCATCTCTGCCCCCAAAACACATGCTCTTCCACGACTGCTTTAAAGCAAGTCTCAAACATCCTGTCATTTCATTTTTTTTTTTAATGGGTTTTTATTATTTAATGTACTGGCTTAAATTTACACTTTATAAATGTGAGTCTGCACTAAGTAGAGTGTCAAGAACTTGAAACAGAGATTAAGGTACTGCTCACCTGGTAAGAGAACAGGATGGGCTGGTCATGGTTATCCCAATGTGTTGGGGCAAATGAAATGAACATAAAATCTCCTGCCAACCTTGGAAATGCTCTCCACAAATGTAGAAAAGGAAGACAACAGTTTTATTATTGAATAAGCGTTAAACCAGACTACAGTGCGCGTCACAGGCAATCTGCTAAAGAGCTTGGGAAGAAAGAAAGCAAGCTAGCTAGCTAGCTAGCTCACCCCTTTATATAGCCAAACAGATACAGTCATTACATACGTCTTCTGAAGATAAATAATAAGTTGTCCTAGGGTAGGGTCCAACAAATGTAGGGTACTCTGGGAGGAGTCTTTCTCAGGGATTCTGGAAGATGCTGGTAGATTCACTCCAGGTCTTTGCCTCACGCATACAACCTGGCATAACCAGGAAAGCCATTGTTAAAAATAATCCAGACTCAAAGAAATTGAAACATAAGGTTTACTCTGAGCAGTTATTCTGTATGCATGTAGGGAGACCAGCGTATAAAGAGAAGAGGAGGGAGAATACAATATCAACCATTGGCCAGTGTTCACATGATTGATGAACTCTGCCTTACCCCTTTACTGAGATCACCTGCTAGCAGGTTGCTCCTGGCCTAGCTGCTGATAATTTGACCCTCCACCCACCTACAGCCCTGAGACTCTGAGATTCATTAGGAGAGCCTTGAGTCTTTCTCATTAAATCAGGAGGTAATGGTTCTGTTGACTATCCTTTTCTTGTCGGGAAAGACACATTTACATTGCTGTAGAGCAGTTTCTGGCAGGCTTTTGCAGTTCGGATCAAGCTTTTTATGGTTAATATTTGGTTTTTTGGATAAGGAAAACCTTAAAATCAAAGATGTCTGTTAATTTTCCTTTTTAACACCACCAAGAACCTCCTTCTTGAACTTACAGCCCTTCTCATCTTCCTCATCCTTCCACAAACATAAGGATTTGCTTTATTTTGTTTTTGCTTTTAAATAATTCCAGACTTAGAAATGTTGAGCGCCCCTCGAACTCAGAGCAAGTCCCCCATAGCTAGAGTTCAGGGCCTGTTACGGCAGACAGTATCTCAGCAGGCTTTCGGTATTCAGAGGGAGCAGAAATCAGAGAGACCTTTGCCACAGGCTTCTCTGCAATTGAGCAGAAATTGATGGTTATATACAATTTTGTCACCTTGACTTCATAAGATGTGGGTTAGATGCTGTCATGTTTAACCATAATTGGTATGTTTTATTGCCATTTAAAGGAATTGTTGTATGACATATTAATGTTTCAAGGTCAGATTGATTAATTAAAAATTATGACATTATTTAGTGACATGTTTTTTGTTTCAAGGCCAAAATAATTAAAAATTATGGTAATTGTTTAGTGACATATTTATCTATCAAGGCCACTTTACAGAGATTTGATTAATTTTATATTATCAGAGAGTGTGGGTGCATAGCCCAATTTAGGGAAGTTATTTACAACATCATGTACTTCTGTTATCTATTTCTAAGGTTAGAACAACTTTTTAACAATTTTTAGTTAATGGTTAAAGAGCATTATAGAAGTATACATGTTTCTAAGTTCGGAAAATCTCTAACTTCGCATTACAAGTGACTTATACAGAGGTGTTTAAAAACATGAAAAATATTGTAACAGTGTGAAAAGCATTATAGAAGCATCCGTAATACTGTTTTATACATGGATATTGATAAAATTCAGTATTTGAGAACATCACAAAAGTGCACATAACAATATGGCAGTTCCGTGTTCATCTTTTTGACCCTCCAAACTGTTTTCCACAGTGGCTGTACCACTTGACATTTTCACCAGCAATGGATAAGCATCCCTGTTTCTCCACAACCTTGACAATACCTGTTTTTTTTTTTTTGCATTTTTTTGACTATCGTGATTTTAATAGGGGTGAGATGTTATCTCATTGTGGTTTTGATTTGCATCTCCTTAATCGCTAATGAAGTAGCCCTGATGGCGCAGTGGTTAAGCACTCGTCTGTTAACCGGAAGGTCTGCAGTTTGAACCCACCAGCTGCTGCATGGGATTTACGACCTTGGAAACCCTATGGTGCAGTTTTGTGTTGTCCTGCAGGGTTGCTATGAGTTGAAATTGACTCGACGGCAGTAGGTTTGCTTTGGTTTAATGGCTAATGACATTTAGCATCTTTTCATGTACTTGTTGGCTGTCTTAGGCTGGGTTCTCTAAAGAAGGAAAACAGTAAAGGGTATAAATATATACAGAGAGAGATTTGTATTAAGGAAATGGCTCACGTGGTTGTAGAGGCTGGAACGTCCCAAGTGCGCGGATCGGAACAGAGGCTTCGCCTGATTCACAGGAGAACCCAAGATTGGCACGTTGGAGAGCAGGGCTCTTGCTCACAGACTGTGAGTATGGCATCTATCTTCCCCCACCTCTGCTTGCTTAATCTGTTTTTGTATTTCAAAGTGATTGATTTAAGACACACCCTACACTAATTCTGTCTTATTAACAAAGATAACCCACTCCCAAATGGGATCATAACCACAGGTATTGGGGTTTGGATTTACAACACATATTTTGAGGGGACACAATTCAATCCATAACACCAGCCCATTGATCAAATAAGCCATTCTTTCTCCACTGGTTTATTTTAAATAATAAAAGTGATTTTTATTTTGAAACAATCTCAAGTTTACAGAAAAATGGTGTAAAACTCGCATGGCAGAGGTGTCAGACCTCCTCTAACTTCCTGAAGTGGGGGAAGGAGAATCAAGATCAGCAACCCAAGGCTGATTCCTACGAGGCAGGTCACACATGCCTCCGCCCTCCAACCCTTTTACCAATTCTGACACCAGCTGTCCCTCTCATGGCACTCTGTACTTCTCTGCTGGGTTCAAAAATTCGTTGCAGTGGCCACATAGAACCCAAAGACGGTACTCATGATTTTGGGGCTTATTAGGGAAGTAACAGGTTACAACTCAGGTTCAGCGCTCAGGATGTAGTTCTTCAATCAGGATAGCCTCTTAGGTGTGTCCACAGACATGCCTCTCTCTGGTCCCTCAGCCTTACTTCTCCCCCCGCTTTGGCAAACGTTAAAAGTTCTTCTAGCTCTGCCGATAAGTGCCTTGAGACATTCAGCTCTAGCTCTGTGTTGACAAACCTAGTTCCGCCAAGTGCCCATAGACACCCTACTCCGCCAGGAAGCCCAGCGTGCCGTCTCCTGCCAGTCTCCTGGTTCTGCTGCTGCTGTTCCTCCTGCAATGTAGCGAATTACTTAATATGGCCCTTCTAGCTATAGTCATTGTAGCTCCCACCAAATGACTGGATGGGACTATGCGAATGAGGTATATGGAACCCTAATGAGGAGATTGGTCAGTTTTGCCATCCCACTAGGCTTAAAGGAAGGCACAGAGAGAGAGTAGGAGTTGTCACACAGAAGACAGGGAGAGCTGTAACAGGGAGAGTTGTCACACAGAAGAGAGGGTGAGAAGCAGCTATTTAAGTTCCTCACGCTTGCTTTCAAGGATAAATCGATCATCTTGAGCCATTCCTCATAGCCTTAGGTCCACATACACACATGCAGTTCTGCTGAGAGCAGCTGAACCAGGTTGTATTCAGTCATCACTAGGGCAATGGAAGCCTCATCCCTAGGAGGGAGCCTGAAAGGTTCCCTGGGATTCCTCCTGGGGTCCAAGGCAGTCCCCTTGGTACTTACCCAGGAATGCCTCATAGCTTGGACTTTCTCAGCTGTGAAATTAGACCTGTTTCCCAATCTACCTCTGCCTCTGGTTCTTATCAGTAAAAAAAAAAAAAAAAAAGCAGAATTAAAAACACTGACCTCAGCATTGTGGCGAGGCAATCCTTGGGAGTTATTTAGCGCAATACTCAGTAGGCACTCATTAAATTCAGCTAGGATAATAGTGATAATGGCAAAAATTTCTATGTGCTAGGCACTGTCCTCAGGCTTTCTATAAATTCATTTAATCCTCACAATAGACCTGTGAGGGGGTACAGATGGGGAAACTGAGGTACAGAGAGGGTAAGTAACTCATCCAAGGTAAGTGGTAGAACCTGGATTTGAACCCAGGCCGTCTGGCTCCTTAATTTCTGTTCATGGCCTCTCCCTGTTTTCATGGATGAGGAAACTGAGGCTGTGAGAAATAAGTGTCTGTTCCAGATTCCCTCAGTCAGTTAGACGAATTGCTTGGTGTCAGACTTGTGTCTGAGTCACTCCCAGGTTCAGGGTCTTTCCAGAAGTTGCCGTACTCCAAACCCAGAGTAGAGCCATCACTCAGCTGTCTCCTACACAGTCCTCTCAGTCTCCTTCCCCTGAGACCCTAGGAGTGTTTTAGGAGGGACTGTTGGGTGAGTGTCACCAAGAGGCCTGCCTGTCTTCAGGTTCGTTGGATGCCCTGCAGACCCTGGGATCTGACCACCTCACTAGGTGGCAGGGTTCTCCAGCTCTCGCCAGCCCTCAGGGCCACTGGACCTTGGCCACCTCCACAGAAGGCCCTGCCAGGGGCTGTAGCTGAAGGTGAGTTACTAGTGAGAGATGGGGCTCTGAGGTTTTGGCAGGTCAGACAAAAGACCTGCCGGTCCAGGAAAAGGGAAGTTGGGGTAAGAATCCCCTTCTGGAGGAGTCACCTAGAGTCTCAGACCTCTTGCTCGTGTAGAGACTCCCAGGTAACGGGAAATAGCATCATCCCTGGCCAGATGCTAATCAAGACCCAAGTTGGGGTGTCCTTCCTATAGAGCTCATAGGGCATTCCACGGCTGCATGGTAGAAGAGGGCTTGGCTTCAACCAGAGGAATTGGCTTTTTTTAGCAGAGGACAGGTATGGGTGCCGTTGCTGTTTTAAAGATTCTCCTCCTAGATTATTTATTGGCGGACAGTGTCTGGATCTAGTGGGAATCAGCTGTGGGAACGATGAAGTTTGAGTTGTCAGGGCCACAGCTCAGGAATGCCAATCAGGAGACAAATGCTTATTGCCCCACAGTGGTGAGGTGGTTTTCCTGCCCTGAAAAGAGATGAGTCAGCTCTGAGGTACAGAATACATAAAGTGTACAGATCTTAAATGTACAGCTTGATGATTTTTTTTTAACATTGTGCTTTAGGCAAACATTCACATAGTAAATTAGTTTCCCATTCAGTAATTCATACGCAGATTGTTCAGTAACATTGGTTGCAATCCCTGCAGTGTGTCAGCACTCTCCCCATTTCTACCCTGGCATCCCCGTTTCCATTCATCCGGTTTCCCTGCCCTTTCCTGCCTTCCCATCTTTGCTTTTGAACAAATATTGCCCTTTTAGTCTCGTATTGATGACTGTTCTAAGGAGCATGGGTGTTACTGTTTATTTTATAGGCCTGCCTGTTATTTGGCCAAAAGGTGATCTCTGGAAGTAGCTACAGTTCCGTGTTAGAAGGATGTCTTAGGGCTATAGTCTCAGTGGTTTCTCCAGTCTCTATCAGACCAGTAAGTCTGGTCTTTTTTTGTGAATTTCAATTTTGTTCCAAATTTTCCCCCACTCTAAGTGGGACCTTCTATTGTGATCCTGGTCAGAGCGGGAGGTAGTGGTAGCTGGGCACCATCTAGTTCTTCGGCTCTCAGGCTAGTGGAGGCTGTGGTTCATGTGGGCCATTAGTCCTTTGGACTAAATGCTCCTTTGAGTGTTTGGTTTTCTTCACTCTCCTTTGCTCCGGACAGGAAAAGACCAATAGTTGTATCTTAGATGGCCACCCACAAGCAAGTTTTTAAGACCCCAGACACTACTTGCCACAGTAGGATATAGAGCATTATCTTTATGAACTCTGTTATGCCAGTTGACCCAGATGTCCCCTGAGGCTGTGTTTGGTCATAAACCTTCAATCCCAGTACCATGAGATGTTTGGTTATGTCTAAGAAGTTTCCATAACTGTGCTCCATGTGTGCTCTATTAAATAAATAAATATACATGCCATACATATAAATAAGTATATGGAAATATCCACAACCATACCCATTTATGTGCATGGGTGTACTCCAGTCCAACCTCCCACACCTGTTTAGCATACATATCTACTGTGTATCCACTTACAAGTTATTGTTTGTTATTATTGTTGTTGCAAGATTGTATATGCTGTAGTATTTACCATAGTTGCTCTTTTTTATTGCATACCTCTCAGTTCCATTCTTTGCTCTGGGTGCATTATGCTGACTTCCCCCGTATTGTGTATTGCCTTTCCCTTCAAAAAATTAACAAACATCTGTTATCTAGTTAATGATCTCTCCCTCCTCCCATTCCTATTAACCATCAAAGAATGTTTCTTTCTCTGTGTAGACTTTTTCTTGATTTTTCATAATGGTGGTCTCATACAATATTTGTCCTTTTTTGAATGACTTATTTTACTCAGCATAATGTCCTCCAGATTCATCCATGTTGTGAGATGTTTCGCGGATTCATCATTATTCTTTATCGTTGCATAGTATTCCACTGTGTGGATGTACCACAATTTGTTTATCCATTCTTCTGTTTATGGACACTTAGGTTGTTTCCATCTGTTTGCTGTTGTGAATAATGCTGCGGTGAACATGGGTGTGCATATGTCTATTTGTGTCATGGCTTTTCTTTTTCTAGGGTATATACCTAGAAGTGGGACTGCGGGGATCATGTGGCATTTCTGTTTCTAGCTTTTTAAGAAAACCCCATATCATTTTCTATAGCAGCTGTACCATTTTACAATCCCATCAGCAGTATAATAGTTCCAGTCTCCCCACAACCTCATCAGCATTTGTTTTCTATTTTTTTGATTGGTGCCATTATTGCTGGAGTGAGATGGTATCTCATTGTAGTTTTTGATTTGCATCTCTCTAATGGGTAATGATTGCGTGCTTCTCTTCACGTGTTTGTTAACCGCCTGAATGTCTTCTTTAGTGACATGTCTGTTCATGTCTTTTAGCCATTTTTTTTTTTTACAGATGCCTTTTTATTTAAATCATACTTTAAATGAAGGTTTACAGAACAAACTAGCTTCTCATTGAACAGTTAGTACACGTGTTGTTCATGACATAGGTTAACAACCCCACAACATGTCCGCACTCTCCCTTCTCGACCTTGGGTTCCCTGTTACCAGCTCTCCTGTTGCCTCCTGCCTCCTAGTTCCTGCCCCTGGGCTGCTGTGCCCCTTTAGTCTTGTTTTGTTTTATGGGCCTAATCTTTGGCTGAAGAATGAACCTCAGGAATGACTTCACTACTGAGCTGAAAGGGTGCCTGGTGGCGATACTCTCAGGGTTTCTCCAGTCTCTGTCAGGCTAGTGAGTCTGGTGTTTTTTTTTTTTTTTTTTTTTTTTTATTAATGTTTATTGAGCTTCAAGTGAACGTTAACAAATCAAGTCAGACTGTCACATATAAGTTTATATACACCTTACTCCGTACTCCCACTTGCTCTCCCCCTAATGAGTCAGCCCTTCCAGTCTCTCCTTTCCTGACAATTTTGCCAGCTTCCAACTCTCTCTATCCTCCCATCCCCCCTCCAGACAGGAGATGCCAACACAATCTCAAGTGTCCACCTGATATAATTAGCTCACTCTTCATCAGCATCTCTCTCCCACCCACTGTCCAGTCCCTTTCATGTCTGATGAGTTGTCTTCGGGGATGGTTCCTGTCCTGTGCCAACAGAAGGTCTGGGGACCATGGCCGCCGGGATTCCTCTAGTCTCAGTCAGACCATTAAGTATGGTCTTTTTATGCGAATTTGGGGTCTGCATCCCACTGATCTCCTGCTCCCTCAGGGGCTCTCTGTTGTGCTCCCTGTCAGGGCAGTCATCGGTTGTGGCCGGGCACCAACTTGTTCTTCTGGTCTCAGGATGATGTAGGTCTCTGGTTCATGTGGCCCTTTCTGTCTCTTGGGCTCATAGTTATTGTGTGACCTTGGTGTTCTTCATTCTCCTTTGCTCCAGGTGGGTTGAGACGAATTGATGCATCTTAGATGGCTGCTTGTTAGCGTTTAAGACCCCAGACGCCACATTTCAAAGTGGGATGCAGAATGATTTCATAATAGAATTATTTTGCCAATTGACTTAGAAGTCCCCTTAAACCATGTTCCCCAAACCCCCGCCCTTGCTCCGCTGACCTTTGAAGCATTCATTTTATCCCGGAAACTTCTTTGCTTTTGGTCCAGTCCAGTTGAGCTGACCTTCCGTGTATTGAGTATTGTCCTTCCCTTCACCTAAAGCAGTTCTTATCTACTAATTAATCAGTAAAAAACCCTCTCCCACCCTCCCTCCCTCCCCGCCTCGTAATTTTGGCCATTTTTTAATTGAATTTTGTTGTTGTTGTTGTTGTTGAGGTGTTAAAGTTTTCTATAAATTTTAGAGATTAGACCCTTGTCAGATAAGTTGTTGCCAAAATTTTTTTTCCCAGTCTGTAGGTTCTCTTTTTACTCTTTTACAGAAGTCTTTGATGAGCATAAGTATTTGCTTCTTAGAAGGTCCCAGTTATCTAGTTTATTCTCTGCTGTTTGTGCAGTTTTAATTATGCTTGGTAGTGTGTTTATGCCATAAATTAGGGCCCCTAGCTTTATCCCTGTGTTTTCTTTCATGAACCTTATAGTTTGGGGTTTCACATTTAGGCCTTTGATCCATTTTGAGTTAGTTTTGTGTATGTTATGAGGTATGGATCCTGTTTCATTTTTCTGCAAATGGATATCCAGTTTTGCCAGCACTATTTATTAAAAAGCTTGTCTCTTCCCCATTTAATAGACTGACATTTTGTCAAAGATCTGCTGTGCCTAGGTGGATGGATTTACTTCTGGGTTCTCAGCTTAGTTCCACTGGTCTACATGTCTGTCCTTTTACCAGTGCCAGGCTGTTTTGACTATCGTGGCTGTATAGTGGGCTCCGAGATCATGAAGTGTGAGTCCTCCTACTTTGTTCTTCTTTAATAATGCTTTATTTATCCAGGACTTCTTTCCTTTCCATGTAAAGTTAGAGATTTTTTTTTTTCCATTTCGCTAAAGAATGTTTTTGGAATTTGGATCAGATTGCACTGTATCTATAGATTGCTTTGGGTAGTATTGACATTTTCACAATGCTCTGTCTTCCGATCCATGAGCATGGTATGTTTTTCCATTTATGTAAGTGTCTTTTAGTTTCTTGCAGTAGTGTTTTGTAATTTTCTTTATATAAACCTTTTACATCCCTAGTTAGATTCATTTTTAAGTATTTTATATTTTGGGGGGCTATTGTAAATGGTATTGTTTTCCTGATTTCCTGTTTGGAGTTCTCTTTGTTGGTGTAGAGGAATCCAACTGATATTGGTATGTTGATCCTCTAACCTGCCACTTTGATGCATCCTGCTATTAGTTCCAGTAATTTCTTGTGGAATCTCTGGGATTTCCTGGTATAGGATCATGTCATCTGTGAATAGGGATAGTTTTACTTCATCCTTAGCAATTTGGTTGCCCTTTATTGCCTCATTGCTGTAGCTAGGACTTCCAGTACAATATTGAATAAGAGTGGTGATAAGGGGCATCCTTGTCTGGTCCTCGTTCTCAAGGGGAATGCTTTCAGCCTCTCTCCATTGAGAATAATGTTGGCTGTTGGTTTTGTGTATATGCCCTTAATTATGCAGAAGAATTTCCCTTCTTATTTAGCTGAGCGTTTTTATCAGGAAAGGGTGTTGGATTTTATCAAATGCCTTTTCTGCATCGAGATGATCTTGTGGTTGTTTTCCTTTATTTTATCTATGTGGTGAATTACGTTGATTGCTTTTCTAATATTGAGCCATCCTTGCATATCTGGTATAAATCCCACTTGGTCATAATGTGTTACTTTTTTGATATGCTGTTGAATTCTGTTGGCTAGAATTTTGTTGAGAATTTTTGCATTGATATTCATGAGGATTTTTTTTTTTTTTTAGTAGTGTCTTTTTCTTGCTTTGGTATCATGGTTATACTGGCTTCATAGCATGAATTATGGAGTATTCCTTTCTTTTCTATGTTCTAGAGTTTGAGTAGAATTGATGTCGACTTTTCTCTGAATATTTGATAGAATTCTCCAGTGAAGCCATCTGGGACAGGGGTTTTTTCGTTGGGAGGTTTTTTTTTATGACCTTTTCAATTTCTTCTTTTGTTATGGGTCTGTTCAAATTTTCTACCTCAGCTTGTGTTAGTTTGGTTAGGTAGTGTGTTTCTAGAAATTTGTCCATTTCTCCAGGCTTTCAAATTTGTTGGAGTACAGTTTTTCATAGTATTCTGTTATGATCCCTTTTATCTCACTTGATTCTGTTGTAATGTCACCCATCTCATTTTTTATTTTGGTTATTTGCATCTTCTCATTCTTTTCCTTTGTCACTTTGGCTGGTGGTTTGTCAATTTTATTGATCCTCTCAAAAAACCAATGTCTAGTCTTGTTGATTCTTTCTGTTGTTTTTCTGGTTTCTGTCTAATTTATTGCTGCTCTGATCTTTATTATTTCCTTTCTTCTGGTGACTGTGCACTTCTTTTGCTGCTCTTTTTTTATTTGTTTGAGTTGTAGAGTTAAGCTGTTGATTTTGGCCCTTTCTTCTTTTTTGATACATACATTTATTGCTATAACTTCTCCTCTGAACACTGTTTTTGCCATGGCTCAAAGGTTTAGGTATGTTGTGTTTTCATTCTCATTTGAATCTAGGAATTTTTTAATTTCATTTTTAATTTCTTCTGATACCCAGTGGTTTTTAAGCAAAGTGGTATTCAATTTCCATATATTTGATTTCGTTTTTGTTTTCCCTGTTATTGATTTCAAGTTTTATAGTGCTGTGATCTGAGAAGATGCTTTGTATTATTTTGGTATTTTGGGGGTTTCTTAAGGCTCACTTTGTGGACTAAAATGTAGTCTCTTCTGGAGAATGGTCCCTATGAGCTGGAGAAGAATATGTACTGTGCCGCTGTTGGGTAGAGGGTTCTGTATGTCTGTGAGGTCAAGGTGGTTAATTGTGTTATTTACATCTTCTGTATCTGTTGAGTTTTTTTCAAGTTGTCGGTCTTATCATTGAAAGTGGTGTGTTAAAGTCTCCTCCTGTTATTGTGGAACTGCCTATTTCTCTTTTTAATATGTTAAAGATTGTTTTATGTATTTTGGAACTCTGTCATTGTGTGTGTAAATATTTATTATGATTATTTCCTGAAGGTGGATTGACCTTTTAATGGTTATCTAATGCCTTTGTCTTTTGTGATAGATTTTGACTAAAAGTCTATTTTATCAGAGATTAATATTGCCACTCCTACTCTTTTGGTTACTGTTTGCTTGGTATATATTTTTTTCCATCCTTTTTTTTTTTTTAATGCCTTTGTCTTTTGTGATAGATTTTGACTAAAAGTCTATTTTATCAGAGATTAATATTGCCACTCCTACTCTTTTGGTTACTGTTTGCTTGGTATATATTTTTTTCCATCCTTTGATTCTTAACCTATTTGTGTCTTTGTGTCTAACATATTGATGGGTCATGTTTTTTTATCGATTCTGCCCCTTTCTGTCTCTTGACTGGTGCATTTAAACCATTTACATTCATGGTGATTATCAATAGGTATGAATTTATTGCTTTTACTTTGTTATGCTTTTTTGTGTGTGTATGACAGTTTCTGTTTTCTTCTTAATTTTCTCTCCTTTTTCTTTGTTGTTGATTTTGTGTTTACTGAGTCTAAGATTTTCTTCTTTTCCATTTTTAGCGAGTAGGTGTATTAATTGTGGATATTCTGAAATTTACCTTTATCCTCCTAAGTTTAAAACAGCCTGTTAAATCTTTTCTATTTAAAATTTCTTTTTATTGTGCTTTAGGGGAAAGTTTACAGAGCAAATTAGTTTCTTCATTTGACAATTTGTACGTAAAGTGTTCCGTGACATTGCTTGCATTCCTCACAATGTGTCAGCACTCTCCCCATTTCCGCCCTGGGTTCCCTGTTTCCTTTTGTCCAGGTTTTCTACCTTTTCATCTTTGCCTTTGGGCAGGTGTTGCCCGTTTGATCCTGTGTGATTGATTGTTCTAAGGAGCGCGTTCCTCTTGGGTGTTACTGTTTATATTATGGTCTGTCTGTCATTTGGCTGAAAGATGGTCTCTGGGAATGGCTTCAGTTCCAGGTCAGAAGTTGTGTCTTAGGGCCATAGTCTCAGGAGTTCTTACAGTCTCTGTCAGACCAGTAATATCTGGTCTTTTTTGTGAATTTGATTTTTTTGTTTTACATTTTTCTCCTGTTTTTCCGGGGCGCTCTATTGTGATCTCATTCAGAGTGGTTGGTAGAGGTAGCCAGGCACCATCTAGTTTTTCTGGTCTTAGGGTCCTGTAGGCTGAGGTTCCTGTGGTCCCTTAGTCCTTTGAACTAACTGCTCCCTTGGGTCTTTGGCTTTCTTCACTCTGTTTTGCTCCAGATGGGAAGAGACCAGTAGTTGTATCTTAGATGGCTACTCACAAGCTTTTAAGACTCCAGTCACTACTCACCAAAGTAGGGTGCAGAACATTGTCTTTATGAACTATGTTGTGTCAGTTGATGTGGATGTCCCCCAGTCCTATGGTCCTTTGCCTTTGAGCCTAGGAACTTCGTCCAGCGATGTGTTGGTTATGTCTTAGAAGTTTTCATGACTCCGCCCCTCATGGGCTCTATTGTCTATATCAATATACATGCAGCACCTACAATTATGTATGTAGAAATATGCACAACCAAACCTATATCTGCAGGTGAGCGTGCTGCCTTGCGCCCTCTCTACAATCTGTTATTTTTTATATTGCCTTGACTTCATCTCCATTTGGAAGTTTTATACCTATACCATTTATTCCCCCTTTGTGTTTTGAAGTTATCATGAATTACAAATCGATATCTCTGGTTCCATTTTCAGTTTTGTAGCTTTATTTTACTTTTAAGAGTTCTTTCTGTGTTGGTCTCTGGGTGTTGCTGTTGTGTTCTTAATCTCAGGTTGTGTTCTGATGTCATTGATTCTCTGTCCAAAGAACTCCCTTTAATATTTCTCGTAACGGTCTGGTTTTTACAAATTCCCTTCATTTTTGTATATTTTGGAATATCCTAGTTTTACTGTCGTATTTGAGAGACGGTTTTGCTGGGTAAATGATTCTTTGTTGGCAATTCTTTTCTTTCAGGGTTTTATATATGTCATCCAGTTGCCCTCTTGCGTGCATGGTTTCTACAAGAAGTCAGAGCTTACTCTTATTGTTGCCCCTTTGTAAGTGATATTTCATTTTTCCCAAGCTGCTCTCAGAATTCTTTGTCTTTGGTTATGAAAAGTTTGATTATGATATGTCTTGGAAACTTTCTTTTGGAGTCTAACCTGTATAAGGTTCATTGAGCTTCTTGGATGGAAGCTTTCTCGTCTTTCATGATATTAGAGAGGTTTTCTGCCAGCAATTGCTCAAAAGCTCTCTGTGCCTTTTTTTTTTTTTTTTTTTGGCCTCCTCCTGATCTGGAATCCAATCACACATAAATTGTTCTTCTTGATAATGTCCCACATAACTTTTAGGGTTTCTTCGTTTTTCTTCATCCATTTTTTGATTGTTCCTCAAACAAGTTAGTATCAAGAGATTTGTCCTCTATTTCACTAATTGTTTCTTCTATTGATTCAATTCTACTTCTGTGTCCTTTCAGTGAGTTATCTATTTCTGATATTTTATTGTTAATCTTCTAATTTCTAGTTGCTGATTTTGTATGGTTTTTAATTGTCCATTTATTTTGTCATTTTTTTTCTTGTATTGTTTTCCTGAATTCTTGTAGGTTTTGTTTGTGTTTTCCTTGATCTCTTTGAGGATCCTATATGTAAGCCTTTTTAATTCCTTGTCAGGTAGTTCCATTACCATTTCTTCCTCAGGAAGGTTTTCTGCCCTTTTATTTTGCCCACTTGTTTGAACCATCTTATCCTCCTTCTTCGTTACGATTTATTATTGCCAGCAGTCTCCAAGGCATTAAATTTGGTTCTAGTGGTTAGTGCATTCTGTGGAGGTGAGAGCAGAATTTCCCCATATCTGCCATCCAGGAGTGCTACAGAAATGGACGAGATATGCCTGCTCTGAGTGGACAAGTTGTGTCTCAGTAGGCGGTGAGATGTGAAGGAGTTTCAGCGCAAGTGCAAACGGCTTGCAGGAACTGGGTGTGGAATGTGTGCTGTTGCAGTGGGTGGACGTTAGATGAGGGCGCTAGGGTCTGCTGTTCATCACTGGGCAGGGTTGTAGCTGGCGCCTGTCAGGATGTAGCTGGCATTGCCAGTGAGGTGATGTGTCTGTCTGCTGGTCATCTGGGTATGGGTGCAGGGAGCATTCTCACTCATTACTAGGTTGGGTGGTGTGTGTGCACACTGCCGGTTGCCGAACGGTTGGGGGCAAGGGTGTATGGGTCAGTGATCATCGGGTGGGTGGCATGGAAACTTGCACCAAGGGCCTTGGGTGGGCGGGGCTGTGCAGGGGTAGTTGAAGCAAGTGTGAGCCTCCGCTTGCTGAAGGGCAGTGTGTGGGGTGAGGCAGGCACACGTGCGCAGCGGGTGCACCCCCGTCCACTAGAACGCTACGCAGGGAACGGTGCACCACTAGTCTGCGAGCCCCTGGTACAGGTGGCTGGGTGGAGGTGGAGGTGCTGCCAGTCCGCAAGCCTCCAGCACTGGTGCCTGGGTGTGGGAGCAGGTGCCGCCAGTCTGTGGGCCCCCAGCGTGGGTGGCTGGGCATAGGCACAGGTGTAGCTGGTCCATGGGTCCCCAGCGCAGGTGGCTGCGTGGAGTAGTGGTTGCCGTCCATCCTTCTTCCCCACATGGATGGCTGGGTGTAGGAGCAGGCACTGCCAGTCCTCAGGCTCCTGGCACATGGGGTGGGGTGGTGGGGGGTGCCTCTGATTTGCAAGTGCATGCAGAAGGGAAGGGATGGATGAGGTAGGTGGGAGGGGCACCACAGGTCTGTGGGCCTCTGGCACCAGCGTCTGGGGAAGACGTGAATGTGGTGAGTGCACTAAACTTTTGGAGGTTGGGGAGCACCCCTGTCTGGCTCTGGACATTGGGTACAGTTGTTGCTCCTGCTTGGCAGCATCACATGATGGGGACTTCAGCTGGGAACGCTGCTTGCTTTGTCTCAATATGACATGCTTTGCAGGTTTGGCTGTCAGGGCACCTGTGATCCGTAATTCTCTGTGTCCATGGTTTTTGTAGTCTCTCCTTCCACTTAGGCGTTTGGTCTGACTCTCAGCCTTGCCTTTGATGCTCAGGGCTCCAAAGTTGTCATCTGTATCCAATTCACTTGTTTTCTCTAGTGTTGTTGTGAGGGAGACGCTGTAAGGTGTCTGATTATGCCACCATCTTAGACCGCTTCCCCAGTTTGATGAATTTTAAACTATGTATACAGTCACGTAACCACCATTCAGGTCAACATTTCTGTCACCTTAAAATGGGTTAGCAAACTATGGCCTGTGAAACAGTTATGGAAGCCCTTGTCCAATCTTTGTAATTAAAGTTTTATTGGAATGTGGCGCTACTCACTTGTTTACGTATTATCATCTGTGGCCACTTTCGTGCTACAACGACAGAATTGAGCAGTTGTGACGGACAACTTATGATGTACAAAGCCTAAAGTATTTACTCCCTGGCACTTCACAGAAAAAGTTTGCTGACACCTACCTTAGAAGGCTCCTTTATGGTCCACCTCCACCCTCCCAACTCTATTCTGTCTTCTGTCACCATGGGTTAGTTTTACCTCTTCTAGAACTTTATAGAAATGGCATTACACAGTGTGTTCTCTCTGCGTCTTGATTTCTTTCACTGACAATGTCTGTGAGGTTTCTCCGTGCTGTTGCACAGATAACAGCGGTTTATTTATTTTTTCTTGTTGGTGGTACCTCATTGCATGGGTGTGCCACAGCTTATTCTTCTGGGCAGTTTCCAGTTTGGGGCTATTGTGATGAAAGCTGCAATGAACATTTTTATCCAAGTCTTTCTGTTGGCAACATGTATTTATTTCTCTAGTGTAGACCTAGGAGCGGAGCTGCTGGGTCATAGGAGATTCTGTGTTCAGCTTTAATAGATGTGACCAGTTTTCCAAATAGGTGAACCAGCTTACACTCGAACAAGCCATGTGTGAGAGTTCTCGTTACTCCTAGTTGTGGATTTTCCTTCCAGGGCATAGATAATGGCACAGTATATTCAGGTCTATTTAGAGAGTCTCTTGTTCCTGTGAGCGAAATCCTTAAACATTATTAATGTTTTGTACTGAATACTGTATTTTTTGAAACATGAATGTTTTAGAAATGGGTATCCCCCATGTTATAGTTGTCACACTGTAATTATAGTACTGATTATTTACAAGAAAATGAATTTTAATGTTTTGATTTTGAATATCATTATAAATTCATGGTTTTTACAGACTAAGATCTTGAGCACCCTGGATAGGACTTATCCTCCGAAGAAGTATACAGCTGTCTGACACCCCCAAGATTACAGAGCTACATCTTGTATTATTTGCTCCAGATGTGGACTGAGCCAATTTCCGAGGAGCTCCAGTTCTTATTAGTGGAAATTAGTGGTAGAGATGAGAATCTGGGTTCTCGTGGGGGACAGCAGGCTTTTCCAGTTGGGCTATGTCATGGATTGAATTGTGTCCCCCCAAAAATATATGTCAACTTGGTTAGGCCATGATTCTCAGTATTGCGTGGTTGTCCTCCATTTTGTGATTGTAATTTTATGTTAAAGAGGATTAGAGTGGGATTGTAACACCCTTACTAAGTAAGGTCACATCCGTGATCCAGTGTAAAGGGAGTTTCCCTGGAGTATGGCCTGCACCACCTTTTATCTTACTAGAGATGAAAGGAAAGGGAAGCAAGCAGAGGGGGGTGGACCTCGTACCACCAAGAAACAGTGCCAGGAGCAGAGTGCGTCCTTTGGACCCAGGGTTCCTGCAAGGAGAAGCTCCTAGTCCAGGGGAACATTGATGCCAAGGATCTTCCTCCAGAGCCAACAGAGAAAGGCTTCCCCTGGAGCTGACACCTTGAATTTGGACTTTTAGCCTATTTAATGTGAGGAAATAAATTTCTCTTTGTTAAAGTCATCCACTTGTGGTATTTTTGTTATAGCAGCACTAGATGACTAAGGGAAACCCTGGTGGCGTAGCGATTAAGTGCTACGGCTGCTAACCAAAGGGTCAGCAGTTCGAATCTGCCAGGCGCTCCTTGGAAACTCTATGGGGCAGTTCTACTCCGTCCTATAGGGTCGCTATAAGTCAGAATCAACTCGATGGCACTGGGTTTGGTTTGGTTTGGGTAGATGACTAAGACAGTGTGACATCACTCTGGGTCATTTCAGTGAGAAAAGCCACAAAAGGCTGTTTTAAAAATCATGACTTGTCCCATTGATCATTCTAATACAGTTCTAACATTAAATATTCAAGTACATCATAAAATACTTATTTACACTCCTAAAATATGATTTATCCTTTTTTCTTTTTAATTTGTGTACCATATAGTTATTTCTTTAATTAAACGCCTTGCTTAAAACTAACAATTGTTTGCTTTCATCTGTTGAAAATTATTTTTTAATGACAACACTTAAAAATAATCTACTGGATAAATAACAAGGTTTAGCCTTATAGTAATTACCTGTTATCATGATTTGAGCATTGAACAAATGTTATACAACTATTTTACTTTGCGTTGTATTCCTCATAATATTTTCACAGCAGTTGTAGAAGCCTTTGTGCAGTATACACTTGGGTCCAATTATTTAAGTTTTAAGGATGTTGGTTTTGTTTTATTTTTCGTAACTTTCAGTTCTTCCTTGGTAGTGTGTGTTATTGTTAAGTGCCATCGAGTCAGTTTCAACTCATAGCGACTGCATGTACAATAGAACAAAACACTGCCCAGTCCTGCGCCGTCCTCACAATTGTTGCTATGTTTGAGCCCATTGTTGGAGCCGCTGTGTCAATCCATCTCATTGAGGGTCTTCGTCTTTTTTGTTGACCCTCTACTTTATGAAGTATGATGTCCTTCTCCAGGACTGGTCCCTCCTGCTAACATGTCCGAAGTATGTGAGATGACATCTCGGTGTCCTTGCTTCTAAGGAGCATTCTGGCTATACGTCTTCCAAGACAGATTTGTTTGTTCTTCTGGCAATCCATTGTATACTCAGTATTCCTCACCAGCACCGTAATGCAAAGGTGTTGATTCTTCTTTGGTCTTCCTTATTCGTTGGCAAGCTTTCTCATGCTTAGGAGGCGATTGAAAACACCATGGCTTGGGTTAGCAAACTGTTATTTCCCCGGTGGCAGCTGGACAGTGTTTTCTGTATCTCTGAGCTGAGTGGTGCAGTGGGTGAAGCGATTGACTGCTAACCAGAAAGTCAGCAGCTCGAAACCACCAGGAGCTCTGCAGGAGAAAGATATGGCACGCTGCTTCCATAAGGATTTATAGCCTTAGAAACCCTATGTGGTCGCTATGAGTTGGAATCCACTCTATGGCGGTGGGTATTTTTGGAGTTCTGAGTGGATGATTCATTGCAGTCTCCACAGCTGTGACTAAAGGCACCATTTTTCTTCTGCCAACTGTGATTTAAAGCATTATTTTTGTACAACATTTACAATAGGTGATTTGCAAATTGGAAGTCGAGCCTGGTCCATCCTTCAAGGCTGTTCTCTGTTCTCTCTTTCTCCAACTTCCCCCTCCCTGCTCCCATCTCTGTCTTCACAGGTCTCAGCTCTTTTTCCAAGAATAGCAGAAAATGATTGAATACCAGGTGAGTGTGACATTTATTGGAATTTACTTTTTTTCTCATCTAAGATTTTATTTTTACTTTTTAAAAAATGTATCTTGTTGTTACGGACAACGTACACTGCAAAACATACACCCGTTCAGCCGTTTCTACACGTACAGCTCCGTGAAGCTGATTACCTTCTTCAAGTTATGCAACCATTCTCCCTCCTTTTCTGAGTTGTTCCTCCTGCACTAACATAAACTCACTGCCCCCTAAGGTTTCTATCTAACTTTTCACATTGCTGTTGTCGCTTTGATGCCATCTAGACGTTCTTAAAAGAGTGTAATGCTCGAGGCAGACATATTTCACTTGTTTAGCGAAGCTGTTGTTTGGTTTTAAGAAGACTGCAGGAGTTATTTTTGGTTACTTATGTTTTTTGAAGGGGAAATGCATGAGTTTAAAAAAATGCAAAGGTACAAATGTGCACATAGTGAAAATAAGCATGCTAGTTTCCTTCCTTGGGGAAAATGCACTTGGTCATAGGCTGGGTGCTCAAGAAAACTGACTGAGATGGAGATTTGCATACAGGAGGTTTACTAGGGAGGCTCTCGAACAGCACCTGTAAGGAAGCGAGGGGAGCAGGGTTGGGCAGAGGGCATTGTTGAACAAAGGCCTTAGCTAATCTTACAAGATGCAAGGGACCTAGGGTGGCCCTCAGTGGTGTCCTGACTGGAGGCAGGGGGCCCTTCCTGTTCCAGAATCACCCAGCCATTGGTTGTGGGCTGCCCCAGGGAGTGGACATAACCTTGGGTGGGGCAGCTCCCTTTGGCTGAGAGCAGTTCTCAGAGAGTGTCTCAGCGGCCACCCTTCTCCCATCATCTGGGATAATAAGCACCTCACTGCTGCAGGGGGATCTGGGTGGGACACCACGGCCTCCTGTCTGCATGTTTGTACAACGGCAGGACACTTATGTGTACTGCTCTTCCAGTTTCCCACCAATTAAAACATCCTAGAGATTGTTCTATAGGAGTACTTACAGTCACACTGTTCTTTTTATCGGGTGTGTAATGCTCCATCGTATGCACGGGATATGACTGATTTCATTGGTTCCCCATTTCTAGGCATTCAGGCAGTTTCCAAACTTGATATTACAACAGTGATACAAGGAATATTTTTTGCTGGAATGCAGATATACAAAGTAGAGCACCTGAGAGAGTCATGAACTGGTTTTCCTGGCAGCCCAGCAAAAAGCCAGACACAGTTAGTCCATGCTTCGCACTGTCTGTGAGGAAGAGGCTTGTTGTCATCTCCAGGGGAAGACTAGCTTTTCAGCTACTTCCTTCTGAAGACGTTTCCCTGCGGGGCCTTCATGTGGCTGATATCAACTTAGCTGTCAGTTTGTATTTGAAGCGTATCTCTTGTGTGCAGAGTATAGGTGGGTCTTGCTTTTTTATCCGGTCTGACAGCCTCTGACTTTTAGGGATATTTAGTCTTCACGTTAAAATACGTGTAGTGTAATTATTGGTAGGGGCAAATTTGTGTCTCTCGTTTTAGTATCTACTTTCTGTTTGTCCCATTGGTTTTTATTCCTCTATTCCTTCTTTTTTGTGTACGTTTGTGTGGATTAATTGAATTTTTTTTTTTTTAACTCTTTATACTTTATTTTAGGAACAACTCTTTGCCATGTTATTTAGTCGTAACTCTGTGGGTACAATATATATCCTCGACTTTTCACAGTAAGCTTAGAGTTACCACTGTATGACTTCATGGAAAATGTAAGAAACTCATCATGTACATTCTAGAATGTGCTTTCCACACACCTGTCTCCCTTGATAGAGTCCCAGTTACCTTAAAGCCTATCCTTGTATCACTCACAAGCCTCTGCATACCCTTCTCCTGTCACTCTGAGTGACTTCCTGCCCTTAAAATCACGTTTCTGCCTCCATGCCTTACTTCCTGCTGCTCCTCTTGCAAGGAAAGCTCTTTCCCCAGCTTCTGGCAGAAAAGACTCAGCTCCCTGCATCCCTAAGCTTGGAAGCCAGACCAGACCCTGAGCAATTTAGCGGCTCATTTACCTCTTTCTGCATGCCGTAGCTGGATGTCCTGCCATCACAGTTGTTATGACACCTGTCACCCTGATGGCTTTACGTGTTGCTCTCCCTGTTCCAGGTGCGAGCTCCTTGAGGTCAGGAGCCATCTGAGACTGTGTCCTCAGCAGCCAGCACTGGGCCAGACACACAGTGGGTCTCCAGTCAGTATTTGTTGACTCTAAGTATGAATAACAGTGGGCACTTTCCAGCATGATTTTTGTTTTTCTCTATAGCACAAAGCTAGAAATATAAAGGAAACCCTGGTGGCGTAGTGGTTAAGAGCTGCAGCTGCTAACCAAAAGGTCGGCGGTTTGAATCCACCAGGTGCTCCTTGGAAACTCTATGGAGCAGTTCTACTCTGTCCTGTAGGGTCGCTATGAGTTGGAATCAACTTGACGGCACTGGGTTTTTAGAAATATAAAAGGAATCATGGCTACATAAATGATCACTGTAAGCTTTGACCTGTGAACATTGTAAAAGTCAATACCCGTCCACTCCTGCCAACATTTTTCCACATGACTCAGTGTCAATCATTTCAGCTCTCACAGAAATTGGTGTCATTTAAGGATGTGGTTGTGGGCTTTACCCAAGAGGAGTGGCAACGCCTGAATCCTGCGCAGAGGGCCCTGTACCGGGACGTGATGCTGGAGACCTATAGCAACCTCGTCTCAGTGGGTAAGGACGGCTCCACTGTATAACTTACAGGCTTGAATGACCACCTTTCTTTCTCAGTTGCTAAAAGCAGTAGAGCTTCTGAGGTATCTAATTTATTTATTTAACACTTGTCTAGTACTTCTTACGTATCAGGAAGTTTTAGTCACTTTAAAACTATTAAGTCATTTAAGCCTCAGAAGAGCCTTATGAGGTAGGTGCTGTTAACATGACTAATTTACAGATCGAGAAACAGAACCATAGAGAGGTGAAGCAACGTGCCCAGGGTAATCCACCGGGGTCTGAACCCCCAGCAGCCTGGCTGCACAGTCTGCGTTCATAGGCTTGTACTGTGCTGCCTCGCTGAGTTTGGCCCGAGTTTCAGTGGTCCTAGATTCAAGTTCCTTCTGGGTTCTGGATGAGGTGTGTGTACAGTTACAGTCTGCTCCCAGCACACCATCTGTTGTACAGCCTCTAAAACTGCATGTCCTCACCCTTGAGAGACCCCGAAGACCAAGGAGCTCAGCCCAAGGCCTGGATCGTTTCCCTGGGACAGGTTATGAAGGCACCAAACCAGATGTGATACTCAAACTGGAGCGGGAAGAAGCGCCGTGGATTTCTGAGGTGGCGTGCCCAGGTTGCCACTGTCGGGGTGAGTGTGATAAATCCAGCAAAGGGGCTGGCACCTTGGAAATTTTGCTCAGAGTCTTCTTATGCTACTTAGTGTTGTAATCACTTAACGTCCACAATACGTTTTGTGAAATAGGACGTTATGTGATTTGGACATTGGGCAGACACCATATTATATACAGGCAGTCTTGGGGTTACAGACATCCAACTTACGAACCAACCCCCATCATAAAGCCTATTATATTAAAAAGTTCGAGATACATACCATGGTTCGTAATAACAAATGGGTGCTGCTTTGTGACGTGCATCGATTCCGATCAGGATTTCTGAACTCTGTTATAACCTCATCAGACTACGAACATGTATGTGGTCGGACATTGCCTGAACAGACGTTATGCAGTGCATGACTGTATACAAACCAAAAAACCTTCGGGTCGTTTTCATGCTTCTCCCTAAAACGTGGCCTTTGGAGTTACCAACATCCAGCTCTCAGTAGTTGTGGTAGTGGCAGTAGCAGCGTTAGGATTATTGGCTAACGCTTAGTGAGCATTCACGGTTATACCAGGGTCTTTCCCGAGCACTTTACATATAGCGACACATTTAACCCTTACAACATCTGTGAGGTTGCCAGCTTCATTACCCGTTTATAAGTGAGGGCTCAGTCAGAGAGAGGTTGAAAAACTTGTCTATAAAGACATACGGCAGGTAGAGGACAGAGCAGGGATTTGAACTCATGTTAGGCTCCAGGACGAGTGCTCTAAACCACTACACACTGGTGCCCTCCAGGGTGTGTTTCTGCTTCATTTGACTCTTTCAAGAATTTTGTTGATTAACTGTAAATCCCACAAAAATATATCTGGTCAGCCCTCCTTTCTGGGTGCCCTGTACCCTCTGTTTCCCTGGCTCCAGCCCAGCCCTTTCCTTCCCCGCAGCAGCTGCATTTTTGGTCATCCAAACCTGGTTGTCCTCCCCAGGTGTAACTCTCTCAAAGAGCCCATCCATTCTGAGACCACATGTTGCTCACAACTGGTGTTTTTGCCAACAACTATAATGTGACAAAATATCGTATTCACAAACCAACACAAAGTCACAGGAACTGCTAATACAACTGTATTTTATTGTTTACATTCATAACCTAAGGAAATGTTAGATTCAGTTTAGAGCTTATTAAAACATAAAGATGTAATATTTTTCCTATCCAAATTCACAACCCCCCTGAATTCTATCTACCAAGTCAGGAAACCCTGCTTTAAGTCTTATTTAACTTTGTTGATTCCGTTCTCTTATCCAGTTCCCCTTAGAGCTTGCTGCCGTTTGCCTGGCCACTAACCCAACGTGATGAACTCCCCTACTGACCGCCATGTCAGTGCTTGCCAAACTCTAATGTTTTAAGAGTCACCTGGGCATCTTGTTAAAACTTGACTCTGATGCAGTAGGTCTGGGCTGGGGCCTGAGGTTCTCCGCGGCTAACAGGCTGTCAGGTGAGGCTGAGGTTGCCTGTTGGAGAACCACACGTGGTGCAGCAAGATGCTCTATGACATTAAATCCCCTTTCCTCTGTAACAGGGATCAGCAAGCTCCAGCCTCCGGGTTGGCTGCCTGTTACTGTAAATAAAGTTTTATCAGAACACAGCCTCATCCATGTGTTCACATATTGTCTGTGACTGTTTTTGCACTGCAGTAGCAGAGTTGAGTAATTGCAGCAGAGACTGTATGGCCCCCAAAGCCTAAAATATTTATTCTCCTGCCCTTTAAGAGTTTGCTAACTCGTGCTTTAAAATATCATCCCGTCTTCTTCAAAATTATTTCTGTACTCTGTCACTAACATTTCATTCCATATATGCTAGTATTCTGAATCTTCGCTACCCTTACAACACTCTTCCCTTCATTGTCCTTGGTTACATGCTCTCTATTCATATATTGTGTACCCTTTAAATTGGAGGGCAATTCTCAAGTAGCTTTATTCCAGGTCGTAATATTAGAAAGACTCATAAAGAATGGTTCACTGTGCTTTCTCCAGAAGACTCCTGGGAAGTTAATGTCCACAGGAAAAGACATCAAGACCTACCTTTGAGGCAAGGTACATTCATCAGCAAGAAAACATTGCCCAAGGAAAGAAGCCATGGATGTAATAAGTTTGGGAAAATATCTCTTCTGAGGGCTGAACTTTTTCCTTCAATTCAGAGCTCCAGTAACTGGGATCCATGTGGAAAGAGCTTGAAGCATAATTTAAATTTGATTGGTTTTAAGAAAAACTGTTCAAAAAAGCAAGATGAATGTTACAGATATGGGAAATTGTTACAGTTTATGAATCATGACAGGAGACCTCATGGAGAAAAACCCTGGGAATGCAGTCAGTGTGAGAAAGTTTTCAGCCATAACTCAGCACTTATGTCTAAACCATCAGTAACCAATTCTCTTATGTATAAACGGAAGAGGATTCTACCTATAAAGAAACCCCACGTCTGTAGTGAGTGCGGGAAAGCCTTTTGCTATAAGTCTGAATTCATTAGGCATCAGAGAAGTCACACTGGGGAGAAGCCATATGGATGCACTGACTGTGGGAAAGCCTTTTCACATAAGTCAACCCTCATTAAACACCAGAGAATTCACACTGGGGTAAGACCCTTTGAATGTTTCTTCTGTGGGAAAGCCTTTACCCAAAAGTCACACCGCACAGAACATCAGAGGACACATACAGGAGAGAGACCCTTTGTGTGCAGTGAATGTGGGAAGTCATTTGGTGAGAAATCGTATCTCAATGTACATCGAAAAATGCACACTGGAGAAAAACCCTATTGTTGCAGAGAATGTGGGAAGTCCTTTAGCCAAAAGTCATGTCTCAATAAACACTGGAGAACTCATACGGGAGAAAAACCCTATGGGTGCAATGAGTGTGGCAAAGCTTTCTACCAGAAAACAAACCTGAGTAGACATCAGAAAATTCATGCTAGGAACAATGCCTACAGGAATGAAAACCTAATAATTGTGGGAAAGCCTTGAGCAAGATACCCAGTTTCATTATGTCATGAAATTCATCCTTAGGAGAAATTTTAGGACCTTAATGAATTTGGGCAAAGTGTTATGCCATAACAGAACTCATGCTCCAATTATGATACAGACTTTTATAGAAAATACTTTATAAACCATAGAAATGGTCACCCTGGCTTATGAAAATTCAAAAATGTATTAATTGGAAGGACAACAAAATACAAAATGTATGTGAAGAGACTTAGAGGTGTCTTATGGTACATTCTTCAATGAGCCACTTAATAAGTATTATTTGTATTTTGGAATTATAAATGAATTTAACATAAATTTTGAATATCAAACACATATACCATATTGTACATAGAATGCCATCGACCAAGGTTTTCTACACTCTAGATACCACCATTGTCTTTTGGTGTCATAATATACGAAAACCAACAATAGTAATTTAAATAACATGGTCAGCTATTTTAAAATAACTTTAACATACCACCTACATTTTCTCCATCTTTTCATAATAAATGTTAGTGGGTATAGCAGTTGTTACTGAGCCCTTTCTTAAGTAATAAATCAATGTTTTATTATAAACCTATTAACTCAGCAAAACACTTTTTTAAAAACATAGTTATTTATGTTGAAAATGCAAAGTTAAGGAATAGTTTAACAACCTGATGCTGAGAGAGCAAAATACTGTAAACTTGATTACTCAACACATGCACTATTTGACAAAAAGTAGTGTGACTCTGGTATATTGTGCACTATTCCCGTTAGTCTTGCTTAAAATAGCTTACGACGTGTTAATAGAAGGGATGCTCTTTTTATGGGTCTTAGATGGCTCTGTTTTTTTTTTTGTGTGTTATTATTATTTTTTATAATCCAGAAATGTTTCATGCAGAGACCTGTGAAGGAGATTTTTTTTTTTCTTTTACCTTTTTCAAATTAATTCAGCAATGTCCATTTATCTTCCTTATATTTCCTTGTGAACACCCTGGACACTAAATCTCAACTTTCAAAAAATCTCTCTGCTTCCCTGAACTGCTGTGTCATCCATACAAGAAAAGAAATGGCTACTTGGAAACTACGTTGTTCAAAATTTGTCTCCCTTTTAAAAATGCCTGATCCAGAATGAGGAAGGAGCCATAACCTCAGATGTGGAAGTGAGTAAAAGAATAATAGAAGATACCTCATACATCTCTTGACTAGCATATTTAAAACAAGATACAGGTGGTTTTCTAGCAAGATATAAGTTATAGAAATTGTAATATGAAGTAGAAAAATTGGTAGGGCAGTTACCGTTGAAGAATTTGGAAAAGTGATTGAAGATCTATGACTGAAAAATGTTCTAGGCCTAGCTACTTTCATGATTAGTTCTATCCTCTCCAGAAGGAGTAATTCCACTGCTACTTAAAATATTCAGTCCATGAACTGTGCTCCCCAATTTATTTTATGAAGTCAGAATAAATTTAACACTAAAACCTAGTGAAGATAGTCAAAAAATTGAAAACTCCAGACCAGTCTCATTCATGAATACAGAATCAAAAATTATAATGAAAGTGACAGCAAATAATTTCAGCAGTATACTTAATGAATGCTATATTGTGATAACCGGAATAACCAGAGTTATTCCAAGAACCCAGCGCCAGTTCAGTAACAGGAAGTACAGGCATCTCCAGGTTACAAACAAGATCCATTCCTAGGTATGTCTTTAAGTCGAACGTAGGTGAGTCAGAACAGGTGCATACAGCTCTTACTGAGCCTCGCTTCAGTGCAAGACGAGGTTTGAAGCCTTTTCAATGATGTGAAAGCTGCGTGTGCAGCAGGCGAAGGTGATTGTGATGAAGAATTTGTTGTGAGTAGGGGTTGGTTAGATCGTTTCAAAGTGAGGGCAAATTTACGTAACATTAAAGGGCAAGTACAAGTTGTCTGTAAGTCGGATGATCGGGTCTTACCGTATATCAATAAAATTAATAGCTTAAAAGAAAACTCATGTAAACTATCAATAGACGCTGACAAGGCATTTAAGAGAATTTGCAGCCATTTCTACTCTAATGTAAATTAAATTGTAATAGATGGTAGCTATTTAGAGTCCTGTTACAAAAAAAAAAAAAAAAAAGCCCAGGAATTTAATAGTATTGGAAATCAGGGTGCCACTATCTCTATTATTATCAAATATGTCTATTATTTTTAAATATTGTCTTGGAGGTTCCAGTGAAGTAACAAAAAAGAAAAATAACTGGTATAAACAATGGAAAAGGTAAAAGTCTTCCTTTTTGCTGATGGTTTGATTATATACCAATAAATGAGGAAACTAATTTTTTTTCTTTTTTTTTTAGTTAAGATCATTTTCTGAGAAGGCAGGGTACAGAAATCAAGAGCTTTTCTTTGCAATCAAAACAAGCACCTAATAATTTAAAGTGCATTTCCTTTGGAATTACACTAAAACTCAATGATCTTTTTTTAACTTAATGAAATGATCTTAAAATTCATATAGAAAAAAGACTGAGAATAAACAAGAAAAGTATGAAAAAGAAAAATGCTATACCAGATATCAGAATATAATATGGAGCCACTCTAATCAAATTAATATAACAGTAGCAAAGAAATAAATGAATACATCAGGGAACAGAATATAAAATCCAGAAATAGACCTCAGTATATATGAGGTTTTATTATACATGGAAAAAGTGGAATAAAAAATCATAGGGGAAAGGAGTAGTTTATTTAAAAAGAATTCTGGCATAATTGGCTTGTAATATGCAAAAGTAAAACGTTGGACCAACAGTACACACTGTCTCTAAAAATAAATTCCAGGTAGACTTAAAATTATAAAATAACAATAAAATACTTAAAATCAAGGCGACTACATGTATAGTCTCAGAGTTGGGAGAGATTACCAGCTTAAAATACTCAAAAGTTATTTTAGAATAATATTTGAATACATAAAATATATAGTCTTTTAAATCACAAAAGGTGTCATCAACAAAATAGATACACAATAGATTGGGAGAAAATATCTACAGAGGACATCAGAGAAAAGGTATTCCTCAAATTGACGGGAAAAAGACAATCCAGTAGCAAAACATAGGTAAAGAGTGTGAATAAATTTCATTGATTAAGGATAGGGTTACACAGCTGATTATTATAATTGCTGGCAATGAGTTGCACACCAGTAAAAAGTTGAATTGAAAAAATTGTGTATAGATATATTTACGACAAAAAAAAAAAAAGATTAGCTGCTGAGGCTACTATGTACAACCAAACACCTTATGGGATTTAGTTCCTTGGTTTGGAGGTTTAGGGTCGTAGTTTCATGGGACAGCCCAGTTAATTAGCCTAATATTGTGTTTAATGTGTCTGTTCAACCTCCTAGTTAGTTTTGTAGTCCCTGGGGTCTTAAAAGCTTGCAAGTGGCCATCTGAGATACAAAAATTGGTCTCTGTATTCCTGGAGGAACAGAGTAAGAGGCAAAGTCAGTAGCAGGAGGAGGAAATGGAATGTGTGGCTAATTGCCTCCATGATCAGCTGCCCCTTTTCTTATGAGACCAGAAGAACTGGATGGTACCCAGCTACTACTACTGAATATTTTGATAAAAGATTCTATAGAAGAATTCTGATCAGACGGGGGAAAATTTCAAATTTTCATGGATTCTAGACTTTCTGGAGCCACGGGCTGGTGACCCCCTGAAATTATTGCCCTGAGATAGTCTTTAAACCTTAAACCAGAAATATCCCCTGAAGCCTTCTTAAACCAAAATTGTTTAGCTTAACTAGTAAAGAATGTCTTCCTTGAGCATTGTGCTCTTTTAAGATTTATCTATATTGGATCAAATTGACAACAGCATCTCATGAGATAGGAATCCTAGGGGACAGTGAGTTTATGTTAGTGGGGGAGGAACAACTTGGAAAAGGAGGGTGAGGCTGGTTGTACAACCTGGAGAATGTAATCAGTGTCACTGGATTGCACATGTAGGAATTACTGAATTGATACATGTTCTGTGTATATTCTCAACATCAAGATAAATATTAAAAAACATGAAAAGACAGTTGTGAGAAGAACAAATGCAGGTGGCCGATGGACATATCAGAAAATGTCTAGGCTTATTTAGGAGTCTTTGGGGAATGTAGATTGAAGTTATGATAACACTCCGCAGTCAGGCTGGCAAAATTAAGAGCAGGAATGCTTTTTGCTGTAGGCACATAGGATGTTTTTATACACAGCTGGGGGAAACAGGTTGCTACAGCTCTTTTGAAAAGCAATCTGGCAGTGTCTGTTAAAAGTTAACATACAAATCGTTTGGCCCCACAATGCCACTTTGAGGAATCTTCCCATTACAAATAAAAGCTCCAGTACATAAAGGACAGATGAACTTGGGCATTTATTGTAAAATTATTACTGATGTCAAAAACACTGGAATCAAAATAAATGTTCATCAGTAGGGAAATGTGGAGGGGGAGGTATGTCCATTCCACAGATGTTTATACAGCCATTAAAGTGGACAAATTAATGGAATATTTGTGGACTTGAAAGGAATTCCACAGTATTTTCTTGACTGAAAAAAAGCAAGATAGAGAAAAGTATATGTATGACCCCATTTTTGTAAACAAGTGACGAAATGCCCCTAGTTTATGACTGATAAGTGGTGTCCATATTTGTGTATGGTTTTATATGCATGGAAAAAGGTATAGAAGAGTGTGTTGGGTTGAGGGGGGCTTGTTATAGGTTATAGGGGATTCAGACAGAGAGGGAAAGGAAAGCCAAAAGAAAAAGTATGTAGATGACTAGACCAAAAACAAAAAAAGTATATCTCATGTGTCTGAGTGAGTAAAGAAATTTTGGGAGAGGGAAGGGGGAGCTAGAACTATAACAATTTGTGAGAATGTTCATAGCATATCGTTAATTAAAAAGACTGCAGAATAATATGTATGATTCTGTTTCTATTTAAATTGCTTTTTATAAACGCCTGTATGTTTATATATGCACGTGCATGTTTATGTGAACAAGGAGAAAGTGAGAGGGTACGCACCAAGGTGTTAACATTGGCTACCTTGGCGGGGAAGAGAAATATAAGTAGTTGTTTTATTTAAATGTCTTTGTATTGTTTTACTCATTATTACATATATTAGTTTTGTAATTTGAAAAACAAAGGGGAAAAATATTTCAGAATGCATGAAGCCTTGCAAATATTTCTATTTTCTGACAAGATGGCTCTCTGGCATGGTCTCCTGCCTCTCCCCCAGCCCAACGCTGGTGATATCATCAAAGTAAGAGGAAAACGTGTAGATTTTGAAGAGCAAAAGTAAAGACTTTCAGAAACCCTCAAATAGAGGCTTTTTGTTTGTTTTTACTTTGAAATGATTTTAAACTTACAAAAAAGTTGCAAAACAGAGAGTTCCCATATATCCCTCCCTCAGCTTCCCTTAATGTTAAAGTCTTGTATAACCATAGTACAATTATCAAAACTAGGAAATTAACATTGATATAATACCAGTAATTAAACTATAGAATTTACTGAAATTCCACTGATTTTCTCACTGACGATCTTTATGTAGCCCATGATCCGACCTGGGATCTCAGATTGCATTTAGTTATTTTTCTTTCATCTCCTCCAATCTGTAGCAGTTCCTCAGTCTTTTCTTGTCTTTCATGACTTACACACATTTGGAGGATGAACCAAAAAAAAAAAAAAAAAAAACTCATGGTCAAGTCGATTCTGACTTATAGCGACCCTATGGGACAGAGTAGAACTGCCCCATAGGGTTTCCAAGGAGTGGCTGGTGGATTTGAACTGTTGAACTTTTTTGGTTGGCAGCCAAACTCTTAACCATTACGCCACCAGGGCTCCTTTTGGAGAATATTAGCCAATTTTTTTTAATAGAATATCTCTCAATTTGGGTTTTATCCAGTGTTTTTTCCTGATTCTGTTGAGGTTCTTACATTTTTGGCAGTAATACCACAGAAGTGCATCATATCAGAGGATATATGATATTGATATGTTTTACTGGTGATGTTAACAATCACTTGGTTAAGGTGGTCACTGCTAATTATTCCACTTATAAAGCATTTTTTCTCCTTTGTGGTTAATAAATATCTTTGGCGAGATACTCTGCAGAGAGAGTCGTGTTTTTTTTTTGTTTGTTTGTTTTAAGTATGTATTAATGGGCCCCAGCCCCAGAAATCATTTTAGTAGCTTGGGCATCCCCAGTAATTCTGGTGGGCAGCCAAGGGTGGGTTGCTGTTATGGATCACACCTCTGATCATTAGCCCAAAACAAAATATCCTCTTCCTGGAAGAACATAAGTAATGAGAAACACTGAATTATGACCATAGTGGACATTGATCTTTAACTTTTGTAACTCAGGCATGTTTGTTTTCTATTACTAGCTAACAAATTACCACAAACTTAGTAGCTTACAGCAACATATATTTATTACCTCAGGTTTCTGTGAGTTAGAGGGCACCCTCAGTTCCTGGCCGCACTGGCCTTTTAAAAGAACAGCTCACAACATAGCAGCTTGCTTCCAGCAAGGAAAACAGTTTGTATCCAATATGGATGTCACAATATGGAAGTGACATCCCATCACCTTTGCCATATTCTGTTGGTTAGAAGCATGTTACAGGTCCCAGCCACACTCAAAGAGGGAATTACACAAGGGCATGACTGCAAGGATGCAGAGGTCATTGGGGGGCCATCTTGGACCTTACCTACATTATCAGGGAAATTCCTTGCACTCCTTTAAGTGAGCGTTAGGGCAGAGGTCTAAATGAGTAACATACTGCTTATGGGCGTCATGACAGCACAGATAACAGATGTGCCTGCTGGGAGTTCTCCACTAAACAGAATGTCTTGATCTGTGTTTTCTAGAGGAGCGTAAATATATAAATTTATATATAAATATATAGATTTACTTAAAGAAAATGGCTCATGCAGTTGTAGGGGCTGGCAGGTCCCAAATCCGTGGGTCAGGCAGCAGGCTGAAGGTTTTTGCAGGCTTACGTCCCAAGAAGTGGAGGTTACATCCAAAGATTAGACAGACAGGTCCATAAAACAAAACGAGACTAAAGGGGCACACCAGCCCAGGGGCAAGGACTCGAAGGCAGGAGGGGACAGGAAAGCTGGTAATAGGGAACCCAAGGCCGAGAGGGGAGAGTGTTGACATGTCGTGGGGTTGGTAACCGACGTCATAAGACAATCTGTGTACTAACTGTTTAATGAAGCTAGTTCTATAAGCCTTCATCTAAAGTACAATTTTGAAAAAATAAGAAAAATCAACTAAATACAAAAATTGGCAGAAGATATGGAAAGACAAATTCCAGAATAAAAGAAAAAGATTGGAAAAGAGGTGGAGGTCAGGTGACAAAAAGAGTGCAGGGGCCAGAGAGAGAGCTTTGCAATTTATAATACAGGAGGTCCGGCCACACCCCCCAGGAAACTCCCCTTTCAACTGATTGGATGATCACATCAGATCACAAAATAGATTACATAGTGACTGCCAAATCATACAATCATAGCCTAGCGAAGTTGACAGATAACATTAACCATCAAAGTCTACCCCTTGTCACATTGGCACATCTTAATCCATAAGTAATCTCCAAATAATGCTTACAAAGTCATACTTGCACCTACCCCCATGTGTCTATCAGTTTGTTGTACTGTGGGGGCTTGCATGTTGCTCTGATGCCAGAAGGTTTGCCACCAGTATTCAGATACCAGCTGGGTCACCCATGGTGGACAGGTTTCAGCTGAATGTCAAGACTAAAACAGACGAGGAAAAAGGACCTGGCGGTCTACTTCTGAAAAAATTTAGCCAGTGAAAACCTTATGAAGAGTCGTGGAACATTGTCCAATATAGTGCTAGAAAATGAGCCGCTCAGCTTGGGAAGCACTCAAAAGACAACTGGGAAAGAGATACCTCCTCAAAGTAGCGTTGACTTTAATGACATGGAAGGGGTCAAGCTTTTGGGACCTGCATTTGCTGATGTGGCAGAACTCAAAATGAGAAGAAACAGCTGCAAACATCAATTAATAATTGGAAAGTGGAATGCACAAAGTATGAAACTAGGAAAATTGGAAGTTGTCAAAAATGAAATTGAACTCATAAAGATAGATGTCCTAGGCATTAGTGAGCTGAAATGGACTGGTATTGGCCATTTTGAATTGGACGACGTTATGGTCTACTATGCTGGAAATGACAACTTGAAGAGGAATGGTGTTGCATTCTTCATCAAATAGAACATTTCAAGATCTATCCTGGTACAATGCTGTCAGCGATAGGATAATATCCATATGCCTACAAGTAAGACGTATTAATACAACTATTATTCAAATTTACACACCAACCACTAAGGACAGAGATAAATTGAAGATTTTCACCAACTTTTGCAGTCTAAAATTGATCAAAAATGTAATCAGGATGCATTGATAATTACCGGTGATTGGAATGCAAAAGTTGGAAACGAAGAAGGATTGGTAGTTGGAAAATATGGCCTTTGCGATAGAAGAGATGCTGGAGATCACATGATAGAATTTTGCAAGACCAACAACGTCTTCCTTGCAAATACCTTTTCTTAACAACATAAACAGTGACTATACACGTGGACCTCGCCAGATGGAATACACAGGAATCACATCGACTACATCTGTGGAAAGAGAGGATGGAAAAACTCAATATCATCAGTCAGCACAGGGCCAGAGGCCCACTTTGGAACAGACCATCAGTTACTCATATGCAAGTTCAAGTTGAAGCTGAAGAAAATTAGAACAAGTCCACAGGAGTCAAAGTACGACCTTGAATATATTCTACCTGAATTTAGAGACCGTCTCAAGAATAGATTTGATGTGTTGAACACTAATGACCCAAGGCTAGACAAGCTGTGGAATGACATCAAGGACATCATACATGAAGAAAGCAGGAAGTCATTAAAAAGACAGCAAAGAAAGAAAAGACCAAAATGGATGTCAGAAGAGACTCTGAAACTTGCTCTTGAACATCGAGTATCTAAAACAGACAAGAAATGATGAAAGTAACAGAGCTGAATGGAATATTTCAAAGGATGGCTCAAGTAGACAAAGTATTACAATGATGTGCAAAAACCTGGAGTTAGAAAACCAAAAAGGAAGAACATACTCGGCATTAATCAAGCTGAAAGAACTGAAGAAAAAATGCAAGCCTCAAGTTGCAGCAGTGAAGGAAAGGATCCTATGAGCATCAAACAGGTGGCAGGAATACACAGAGTCACTGTACGAAAAAGAATTGGTTGACGTTCAGCCATTTCAGGAGGTAGCATATGATCAAGAACCAATAACACTGAAGGAAGAAGTCCAAGCTGCGCTGAAGGCACTGGTGAGAAACGAGGCTCCAGGAATCAACAGAATACCAATGGAGATGTCTCAACGAATGAATGTGGTGGTGGAAGTGCCCACTTGTCTATGCCAGGGTACTTGGAGGACGGCTGCCTGGCCAGCTGACTGGAAAAGATCCATATTTATGCCTATCCCAAAGAAAGACGATCCATCCAAATGTGGGAATTATGGAAAAATACCATTATTATCACACACAGGTACAGTTTCGCTGAAGATCATTCAAAAGCGGCTGGACAGTATATTGACAAGGAACTGCCAGAAATTCAGGCCAGATTGAGAAGAGGACATGGAACCAGGGATAACATTGCTGATGTCAGAAGGATGCTTACCTGCGTTTTATTGACTATGCAAAGGCATTTGACTGTGTGGGAATTCCAGAATACTTAATTGTGCTCATCAGGAACCTGTACATAGATCAAGAGGTAGGTGTTTGAACAGAACAAGGCAGATACTGCCTGGTTTAAAGTCAGGAAAGGTGTAGGTTAGGGTTGTATCCTTTCACCATACTTATTCAATCTTTATACTGAGCAAATATTTCGGGAAGCTGGACTGTATGAAGAAGAACACGGCATCAGAATTGGAGAAAGATTAACAATCTGCCATATACAGATGACACAACCTTACTTGCTGAAAGTGAAGAGGACTTGAAGTACTTACTGATGAAGATCAAAAAACTACAGCCTCAGTATGGATTGCACTTCAACATAAAGAAAACAAAAATCCTCACAACTGGACCAATAAATCTGTCTTGGCAGAAGTACGACCAGAATGCTTCTTAGAAGCAAGGATGGCGAGACTACGTGTCACACACTTTGGACATGTTATCAGAGGAATCATTCCCTGGAGAAGGGCATCGTGCTTGGTAAAGTACAGGGTCAGCGAAAAAGAGGAAAACCCTCAACGACATGGAATGACACAGTGGCTGCAACAATGGGCTCAAGCATAACAACGAATGTGAGGATGGGGCAGGACCGGGCAGTGTTTCATTTTGTTGTACGTAGGGTCGCTATGAGTCAGAACTGACTCGATGGCATCCAACAACAACAACAAAGTGTTAAAAAGCAAAGGTTTCACTTTAAGGACTAAAGTACCCTTACCCAAGCCCAGGTGTTTTCATTCTCCTTATATGCATGTGAAAGCTGGACATTGAATAAGGAAGACTGAAGAAGAATTGATGCCTTTGGATTATGGTGTTGGCGAAGAATATTGAATATACTATGGACTGCCGGAAGAATGAGTAAAACTGCCTTTGAAGAAGTACAGCCAGAATGTTTCTTAGAAGCAAGGGTGGGGAGACTTCATTTCACATACTTTCCACATGTTATCAGGAGGAATCAGTCCCTGGAGAAGGACATCATGCTTGGTAAAATAGAGGGTCAGTGAAAAAGAGGAAGACTGTCAACAAGATGGATTGACACAGTGCTGCAACAGTGGGCTCAAGCACAGCAAAGATTGTGGGGATGGCGCAGGACCGGGCAGTGTTTTGTTCTGTTATACATAGGGTTGCTATGAGTCAGAACTGACTCGACGGCACCTGACAACAACTTGCACTTAAATTCATACGACATGCAACAATTGAAAACACACTAGCCACTTATACATATCGTATTTTATAATAAGTAATGGGGTGAGGGACGGAAGAAAACAGATATTTGCTATATAATGTACATATTTGCTGTGTATATATACACACAACACACGTAAAACAAAACAAGGAAGAAATACTCATAACAATTACAGTCCTCATTTCTGCAGCTGGTTATGTGTTTGTAACTGGCATTTAGAACTACCTTCTTCCACTACATACTCCATATTCCCTTTGCCCTCAGCAAGTGCCTCAGCTGGTTGTGGTTCTTTGCCTGATGGGGTAACCCAAAATTTAATTCTTGAAGGATCTGGGCCATTAGTAGTCCTGTCTGAATTGGTTTGTTATGCTTTTCCATTGAGTTTAATCATAGGGCATGGTAATACTAAGAGACGCCCTAAGGGATCTCCTGTATTCCAGACATAGTCATCTTTACCTCCATTGTGTAATAACAGTCCAGTTTCCCATTGGTAATCGGAATCAATCATACCAGCCAATGTGGTAAACCTGTTCTTTGCCTGTTGATTCAGAGGCATGAGGAGCCCAGCATGGCTGGGTGGCATCCTTAACATCCAGTACAATAGAAACTCCAGTGTGTTTCCTGGTAGGAGCATTCTTCCCTTTGAAACTAAGACCTCTGGACCATCAGAGCATAGGGTCACGGGGACAGGAAGCAAACATTTTGCAAGTGTGTCACTAGAAGCAATCGTGGTGCTGCTCGCATTTCCACCCCCCTTGATTTCTGGACCAGTGGAACCTGGCTGGCTGTGGGAGAAACAGCACCATCTACTTGATGCTGATTGAGAGCATATACAGTATCCTGGACATTATCCCATCTTTGCAAGGTATTTCCACCTAGCCGGCGCTGTAATTGAGTCTTTTTTTTTTTAATAATTTTTATTGAGCTTTAAGTGAACGTTTACAAATCAAGTCAGTCTGTCACATATAAGCTTATATACACCTTACTCCATACTCCCACTTACCCTCCCCCTAATGAGTCAGCCCTTCCAGCCTCTCCTTTCGTGACAATTTTGCCAGTTTCTAACCCTCTCTACCCTCCTAACTCCCCTCCAGACAGGAAATGCCAACACAGTCTCAAGTGTCCACCTGATACAAGTAGCTCACTCTTCATCAGCATCTCTCTCCAGCCCATTGTCCAGTCCCTTCCATGTCTGATGAGTGTAATTGAGTCTTTAAAAGACCATTCTATCATTCAATGAAGCCAGCTGCTTCAGGATGATAGGGAACATGGTAAGATGAGTGAATTCCATGAACATAGCCCTATGGCCATACTTCGTTTGCTGTGATGTGAGTTTCCTGATCCGAGGCAATACTGTGAGGGATATCATGATGGTGGATAAAGCATTGTCTAAGTCCACAGATGGTAGTTTTGGCGGAAGGATTGTGTGCAGAGCAGGCAAATCCTTATCCAGAGTAAGTGTCTATATCAGTAAGAACAAAACGCTGTCCTTTTCATAACAGAAGCAGTCCAAGGTAATCAACCTGCCACCAGGTTGCTGGCTGATAGGCTGGAGGAATGGTGCCATATTGGGGACTCAGTGTTGGTATCTGCTGCTGGCAGATTGGGAACTCAGCAGTGGCATTGGCCAAGTTGGCCTTGATGAGTGGAAGTCCATGTTGCTTAGCCCATGCATAACCCCATCCCTGCCACCCTGGCCACTTTGCTCATGAGCCCATTGGGCAATGACAAGAATGGCTGGGGAAAGGAGCTGACTGGTATCCACAGCACACGTTATCCTATCCCCTTGATGGTTAAGATCCTCCTCACTGAGGTTACTCTTTGGTGATCTTTCACCTGAGACACATATCTTCACTTCTTTGGCCCATTCGAAGTGGTCTACCCACATACCTCTTCCCCATAACTCTTTGTCTCCAATTTTCCAATCATGTTCCTCCCAATTCCCTGACCATCCAGCCAAACCATTGCCCACAGCCCATGAATCAGTATATAATCACATATCTGGCCATTTCCGCTTCCACACAAAATCACCAGATGCACAGCTTGAAGTTCTGCCCGCTGGGAGGATGTCCCTTCACCACTGTCCTTCAGGGAATCCCAGAAGGTGGCTGCAGTGCTGCAGCTGTCTACTTTTTAATAGTGCCTACATATCACACAGAACCATCTGTAAACCAGGCACAAGTTTTCTCTTTTTCAGTCAACCAATCATAAGGAACTGCACAGGAAACCATAGGTGCAGGTGGAGAGGGAAGGTAATGGGACAAGAGTGGGGACCATGAGGATTTGGGCCACTTCCTCATATAATTAGTGCCTTCAGGGTCTGCTCGAGCCTGATCTCGTATATACCACTTCCGTTTGATGGAGTATTGCTGTGCACATCCAACTTTATGACTCTTTGAGTCAAACAACACCCAGTTCAGGCCACGTAGCAACTTGGTGGCTCACAGTTAAGCATTCAGTCTCTACTAAGGCCCAGTAACAAGCCCAAATCTGTTTCTCCAAAGGAGAGTAGTTATCTGGAGAGGATGGCAGGGCTTTGCTCCGAAACCCTGAGGATCTGAGCTGTGATTCACTAATAGGGTGCTGCCAAAGTCTCCAAACAGCATGTCTATCCTCAACTGACACTTCAAGCATCATTGGATCAGCCAGGTCATATGGCCCAAGAGGCAGAGCCTTCTCTTGTCCTGTGCCCCACCCAAAACTATCAGCTTTTCAAGTCACTTGGTAAATAGGCTGGAGTGTAGCACACCTACATGGGGGATATGCTACCTATAAAATCCAAAGAGGCTCACCAGGCATTTTGCCTCATTTTTAGTTGTAGGAATGGCCGGATGCAACAACAACTACCTTCACCTTACAAGGAATGTCTTGACATGTCCCACATCACTGAGCCCATAGAAACTTCACTGAGGTGAAAGGCACCTGGATTTTTGTCAGATTCATTTCCCACCCTCTGGCACACAAATGTCATACCAATAAGTCTAGAGTCATTGATACTTCTTCCTTACTAGGTCCAATCAGCATAATGTCAATATAATGGACCAGTGTCATGTCTTGTAGAAGGGAAAAGCAATCAAGGTCCTCTGGACTAAATATGACATAGGACAAGACAGTTGACATACCCCTGAGGGTAGGACAATGAAGGTCTATTGGTGGCCTTGCCAGCTGAGGCAAACTGCTTCTGATGGTCTTCAGGAAAAGGAATCAAGAAAAAGACATTTTCCAGATCAATAGCTGCCTACTAGATACCAGGAAATGTATTGATTTGCTCAAGCAGTGAATCTGCAGCTGCAATTGAAGTCACCACCTGGTTAAGTTTACTGTAATCCACCGTCATTCCCCAGGATCCATCTCTTTTCTGCACAGGCAAATAGGTGAGCTGAATGGGGATGTGATGGGAGTCACCGTCCCTGCATCCTTCAAGTCCTCGATGGTGGCAGTAATCTCTGCAGTTCCTCCAGGAATGTGGTATTTCTTTTGTTTTACTATTTTCCCTAGATAGCGGCAGTTCTAATGGCTTTCCCTTGGCTTTTCCTACCATAATAGCCCTTACTCATTTGTCAGGGGTCCAGTGTGGGGTTTTGCCAGTTGCTGAGTACATCTACTCCAGTTATGCACTCTGGGACTGGGGAAATCACTACAGGGCTTGGGGACGCACTGCACCTACTGTGAGACGGACATGAGCCAAGACTCCATTAATAACCTGACCTCTAAATGCCCCACTCTGACCATTGGGCCACAGTGACATTTCAGGTCTCCTGGAGTTAGTGTCAGTTCAGAGCCAGTGTCCAGTAATCCCTGAAATGCCTGGTTATTTCCTTTTCCCAATGAACAGTCACTCTCATAAAAGGCCGTAAATTCCTTTGGGGAAAGATTAACGTTATACATTTTTTGACAGTCTTTCCTCAGAGGGACCTGGCCTTCCCTTTTGTGCATCTGTAAACTGGCTCAAGCCTGAAAACTGAGAGGCCATGACTCTTTTGGCAGTTTAAGTTAGACGGCCATTCACTTGACCTAAAATTCTTCTGCTTGAACAGATCAGTAAATATTTAGTAGGTTTCCCGTATTTCACTCCTAGGGACACAGTGACTAGCCAGTATCATAAGTCCATGCAAGTCAGACTATTTGGAATACTGCTTTGACTCTTCTATCCATTATGGTAGCCACACCCACTTTGTTTTTGGCAATTAAGTGCCACCACTTGGCCTCTCCCACCCCAGGTGACCCAGTCACCCCCATTGTAGTTAGGTGTCCCAGTTCAGTGGGGGCAGTTTCCATGGTAATATCTGACCCACACGGAGAGCAATCACAGCAGTCTTTAAAAGTGCTGGGGCTCCCTTCACAAATGTATTCCTCACAGTCGTTGTGGAAGTGTACTCTGGACACTCCCTGGGTGAGTCTGTGAGTCCAACTTGATGAACACATTCTGACATTCCAGTTTCCTTAAGGCTTTGGATAGCTTCTTCTACAGTATACCAAGGCAGTTCTGGCATTTCAACTTCATTTAGTGTAGGCCACCTCTTTCAGTCAACCAACCAAATGAACTATTATATCCTTTTCCAACCCCTTGAGCTGAAACATTGAATGAAGAATCTATGCATCTGGGCCCACGTCAATAAACTCAGACTGATCCAACTTTATGTTCCTTGTACCATTATCCCACACCCTTAATAGCCATTCCCACACATACTTCCCAGATTTGTTTGTACGCATTAGGAAAATCAAGTGGTTCTTTCAGAGTGTGGCATACCTCCTCATGGGTCATGCTTTGTACCTCACCTCTTGGGGCTCACTGGGACTTGAGTCTAGTCATAGGTCTAGAAGCAAAAATGGGTGGAAGGGTTGGGTCCTGGGAACCTTCGGTAATGTCTTGGCAAGGTTTCTGCCTCAGGTGATGCCTCAGGCAATGCCCCAGGTGATGGCTCAGGCAAGAACTCAGGGCTGAGTTAATCTGATCAGATGGGGGTGAAAGGGCTGATTTTACTAGCAAAGGTGATTTAGCAGACAAAGCTGGGTTAATTTCTTCAGAGGAGGTGGAAGGGCTCATTCTACTATCAACAGAATTTAGGGGCTTGATGTCCCAGTCATCATCCACATCTGCCCATGTATGTCCCCATTCCAATTTTCAGGATCCCATTCCTTTTTTTTTTTTTTTTTTTTTTATCGTGCTTTAAGTGCAAGTTTACAAATCAAGTCAGCCTCTCACACAAAAACTTATATACACATTGCCACATACTCCCAATTACTCTCCCCCTAATAGGACAGCCCGCTCCCTCCCACCACTCTCTTTTCATGTCCATTTCGCCAGCTTCTAACACCCTCTACCCTCTCATCTCTCCTCCAGGCAAGAGATGCCAACATAGTCCCAAGCGTCCACCTGATCCAAGAGCCTCATTCCTCACCAGCATCCCTCTCCAACCCATTGTCCAGTCCAATCCATGTCTAAAGAGTTGGCTTCAGGAATGGTTCCTGTCCTGGGCCAACAGAAGGTCTGGGGGCCATGACCACAGGGGTCCTTCTAGTCTTAGTCAGACCATTAAGTCTGGTCTTTTTATGAGAATTTGGGTCTCCATCCCACTGCTCTCCTGTTCCCTCAGGGGTTCTCTGTTGTGTTCCCTGTCAGGGCAGTCATCGGTTGTAGCTGGGGACCATCTAGTTCTTCTGGTCTCAGGATGATGTAGTCTCTGGTTCATGTGTCCCTTTCTGTCTCTTGGGCTCATAATTACCTTGTGTCCTTGGTGTTCTTCATTCTCCTTTGGTCCAGGTGGGTTGAGACTCATTGATGCATCTTAGATGGCCACTTGCTAGCGTTTAAGACCCCAGACACTACTCTTCAATGTGGGATGCAGAATGTTTTCTTAAGAGATTTTATTATGCCAATTGATTAGATGTCCCCTGAAACCATGGTCCCTAAACCCCTGCCCCTGCTACACTGGCCTTCGAAGCATTCAGTTTATTCAGGAAACTTCTCTGCTTTTGGTTTAGTCCAATTGTGCTGACCTCGCCTGTATTGTGTTGTCTTTCCCTTTACCTAAAATAGTTCTTATCTACTATCTAATTAGTGAAAAACCCTCTCCCACCCTCCCTCCCTCCCCCCTCTCGTAACCATCAAAGAATATTTTATTCTCTGTTTAAACTATTTCTCAAGTTCTTATTATAATAGTGGTCTTATACAATATTTGTCCTTTTGCAACTAATTTCACTCAGCATAATGCCTTCCAGGTTCCTCCACGTTATGAAATGTTAAACAGATTCATCACTGTTCTTTATCAATGTGTAGAATTCCATTGTATGAATATACCATAATTTATTTATCCATTGATCCATTGATGGGCACCTTGGTTTCTTCCATCTTTTTGCTATTGTAAACAGTGCTGCAATGAACATGGGTGTGCACATATCTGTGTAAAGGCTCTTATTTCTCTAGGATATATTCCAAGGAGTGGGATTGCTGGATCGTATGGTTGTTCTATTTCTAGCTTTTTAAGGCAGCACCAAATCGATTTCCAAAGTGGTTGTATCTTCTAACTTTTCATGTTGTACATTTAATTCATTTATTAATAGTCCCTTGGTATTTATCTGTATGCCTACCGGGTGGAGCCTTGGTTGCACAGTGGTTAAACGTTTGGCTGCTAACCAAAATGTCAGCAGTTCGAATCCACCAGCTGCTGCCTGGAAATCCTATGGGACAGTTCTACTCTGTTCTATAAGGTCACTATGAGTCGGAATCAACTTGACGGCAATAGGCTTTGTTTTTTTAGGTGCGCCTATTGGGCAACACATTTTTTCTGAATAAGATCTGGTTGCCAATCCTGAGGTTTTTCTACATAAAGTGCTCATTTCATTCATTTAAAAATAATTGACTCAACGGAAGTGGGTTTTTTTTTCTATCTCATTTTAATATTTTTCCGATTCTAGAAAAGAATGTCACTTACATATTTTCTGCTCTTTTTGAGGAATTGCTGGGTGATTTCATGACTTTTTAGGTAATATTTATAATAATACTAATTTTTTGACAACTGTGTTTTTAACTATTCTCATTATGTAAATAGGTTTTTAAACTGACATGACTTTTGGTGCAGCATGACAGATGAGGTATGAATGTAGGCCTAGCCAACCATACTTTGTCTTCCTGGATTTCTATTTCTTAGTTGTTTCTTTTTAAAAAACTCTCTATGCTGAATAAGGTACAAGTGTTGGTGAGGTTTCCAACAAGCATTATAGTCACTGTTCTTTCTCATTATGAATTCTCTGATGTCAGCTAAGGTGGATAACATGGTTAAAGTCCCCTCCACAAATAATAATAATTATGAACCTATTTAATATTGGCCAACATCCACTAAGTATTTACTGTGTTAAAAGCAGTTCCAGCCATTTTACATTTATTAATTCATTTACGCCTCCGGCCAACACAATACACTTATCATGGGTATACATATTTATATATGAGAAAATTATAAAACAGGCCTAACATTTCTGCAAGTAGTATCTGTATACTTACATATATAAATACATGTGTATGCATGTGCACATGTGTATACATACACATTAGTAAAATAGTAAGAAAAAGTATGGAAAGATAAAAAATTAGTAACAATGATTGTGTTGAGGGGATTGGGGCTGTTGGTGGTGGCAATATTTTACAGGGAGAAAATGTTCATCGGTAATTTTGGCATTGAAAATTAACATTTTAAAGAAAATAGAAACAACAACACAAAAGACAAACATTAAAGTTCTGTTTAGAGGGCAACTTTTTATAATTGCAGATCTTTAGAGAGTGCCATAATGTTAGTCAGTAATTTAGCAAAATGATAGTCAATCACAGAAAAGAATACTATAACACCATTAAAAATAATGATAAAAGTCTATACTTACTGAAACGGTAGTCATGGTATATTCCGGCATGATAAAAGCTGGTTACTGTATAGCATGCATACCATGATTACACTTATTTAAAAAAGTATGGAAGAAGTTATAATGATTTGAGTGTGGTTATCTCTGGTTGTAAGATTACAAAAAGTCTTTAATTTTTTCTTTGTGCTTCTTTATGTTTTCTTTTTTTACAGTAAGAAAATACTAATTTCACAAAAGGAAAACGTATCAAAAACAAGGTTACAATACTCTCAGGAATTAAAAGATATATATGTAACACAATTTACAGTGTAGTATTGGTAGGAACACAGATCTAGAGATCACAAGAATAGAGAAGACAGCCCTAAAACAAACTAATAAAAAGACAAATATATTACCAAGAAAGCAAACAAAACAATGGGGAAGAAATTATTGAATAAGTAGTTAGGAGATAAAATCTTGTTTTTGGAGGGGGAAGAGGTTTAATTTAGACACTGAATTCACAAAATAAATTTGAATTATTAAGTTATCCATAAAAGGAAATTATAAATGAATTAGGAAGAACAGCATTAATAGGGGAACCTTCAGTCACGCATTATCGCTTTTAAAAACATTATAAAGGTTAATAAAAAGGTCTTACTTTCTATCATTCACCCAGTATGGATTCCCTCATGGCGAGTGAGGTCTGAGCGACTACCAAAGGCTTTTCCACATTCCTTACAGTCATAGGGTTTCTCGCCAGTGTGAATTCTCTGATGTCTAGTGAGGTTTGAGCCTTTATTAAAGGCCTTCCCACATTCATTACATTCATATGGTTTTTCATCTGTATGGATTCTCTGATGTTGAATAAGTTCTGAGCTCTGAATAAAAGCCTTTCCACATTCTTTACATCCATAGAGTTTCTCACCAGCATGAATTCTGTGATGATTAGTAAGTGTTGAGGCACTACTAAAGGCTTTCCCACATTCCTTACATTCATAAGGTTTCTCACCCGTATGCATTCTCTGATGCTGAATAAGCCTTGAGTGTTGAGTAAAGGCCTTCCCACATTCCTTACATTCATAAGGTTTCTCACCAGTATGAATTCTCAGATGTGGTAAAAGTTGTGAGCTCTTAGTAAAGGCCTTCCCACATACTTTACATTCATAGGGTTTCTCACCAGTATGAATTCTCTGATGATCATTAAGGTTTGAGCAATAATTAAAGGCTTTTCCACATTCCTTACATTCATAGGGCTTCTCACCAGTGTGAATTCTTTGATGTAGAGAAAAATATGAACTATATCGAAAGGCCTTGCCGCATTCCTTGCATTCATAGGGCTTTTCACCACTGTGAATTCTCTGATGTCGAGTAACAAGTGAGCCACGACTAAAGGATTTTCCACACTCCTTACATTCATAGGGCTTCTCACAGGAATGAATTCTCTGATGTTGAATAATTTGTAAGTTCTGATTAAAGGCCTTTCCACATTTCTTACATTCACAGGGTTTTTCTTCATTAATAATTTTTTGATGTGGAGTAAGAAATGTGGGCTGAATAGAAGTGGCCATGTCTTCATGGGTTAATATTACTTGACTGAAATGTCTCTTTTTTAGAGATAATATCTTGGTCTCACACATTGATTCCAGATCTGAAAGAAAATAAAAAGGCAAATATTCATTTTTCTTATTCTGGGAGAAGATAAACTTCTGAAGAAAAAATGAGAGAATTCGACTGAAAATAGTATCTGGGAAAGCAAATGTACAGACATTTCTCAAATATGGCTGTTTGTAAAAAAGCAGAGATTAAAATAAGTAATAGAGGAAACACAGGAGGGTGACTAAAGAAATAGAGGATCCTCAAATTTAGGTATGGATCAGCATCACCTGGAAATGTTGGTGAATACACCCTGCTCAGGGCCATCCTCCATATACAGTGATTCTAGTCATATATATGTGTCTATAAGCACATACACACACACACAGGTTAAGCGTTTCCTGGTAACTGAAAGGTGAGCAGTTCCAACCCACCTAGAGGCTCCATGGGAGAAAAATCTGGTGATCTACTTCCGTAAAGATTACAGCCTAGAAAACCCCAGAGGCTGTTCTGCTCTCTCACATGCAGTCAGTATGAGTAGAAAATCTACTTGACTGCACCTAACAACAACAGCACACACACACTGAGCATCATACTGTATGTTTTGCAATTTGTGGACAACTGTCAGACACACATCAAAGGACTATTAAGAGGAATAAATGTGTAGAAAAATATAAATGGAAAGGGAGGTCAGCAACTCTGTAAAATAGCTGTACTGTTGGCAAATTCACGTGGCGGGGGGAGGATAGCCTGAAGCAAGTCTAATGTCCTGGATGAAACTGATAAGAATGGTAGATAGGTAAGACTTCAGTGGAGAAAGTATGATATGTGTGGAGGATTCACTAAAAATAAGTTTGCTTTGGTATTCTGTAATACTGACTTTAGGAGAGAGAGGAATGGCTTCTTCAGGGTCATGGCAGTGAATAAGGGAGGCAGATCAAGTTTGAGACACAGAAGAGTAAGACAGGATGAAACGTACTCTGTGGGAACACCATGTAGACATGAGAGGTCAGCCCCAGTTTTATGTTTTCAGGCAGTTACTTAGTTAGCCCTCACTTCCTCAAGAGTAAACTGGGGATAATACTTAACTCATGATTGCTGGAAGGAGAGGAATTACATATGTAGATAATTTGGTGTAAGGTGCTCAGTACCTGATAGCTATTATTATGGAAGAATGTCATTGCTAAAATAAGGACACTGGGCAAATGAAATGGCTTGAAGAATCAAGCCAAAATATCTGGCCTGCCTGGCTTTGCCCTACCTAAAATCCAAATTCCTTGGTAATTACCAACAAAGGTCCCAATGACGTGGCTCCTGTCTGCCTTTCCAACCTTGTCTTACTGTCCACTTCCACGTGTTTCTTCAAATAAACCAAGTTCTCCCCTCCCTCAGAGCCTTCACAGGGATCTTCCCTTAGCCTTGAAGGCACAGGGACAATGGTGCCACTGCACCACTGTCCCTGCTAACTGCTGTGTATCACTTAGGTCTCTGCTTGAATAGCGTATCTCTAGGGAGTCTGCACCTGATCTTTAGTTGAAATTATGGTCTTCCAGTTATTATACCTCAGAGCACTCTTCTTTGTCTGTGTTTTCTTTAACAGTACTTATTATTTGTAAGGTTATCTGCATCAACCCAGTTAAGACATGAATGTCTTTTACCTTCACTGATGCATACTCAGCACTTGGCAAGATGCCTGAAACATTATCAGAAGCTCAATACATATTTGTTGAATCACTGAGGCAACAGATGAGTTTTTAGATATGTTTTCCACAAAAATAATTTTTTGAAAAATACATACTTTTATTTAAGGCATAATTTCTGTTAAAAGTGGCAGATTGAGCATATAATTTACTACTGCTCTTTCAGGAATCCATCGTAAAATTACATAAATGCTTAGTAAGGGGACGGAAAAACCCTACTAGGATGAAGGACACTTGAGAGGAGACCGCAGTCATAAAGCTCAGAGGCTGGAAAGCCAATGGACAAGTGATAAATGTCTGTTGACCAGAGAAAGCGGGACTCTAAGCCTAAGTGGGTGAATCCACAGTTCTGATTTGTGGTGCAGATCCTCACAAAGTACAAGAACTGGAAGCATGAGGCACTTCTAACAGTGGGGTGCACGGGGCATGCTGCAAGCTGAATTTAAGTTAAAAAATTGTAGAAGTGGAGACCCCAAGGTCACATCCCATGCCCCACACAGAAGGATGGTTATACATTTCCACTCTCACAGAAAACCAGAAGTCTCGAAAAATGGAACCAGAGAGAATCTGGACTCGGGAACATCAGGCAGAGCCATGGGTGTGGGTACTGAACTAAGAGCAAAGGATCAACAGAAAATGCAGATACTGAAATGACGAGACCCTATTATCTTACCCCAACTTGACCCCAAGAACACTGGTAACCAGGCTCATAACTCCAGGAGGGAAACTAAAGGACTCCTCTCAAGAGAATTCGGCCCAAAAGAAAAGGCCAACAGTTACTGACAGTGGGAAGTCGTCCATAAATTAACCCAGCCAGATCAACCTCAAGTAAACCAGCCCCACTTCCCACTACACAGAGGTTCCAGTCATTTTCCTAGTACCTCACTCTTGAAAATGAGCAGAAAGCCAGACATTTGGGGAAAGCCTCCAACATGAAAAATGGGACCAGAAGAGGATAAAGTATCTGTGAGGAAACAGAGTCCATGCAAGGAACAGAAAAAATACAATGAACAATAGCCTCAGAGAGGTAACAGAAGATCTGGTATCCATTGAACAAAAATAAGAAGCCAAATAAACACTAAGAAAACACAGAAAAAATTCTGAGATACTGAAAATACAACAGAATAAAAAATAAGTAACAGAACCAACTATTCTTGTCTAGATGGCAAATGTGCACAAACTTCTGGCTTCTTTCAACGGACCCTGGAAAAATTATAGAATTTGGATTTGCGGAACTGGCATAAACTGAAGAATTCCGGGTAGACAGAACACTGGTGCAGACCACTCTGTGTTGGAGGGTGGAGGCTATTTGCCTGGATAGATGATAGCAGGAGGAGGCAGGGAGAGGCTGGCAGTGAAGTCTGCAAGTCCCAGTCCTGCCTTTACCTGAACTGCCTTGGGACTATCGCTGCCTGTGGCTTCACCACAGAAGCTGAGGACCGACAGGTGCCTGCAGATGTCCCCTCCTTCACCTCACCTCGGGCACTACTCAACCCCCCAGGGCTGGTGGATTACAACACGGGGAGACAGCTCTTCCTGCGGAGGCTGCTGCTTTGTAAGTGTAGAAAGAGGACACCTTGATGAGAAAAGCGGCGTGTGCAGCAGCAGCAGGTGGGCGTGATCTCCGTAGCAGATCTGTGACGCTCTCCTCTCTGAGACCATCTCCTCACATTTCCTAAATCCACCTGGAGGGACAGGTCAGGGCATGGCTTTCCGCCTTTGCTCAGGCACACTACAGGCAAGATAGGAATATGGGAACACAGGCTCACAAGCCAGAAGAGGCACACACCCGAGGGGGCAACTGCTGTGAAGTCAGGCCACAGACTGCCATGATCATCCTAAGAAACAAAGAAAAGTTGTATGACGTGATCGACACCTATTTTTAGTAACTCTTGGCAAACAAAGCATTGCAGCGTAACATCTGTGACTTGATAAAAGTTACAAAAACTATAGCAAACGTAATAGGTAAGCGAAGAAACTTTAAAATATGCTCCCTGTGAGATGGGGAAAAGAATCAGATGCCCACTGTCACTGCTACCCATGGAAACAGTCTGGGAAGTCCTGGCTCCCAGTATACACAAAGAATTAAGAAGTATTAGGGCTGGAAGGGAAGGTATAAATCTAATTACATGCAGATAATATGATGATCTACCTTGAAAAACCAGCAGAATAAAAAATAAAAACTATTAGAATAAGAAAATTCAGTGAAGTTGTTGGATACAAGGTCAACTTACAAAATTAGTAATATTTCTCTACACCAGCAATACTCAACTAGAAAATTAAATATAACAATATGTATGTGTATCTCGGTCATAACAGCAACAAAATCCAGTTAAAACTCTAGAAAGTAACTCAACTAAGAATAAAAAGATCACTATGGGGAATAATTTTAAACTCTAATAAAGGATATAAAAATAATCTGAATGAATCAAGAAATGTTATGTGTTATGTGTTCCTGAAAGGGACAATTTAATATTATAGAGATAGTAATTCTCTCCAAATTAATCTATGAATTGAAAGTAATCCCAACCCAAACTCCAGTTGGATATTTTTGAATGGCTCAGTAAATTTATTCTAAAATTTTATATGGAAGAATAAAAGTACATCACAGGCTAAGTCAATCTTGGATATAAAAGCAAGAGTAAAAGAGGTGGTGTTCTTTCAGATCTTAAGAAACACCCCAAGACTTAAAAACATTCTCGTACTGCCATAAATCCAGACAAATATATCAAAGGAAGAGATCACTATATACCTATCCATGTATGAGAATTCCTTATCCAATAGAGTTGTCACTACAAATTAATGAAGAAAGCACAAAATTATTAATGAATGGTAGAAAACTGGTTTGGTATATGGGAGGTGGGGGGCCTGGATCCCTGCCTCACACCACCTGAATGCATTTACTCCAAATGGATTAAGTATATAATGTGAAAGGTCAATCTATAGTTTACAGAAGAAAATATTTATGAAATAGGCAGGCAAAGATAAAATTCCAAAAGCACAAACCTTAAGGCAAAAAACATGAATTTGCATAAAAATTAAGGATTTTGTTAAATGAAGGACACCATGGATAAATTTAATGCACAGACAATAGACCAGAAGATCTCTGCAATCAATTACAGAAAAAGTTACTGACCTCAGTAAAAAAACAAAGGTTATGAACAAGGCTAAAATGCTAGTAAGCATATAAGATGTTCGTATTAATCAGCCATTATAAATGCAAATTAAAGTAAAATGAGAGATGGCCTTTCACCCACTAAACTTGGGAAAGTAGGAAGCTGGATAGACAGGTGTGGGCAGGGATACAGATACTCTTAGGCATTTCTGGAGGGGCTGTGGACTTGTGCTACCATTCCACAGAGCTGTCTGGTACTACTTAGTCACACAGTACATACATGCTCCACTTTGGGGCAGACATCCCTGTTAAGGAAAATAATTGCAAACTTAGAAACAATGTAAAAGGATGACTACTGCATGTCCCTCCAATGTCATATCAATGTATCATCTAACAGATCCATTTGAGGATTATTGAATTCTCTAGGGAAATGTACCTTTGTTTACTATTTACTACTGTTTAGGACCCAGGCCAGGCTCTGTTAAATTTAGATGTTAATTTGAAGAAGATTGGTAACTTGCTAATGATTTGTCTGGTGAAAAAATAATCTGAAGATGACGGTTTTACTGCCCTGTAAAACAATTTTGCATCTTACTTAGTGATGTCATTCCTGCATTCTTTCCTTTGGTGAATGTATGAACTCAATCTCTCCTAGACCCTCTGAACCAGCTTCACTGTCCTCTTGGTAATGAACAAAATAATTCTTTGAAACATGTTTATCATATACTTACAAAAGAGTCATGTTTTTAACTTTTGAAGATCCCATTGAGGAGTCAACTAAGTTGTGATGCCTGGGAAGTGAACCTCACGTGCTGTGAAAGCCCGGGCATGTCTTCTTTTCTTGGCTGCCAAAGTAAATCCCAGACAGCAATAAAACTATTTTCGTTCACTCTGTACTATCTCCTTTCCTCAGTGTGTCTTCGGTTTTGTTTCTGGCCAAGTCTAGTTTTGGTTCTCGTTTGTGCAAAGCTGTAAGTTATACTGATTAGGAATCCAGTTCTTTGATGATTTCTGTTGAATGGATGGTGGAAATCTGTCCCAGTTATCTGGGGATCCGTATTGTTGGGTGAGACAGCAGAGAATGTGTTGTTTTCAAATCTTTCTTTTACATCTGTTTGTAATGTTTTGTGCCTACTGGAAAGGAGAATAAGCACTAGAGATCTCTAACAGTGAGTTCTTTGATTACTGATTAATGGACAAAGTTGCAGAGCTAAAGTTGAAAGCTGTGTGTGTCTGTAATTGTGAAAAACCTCCACCTGTCAACAGGGCGAGTGTGAAATATTTTCCTGCCTGCAGAGAGTATTAGTAAATCGGATTGTAAAGGCTCTTAAATTAAAGGAGCTCACAACAAAAGCACAAGCAACCAAAGAAAAAATAAATTGGGCTTCAACGAAATTAAAAACTTTTTGTGCCTCAAAGGACACCTTCAAAAAAGTGAACGCACAACACACAGGATTGGAGAAAATATTTGAAAATACCGAGAAATTTGAAAATTATAGCTGATAAGGCAATCACATATAGAATATATAAAGAACTATTACAACTTAATAATAAAAAGACAATCCAATTAAAAAATGGGCCAAGAACTTGAATAGACATTTCTCAAAAAAAGATATACAAATGGCCAAAAAGCACATGGAAAGATGTTCAGCATCACTGGTCCGTCAGATAGCACCGCCCACCCACGTGGCCGCTGGGTGCTGGGTGCTGGGTGCTGGGTGCTGCCGAGTAGATTCCAACTCACAGCAGTCGCATTCGACAGGGCAGAGCTGCCCCACAGGGCGTCCTGGCTGTCGTCTTTACGGAAGCAGATTCCCAGGTCTTTCCCCCGCAGAACTGTTGGGTGGGCTTGAACTGCCACCCTTTCAATTAGCAGCCAAGGGCTTAACTGTCTGGGCCACCAGGGTTCCTTCACACCTACTAGGGTGGCTAAAATAAAAAAGACAGATAATAACAAGTGCTAGCAAGGATGTGGGGAAATTGGAACCCTGGTACACTGCTGGTGGGATGTAGAATTGTGCAGACACTTTGGAAAACAGGCTGGCAGTTCCTCAAACGGTTAATGGAAAGACATCCTGTGTTCACGTATTGGACGACTTAATATTGTTAAAATGTCAATACTAAATGTAATCTATAGTCAATACAATCCCTATCAAAATTCCAACAGCCTTTTTTACAGAAATGCAAAAGCTACACGGAATTGCCAGGAGCGCCCTGACAAAATCCTTTTATTTCTCCCAGAATCCAGATTTCTGGCTGTCATGGAAGTTGGGGTAACCCACACAGGCCATTGCCCTTAGGTGTCCTTTTGAACCTTGGAAACACTGGTTCCTAAAAGCCATTTTTGAGTCAAACAATGGTCCAGATAAACTAGTAAGACCATTTTGCTTTGAGGGTTTTGCTCTTTTGAAAAATTTGGTCAGTTTCGAGAAACAGCCTCCAAAAGGTCAAACTAGGAGCTATGTTTAGGATAAATCAGTAATTATTTTAATTGTTCTTTAAGACAATGCTGTATGGAAATCCTTCCTGACCACAAATTTGTTTATTAGTTCTGTTCCCACCCCTTTTTCTATGGCAATGCTGGTAAGATTTGGTATAAAAACTTGGGAAGTTCTTCTCATCTTTGGAACATTCTGGACACTCTAGTTGGAATGTTACCCTAATTTGCAAATCGTATATTCAAGAAACTTCAATCTATTTTCTATTATTGGCTTAATGTGATTTTTGTTTTAACACCCCGAATAGCCAAAGCAATCTTGAAAAAGAACAAAGTAGAAGGAGTCACACTCTCCAGTTTTAAAATGCACTACAAAGCTACAGTAATCAAAACACTGCGGTACCAGTATAAGGATAAACATATAGACCAATGGAATAGAACTGGAAGACCAAAAATAAACCCATACATTCACAGACAACTGATTTTTGACAAGGATGCCAAGTCCATTCAGGAGGAGAAGAACAGTTTTTTTCAACAAACAGTGCTGGATTTCCACATGCAGAAGAATGAAGATGGATCCATACCTCACACCGTATTTAAAAATTAACTTAAAATAGACCAACAAAGTAAATATAAAAAAACCATAAAACTCTTAAAAGAAAACATAGAGGCAATCTTCAGGATCTTTTATTTGGCAATGGATTCTTAGATACACCACCAAAAGCAGAAGCGACAAAAGAAAAAATAGATAAACTGGAGTACATCAAAAATCAAAACTTTTGTGCATCAAAGGACATTATCATGAAAGAGAAAAGATAACCAACATGAAAGGGAAAAGGTAACCAACAGAATGGGAGAAAATATTTGCAAATTATATATCTTACATTGTTGTCATTGTTAGGTGCTCTTGATTCTGACTCATAGCAACCCTACGTGACAAAGTAGAACTGCCCCATAGGCCATAATCTTTACTGAAGCAGATTGGCAGGTCTGCCTGTGTAGCAACTGGTGGGTTCAAACTGCCGACCTTTAGCTTAGCAGCCAAGTGCTTAACCACTGCACCACCAGGGCTCCTTCATACCCACTAAAAACTAGGATGGCTAAAATACAGATAATAACAAGTGTTGACAAGGATGTGGAGAAACTGGGCCCATCTTATATGGGTCTAGAATCCAGGATATATAAAGAACACTAAAACTCAAAAACAGAAATGACCCAATTTAAAAATGGACAAAAGACTTGAAGTTCTCCAAAAAAGACACACAAATGGCCAAGAAACACATGAAAAGATGCTCAACATTAGGGTTATCCAAATTTAATGAACAAGTTACAGGTAATTCTGATTCACAGTGACCCCAAGTGTGCTGGGTAGAACTGCACGCCATAGGGTTTTCAAAGCTGTGACCTTTTGGAAGCAGATCACTAGGCCTTACTTCTGAGGCACATCTGGGTGAGTCTGAACCACCAACCTTTTGGTTAGTAGTACAGCCCTTAACTATTTGCACCACCGGAACTCCAAATCAAAACCACAATGAGATACCACTTCATAGGATGGCTATCATTAAAAAACAAAAAATAGCAAGTGTTGTGGAGGCTGTGGATAAACTGGAACCTTTGTACACTGCTGGTGGGAATGTACAATGGTTGAGCTGCTATAGAAAAGTTTGGCAGTTCCTCAAAAAACTAAACATGGAATTACCATATGACTCTGCCATCCCACTCCTGGATATGTAACCAAAGACTTTAAGACAGGTACTCAAACAACTACATGTACATGCATGTTCATAGAAACACTACTCAAAATAGGCACAAGGTGGAAATAGCCCAAATGGGCATCAACAGATGAATGGATAAAGAAATTCATGGATAGAAAGTATTATTCAGCAGCAAAAGGAAACGAAGTACTGTTACATGCTACAATGTGGAGAGATGTCCAAAACATTATGCCGAGTGAAAGAAGTTAGACATGAAAGGTCACATATTGTATGATTCCATTTATACGAAATATTCAGAATAGATAAACCCATAGACAGAATACAGAGTATTTGTTACCAGGGGCTGGGGAAGGGGAGAAACTGTTTAACCAGTAAGGTGTTTTGGAGTGATTGAAATGTTTTGGAACTAGACGGTGGTGATGGTTACACAGGATTGTGAAAATACTAAAATACCACTGAATTGTTCACTTTAAAATGGTTAATTTCATGAGACTTTCACCTCAATAGTTTAATTGTGTTGCTCTGTAGTGTGTCTGATTAAACATAATACCTAAGATTCTTAGTTTAACTTTAAGACCTTGGACTATTAAATAAGAATAATTAATAAAACACTAAAATCTTGGTCCCAAAGCATCATTTTTATGTGTAATCACTAATATACACGCCTCGTTATTTTTCATGTTAGAGTGACTATACCTTTGGGTAATGTAAACAAACACATTCATTTTTGTCCATTTATAAGGTTTAAAAGGGATGTGGGTGGCTGTGGGGGGTAATATCACAGAATTGAAGCTTTGTTACTCTGTTTCGGATTATAATTAATATTAGTAGCTGAGGCTATCTGGGAATAATGGTAGCAGAGATATAATGGATGTGTTTTTGTTATGAAGAAAAAAAGGTAATAGTTTTTTTCTTTAAAACTGTTGTTGTGTCAGCTGCCATCAAATAAGCTTCAATTCATGGTGACCCATGTACAACAGAAAAAAACGTTGCTCAGTTCTGCGCCATCTTCACAATTGTTGGTATGCTTGAATCCACTGTGTATTCTGAGTGCCTTCCAACTTAGGGGCTCATCTTCCAGCACAGTATCAGGTAATATTCTGTTGTGATCCAGTGGGTCTTCATTGGTTAATTTTGGGGTCTTCGTTGGTTAATTTTGGGAAGTAGATTGCCATGCTGTTTTAGTCTGGAAGCTCTGATGAAACCCGCCCACCACAGGTAACCCTGCTTTCATAGCATCATAGCAACACATACATGCAAGCCACCAGAGTACGACGAACTGACACACAGGTGGTAGTCTTAGAAAACTGGTTATTCCAAACGAAAAGAGAGAGTTTAGGTATAAATGACATATCAATTTCAATGGGTTTATTCTCAATCTAGGGTTTGGTCTTGGGAAGAACTATTAAAACAGTCTTAAATGACTCTTATTTAGCAAAGATATCAAAATAGAAACTATGAACTACAGTAAATGTGAGAGTAATACATGTTAGCAATGAGATGTATGTTAAGAAGCTACCAAAGGAAAGTTATAAAAATATGTATATAACTAGAATATGAACTGTGAATATTGATATAACCAAGAAATACATGGCAGTTGTACAAACCCAGCCTCAACTACCAGGACAAGACATCAAGAGATACTTTTACATTTAATATATCATAAAATTACAAAATATACTGTTCAAAATATGAAGTTAATTACTAGAAGTATCAAGCTAACAGCTGAAATGATTTTATTCTGATAAGCGGGACTAGGGTGGTGGCAAAGGAAATGCACAGATGAAAAAAGAGACTGCTTTTTCTCAATATAAGCTTTTATTTTATTTTATTTTATTGTGGTAAAATATATATATAATGTAAAATTTGCCATTTTAATCATTTTTAAGTGTACAACTCAAAAACATTAATGTAAGCTTGTTAATACTATACAAGTTTTAACTTGATGGAAAGAAAAAATTAATAATAAACAGACCACGAGTAAGCAGTAAGGTACGAGGCCAAAGGGAGACAGAGTAGAGGGTAAATTAGCCACCTGGTAGGGAGGAAAAGTAGTAAAAGAGAAATAAAGGCTTCAGAGCAGCTAAGGTACGCTGCCGGCAGGGAGAGTGAAGAGTTGCAAGCTCCTGCCTAGGTTCCTGGAGTTCTGTTAGATCCAGAATTGCTTCTCGATCTCAGTAGAGACATGGATATTCTATATTCATCTCTACAGGTGATGATGTCCACTCCCAAGGCTCCAGCTACTACTTCTACTTGAATCAATTCCACTTCTATATTTGACTGGTTTACAACTTTCCTTTTACGTTCCTACTTGAAATTCTGAAGATTCTACTTTGTGGAAACTATTTACAGAAATGTTCTAGCTCCCCCACTGGACAATGAGTCTGTGAATAAGCCTACATATTTTATAAACTATGTAGCACAGCAGTGGGGTTTTTTTTTTTATGTAGCACCCAGCAGACTACCTGCACAAATTTAAAAAATTCAATGTTTTTACAAGATTTAATATTTAATGATGTTAAGTCTCCCCAAACTGATCTACAAACGCATTTCAACCTCGGTAGCAGGAGTAATTTTTTGTGTAAATGTTAATTTAAAAAAAACCCACTTATTCTAAAATGCATATGAAAATACAAATCCAAGTTTTTAAGAAAAGAGCAGAACTTGCTCTACCAGACATCAAGACTGATTACGTGCTGCAGTACATAGTACATTCAAGGGATTTCCGGGCTGATCAAGGGAAAAAATATGACTTCAGGATGGCAGTGTTACAAAACAAGCTATTTACTGAGGCCGACGTTGAGTACTGCGTGCGTGCGGGGGCAGTCCCTTGAGTCCCTTGCTGCAGGACAGCCTCCACAGGCCAGCCGCATGGAGGGACCACTGGAACGGGAAGAGGGCAAGGGAACTCCAGGGGGAGAGTAAAAGCAGAGAGAGCTTACATTAGCAGCAAGACTGAGTCTCTGGGTCAGAGAGCTTTGAAGAGCAGCAGTGGCCTAGGGTCTCTACAGTTTATCTTCTTTGTGGTTGGCAGATGCTAGGTACAGCTTCACACCCAAAAACCGCTGCCAGCTTCACAAGGTATGCAAAATACCCTGGCTGTAAATGGCTACAAATATACTTATTTGGACTGTTTTTCAAAACAACTGGGTGTGTAAAATTTGAGTTGGGTAATGGAGGGCTTTTCGGCCAATGAACCCCAGCTCGCTGCTATGCAGAAATAACCTGGGGGCTACCACACAGAGGCTGTATTGGCTCATTTACATAACACAGGTTTAAGATAGTGTGGTACTGGAACAAAGATAGACAAAAAAGGTAATGAAACAGAACAGAGTCCAGAGACAGACTCACAAATATAAGAACACTTCATTTATGGCAAAGATGGCTCTACAGAGAGTGGGGGAAAAAACAGTCTTTTCAATAAGCAGAGCTGGGTCAATGAGACATCCACATGGAAAAAAATGAAACTTCACCTCACACCACTCACACCACACACAGGTATCAATTCCAGGGAACTGCAGATCTAAATGTAAAAGGTAAAACAATAAAGCTACTATAATCTAACATGGGGAGTATCTCCATGACCGGGGTGGACAACGATTTCCTGTGCGGGACACGAACACCACCTATTACAAAGGAAAAGAAGCCCTGGTGGCACTGTGGTTACGTAAACCAAGAGGGCGGCAACTCACATCCACCAGCCGCAACCTGGCAACTCTATGGGGCAGTTTTACTCTGTCCTATAGGTTGCTATGAGTTGGAATCCACTTGATGGCAACAGGCTTGTTTTTAATAAAGTAAAAAATAGATAACCTTGGCTACATTAAAATAAACTTCTGTTCATCAAAGGACACTATTAAGAATGTAAAAAGGTAAACTACAAAGTGGTAGAAGATATTTACATCACCTGTAACCAATAAAGGGCTCAATTTAAAGAATATATAAAGAACTTCTTCAAATCAACCCAACAAATTTAGCCAAGAAACTTAAACAAGCACATCACAGAAAAGCATATTCAAATGACAATAAACATGAACAGTGGCTCAGCCTCAGTGACACAGTACTACTACTACTACTACTACTACTACACACACACACACACACACACACACACCCAGAATGGCTAAAATTAAAAGGTCCGGCAATACCAAGAATTAGTAATGGCAACTCTCGTACTGCTGGTGGACGTGTAAATTGGTACCGTCACTTTGGAAAACCAGTATTCTCTACTAAAGTTGACCTACACATATCCTATTACCCAGTAATCCACCCCTAGGTATGTCCAACAGAAATCTGTAAATACGTTCACCAAGAGGTATGTACAAGAACGTTCCCAGCAGCATTATGTTCCCAAAAAAACCAAACCCAGTGTCGTCGAGTCGATTCCGACTCATAGCGACCCTGTAGAACACAGTAGAACCGCCCCATAGAGTTTCCAAGGAGCGCCTGGCGGATTCGAACTGCGGACCCTTTGGTTCGCAGCCGTAGCACTTAACCACTACGCCACCAGAATTTCCTAGCATTATGTACACTAGATAAAAATTGGGAACAACTCAATGTTAATAGCAGAAAGGACGCGTAATTTATTATATACATAAAATGGAATGCAACACAGAAATGGGAATGAACTAACATCAGGTATATGCAACCCCACGAGTGGATCGTACAAGCATAATGTTGAACAAAAAAAGCCACAAGCAAAAGAATATATACTGTACGATTTCATTTATATAACGTTCAAGAACAGGCAAAACTAATCCATGGTGTCAGAGGTCAGGACAGTTATTCTGGGGGAGGACAAAGTGGTTATTTTCTGGGAGGGGCACAGAGGGGTCATGAGTTGTAAAGTTCTGTTTCTCGTCATGAGCAGTGGTTACCTGAGCGCATTCACTTTGCATAATTTATTGCACTGTTCAATCATAATTGTGTAGTTTTCTAATGTATGTTACATTTGAATTTTTTTTTTTAAGTGAAAATTAATCAAATGTTGGATAAAGGAAAGGAGGAACTGCTAAATCTAGGATGAACTGGTCAAAGAAGTTAACAAATAACTGGGAAGTAACTAAAGGAAAAACCGGTGCAGGGAGAGAAAAAGAGAACACACACACATTTACACACAGGCAGTTCTTTTGGGGAGAGGGGGTAGAAGTATCTACTTTTATACAAGTCTAAATACAGCAAATGCTAAGAAGGAATGAAATCTCAGATGCAGAGAGAACAGCTGCCTTGGATATGAAGAAGGCAGGCACTCGCTATGCCGAAATGCAAAGGAAGGACAAGAGAAAAACAGCTTGAAATCTCACAGGAAAGAGGCCGAGGGCCTCCGAGGGGAGCTCCTGGATAACATCTCAGAGGTGCTATCCCCTAAGCGCCCTGCTTCCTGCACCATTATCCCTCACTTACCTGAACACAAGCCTCTTGTCAGTTCTCTGTCAACCATCCAAGGCTCTTTTCCTTGTTCCAATAAGGAGATCACAGCTGGTTTAGAATTGGAAAGTCCTGCTCGCAAGAAAGACATGGGACATTGTTATGCTGTGGGTGTCCTCCCAGAAATGAGATCCACTCCCTTGATGATCAAGGAAAAGATGCCACTACAGGAAGGACCAGAGAAAGATGGCAAAGGTAAAGCTTCAGCTGCAGCCCACCGGAGCTGCCCGTCAACAACACTTCCATTCCATTCCTTTGGGAACAGGCAGCAGAAATCTAGCAGGCTACTGGAAACGAGGAATTCACAATGATGTTCCTGAGGGCAGACTACATTCTAGGGGACAGTTATCCTTACCCACTGAAACCAGGTTGCTGTAATTCTCCAACATCACCTCTCTGTACAAATCCATCTGAGCAGGGGCCAGGCATTCCCATTCCTCCAGAGAGAAGTCTACGAACACATCCCTGAACATCGTTAACCCCTGAAACAACAGACACACTTTCAGGATGGAAGGAGAGAAGAAAAAGGTGGTATTAGAGGACGCGGCGGAGGGCTCTGCACAAAACAGATTAGGGAGCGACCTGGAGGGGCTGGAACCCTGTTATATCAGTAGGAGACTTATCTCTTGGAAACAGAGGGCAATGTCTAGGAATGTACAAATGGACTCTTCCAATGAGACGAAACAGCAAGCACCCGGCTTAATGCCTGGCGCGTAGTAAAGTCCTCATACATGTGAGTTCCTTCTTCCTTCCCTTTTTCCTTTTAAGATCCAAGGGAGGGAAAAACGCGATGGACTTTAAAAAACATCTCGCAGTATATTTTAGGGTGGAATTTCAGTATATCGGGGAAAAAGAAAACTTTCTAAAAGCTTACAGAAGGAAAATGCGGTTCAAAAAAAATTTAGGAATCAAAGGCAACGGACTTCTCAACAGAACCATCTGGAATAAGGACAAAGCAAAGCAATTTCATAAAACTATGAAGGAACCTGAAATCTGGCCTAGAATTCTAAACCCAGTCAAATTACCAAGCTAGCATGAAGACTAAATCAAGACATTTCTAGATCTGTAAAAAGGATAAAATTATCTCCCACGCAGCTTTTCTTAGGAAGCTACCAGACTGACTATATGCTCCATCAAAACTAGGTGTTATGTTCAGACACAGGATCCTAAGTCTCTTATTACTTTCACTAGTTTTTGGTCTACAAGATGTCAAAATGTGCCTGTCAGTTTTGTTGAAAGTCCCCCAAAGAGAGTGCAAACAATAGGTGCCAAGTACCATATATTCCAAAATGAGGATGGGGACCATCTACGCAGCACTTGCAAAGCTGGTGACTAAAAATTGGTTTTGTGACCCTTAGTTCAATACCTACCTCAAGGGTATTTCATAGGTTGGCAGGTCCGAGAACAAAGGCTGTCTTTAGGTGAGACGTCTACTTCCGTAAAGCTGTTAGTGTGTAGCGCATTCCTGTCCCATTGGAGAAACGAGGGTGCTTGTCCCTCACCTTAGGCCAAGCAAGATTCCAGAGCCCAAAGTCGAACAGTGAGATTCTTTGAAAGAACTCTGCTGTTTACCCTGGAGTTTAAGGGCACAGAGACTGGTACCTATTTCCCTCCTTGGACCAGACGTGGATGTGGACCCCATGAAGGGACACTGTGACCCCAACAAAGGAGCTGATCACAGGATGCCCAAAGACAGGTACTGTAGGCAGTCACTGTCAAGACGGGTGCCGCCCAATCACAGGAAGTGCAGTTAGAGGTTCCCAGCAGCGGCTTCTCTGAGAAAGTCACAGAAGCACACCGTGAGAAAAGGAGGCAATGCTGAACGCCCAACAGGCGAGGGAAGCCGGCGCCAAACAACAGAGCAGTCACGTCAGACTTCCCTTCTCCTTACCACCTCTTCCCTACCCTGTTCCAATCCCACAGGAGCCGGACACTGCCTGGTGAGCGGGAGAGGACAAGTTCAGGGTGAGGAAAAAGAAAAGCTTGGAATGTCCCCGCTGTTACACTGCCAGCATCTAGCCTGAAGCAAGCCTAAGTGCAGAGGGGCTTTAAATAAAGCTTACACATTATGACACTGACGGAGGTACTGTAATCACTAAAGTGACACAGATCTTGTAACTGAGAATGACCAAGGGATACCAAAGAGTGTTCAGAACAATTACAGGGCCTGTGCTAGTTTTCCTTCAGGGCAGCAAAATTATTAGCCCACAGAGAAGGAGAAGGCTGAGTGTGGAAATTTTGGGAAAATAATTGCTTGCTTCCTATGGAGTCCTGCGTATTTCACAGTGCTGGTTATAAACTGGCTTGGTGTTCCAGTACAAAGTCACACCATCTGCAGAAAGTGATAATCTTGCATCTTCTTTTCTAATTTTTAACCTCTCTGTTTTTTCCTCTTGCCTCACTGCTTTGGTTAAAACCAATGATACAACGATAAACACTGATGACGGTGCATATCCTGGTGTTTTTTCTGCTTTTACTGGGGATGATTCAAATATTTCCTGATTAAACATTAGGTTACCTTCTGAGAACAAAATTCATCTTACCCCTTTTAAAATTTCTTTCCTGCACAGTATACTGCCTCTCTAGAGTTGTTCCCATTAGCATTAGACACTAATCTTCACCGCAGAGACGGTGGAGGGGGAGAGGGGAACGGACACCCTGGTCTTTGGCACAGGAGATGGACTGGGAAGACACGATCCTTTTCTACAGAAATTCAGATACAAAGGCCTTAAACTCAATAGACTGACTCTTAACCTAATGTTCTCTGCATCTGTACCAAACACCCACGTTTGTTTTGAGAGCAAGCCCACGCAGAGTACCAATTTCATACCTGGAGAAATGCTAGCTCTATTTTCAGTACTCTACCCCCGTACCCTGCAACGTTCAGATAAGATAATCGTAAGGTAAATGACAGCCGCAAGATTTAGCAAGTTCCCCACGATTATAAGTGTTGTAACACAAACTGAATGAAGATGTTTACTACCATTTGGGGGAAGTATCCAAAAACTTCCAGCAGCCTGTCATCCTGACAGGCCCCTCCTGAGGTAAGTGGCCCCTGCTAAGATGAGGCGTGGTTCTTTTGCTTAATATTGCTTTGGTTTGAACTATAAATATCAACTCTAAATAGCAAAAAGAGATTAAGAAACAAAAAAGGAAAGAATGAGAATTTCTAACCAGTGTTTTAGAGCCTGAAAAGAAGAGAGAATGAGGCAGGAGCAATATTTGAAGACAGAATGGCTATCAGTGTACAAATTCAAGAACTCCTACGAATCCCAAGCAGATAAATAATAGAAAATGTTAAAAACTGCCAGAGGAAGAAAAGACAGATTATCTTCAAAGGGAGGAACTATAGTAACCAAGACCAGGTGGTGCTGGCACAGGGACATACGGCAGACAGATGGACGCGTACAGCGCTCACGGACAGACCCACGCACGTGTGAACACGGCATACATCTGCAGGGCAATCGGAACATATTAGCCTCTCCGATAGAAACCTGACCCTGCCTCACCATACACAAAAGCCAAGTACAGGTGAGCTAAATACCTAAATGAGAAAGGCAAAACTTACACCTTTAAGCATAAATATCGGAGAATATCTGCAGGACCTTGGGACAGAAAAGGATTTCTTAAAGAAGATACAAAAAGCTCTAACCACGAAGGAAAACAAATTGATAGATGTGACTATGTTAAAATGAGGACTTCTGTTCATAAACCCATCTGAAAAAGTGATAAAACAGTCTAAATAGTAGGAAAACATAATCAATAAAAGATTCATACCCAAATTGTATAAAGAACTCCTACAAATCAATAAGAGAGAACCCAAGAGAAAAACAGGTGAAAGGCTTCAACAGTGTGGTGCAATGGATTGCATAATGTGGGCTTTCTAGCTATTGTCTTGGTGACTCACATATGATGGTTGAGAGGCAGGAAGGGAGGATCTCACCAACTTCAGGGAAGAAAAGCCAGGAGTGGAGCGTACCCTTTGGACCCAGAATTCCTGTACGGAGAATTCCAGGAGAGACAGAGAGAGCTGTAACACTGAAGTAGCAAGCAGTGGTGGCAGAGAAATAGCAGCGATAGTGGCAGGAGATGGCATGATGGGCCAGGAGCCCACACAGCAAGAAAGCTGAGTGCCTTCAGGCCAAGGCTTACTGGCAGAGTGGGGTGCCTTGGGGCACTTATTGGCAGAGCTGAAAGAGCTTCTTAACAATTGCCCAAGCAAGGCAGAGGCCTGGCTGATGGGCCAAGGGCCAGAGAGAGGCCTGCCTGCAGGCATAGCTGAGAAGAGGCTGTCTTCATGGAAGAACCATATCCTGAGTCATTCCTGAACCTGAATTGTATATAACCTGTTACTTCCCTAATAAACCCCGTAACTGTGAGTATGGTCTATGAGTTCTGTGTGGTCATTGCAACGAATTATCAATCCCAGCAGAGCAGCAGAGTGCCGTGGGAGGGAAGATTGGTGTCGGAATTGGTAAAAGGTTGGAAAGAGAAGGTATGTCTGACCTCCGCCTCACAGGAACCAGCCCTGGGCTGTTGATGTGGAGTCTCCTTCCCCCTTGTGAAGTTAGAGGAGGTCAGATGCCTCTGCCATGCCATTTTTATGAACAGGCATGTCAAAAAAGAAAAAACTAATGACCAATAAATATTTGCAACGGTGTTCAATTTCATAGTTAATCATGAAAGTCCAAACTAAAACACACACAGTGCATCCTCACTACCTGCAAATTGTGTATTTGTGAAACAGAGATCCTGCTCACTAAAACTTATCGGCAGCCCCAAAATCAACGCTCACAGTGCTTTTACAGCTATTCACAAATGTGTGCAGGGCAACAAAAAACGTGAATTGCCCGATGCACACATTCCCAGCTGACGCTGACCAAGGCAATGCTGTCTTCCCGTTCCAGCTCTCATACTGTGAACGAGTGTCCTTTTCACAGTGAATTTAGTGCCGTGGTTTTCACATTTTTGTTGATGATTTTGCTACTTAAAATGGCTCCCAAGTATAGTGGTCCAGTGCTACCTCGTTTCCTAAGCACGAGAAGGCTGGCATGTGCCTTAGGAAAAAGCGCATGTCTCAGACAAGCCCGTCCAGTCATGAGTTACAGTGCTGTTGCCCGTAAGTGAACAATATTTACGGAAAGGAAAACACACATAAAACAGGTGTGTACTGAGCAGTTGATGAAAATATTATGACCAGAGGCTGGGGCAATGGTTCAGAATCTGCAAATTAAGTAACGTAACAACCTCGAATGAGAACTGACTCTGTGTGTGTGTGTGTGTGTGTGTGTGTGTGTGTCGTGTGTGTGTGTGCGTATTCATGCATGTACATGAGTGTGTGGGTGTATAAATCATTAGTTGCCCACCACATGTGGCAAAAATTTAAAGTCCGGGTACTACTGATTTGAGTTTATTTATGAGACTCCCTTTGTGGTTATGTGCTAAATTACAGGTATATGCATTATATACTTTTCTGCATGTACGCTGTATTACGCCACAAAGTTAGCAATCATAGCCCATTCATCCAAAGAAATAATACATATCTTTGAAGAAAAGTATTTACAAAGACCATTGGATGACCAAAACCAAAAACCAAATCCATTGCCGTCGAGTTGATTTTGACGCATAGCGACCCTATAGGACAGAGTGGAGCTGCCCCACAGTTTCCAAGGAGCGCCTAGCAGATTCGAACTGCTGACCTTTTGGTTAGCAGCCATAGCACTTAACCACTACACCACCAGGGTTTCCACTGGATGACACAGGAGAATACTTACAATACCTTTTAGTGAAAAGGTATGCTATGGAACAATAAATGGAGCATAATTTAATTTTGGAAAAATAATGGTAACACATCAATATTAACACCGGTTATTTCTGAATGGTTAAATTTTATCTACTTTTTCATGCTAATTCTGTGTTTTCAAAATCTTTATATTAATCATGATTTGAAATTATAATAAATAACTGTATTTAAAAAGATGAGAACTGAGAATGCAACACACAGAAGTAGGGCCGTTATCCAAATAGTGAACATTAGGTATATGGGGGGTACTGAGATCTAATACCAGGCCTAACTATCCTTCTCTCCAATGGGAAAATTATAAGGATTTACACTCAAACCCCGAAGAAAGATGTGGCAGTCTGCTTCCATAGATATTTCAGCCTTGGAAACCCTATGGAGTAGTTCTACTCGGTCCTATAGGGTCACTATGAGTAGGAATCAACTCAATGGCAATGGATTTGATTTGGGTATAATCAAGCCATGGTGTTTTCAGTCACCTTAGATGCACGCGAAAGCTGGACAGTGAATAAAGAAGACCAAAGAAGAACTGATGTCTTTGAATTACGGTGTTGGCGAAGAATATTGAATATACTGTGGACTGTCAGTACAATGAACCAATCTGTCTTGGAAAAAGTTCGTCTGACGTACTTGGGACATGTTATCAAGAGGGACCAGTCCCGGGAGAAGGACGTCATGCTTGGTAAAGCAGAGGGTTAGCAAAAAAGAGGAAGCCCCTCAATAAGATGGACTGATAACAGCGGCTGCAACGATGGGTTCAACCATAGCAATGATTTTGAGGATAGCACAGGACCAGGCAGTGTTTCATTCTGTTGTACATATGGTCACTATGAGTTGGAACTGACTGTATAGCACCTAACAACAACGAAAATGAGGAGTCCCTGGTGGCACAAATGGTTAAGTGCTCAGCTACTAACTGAAAGGTTGGCAGTTTGAATCCACTCAGAGGCTCCTCGGAAGAAAGGCCTGGTGATCTACTTCCAAAAGATCACACACACAAAAAAAAGATCACAGACATTGAAAATCCTGGGGAGCACAGACCTACTCTGAGTTGCATGGGGTCGCCATGAGTTAGAAATTATGTCAGAACGGGTTTGGTTTGGTTTTAGTTATAATCAAATTACACATCCTTTTAAGCAAGAATTTTCAGAAGCAAAGCAGAGGAAACTCGACCACACCTTGGCCACTGCTTGCAGAAGTTCATCATGCATTCTTCCCTCCACTTCTGGGCCTCACCTAGAAAGGGCAGAACTGGGGGAGGAGAAAATAACTGTGCTTGTGGTGTCCAAACTGGTCAGGTTAGAGGTCACCCCCTCACAGCCCCCCATCACCCACCACACATACGGTCAGGAGGTCAGAGGGGAGAGAAGCATGGTGCCCAGTCCAGTGTCTCAGGGCAAGGATGAGGTCACTGCTGTTCAGGGCCAGAATCTGGTCACCACTCAAGGTATCCTGGGACAGTGTTCTGTAGTCAAAACCACGCAGGTGGCAGAAACCTCGTACCCCCAGACACAGTGCCACGTACATACAGGGACCAAGTCAAAACCAAACCCATTGCCACTGGGTTGATTCCGACTCACAGCGACCCTACAGGACAGAGTAGAATTGTCCCATATGGTTTCCAAGGCTGTAAATTTTTTTTTTAATCTTTAGGTAAAGCAGACTGCCACATCTTTCTCCCGAGGAGCGGCTGGTGGGTTCCAACTGCCGACCTTGTGCTTGGCAGCTGAGTGTTTTAACCACTGCGGCACATACAGGCACAGTCACACTTAAACCAAGGGGACACGTATAGCTACACCCACACATACAGCGCCACATGGGGTCCCACAGTTACAACCCACACCCACCACGGGACGGAGAGTCACATCCGCGTAGCCGCAGGCTCCCCGCGATGTCGCACACAATCACGCCCTATTCAAGGGACACAGAGTGACAACCCCACAATGACAGGGATCCCACACCTGCACTGAAGCCCGCAGTGTCACAATGTTCCACACAACCTCTCCTTCTTAGGCCACTCCGCCCGCACAGGTCCGAGACCCGCGGCCCAAGGTCAGTACCATCCTCCGGACTCCTCACCTCGGACCTTCCAGGGTCGGCACCTGCGGAGACGAACCGGTTCCGCCCCGATTGCTCACTTCACAAATCTAACTGTCCCGCCAGGCATGACGCAAATTCCTGCAAAAAGAAAGTCCGCCACCGGGTCCTCTGGGAAATGTGGTCCACAGCAGGACTCACACCGGCAACATGGCGTCCGGCCTCTCGGCGCCTGGCCTGGGCCAACCCAACGTTACCGCTCCCGCACCTCTCAGCGTCGCGGAGTCTCCGTCGTGCCATCGGCGCGCGCGGGCCCGAGCGTCCTCCGCGGACCTCGCTCACGCGCTCCCCACTGGTTCACGCGGCCTGCGTCCTGGCCGGAAGTTCGGTGGCCGCGGGGCCTTCTGGGAGATGTAGTTCTGCGCGGCCCCGGCGGCCGGGAGGCGGGTGCGGAGGAGGGTCCGCGGTGCCGCGCTCGGCCCGGGCCTACCTACGGGTCGCCTTCGCCCGAGCTCCCAGAAGCTGTGCGCGGGAGGCGTTTCCCGCAGGTGACGCTGCCGCCTTCTCGCAGCGGGGCGTGGAGGTGGGGCCGGAGCGGCCTGGATGGCGAGCCGCGGGCGGCCGACGGGGCGGAGCCTCTGGGGAGTCCGGCGAGTGTCCGGGGTAGCGGCGCCGCGGAGCTGGGCGCGGGCGCTCAGCCTGGGAGTCCGCGCCTAAGGAGTGGTGGGAGCTGTTGGAGCAAGACGCTGGGGGAGATGGTGTGTCTGTGTGTGTGTGAGAGGTTGTGTGTGTGTGAGAGATTGTGTGTGTGAGAGAGAGATCGTGACCCTGCGTGTGTGATTGTGATGACACGTGTAATGGGCTGTCTGAGTGTGGTGCTGGCAGGAGCAACTGTAGTGGTTTAAGTGGCTGTGATACGTGTGTGAGAATGGTGGTGTGTGTGGCTGGATGTGTGTGTGGTGGCGTAATTATGGTCTGTGTGATTGTGATGATACGTGTTTGTGTGTATGATGATGAAGTGTGTGGTGGGGTGTGCGTGATCAGGATGAAGGATGTGGTGGTGTGTGTGAGAGAGAACGAGCTGAGAGTTTGGTGAGGTGTGTGTGATCATGATGTGTGTGGTTCTTGTTTAACCTGACTTCTCTGTAGCATGTCACAGAGTTTGTAACTGCTTCAAAAAAAAGCATTTCTGTGTTTGGTTTCTAGTGGTTCGCCCTCTGCATTGGCTACTCCTTTTCAGTCTCCTTTCCAGGCTCATCATTATCTCATCATGGTATAGCTTGCTTCTTTTCTAGGGTGGGTTCAGATCTGCCCCACATGAGTCTTTCCTGGGGCTCTGGCTAAAGGGACAGTGGTTACCAGGGCATGATCTTCTCATAAGGAACCTGGTGGCACAGTGGTTAAAGCACTCTGCTGCTTACGGAAAGGTGGGAGGTTGGAACCCACCAGCCCCTGTGCAAGAGAAAGATGTGCCAGTCTGTTTCTGGAAAGGCTTACAGCCTTGGAAACCCTATGGGGCAGTTCTGCCCTGTCCTGTAGGGTCGCTATGAGTTGGAATTGGCAGTGGGTGGATCTTCTACTGGTGGATCACCAAAGCGCAAGACCACAAAACAAATCATGCAAACACCGTTAGAACCTGTGCTCCCAGGTATACAGATATTAGCCCAAGCACATCATGTGCCTAAGCTTAACATCAGCAGGATGGGAAAACACACACAGCAGGAGGGCGTGGCAAATAGCGTGAATGTACAATCCTATCACAAGTGAAGCATTGGGACCAGGCCGTGCAACGCTTAAGCACTTGGCTGCTAACTGAAAGGTGGTCAGTTTGAATCCACCAGCTGGAAACCCTATGGGGGCAGTTTTCTACTCTGCCTTATAGGGTCACTATGATTAAGAATCGACGGGTTTTATTAGGAATGAAGAATTAGGACCATTATTCCAGTCTACCACATTAAGAAACATGCCAATTTATCCTGGTGCATGCTTTTTAGTACAAGTTCTCTTTTGTCTAATAGTATTGTTTATGAGGTTTTGTTGTTATTGTATTTTCCAGAAATTTAATTTTCTAACCTCTTTATCTCGACTCGACGGCACCGGGTTTTTTAACCTCTTTATGTCTTTGTTTCAGGTCTCTCTCTTGTAAAGAGCATGTTGCTCGGCTTTTTTCCATTTCATCCTGTTTGACTGATACTTTAATAGGTGAGCTTAATTCAGTTACCTTTATTGTGATTACTGATATGTATTAGCTTGTTTTTACTTCTTCTTTTTGTCCTATACCTTTTTTAATTGTGCAGGCTTAGCTTATCCCTTTTTTTCTCTCCACTGATTTGGAAATTGCTAATTCTATTCCTATTCTTACCCTTGAATTTTTAACATGCGTACTTAAGGAAACCCATACTGAAAAAAGACTTTAGGACTCTTTAACTCCAAACTATTCACCCATTTCTGTTATTATTGTGTTTTACTTCTAATTTTTAATACCCCAAATTAGTAGTAGTTTATTTGTTCAACATATATATTTTTGACAGCCTGTTATCAGTAGGAAAAACAGACAGAGAAGAATCCCTGTTTTCATGAAGTTTATATGGGGGGAGGGTTGACAGATAATATGTATGATAAATTATGTACGGTAGTTAGTTAGAAGGTGGTCATTGTTACTAAAAAAAAAAACTAGGAGTATATTCCATTTATATTAAAAAATTTTTTTCTAGGCATTCTCCTCCCCCCCCTTCAGCTCCTGGCAGCCACTAATAAACTTTTGTCTGAGGCATTGGCCTATTCTAGGTATTTCATCGAAGCGGAATCACGCAATATTTGTCCTTTTGTGTCTGGCTTATTTCACTCAGGATAACGTTTTCAAGGTTCATCCATGTAATGGCATGTATCAGCACTTCGTTTCTCTTTATGGCTGAATAATCATCTGTTGTACGTATACGCCATATTTTGTTCTTCCATTCATCTGCTGATGGACACTTGGGTTGTTCCCACATTTTAGGCCCTGAATTTTTTGTGGTGAAAAATAAATCAGTTATTTTAATATGTCGTTAGAATCATGACTGCTTTCCATTCTTTCATATAATTGTTCCAAAATGCCTACCTGTAACCAGTTTCAATTAAAGTTTTTTCCCAAACTCTTCATTATCAAAATATCACCTTAAAGAGCATCTTAACCCTTGCTGGGATTGTATTTAATCTATACTACTACGTACTTAGGTTAAGTTTCCAGGAGTAAAATAGCAAGAGCCTAGGAGAATACTATATTGCCAGTGAATTCTTCGGGCACCCTCTGCTTTGCCCTCCAGCTATCCCCATCAGACCCTTTGTGATTAAGTCTGTCATGTTCGTGTCAGCATCTCCATAGCCCGGTGCTGGTTAACGTTTCTCATGACTCTTTAAGGGTCGTTCATCCACAGGGGGCCATACAGCCAGCCGCCCAGTGCTGAAGATTTCCGTCTTTGTTTCTCTGCAGCTCTGAAACAAGTCTCTTTTATTTCTCTCCCCTCAGCTTGGCGTCCGCAGGACTGTGCCCTTTCCAGGGAAGAGGAGGATATGACCAGGTCTCATGTACGTTTTAAGCACGTTATTTATTTCCTGCCTTATTTTGCAATGTTGTAGTGGGTTACCAAGGTCCACTTAGTAAAATGGGAGAAAAACAATAGATGAAAATCAAGATGAGGAAAAATATAAATAGAAGACCAGAACCAGAGGAAATTTGGGATATGAATATGCAAGGAAATGTCCGTGCACAGTTACTAAGATTGGGCTCAGCTTTGACTATGATCTGAAGAGGCACAGCAAACTGGGAGATAGAGTTCATTTCACAAATTGTACTGCGTATGACAAAGAAGCTTGACAACTGTGTCTTAGTCACCTAGTGCCGCCGTGATAGAAGTACCACAAGTAGATGGCTTTAACAAAGGGAACTTTATTTTCTCACAGCCTAGGCGTTTACAAGTCCAAATTCAGGGCCTTGGCTCCAGGGTAAGGCGTTCTCTCTCTGTTGGTTCTGAAGGCAGGTCCTTGTCCTCAATCTTCCCATGGTCGAGGAGCTTTTCAGGCGCAGGGACCCCGGGTCCAAAGGACACACTCCGCTCCCGCTGCTGCATGCTTCCTGGTATGAGGTCCCCAACTCTCTGCTTGCTTCCCTTTCCTTTTATCTCTTGAGAGATAGAAGGTGGTGCAGGCCACACCCCAGAGAAACTCCCTTTACGTTGGATCAGGGAGATGACCCGAGTAAGGGTGGTGTTACAATCCCACCGTAATCCTCGTAACATAAAATTACAATCACAAAATGGAGGACAACCACACAATACTTGGAATCGTGGCCTAACCAAGTTGACACATGTTTTGGGGGACACAATTCAATCCATTACAAACTGCTTAGGGGGAAAAAGCTTTTCAGTGGCACTAGGTCAAAAAGAAATTCTGAAATAATTCTATAATTGTTAAACTCGTTTTTAAAAAAAAATCCTGTCTTGCCTAAGGATTAAAAACTTACTCTGGAGGAATAAATGGAACACCTGTCTTTCAGGTGAGCCTACGTATTTTTTAAATTGAGCTTTTGATAGAAGTTGAGGCAAAATATACACTACATCTTAGTGGTTTCGGAACATGTGGTATCCTCCATCCTTTTACAAAATGACCCATCCTTCTCTGCCCTTGACTCCCTTTCTACCTCTGGGGCCTCTCTCTGTCAGCTCTTCCTCATACTCCTCTATGTTGAAGATTGCCCACTTCACTGACTTTTTTCCTCTCAGCTCAAGTATCTCTCGCCCTGAAAAACACATCTTTTGACGGCATGATCATGTGGTTCACCCACCTCTTTCTCTTGTCAAGAGAACAGTCTGTGCTTATGGATAGACTTGTGTTCAGATTTTGGCCCAGTGACGTAGTGCGTGATCATAGGCAAGTTTCTTAATCTCTTTGTGCCTCAGTTACATTATCTGTAAATGGGGATAATAATGGTTCTTGTTGTCGTTGTTAGGTGCCGTTGAGTGGGTTCTGACTCATAGCGACCCTACGCACAACAGAACGAAACACTGCCCGGTCCTGCGCCATCCTTGCAGTTGTTGCTATGCTTGAGCTCGTTGTTGCAGCCACTGTGTCAGTCCACCTCGTTGAGGGTCTTCCTCTTTCCCACTGACCCTGTACTCTGCCAAGCACGATGTCCTTCTCCAGGGACTGATCCCTCCTGACAACATGTCCAAAGTATGTAAGACGCAGTCTCGCCATCCTTGCCTCTAAGGAGCATTCTGGGTGTACTTCTAAGACAGATTTGTTTGTTCTTTTGGCAGTCCATGGTATATTCAATATTCTTCCCCAACACCACAATTCAAAGGCATCAATTCTTCGGTCTTCCTTATTCATTGTCCAGCTTTCACATGCATATGATGTCCTTTGCAGCAGATTTGCCCAATGCAATGCGTCTTTTGATTTCTTGACTGCTGCTTCCATGGCTGTCGATTGTGGATCCAAGTAAAATGAAATCCTTGACAACTTCAATCTCTTCCCCATTTATCACTGCTGTTGCTCATTGGTCCAGTTGTGAGGATTTTTGTTTTCTTTATGTTGAGGTGTAATCCGTACTGAAGGCTGTGGTCTTTGATCTTCATTAGTGAGTGCTTCAAGTCCTCTTCACTTTCAGCAAGCAAGGTTGTATCATGTGCATAACGCAGGTTGTTAATGAGCCTTCCTCCAATCCTGATGCCTCGTTCTTCTTCATATAGTCCAGCTTCTCGGATTATTTGCTCAGCATACAAAAAAAAAAAAAAATAGACTGAATTTAAAAAAAAAAAAAAAAACAGTGCCAGATTGAATAGGTATGGTGAAAGAATACAACCCTGGTGCATACCTTTCCTGACTTTAAACCAATCAATATCCCCTTGTTCTGCCTGAACAACTGCCTCTTGATCTATGTAAAGGTTCCTCATGAGCACAATTAAGTGTTCTGGAATTCCCATTCTTCGCAATGTTATCCATAGTTTGTTATGATCTACACAGTCGAATGCCTTTGTATAGTCAATAAAACACAGGTAAACATCCTTCTGGTATTCTCTGCTTTCAGCAAGGATCCATCTGACATCAGCAATGATATCCCTGGTTCCACATCCTCTTCTGAAACCGGCCTGAATTTCTGGCAGTTCTCTGTCGATATACTGCTACAGCCGTTTTTGAATGATCTTCAGCAAAATTTTGCTTGCGTGCGATATTAATGATATTGTTCTATAATTTCCACATGCAGTTGGATCACCTTTTGTGGGAATAGGGATAAATATGGATCTCTTCCAGTCAGTTGGCCAGGAAGCTGTCTTCCATATTTCTTGGCATAGACGAGTGAGTACCTCCAGCGCTGCATCTGTTTGTTGAAATATCTCAATTGATATTCCATCAATTCCTGGAGCCTTGTTTTTCGCCAGTGCCTTCAGAGCAGCTTGGACTTCTTCCTTCAATACCATTGGTTCCTGATCATATGGCACCTCTTGAAAAGGTTGAACATCGACTAATTCTTTTTGGTATAATGACTCTGTATTCCTTCCATCTCCTTTTGATGCTTCCTGCGTCGTTTAATATTTTCCCCGTGGAATCCTTCACTATTGAAACTCGGGGCTTGAATTTTTTTTTCAATTCTTTCGGCTTGAGAAACGCTGAGCGTGTCCTTCCCTTTAGGTTTCCCATCTCCAGCTCTTTGCACACGTCATTATAATACTTTACTTTGTCTTCTCGAGACGCCCTTTGAAATCTTCTGTTCAGTTCTTTTACTTCATCAATTCTTCCTTTTGCTTTAGCCGCTCGATGTTCAAGAGCAAGTTTCAGAGTCTCTTCTGACATCCATCTTGGTCTTTTCTTTGTTTGCTGTCTTTTCAATGACCTCTTGCTTTCTTCATGTATGATGTCCTTGATGTCATTCCACAACTGGTCTGGTCTTTGGTCACTAGTGTTCAGTGAGTCAAATCTAATCTTCAGACGGTCTCCAAATTCCGGTGAAGTATACTCAAGGTCATATGTTGGCTTTCGTAGACTTGGTCTGATTTTCTTCAGTTTCGGCTTGAACTTGCATATGAGCAATTGATGGTCTGTTCCACAGTCGGCCCCTAGCCTTGTTCTGACTGATGATACTGAGCTTTTCCATTGTCTCTTTCCACAGATGTAGTAAATTTGGTTTCTGTGTGTCCCATCTGGCAAGGTCCATGTTAGTCACCCTTTATGTTGGTGACAGAAGGTATTTGCAATGAAGAAGTCGTTGCTCTTGCAAACTTGTATCATTCCATTTCTGGCATTGTTTCCATCACCAATGCAATGATAGGTAGGCCCAGGCCAAGCACCTCACCCACGGACCCTCCTCCACACCGCTTCCTGGCCATCGGGCTGTGCAGAGCAACATCTCCCAGAAGGCCCCTCCGGCACTTAACTTCCGGTGAGGACGCAGGCCGCGTGTACCCTGTGGGGAGCGTGTGAGCGAGGTCCGCAGAGGACGCTCCGCCAGCATGCGCCTATGGCACGACGGAAACTCCGAGACCTGGCTGGACACTGAGAGGTGCGGGAGCAGTAGCATTGGGTCGGCCCAGGCCAGGTGCCGAGAGGCCAAACGCCATGTTGTCGGTGTGAGTCCTGCTGTGGACCACATTTCCCAGAGGACCCGGTGGCGGACTCTGTTTTTGCAGGAATTTGCGTCACGCCTGGCAGGACAGTTAGATTCGTGAAGGGAGCAATCGGGGCCCCCCGGGAACCGGTTCTTCTCCACAGGTACAGACCCGGGAAGGCTGGAGGTGAGGAGTCTGGATTAAGATTAAGAAACATGCATAAACTGCGTGAATACACATCAAGTGTCTGATAAAGCTAGAGCTGAAAACTGGGAGTCTGACTCTAGGGCCCACGCTGTGTGATACTATACAGATTGAACCTTACTCGTGAGTGAAGAAATGCAAATTCTACTAGCTGTCTGTTCATGTGGTTTGTCCGTTTTAAATCGTTAGTCTTTTTACTTGATATGAGAGAATTTTAAGAATGCCCAGTTCTTTTTGTGTGTGTGTTTTAAGTGAAAGTTTACAATTCAAGTCAGTCTCTCATGCAAAAACTTAAACACACCTTGCTATGTACTCCTAGCTGCTCCCCACAATGTGACAGCGCACTCCTCCTCTCTATTCTGTATTCCCTGTGTCCATTCAACCAGCTCCTGTCCCCCTCTCCCTTCTCATCTTGTCTCTAGGCAGGAGCTCTGCCCATATAGTCTCATGTGTCTACTTGAGCCAGGAAGCTCACTCCTCATGAGTATCATTTTCTGTCTTATAGTCCAGTCTAATCTTTGTCTGAGGAGTTGGCTTTCGGAATAGTTCCACAGAGTGAGGCAGCCACAGTGGACCTGCTGACCCATGGAGCAAGAGAGCCGAGGGCATTCAGGCATGAGGCTTGCTGGTGGAGTGGGGTGCTTCGGGGCACTTATCAGTGGAGCTAAAGAGCTTTTGTAACACTCGACTGAGCAGGGAAGAGGCCAGGCCCAACCAGGGAACAGGCCGAGGCAGAGTGGGAGCCGAGGCGGAGAACAGGGCTCAGTGGCAGAGGCCTGCCTGCAGGCATGACTGAGAAGAAACTGTCCTGATGGATGAACTGTATCCTGTCTCCTGAGTTGTTACCAGTACTTGTGAGTTGATCCTGATCTGAGTTATAACCTGTTACTACTAATAAACTCCATAATCGTGAGTATGGTGTGTGAGTTCTGTGTGGCCACTGCAGTGAATTATTGAACCCAGCAGAGAAGTAGAGTGCTGTGGGAGAGACAGCTGGTGTCAGAAATGAAGAAGTTGAAGAGTGGAGGTATGTCTGACCTCTACCTCATAAGAGTTAGCTTTGTGATCCTGATTCTTATCTCTTCTCCTGGATGTTGACAGGCCCTGATGCTAGATTAAACAAACAAACAAAAAACCCTTTACTGTTGAGTTAGTTCTAACTCATAGCGACCCTATAGGACAGAGTTGAACTGCCCCATAGTGTTTCCAAGGAGCAGCTGGTGGATTCAAACTGCCGACCTCTTCTTTAGCAGCTGAGCCCTTAACAACTGTGCCACCAGAGCTCTATTCTGTCACCTTTTTTTTTTTTTTTTAACTCAGCGTTTTACCGTGATGTATCTGGGTGAGTATCTCTTTGCATTTATCTTACTCAGAATTTATTGAATGTCTTAAACGTGTAAATTAATGCTTTTCATCTGTTATTTCTTTGAGTATTTTTTTTCTATGCCTTTCTCTTCTTCTGTGCACCTACCGTGCATATGTTGGTGCTCTTAATGGTATCCCACATTTTTCTGAGACTCTGTTCATTTTCCTTTATTCTTTTTTTCCCTTTGTTCTTTGGATGGCATGATCTTTATTGATCCATCTTCAAGTGTGGTGATTTTTTTTCTGCTGGATGTAATTTATTGTTGAACCCGTCTTGTGAATTTTTCATTTTGGTTATTTTACTGTTCAGTTCCAGAATTTCCACCTGATTTTTTTTTTTAATGTGTAACTTCTGGCTCTCTATTGATATTCTTTATTAGGTGCGGTGTTGCTGTCATACCTTCTGTACTTCTTTAAGCATGGTGTCTTTTAGTCTTTGAATATGTACTGGCTGCTTTGATGTCTTTGCATGTTAAATCTAACATCTAGGTCCTCTCACGGGCAGTTTCAATTGTCTGCTTTTTTTTCCTTTGTAGTCTTTGTGCTTTCCTGTTACTTTGTCTGTCTCGTAATTTTTTTTAAAAAACTAATCATTTTGGGTAATTGTAGCAACTCTGTGTACTGATTCTCTTCCCCCTTCTTCTGAGGCTTGTTTTTGTTGACTTGTATTTGTTTAGTGACTTGCCTAGAATACTTTAGTGAAATTTTTATTTCCCCTGAAGTTTGAAGCCTTTGGTGTCACTCCTTAGAGGCCACAGCCTTGGGCATGCACACTCTCTGATGACAGTGGTTTTATCAGGGCCCTCTTTGACTGTCCCTTGCCTTCATCTCTTGTTTAAGCTGTCTAATTTGATATCACACCCAGCTTTTAGGTGCCACGAATTGCTTCCTGGTTTCTCTATTTTTTTTTTGACAGTGCCCTGGGCATAAGTTTTTCCATAGCCTGATTCAATTAAAGTCAGGCAGGGATAGTTCTTGAGGCCAGTCTCTAAAGTTTGTTTTAACCCCAGGAAAGTTCTTCTTAGCTGTCTCTTCCTGATTTTCTCTGGTGTACTAGCTGGCCTCTATTTTACCTTGTTGCTCTTAATTAAAAGGAGTTACCAAACTATAAGAACTAGATGGTGCCTAGCTACTACTACCAACTATTTTGATCCAGGGCCACAATAGATAACCCTGTTAGAACAGGAAAAAAAGGGGAACAGTACTCAAATTCTTAAAAAGCCCAGACTTATTGGACCAGTTGAGACTGAAGACTCCCTGAGACTATTGCTCTGAGATACTCTTTAAACCTTGCACCAAAACTATCCCCTGAATTCACCTTTTAGTGAAATAACAGATTGGTACACAAAATAAAGGATATTATCCATTAGTACGGTGCTCCATTAAAAAACCATCTGTATGAGACCAAAAGGCCAACCATTACTCTAAAGCAAAGATGAGAACATACGGGGGCAGGGAGACTGGAGCGTTGGAAACAGAACAAGTGTAACGCAATTAAGGAGAATGTTGACTCATTGTGAAAAATGTAACTGATGCCATTGAGCAATCTGTATAGAAATTGTCAAATAGAAACCTAATTTGCTGTGTAAACTTCCAACGAAAACACAATAAAATATTTAAGAAATAAAAGAAGCTACCAAAAAACCAAACCTGTTGCCATCGAGTTGATTCTGACTCATAGTGACCCTATAGGACAGAGTAGAAATGCACCGTAGGGTTTCCAAGGAGCGGTTGGTGGATTCAAACTGCTGACCTTTTGGTTAGCAGCCAAGCTCTTAACCACTGCCCATGCCACCTCGTCTTAATTGCTTATCACCAAAATCTCCATTGTTTCTGAGTATGCCATTTGGCTTGAACTTCCCCCACATCCTGTTTCAAATAAAGTCAGCTCCTCTGGGGAGAGCATCCCTAGGTAAAATCTCTGAGCCTTACTCTAGATGCTGGTTAAGGGTGATAGCCCCTGGTCTTCCTGACTTGCCTCTGTTGGTGTAGAACTTCTGCCCTAAGAGTAAGCTGGGATGAAGGCCGTGTTATTCTTGGCCTGCCATCCTTGGTGTAGAGCCTCTGCCTCATGAGTGGGGCCTGGGTGATGGAAAGGAGCCCCCAACCTCAGCCACACCAGGAATTTAGTCTCTTCAACTTGAAGAGGATGAGAATGCTGGCTGCCTGCTCCTCCTGATGAGATACCATATTTCTTGACTGGTAGTTGAGAGAGAGGAAGCCCCATCTTAGCCACACTCATGCAGAGTGGAGCTTCTGTCAAGCTATGCTAGGGCCAGGGGAGAGAGGGAGTGGATCACGACTCAAATGGCAGAAAATGTTACAATTCTTGCCAAGTTTTAGTAGATTTTCTTGAATAAATGTGTGTTTGTTTGCTGTATACCCTTAGGACAATTTCCGGGAACCGTCAGTGGTGGTGTGTTTTTTCTTAGAGTTTTCACTACGTACGCTAGTCTCTCTGGGGAACAGGTCCATGGAGCGCCTCAGGCTGCCCCGAGTACAAGTCCTCTCATAAGTTTTCAGAGCTTCTCATTCTGTCTTTTATTACACATGTCCCTCCCTCTCTTTTTTATTTTGTTATTGTTGAGAATGTACACGGCAAACATATACCAATTCAACAGTTTCTGCATGTACGATTTAGTGATATTGATTATGTTATTTGAGTTATGCAGCCATCCTCACCCTCCTTTTCTGATTTGTTCCTCCCTCATTAACATAAACACACTGGCCCCTCAGGTTTCTATCAGATCTTTTGAGTTCCTGTTGTCAATTTGATCCCATATAGATAGTTCTTAGAAGAGCATAATGCTCAAGGCAGACTTTTTTTTTTCTAACTAGTTGAGCTGAACTGTTTTTTAGTTTTAAAGTGACTTCAGGGGATATTTTTGGTTTAAGGTTTAAAGATTATCTCAGGGAAATAGTTTTCAGGGGTTCATTCACCCTCCGTGGCTCCAGAATATCTAGAGCTCATGAGAATTTGAAATTCTGTTCTACATTTTCCGCTTTTGATCAGCATTCTTCTATGGAATCTTCAATCAATGTTCGGTACTGGTAGTCAGGCACCATCCAGTTCTTCTGGTCTCATGGCAAAGGAGACAGTTCATGGAAGCAGTTAGCCACACATTCCATATCCTCCTTATATTTCTGACTCTCCTTCTTACTCTGATGCTCCAGGTAAATACAGACCAATTGTTGTGCCATGGATGGCTGCTTGCAAGCTTTTAAGATCCCAGACCCTATGCAACAAACTAGGAGGTAGAACAGAAGCACTAAACATGTAATGAGGCCAATTAACTGAAGTGTTCCATGAAATCATGACCCTAAACTTCCAAATCAAGGAACCACATCCCATGTTTGGTTGTACACAGGCAGTCTCAGCAGCTACTCTTCTTCTTGTAAACGTATCTATGACACAGCTTTTGCCAATTCAACTTTTTATAGGTATACAACTTATTACACACATCCTTTTTAAATTCCACGTTTGAATAATTGTTTCTCTTGATTTAGTCTTGATGAGTATTTGTCTATTTTATTAGAATCATAAAGGTATCCATTTTTAGAAATGGAGGTACATGTATATATATTTATAGCTTTTTTACTGTAAAATTAACTTATTTTTGTCTTTATGTTTACCAAGTCTTACATCCCATGTATTTGCTTGAAATTTATTTTACTAATTGCCTCAGTCTTCACATATAAAATCTTAAACACTAATTTCTGTAAGTTCATTTGACTAATTTGTTAATCCAGTGTCTTGTGAGGTATCAGGAGGTTTAGACACTAACACCAAAAAGATTTTATTTCTGTTTTTGTTAATATAGTGACTAGTGAAGCCGTTGTGCCAGGGGTCAGTTTTTCACATCTGGTTTTGTCTTCAGTCTCCTTCCAGACTTTTCTCTGTGCTTCCCCAAGTCAGGATGATGTCCCGTATCAGTGGATTTTGATTTTTTTTTTTTAAGCCTGGCATTTGTTCCATCCTTGATGATATTACATGTTTCCAACCTAGCAAGAAAAGGGGGGTTTGAGTGTAGAAGTTCCTTTTTGTCCAGTGTCTGTCTTGAATCGGGATGTTTGTGGGGTTCTGAGACTCTGCTTGCTGCCTCTGAGAGGAAGTGTAGTGTGCGGGGTGAGAACATGGCCCCTGCAGCCGGATGTGGGGTGGGATCCTGGCTGACCACGGGAGTTACTTTCTAGCCCCGATTTCCTCACATTTAAGATAGATAATAATAGCTACTTCATAGCCATATTGGGGGCACTTAAAAAGTTAATATACCTAAAGGAGCTATAACAGCACCTGAAACATAGTAAGCGCTCAATAAGTGACAACGGTGATAATACTGATGATAGTAGTGATCTCAGCATCATAGAGATCATTTCTCAGAAACACTGTGACTCTGCCCTTGGGACTTCCCATATGTGTTTCTCATCTTTGACTCATCCAGCTTATAGTATTTCTTGAATAAATTCCTATTATATGGTCACTGTGAATCAGAAGCAACTCAACGGCAACATGGCATATGTGGTTGTTTTTCTTTCCTAGGGCCTTCACAGATGGAGGTATTTCCTAATTTCCCTGTTTGGACATTGAAGATCTTAAATGAGGAGAAGGAGTTAGATATCTGTGATTAAGTAACATTCTTTTCTAGCAATTTCTTGGAAATTTGTCTCTTGGCTTCTGTTACACCAGTCTCAGGTTTTAATTCTGATCTTCAGATTATAAATAAAACAAAAAACCAAGACCCTGAATTCCTTCCTTTGATGCTTCCCTGTTGATTCTGTCCTTGGCCCTGTACCCACCACACACGTTCTGGACAACCACTCACAGCCTTCAGTCATGGGTTCAGCTTCTGTCCAGTTTAGATCGGCCAGCTAACAGATTCTCATTTCCTTTCTCTACACTTCCAACTGCACAGTGGACATTTCCATCCAAAAGTCCCAGCGGGATTTTAACTTTTGCTTATTCAAGCCCGTTTTTCCTCCTTCTGCCTTCTTACTCTCACCTCCTGTTCCTTACCATGTTCCTTTTCTCAAACGACCACCTGGAAAGGCTCTGAGCCTGTGAGGCCTGTTCAACAGGTCCGTCTCTGTCAGCCTGGTACGAATCAGTGAGTACCCTCTCCGCCTTCCTGCGTAACAGACAATGAATTCTTAAGTGTGCTGACTCAATAATTATCTTACTCTAACAGTATATTTACTCTATGGTTTATTTTCCCCACTGAATAATACAAAGTTAGATAAATATAAAGGCGCAATATGGAGTTTTTAATGGACTCTGACCCCTACATACTTGCTAAACGTGTTTTGTGTGATTTTACCACGATGTTTCATTTAGGTGACTTCAGATTAACTAAGATTGTGTTTTTACAGGAAACAGTGACTTTTAAAGACGTGGCTGTGGACTTCACCCAGGAGGAGTGGCAGCAAATGAAACCTGCTCAGAGGAACTTGTACCGGGATGTGATGCTGGAGAACTATAGCAACCTTGTCACAGTGGGTAAGGGTATCTTTGCCGTTTAACTCAGAGTTCTTTACCATTTCTAAAGTGTGTGAAGACTAACTGGCTAGATGAGCCTGGCCTTTCTTTTCTTCACGTGACTGTATGTGCTCTAGTCTCCAAAAACGCCTTTGCCATCGAGTCGATTCTGACTCATAGCCTATAGGACAGAGTAGAGCTGCCTCATAGGGTTTCCAAGGAGTGGCTGGTGGATTTGAACTGCCAACCTTGTGGTTAGCAGCCAAGCTCTTAACCGCTGCACCACCAGGGCTCCCTAGTCTCCAAGGTAACGGCTGATTGCTTGCTTCATTGTGCTTCTTTGGAATTTCCTCCCTCTTCATCCTTCATAAGCCCTCAGAATTCTGCCCAAGATCTGAGATGGGTTTTTTCTGTATTTATTTTCATCTTCACCAGTAACATCCAAGTGCTTTGCCTTTTCCCATAATAGGCTGTCAAGTCACCAAACCAGATGTGATCTTCAAGTTGGAGCAGGAAGAGGAGCCCTGGGTGGTAGAGGAAGGAATGTTTGGGAGGCACTGTCCAGGTGAGTAAGTGAAAACCAGGCAGCTGTGAACCAGAAAGCCTCGGGGCAGCCATGTGGCAGTTGTTTAGAGAGGTCAATACCATTCTTAAAGGCCCTAGTCTTCTAGAGTGACACATGGTATAGATGTTTCAGATTACTGTGACATGTTTATATACTGTTCTTCCTATCTTGGGGCTATCTCCTTTTTCCAAATTAGAGGACCAGTAGCCCCTCTTATCTGATTCCAGGATGACATCCCTCCTTAACTCATTTATAACTGTACATTCAGGATTATCGTCTCTCTGATCTGTAGGCTATTTCTTTCCTTCACGTTCGTAGTTTATTTTCTTATGCATTCGGTATTTCATGAGTGTGTAATATTCTAAAAAATGTGTATGTTTGACACTTGGATTTCCTTTCCATTTCATTCCTTCTTTTCATTTCCAGAAACCTCAGAGTTCTGTTTTGTAATGATACTCACGCTCTGCGTTGTACTTCACAGCCTTTACAGTCCCACGCAGGTTTCCAGGTTCCTGACTTAGGGACTGATGCCCTCTCCCGTTCACGCCCACCTTCCAGTCCTTTAATTTTTTTTTAATACAATACATGGACTCAGTTAAAAAATATAGATTGTCAAAAGACACACTGAAAAGTAGTTCCTCTTCCCATCCTGACGCCTAGTCCCTTCCTTTCCCCAGCTGTGTATACTACTTTTTTTTCAGAGTTATCTTGCCTATTCTTTGTTGGTTTTGCATGTGAATTCTAGACTCAGTTGTCTACTTCCAAAGAAACCTGTTGGAATTTCTATATGGCCTTGGCTTGTATTGATCAGCTAGTCTCAGTTTTTTCTTTCAACTCATGAGGGATTCATGTTTTTTGCCTTTTGTAGCATCATTGTATAGGTCTGAAGCTGGTTCCTTTTCCATTTATTGTTATTCATCTGTGAATGAGGGTATTTCTTCCTCTGGCTTCTTTACAGAAGCATAGTGTTGGAGATTGTCCAGAAAAAACCTTGAGCAATTTGGAAGCTTCTATAAATCACAGTGGAGTCCTTTATCCTAGAAGGTTTTGTGCTGGGAGCCGGTTTATCCTTTACTTCTCCCCAGTCAGGGAGAAATGATCATTTGCGTGGTTCCCATAGCACACAGGGTGTCTCTTCCGCCCCCTACACCAGTAGACTGCTTTATCAAGAATAATGCCTAACAAGAAGCAGCAGCCACTGTGTGGGTGTCCTCCCTGCCGGGTCCACTCTGTACTGTGGTCTTTCCTCATACGCTCGAGTTGGAGCTTAGTTTTAGTGTCCTAAAAGGTGTCGCTTATTTTTCAGTTTCTCGTTCTCCATGTTTGCAAAGAGAACCCTACCGTACTGAAACAGGAGGTCCTCTGTGCTACATCTCACCCCTGGATCACTCTTGGAAACCTTTTTCTTCGTTCCTCTCTAAAGGATTCTGATTTCTCCTCAGTTTATTTTTCATTTCTTCTTCCTTTATGAAATTTAGAGTAATACCAATATTACTGAATGTAGTTTTAGATTTCTCTTCTATAGGGTGTGTTCTACTAGGGATATACAGTCAGAATACTGTGTTTTAAAGTTACTTGAAATAATTATTCTCTGTGTGATTATGCCCCAAACTTCATATATAGGCTTCAATTTGTTTTTAATATTTAGGGATTGCTTTGACTTTTTTAAATTTGTTTTCATTATGAAAAATCATTTACATGATTCCAGTGTCAAAACTGTAAAACAAGTTACAGTCAGAGAAGTCCTACTTTCATCTAGGATCTACATGTATGTAAAAAAAAAAAAAAGCTGTAGAACAGTGTGTTACCTTTCAAGTTAAAAAGAATGAAAGAATCATCCAAAACCTAATAAAAACCAGTTACTCATAGGGTGAAGGAGGAAAAAGTGTTTCAGAAACAGGGTGGGAGGTAGGCATCTTCGAATATATTGCTGTTTGGTAATTTTCCAATTTTTATCAACTCAATATAAGTAAAAGATGGGGTTTAGTAGTCTCATACCACCATCTCCACTTTTCCTCACCTCTTTCTCTGAATATAGACATACTACACTTTTGGCTAATTTAATCTTTACTGCTTCCTTTACTATGATTGTTGTAGTGTCATTCACTACTGAACCAAGAAAACCAAACCAAACCCATTGCAGCTGAGTTGATTCCAACTCATAGCGACCCTGTACAGGACAGAGTAGAATTGCCCCATAGGGCTTCCAAGGAGCAGCTGATGGATTTGAACTGCTGACCTTTTGGTTAGCAGCCACACTTCTTAACCACCACCACCAGGGCTCCACTGAACCAAGAAGTGACTATTAATCATGTACCTTTATATAGCTTTTGTTCTTCTTGAAATTCCTAATTTTAAAATTATTTTTTCTGCTTACTTGATTTTCTAGGTGCTTTTAATTTAAACAGGAGTCTCAAAATCTTTGAGTAAAGACTCCATCAGTGTTATTAGTTTACCTCATTTTAATACAAGAAGAGGTAAGAAGGAAATTCCAAAGGATTTTGTAGCTAACAAAGAAATTTTACCTTTATCTCTCCCTCCTCCAAAGGGAGATATCCGTTTAATTATTATATAAGTTGAACAGTAACTTAAAAAGCATTACAGGCAGTTAGAAAAGCAGATTGTTTTAGAGGTTAAAAGTTTTCTTTCACAAGATATAGTAACAAACTCTGAAGTCCAGGTGCCTTAAAAACATTTTTTTTACAAGTAACAGTTATTCTTAAATTTTGTAATTGAAGTCAGAACATGGTGTCCTGGTTATAAATTGCCATATGATTCTAGAGACTGGATAGGAGGAGTGTAAGATTGGTTACCTCTTGAATAGTCTCAGTATCACAGGCATTTTGAGCTAACTTTATAACTCAGAATGATAGGTGTTTTCCTGCAACTGAGGAGAAGGGACATTTTTTTTGTCTTCCTGACATTCCTTCACCGTGCTCAAGGCCAAGCACTAGGATTCCATTAGCACCAATAGAAAAGGTCATATTTAAGAATCTTAAATTTATAATATGGAAAAGGAAATGGACAAAAATAACTTTAACCAAATGAAATACCAGCCATGTATTATTCAGGTACTACAGTAACTGTCATTAATTTTTTTTCACATTCCCTAAGAGAAATGTAAAATTTCTCTCAACACTATTTTCACATGGCCAAGCATATCCAGTAATCGGTCAATTTCATTTTTCTTTGTGTGTATGAGTGTGCGTGTGTCTGTGTGAGTGAGTGTGAGTGTGTGTGTGTGAGTGAGACAGCCCCTCTGGAGTCATCTGCCCATTTGGATTAGTTAACGGCTAGACCTCCAGCTCATTTGCTAGCTTGGCACTTCTCCCCAGTTTCACACCGGTCAGTTTTACCTCTTCCTCTGTGCGACCCTCTGTGTGCTGGATCCCACTTTCCCCTCGTTCCTGGTTTATCCTCTCGTGTTGGTAGGATACACATTCTGGTGACTTCCTGAGGAAGGAAGGGTACATTTCAAGTCATGTTTTTGAGCTCTAGCAAGTCTGAGAAAATCTTTTTTCTGACTGTACTTTGCTTACGTATAAAACTCTAGGCAGTACACTGTTCTCCCTAAGAAATGTAAATGCTTTCCTCCACCGTCCTCTTTTAGAGTTTCTGATGCCATTTTGACTTTTATAACTTTGTGTGTAACTGTTTTCTATCTCTCTCTCAAGGCGTTGAGAGTCTTCTCTTTATTCCCAGAGTTCTGACATTTTTTGATGATGTGCCCTGGGGTAGAGGCTTTTTTCGTTAATTGTGCTGGTGAATCCCTTTGGTGTAGAAATACATGTTTTAACACTTTAAAAAAATTTCAGACTCTTTCTTTAATATTTTCACTTTTCCATATTCTCTCCCTTATTAATATGATATTGACTTTTATGGACTGAGTGTAGTTTTCTTTTTTCCTCTGTCCTATTTATGTGTCATCGTTGTTCTGCTTTCTAGGAGAGAGCCTCGACATTAATTTCCAAATTGTGTTTGCTCATTTTTAATTTCTAAGAATTTTTTCTTATTTTGATTGTTCTCTTTTTTATTTCACATTTCTAGTATCTCTGTGATACTGATATAATCTTCTTTGAAACCTGCTTCTTTCCGATACTTGTGTTTCATCAGTGTTTCATATGTGTTTTGATGTCTGCCTTTTATATGAAAGATTGTTCTCAAAATTCTGGTGATTCTTGGCTGTCAGTTCATATTTAAGAATGATGGTCTAAAACTGTTTGTTATCTCTCTGTGTTCATAGGTAGGGATTTTGGTTAGTCGGCTCTACTGTAGGATGGTTGGCTTACAACCTACAACTTTATCGTGGAGTCCCAAATGCCAGTATCTTTAGGCTTTTTATTTTTAATCCTCCCATCTCCTCCTATGTGGACGTACATGCCTGCATTCATGGGGATAAGCAACAGAAAGGAATTGGAGGTCTCACTATTCAGTATATAAACTTTCTCATAATTCCCTTTTTTTCAGTATGAGGCATTTCCTCTGCATCTGCTTCATCATCTGTCCCTAAATCTGTAGCTTCTCTGGCTCATTTTCTCTAGGAAGTAAACCTTCCTTTGCCTGCTGAGGTGGTGGAGACATTGCCACTTCCTATTTCAATTAAAGAGAACTGAGTGTATTGGTTAAGGTTCAGTTACAGACAAAAGAATTTACTAGTTCTTATTTTAAGAAGGAAGAAATTTATATCAAAGTATTAAATGGTTTACAGAATCTTTGTGAGAAATAAAAGGATAGACTACAGGAGATAAGCTTTGAGGGATTATCAAACTCAGACCATAGAACTGAGTTGCTAAGAGAGCCCCTTCTCTCACCATGATCAAGAAGTTGTTTCTGATTAAACCAGAAAGACAGCAGCTGTGGACTCCAGAAACCAGCTGCTGCTTTTGTAATGTCATGAGCATAATGGATGTCTCATGCCCCATCTCTTTCCTCTTTTTATTCAGTTCTGAATTAAAATGTTTTATTAGTGCATTGTATATGGTGAACGTAAATCACATCCAAAAACTTACATGCAAGTGTGTGTAGGAAATGTAGTTTTTAACTGTCTCAGCCTCTTCAGAATAAAAAAAATACACGTTTGGAATAGAGGTTACCCAAGCAAATTCACAATACCTGCATCAGGGCATTTAACTACTCCCTACTCAAACTTTACATTAATCCTCTTCTTTTCAGCCCCATTCTTATTCCCACCTTTTGAGTACTTGAATCTTCCAGTGCATGAGCTTTTCCAGTGTTCTGTGGCCAAATCATTTTGTTGCTTCTTGGCACTTTCATCCTCATTGTATTTTTACTTTAGCTTCTTAGCTCTGCTATCACTTAACAGTTCCCCATAAACCTTTCACCTTCCAGTATTTTGTTGAAATCTCTTGTTCATCCTTGTTTACATTCTTTTTTTTTTTCTGTCCCTACAGGTTTGACCCTTCATTCTTTGACTGTGATTTTAATGGAATTTTAGCGAGGAGGGAGAAATAAACATGTACATTCAATCTACTGTGTTTAACCACAGTGTGAATTTTATCCTCTGCTCATTCAACTCCCTATCCAGCTCTTTATGTGTTCAGCCTTTCATCTTAATTATTCTGTTTATTTTACTGATTTCTCTATTGTACAGAGACAATTTTAAAACCAATCAAAGCTACTTTGACCTATAAGTACCAGTTTTCTCTTTCTAGTATTTTGTATTGAAGTTTACCTTCTCAAACCTTAGGAACTACGGATGTTTGCGTTTTGGATTTCTTTCACATTGGGAAACTAAGGCCAACATCAGACATTCAACTTCACATTAGAAAACTTTTGAAATGTTATTAATAGTTTAGTAGTAGAAAAATTTACAAATAATAATTTTTGGTCCTCCATTTTAGAAATTTGGGAAGTTGATGAGCAGATCAAGAAGCAACAGGGAACACTTGTAAGGAAACTCACATTCATCTCCAAGAAAGCTCTGATTAAAGAAAAAGTCAGCGAATGCAAAAAAATTGCAAAAATAATTCCTCTGAGCTCAGACATTGCAACTTCGAGACAAAGCTTCTATGAATGTGACTCAGTTGATAAGGATTTGGAACATAATTTAGACCTACTTAGTTTTGAGAAAGACTGTGTAAGAGAGAAAAATTATGAATATAATGAGTATGGGAAACCATTTTACCATTTCTCATCTCGTGTTGTAATTCCTTTTAAGTGTAATCGATGTGGACAGGAGTTCAATCATAAATTTGACCTCATCAGACATGGGAGAATTCATGCTGGAGATAAACCCTATCAATGTAAAGAATGTGGAAAAGCCTTTAGCAGGAAGGAAAATCTTATAACACATCAAAAAATTCATACTGGGGAAAAACCTTTTAAGTGTAATGAATGTGGAAAGGCTTTCATTCAGATGTCAAACCTTATTAGACACCAGAGAATTCATACTGGGGAAAAACCTTACGCATGTAAGGATTGTTGGAAAGCCTTCAGTCAGAAATCAAATCTCATTGAACATGAGAGAATTCATACTGGAGAAAAGCCCTATGAATGTAAGGAATGTGGGAAATCCTTCAGCCAGAAGCAAAACCTTATTGAGCATGAGAAAATTCATACTGGGGAGAAACCTTATGCATGTAATGAATGTGGTAGAGCTTTTTCTCGAATGTCATCTGTTACTCTACACATGAGAAGTCACACAGGGGAAAAACCCTATAAATGCAATAAATGTGGAAAAGCCTTCTCTCAATGCTCAGTATTTATTATACATATGAGAAGTCATACAGGTGAGAAACCCTATGTATGTAGTGAATGTGGGAAAGCCTTCTCTCAAAGTTCATCCCTTACTGTGCATATGAGAAATCATACAGCTGAGAAACCTTATGAATGTAATGAATGTGGGAAAGCCTTCAGCCGGAAAGAAAATCTCCTTACACATCAGAAAATTCATACTGGAGAGAAACCTTATGAATGTAATGAATGTGGGAAAGCTTTTATTCAGATGTCAAACCTCATTCGACACCAGAGAATTCATACTGGTGAAAAACCCTATGCATGTACAGTATGTGGGAAAACCTTTAGTCAAAAATCAAATCTTACTGAACATGAGAAAATTCATACTGGGGAGAAACCATATCATTGTAATCAATGTGGAAAAGCTTTCAGTCAGAGACAAAATCTCCTTGAGCATGAGAAAATTCATACTGGAGAAAAACCATTTAAATGTAATGAATGCGGTAAAGCCTTCTCTCGAATCTCATCCCTTACTCTTCATGTGAGAAGTCATACAGGGGAGAAACCCTATGAATGTAATAAATGTGGAAAAGCCTTCTCTCAATGCTCGTTACTTATTATACATATGAGAAGTCATACTGGCGAGAAACCCTTTGAATGCAATGAATGTGGGAAAGCGTTCTCTCAGAGAGCGTCTCTTTCTATACATAAGAGAGGTCATACAGGCGAGAAACACCATGTGTACTGAATGAGAGAAGGACTTCTCTTAAATTCAAACCATGCTCTATTTAACTTTTAAAATATCTTGGAGTAAACTCAACAACAACAAAAATTCACAAGATCTTTATGGAAAAAAAAAATAGTAAAACTGTTGAAGGGCATAAGACTTGAATAAATGCAGAGGAATACTATGTACCTAAATGGAATAATCCAATATCATAAAAACTATCAGTTCTCCCAAATTGATTGACTAATGCAGTTCCAGACAAAATCTCACAAGAATATTTTAGAATATTTACAAAATGCTCCTAAAATCATGTGAAGTAGAAGTCTATAGATTGCTGAGAAAATTTTGAAAAAGAACAGAGGAAACACCCTCATATCATATACTACACATATTATGGAAGTTATAGTCATTCGAAATTGTTTTTTAGGTAAATAACAGGTTTTACAGAATAGAGTGTCTAGAACAGTCCCCAGAATATATGTGAACGTGGTGTTAGAGAAGACATCGTAAGTAGGGAAACCATTGCCTAGTCAGAACAAATTGTTGAACTATTTGACTCTCCATATTGGGGAAAATAAAATTACATCCAAGCTTACAACATATAAAGAAACAATTCAAAGGATTTGAACACTGGACTGTGAAAAACCAAACTTTGAAACTCTTCAGAGAAAATACAGGAGAGTGTCTTTATGACATTGAGGGAGGTAAGCATTTTTTAAAAATAAAAAGACCCCGCAATTCCACTTCTTCAGCATATACATCCTAAAGAAACTCACAAGTCTGTGTGTGTGTGTGTGTGTGTGTGTGTGTGTGTGTGTGCCTGAATTGGAAACAACCTAAACATTCATTAGTGGCAATGGGTAAATAAAATGATATATTCAAATGATGGGATTCTATACAACAGTTAAAATCAGTTACAGTGTAACATGTATTTGTAATATGAATAGTTATCAGAAACAATATCAAATGAAAAAAATCAAGATACAAATGATGTTGCATAATGACTTTAATGTAAATTGAAATCATTCACAAAGAACAGAACTATCCTTTTGTTATATATATGTATGTATGTAAAACTATCTAAAATGACTAGCAGGGTGTATACCAAATTATTGATATTGGTCATGTCTAGCATATTGGGATTGGGGATACTGATTGAAGGGGGCCTTTAGCTTTACTTGTAATTTTTTATGTCTTAAATAGAAGACTGGTAACATATAAAATAAATCATAAAAGTTATGATGTATGATGGTAATGTGGGTGTCTTGTCTTAATAGCATTTTCTACTTATATCTCAGAATTAGAGAGCCAGGGGAAAGCCTGTGCGTACAGAAAATAAGTTATAATGGATCCATATGCCTTATCAGATGCTAAATTATTTCACTGAAATGTTTCCAGAAAATTAATTAGAAATGATAGTCATGTTTATTATGTAATATAAAATTAATATATTTTCTCATTTCTGTGATCCATATTTTTTTACATTGTAACATTTCCGGAGTCAAGACTCATACTTTCAACCAATGTCTTAGGTTTAAGTAAATATGTAATTATTAAAAATTTTAAAATCAGATGACAGTGTAACAGATCAAATATGTTTTTACTTACAATTTTAGAGCATCATGGTATACTGTTCGTGTTCTCCATCCATTCAGCATGTCTGGCATTATTTGATAACATATTTGTTGTTTTCATAACTAATTAATACTAGGTGCAGAGTAATTGTGGAGAGAATACGGTTTTCTGAGAAATTGACTCTGGGATGTTAGTTTTCTTGTCCGTACGTTGCCATGTGACTAGCATAGGCATTAGTATTTTTAATTATTAGAATATTTTGAAATGAGAAAGGCTTTTTATTTCTCTGAAGTGGCCATAAGCAATCATGTAAAATAGCTTCAATCGTTTTATTCCTTCTACAGCCCTTGATTTATACATCCTCTCCAGTTTGGGTTGGAAGCAGTGGCGGTGGCCTCAGACGCTGGGTAATAATAACATAGTTCCTCTAAAAGAGCCTGATTCCCTGTGACAGTGCATGAACCAACCGTTACTTCCATTGATGTTTTTATTATGCCATCTCCACAGTATTACTTGATCTGAAGAGCTTTTTAAAAGATCCGGGCTTGGGGGTGTTGATCAAATGGAATCTTTAGCTTTTATGTTTGAACATCAACTACATCTATTTGAAGCTGATTTAACAAAATTCAGTCTGTTCCTGTCAAAGTTGTGAAGAGCAACCATGACTGAATCAGTGTTTGACTCCTAGCAGCCGTTTTCGAAGACTGACAATGACTTACGTATGTAAGTAGCAGGGACTGATTTTTATGAATATCTGCATGAGCGTTGTGTTTTCATAATCTCATCTTTAGTAGGCTGTGTGATAAATCCAGCTTCAGAAGCATGCGTAACATCTGTAGACTTTATTTGTTAATAGTTTTCAGAGTTAATGTGTTATCTAGTCAAGAAAACTTGTGTAAATACTTTTAGTTTTGAGAAGGCTTTTTTTGTCTAAATTGTCATTTTTCTCCTAATTTTCTTCTTGTTTCTTTGGCCCATACTTCATATGGCTTAAGTCTTCTGCCCCTTTCTTTATTTGGCTGATCTCCGACTCCAGCCCCTCCAGAGGCTGAGTTGATACTCACCCTAAATCACATTGTTGGACTATCTGGTGTGGCCTGTGGCCCCCAGAAAAACAGGCGCTTCTACCAGGTATGACATTCCAGGGGCTTAAGAATAACCTCCTAGGACCCAAGGGCAAAGACCAGACCTCTCTTTGGGCAAGGGTAAAATCTTTACTGCACAGTGAGTTACCCCCCCAGAGTTGTCAGATTCCCCTTCAGGACCAAGACACTCATGCCTCATGCCAACTGCTGGTTATCTTGACTGCCAGCAACTCACAGATAAGGTCCTCTCTAGGAACTGCGCTTGGCTGACGGGAGCGGCCTTGCCAAAGGCTATACTGCGTCCCCAAAGGCAGCCTGGTCCTCTTTGCCTCGGTTTAGGACAACTCCAAAGAGCCATCCCATCTCTAGAGCTCACCGAAAGATTGCGACTGCATCACAGCTCAGCTCCTCCTCCCACCCGATTCTGCTCCCTCGTTCCCTTACAAGTGATGCTCCCCAGAACTTGCCCCCAGGAAACCTCCTGGCCACAGAGATTCATCGGAATGTTTCCCAGGGAACCTTGCCCTTGCCTAGGACAGTGGGTCATTTTGCCACAGGAGTCTCAAACCGAGAAAACGTTTTAATGTTTTAAATTCATTTAAAAATAAACCCTTTACATGTGAACATGCCTTTTATGAAAAATAACTATTTTTAAAACAAAAACATTTAGTGAGAAAGGTGATGTTATAAATTTTTGCAAATCCTTTTAATATGTGGCTTTACAGTGGTGACTAGCTCAGCTGCTAACCAAAAAATTCTGTATTTTGTACAGTTCTGTCTTCCCCCGTAAGTTGTTGTCACCAATTACATCTTTATACACTGTGTCCAATAACATGTAATTATTATGCGGTGTCTTTTACATCATCTTTTTGTTGTTAGCTGCCACTGAGTTGGCCCCTGACCCATGGCCACCCCAGACGTAACAGAAGGAGAAAGTATATCAGGCCAGTGGGGAAAGTGGGGACAGTTGAATCAATAGAGCAGAAACAATTGATTATCTGCTTGCCAAAAAGATGAAATTAAATTCCCACCTCCCACAATAAACAAAAATCAACTCCAGATCGGTGAAGGATTTTCTTTTTTTGGACAGAGCTGAAGATATATCCAGCAGAAAATCTATATTTTGTATATTTATTTTAAAATTTTTTGTACTTTAGATGAAGGCTTACAGAGCAAACACATATTGTTTTTTGACATTGATTGCCAACCCCATGACATGTCAACCCTTTCCCCTTCTTGAACTTTGCTTCCCCATTACCAGCTTTCCTGTCCCTTCCTGCCTTCTCATCCTTGCCCATTTAGTTTTGTTTTATGGGCCTGTCTAATCTTTGGCTGAAGGGTGAACCTCAGGAGTGACTTCATTGTTGAGCTATAAGGATGTCCGGGGGCCATACTCTCTAGGTTTCTCCAGTCTCTGTCAGACTGTCATGTCTGATCTTTTGTATGTGTGTGTGAATTAGAATTTTCTCTACTTTTTTCTCCAACTGTGCCCGGAACCCTCTATTGTGATCCTTGTCAGACCACTCGGTGGTCATAACCTGGCACCATCCAGTTGTGCTGGACTCAGTCTGGTAGAGACTGTGATAGTTGTGGTCTGTTAGTCCCTTGGACTAATTTTTCTGTTGTGTTTTTGGTTTTCTTCTTTCTCCCTTGCTCCAGACAGGGTGAGACCATTGGTGTATCTTAGATGGCCACTTATGAGCTTTTAAGACCTCAGATGCTACTCACCAAAGTAGAATATAGAACATTTTCTCTATAAACTATGTTATGCCAATAGAGCTAGATGTTCCCTGAGACCATGATCACCAGGTCCCTCAGCCAGAAATTCGGTCCCTCAGTGAGTTTGGATGTGTCTATGGAGCTTCCATTACCTTGTCTTGGACAAGTTGTGCTGGCTTCCCTATGATTGTGTACTGTCTTACCCTGAAAGAAAGATTTGAATGTTAAAAAAAAAAACTTGAAAATTCTAGGTAAAAAAATACAGTTGAATATCTTTTAGACTTTGGGCAGGAAAATATTAAACAAAAATTACAGTGTTAATTAGAAAAGAAAGAATTGTTAAATTTGGCTATTTTAAAATTAAGAATATATTCATCAAATTATACCTTAAAGGGAAAAAAACCAAGTTAGAAATTAGGAAAATACATTTGCTATACACATAATTGACAAATAATTGATACCAAATATATATAAATGGTCAGTTATGTGTATATAAACTTCTACAAATCATTAAGTAGAAAAAAAATAGAAATATTGACAAGAAACATAAGCATTTCAAGAAAAGGAACCCTGTGAGGTTAATAAATACATGAAGCGATGAGACCCTGGTTCAGCTCCTGGCCAGTGCACCTCGTGCACAGCCACCGCTTGTCTGTTAGTGGAGGTTTGTGTGTTGCTATGATGCTGAACAAGTTTCAGCAGAGCTTCCAGACTAAGATGCAAAGGCCTGGCAACCTACTTCCAAAAATCAGGCAATAAAAACACTATGAATCGCAACAGTCCAGTCCCCAACTGAGCATGGGGATGATGCAGGACCTGGCAGCATTTTGTTCCATTGTGCATGGGGTCACCATGAATTGGGTCCAACTCCTCAGCCGTTGGGTCTACAGAAACCACAAGAGAGAGTATTATCCTGGGGCAGGGCTCCATTATCACTGCTAAGACTGAAGGCTTGGGGGAAGGGAGTGGTACCAGAACCCAGAGACAGAAAGGGCTGTGATAGAAGGATGCTTGTCAAGACTGTGACCTTCAGTTAAGGAACACAGACAGCCTGTTACAATCCCCCAGGGAGGGATCGGGGATGAATATCTCAACCACTCTGTTCTCTCTACCTGATCTCCTGGCAGAGGTCCCATTCTGGATGAATCCCACCAGAAATCAGGAGGGGAAAAAAAAAAAGCTACAAATTAAGATATTTGCTATACATAACTGACAGAGATGCAGTCCACACAGGTCAGCCTCTGGGGCACAGAGTAGGGTAGAAAAGGGTGGCAAGTTGATCAGGAGGGAGAGATGGAAGCTATTCAGCACAAACACCAAGTGCTGGAGAGGGTGCATGTTCCCAAGTTCAACAGAACAATTCATTGCAAGTGGGAACATAAATTGGTGAGCCGCTTGGAAAAAGTGTTATCTCCTATGGTTGAACATTTACATGCCCCCAAATCCAGGAATTCACTCTGAGGTGTATATCCAAGAGAAGCCCTCACACATGTACATCAGGAGACGTATACAAGGACGTTCATTCTCTGGAAATATCCCCGAAGCCAACTCTTCAGACGGGGATTGGACTGGACCATAAGACAGAACATGATACTGGTGAGGAGTGAGCTTCTTGGCTCAAGTGGACACATGAGACTATGCGGGCAGCTCCTGTCTGGAGGGGAGATGAGAAGGCAGAGGGGGACAGGAGCTGGCTGAATGGACGTGGGAAACACAGGGTGGACAGAGGGAGTGTGCTGTCTCGGGGGAGAGCAGCTAGGCGTACACAGCAAGGTGTGTATGAGTTTTTGTATGAGAGACTGACTTGACTTGTAAACTTTTGCTTAAACACAAAACAGAAACAACTCAGATGCCCATCAATAGGGGAATGTGTTTTATTCTCACAATGCAGCATTTATTATATAGCAGTCAAAATGAGTGAACTGCAGCAACACACAATAGTATAGAAATCTTAGTGACAAAATAATAATAGGAGAAAAACTAAATTGCAGATTACATACAGAAATTATCCTTTTAATGAAGTAGAAATTAATGAAATAAAAATACACTCTTCAGAAAAACATGTTGTTGTTGTTAGGTGCCGTCGAGTCAGTTCCCGCTCTTAGTGACCCTGTGTGCAACAGAACAAAACACTGCCTGGTCCTGCGCCATCCTCGTGATTGTTATGCTTGAGCCCATTGTTGTAGCCACTGTATCAGTCCATCTTGTCAAGGGTCTTCCTCTTTTCTGCTGATCCGGTACTTTACCAAGCATGATGTCCATCTCCAGGGACTGATCCTTCCTGACAACATGTCCCAAGTATGTGAGACACAGTCTCACCATCCTTGCTTCCAAGGAGCATTCTGGTTGTACTTCTTCCAAGACAGAAACACACATACGACTTTTATTTAAATTATTGTATGTATCTATATAAAATCCGATTGAGTAATATGCCTGTTGTAAAAATGGCATGGGGATGGCATCTGACCTCCTCTAACTTCACAAGGGGAAGAAGAATCAAGATCAACAGCCCAAGGCTGATTTCTGTGAGGTGGAAGTCAGACATGCCTCCTCTCTCTGCCACCTTTACCAGTTCTGACACCAACCATCCCTCCCATGGCACTCTCTACTTTTCTACTGGATTCAATAATTCATTCCAATGGTCACACAGAGCTCACAGACAGTACTCACAATTAGAGAAGTAACAGAGTATAATTCAGGCTTAGGAACACTCAGGATACAGTTCTTCCATCAGGACAGCATCTTTCTAGCCATGCTTCAGGCACACCTCTCTCTGGCCCCTTGGCCTCTGCCCTGCTCGGGCAAGTGTTATAAAGCTCTTTTAGTTGTGCCAATAAGTACCCAAAGGCACCGTACTCCACCAGTAAGCCTTGGCCTGAAGGTGCTCAACTCTAGTTCTGTGGGTCAGCAATCCTAGCTCTGCCAAGTGCCCAGAGGCACCCTCCACCTCAAGCAAGCCTCCTGCCCAAAGGCACTCAGCTTTCTCACTCTGTTGGTGGTGTTTCTCTGCCACTGTTTCTTGCCATCTTCGGTGTTACAGCTCTCTTTCTCTCTCTCTGGGTCTTCTGGTTCCAGGAGCTTCTCAGTGCAGGGATCCCAGGTCCAAGGGCCCTCCTTCCTCTTTACTGCCTCTGGGATGGCTCACTTCAAGCCCATCAGGATAGCAAAACTGACCAATCCCCTTGGTGGGTCACAATTACCCTATTTGTACTTGAGTGGGAATTACAAATCTATAGCGAGAAAGGTCACACAAAAGGGATCTATCACACCACACCTGTTATTTAAAAATTTAAAGACATTTCATTATAAATGTTCATTTTCATCTTTTATTATATTTTAAAGCCTATACGTATTTTTAAGGCCTGAAATATATTTGTAGGTCCTTCATTAGTCCATAGGTATCAGCCTGTTTGCCATTCATTACTTCTTTCTTCCTCTACTCTATCCCTGACTCATGTCTCTAAAACTTCTGCACTTGCTCCTTAACTAAAGTGTTTATTGTTTTTTGTTTTTAACTTTCTGTTTCCTGTTTAAAAAAATGAAGGATGATTTATAGGTAGTAAAAAATAAAAATCTTAAGTGTGCAATTTGTTAAATTTTCACATATGTATATCCCTGTGTATCCACAATCCAGATAAAGAAATAGAGTATTTTCATCCCCCTGAAAGCTTCCTTGGCTTCATTGCAAACAATCACTACAATCCACATTCTGAGTTAACCACTATTCTGACTTCCATCTCTATATATTAGTTTTGCCTGTTCTAGAGTTTCACGTAAGTGGAATCAAACAATGTCTTTGATATCTGTTTTATGCTGGGTTCTGTAGAGAAGCAAAACCAGTAAAGCATATAAATATATATAGACATTTATATCAAGGAAATGGCTCACGCAATTGTAGAAGCTGGAACGTCCCAAGTCCATGGATTGGGATAGAGACTTCTCTCAATTCATGTAGCCACAGGGGCTGGTAACCCAAGATCGGCAAGTTGAAGAGCGACAGATTCCAAGATCTGCAGATAAGCTGATAGGTCAAGTCCCAAGAGCCAGAGGTCAGACAAACAGGAGGCAGCCACAGAATCCAGAGTGAACAAAAAGCCAGAACGACTGCTATATTTGGATGCAGGCCACACCCCCAAGGAAACTCCCTTTCAACTGATTGGCTACTCACAGCAGATCCCATCAATGGAGTGATCACATATAAACACTGAAAATCGTGGATCAACCAAGTTGACACAATATTAACCCTCCCAATATTTGACTTCATCTGCTCAGATATTGTGAGATTCATCCATGTTGTTACATGTATCAGTAGTTTATAGATGAGTAATGGTACCAATGAGACTCTGAAACTTGCTCTTGGATGTAGAGTACCAAAGCAAATGGAAGAAATGATGAAGTAAAAGAGCTGAACAGAAGATTTCAAGGGCAGGTTGAGAAGATAAAGTATAACGAAATGTGCAAAGACCTGGAGTTAGAAGAGCAAAAGGGAAAAACTCAGCATTTCTCAAGATGAAAGAATTGAAGAAAAACATCAAGCCTCAAGTTGCAATTCTGAAGGACTCTATGTGAAAATATTGAATGACACAAGAAGCATCAAAGGAAGATGGAAGGAATACACAGAGTCATTGTACCAAAAAGAATTAATTGGTCGACGTTCAACCATTTCAGGAGGTAGTGTATGTTCAAGAACCGATGGTATTAAAAGAGGAAGTCCAAGCTGCACTGAAGGCATTGGCAAAAAACAAGGCTCCAGGAATTGATGGAATATTTACCGAGATGTTTCAACAAACAGATGCAACTCTGGAAGTGCTCACTCGTCTATATCAAGAAATTTGGAAGACAGCTACCTGGCCAACTCACTGGAAGAGATGCATGTTCATGCCTATTCCAAAGAAAGGTGATCCAAGAGAATGCAGAAATTACCAAACAATATCATTAATATCACATGCAATTAAAATTTTGCTGAAGATCATTCAAAAACAGTTGTAATAGTACATGGACAGGGAACTGCCAGAAATTCAAGCTGGATTCAGAAGAGGAAGTGGAATGAAGGATGTCATTATTGATGTCCTGTGGACTTTGGCTGAAAGCAGAGAATACCAGAAAGATGCTGTCTTAGTTATCTAGTGCTGCTATAACAGAAATATTACACGTGGATGGCTTTAACAAAGAGAAGTTTACTCTCTCACAGTAAAATAGTCTAAAAGTCCAAATTCAGGGTGTCAGCTCCAGGGGGAGGCTTTCTCTCTCCGTCGGCTCTGGAGGAAGGACCTTGTTATCAGTCTTCCTTGGTCTGAGAGCATCTCAGCACAGGAACCTCAGGTCCAAAGGACACACTTTGCTCCCGGCACGGCTTTCTTGGTGGTATGAGGCTCCCAACTCTCTGCTTGCTTCCCTTTCCTTTTATCTCTTAAGAGAATAAAGGTGGTGCAGCAACTGGTCTAAACAAAAAGCAAAGAAGTTTCCTGAATAAACTGAATGCTTCGAAGGCCAGCATAGCAGGGACAGGGGCTAGGGGACCATGGCTTCAGGTGACATCTAAGTCAATTGGCATGATAAAATCTATTAAGAAAACATTCTGCATCCCACTTTGAAGAGTAGCGTCTGGAGTCTTAAACGCTAGCAAGCAGCCATCTAAGATGCATCAATTGGTCTCAACCCACCTGGATCAAAGGAGAATGAAGAACACCAAGGACACAAGGTAATTATGAGCCAAAGAGACTACATCAGCCTGAGACCAGAAGAACTAGATGGTGCCCGGCTACAACCGATGACTGCCTTGACAGGGAATGCAACAGAGAACCCCTGAGGGAGCAGGAGAGCAGTGGGATGCAGACCCCAAATTCTCAAAAAAAAGACCAGACTTAATGGTCTGACTGAGACTGGAAGGACCCTGGTGGTCATGGCCCCCAGACCTTCTGCTGGCCCAGGACAGGAACCATTCCCAAAGCCGACTCTTCAAACAGAGATTGGACTGGACATGGGTTGGATAGGGATGCTGGTGAGGAGCGAGCTTCTTGGATCAGGTGGACACTTGAGACTATGTTGGTATCTCCTCCCTGTGGGGGAGATGAGAGGGTAGAGGGGGTTAGAAACTGGTGAAATGGACACAAAAAGAGAGAGTGGAGGAAGGGAGTGGGTTGTCTTATTAGGGGGAAAGCAATTGGGAGTGTGTAGCAAGGTGTATTTAAGTTTTTGTGCGGCAGACTGACTTGGTTTGTGAACTTTCATTTAAAGCACAATTAAAATTTAAAAAAAAGGTGGTGCAGGACACACCCCCGGGAAATTCCCTTTACATTAGCTCAAGGATGTGACCTGGTAAGGGTGTTACAATCCCACCCTAATCCTCTTTAACATAAAATTACAACCACAAAATGGAGGACAGCCACAGAATACTGGGAATCATGGCCAAACCAAGTAGATATACACATTTTGGGGGGAACATAATTCAATCCATGACAGATGCTTACCTGTGTTTTACTGAGTATGAAAAACATTCAACTGTGTGGATAATAACAAATTATGGTTAACATTGCAAAGAATGGGAATTCCAGGATACTTAATTGTGCTCATGAGCAATCTGTGCATAGACCAAGAGGCAGTTGTTTGAACAGAACAAGGGGGCACCATGTGGTTTAAAATCAGGGAAGGTGTGCATCAAGGTTGTATCCTTTCACCACATTTATTCAATCTGTATGTTGAGCAAATAATTCAAGAAGCTGGATTGTATGAAGAAGAATGGGGCATCAGGATTGGAGGAAGACTCATTAACAACGTGCATTATGCAGGTTGCTTGCTGAAAGTGAAGAGGACTTGAAGCACTTACTGATGAAGATCAAAGACGACAGCCTTCAGCATGGATTATATCTTATGTAAAGAAAACAAAAATCCTCACAACTAAACCAATAAGCAACATCATGATAAACAGAGAAAAAGTTAAAGTTGTCAAGGATTTCATTTTACTTGGATCCACAATCAAGCCCATGGACGAAGCAGTCAAATCAAATGAATTATTGCATTGGGCAAATCTGCTGCAAAAGACCTCTTTAAAATGTTGAAAAGGAAAGGTGTAACTTTGAGGACTAAGGTGCACCTGCCTGACCCAAGCCACGATATTTTCAACTGCCTCATATGCATGCGAAAGCTGGACAATGAATAAGGAAGACTGAAGAAGAATTGATGCCTTTGAATTGTGGTGTTGGCGAAGAATATTGAATATACCATGGACTGCCAGAAGAACAAACAAGTCTCTCTTGCAAGTACAGCCAGAGTGCTCCTTGGAAGGAAGGATGTTGAGATTTCATCTTACATACTTTAGACATATCAGGAGGGACCAGTCCCTGGAGAAGGACATCATGCTTGGTAAGGTGGAGGGTCAGCAAAAAGAGGAAGACTCTTGACAAGATGGACTGACACAGTGGCTGCAAGGATGGGCTCAAACATAGCAATGGTTGTGACAATGGCGCAGGGCCATGCAGTGTCTCATTCTGTTGTACACAGGGTTGCTATGAGTTGGAGCCAACTCGATGGCACCTAACAACAACAACAATGGTACCACAACTTGTTTATCCAATCACCTGTTGTTTTCAGTTTGGGATTATTACAAATAAAGCTACCATGAACATTTGTGCACGAGTCTTTGTATAGATACATCTTTTTGTTTCTCTTGGATAAATACCTAGGAGTAGATTGGCTGGGACATGTGGAAGGCATATGTTTATAAAAGTTCCTAATGATTTCTGCTGTTAATCTAGTCTCAGTATTTTCATTTTTCTTAGCTTGGCAAGCCATGAAACATTAGACGCACTGGTAATTCCAACTGATAACTTTGTGTACCAACAAATACAGACGAATGTCAGCTGCACCAGCCCTTGGGCAAAGCGCCAGTACAAAAGCCAAAGCAATTGCCCCAGCAGCTGCTTCTGGGACATAATTAATGACTGTCTTCTAAAGACATTTTTGCCTTCCTGTGTAACCAGCTGCTGTTTCTCCTCTAACTAAATTTAACAACCAATAGAACATGAGCAGCCATTTTACCAAATATTCCAGTGTGGCCTCTGTTAATTGAGCTTGGCAGAGGGCTATGCTATGACTTGTGCCCCGTTGCAAAGTGGTTTCTTAGATACTCCTGCATGCATTAGAAAGGGCCGTGCAAATTTGTTATACTAGCCTCTGAACCTTTGTGAAATTTGACTTTGCATGTTGGGCAGTAACTTTATAAGGTCTCCTGGGATCAAGACAGCAAGGTTGATTTCTGCTCTGGCTGGGAGTTTCTTAAAAGGACAAATACTGAGGGCAGAGAGTAAGCCCTAAGTGCTACCTGAAAGTGTTAACTGAATCAAAATTATGAAGTGGACACAGTGGTGGTTGAGTTTGCAGCAGAAGACAGTAGGGCATGTCCCATGGGGTAACTGATGCCCCTAACATTAGTGGTGGAAAAGGAGCACTTTTAAATAAAATAATTTTTCTTCTGCACTCTCCTAGTTAGGATACTGGTCTTTAGTCATTTGGGGACATACAGGTGCCGTGGGAGGAAATTACTGCTGGGCTTGTAACTTTCACTACGGATGCAGCCTTGATCTTATTGTCTTGAGTGTCTTTGGTCATATTAACTAAAATACAGATAAGCACTTAGCTATTTCTTCAAAGCAGAACATGTAAATATATCCCATCCCATCCTTTGTTGTTTAGAGCAGTGCTTCTCCAACTATCTGTGGTGAATGACAAGTTGTTTTTTCTTTTTTATAATTTGCAATCTGCTATGGGCCAAGATTTTTGAAAAATATAATAAATATGAATTTCTAGAAAAATAAAAAGACATACAAAACACGAACCTCACTTTTTTAATTTTTAGATTCAATAGTCATAAATTTCATTTTTATAAATATAATCAGAACAAACATAAGGAAAAACACAATAACTACAAAACTGCTCACATTGTTCATTAAAGCGTGCATGGGTGATTGACAGAGAATTGTGATTAAATTTGTAACTGCCCCATAGAGTTTCCAAAGAGCACCTGGTGGATTTGTACTGGCGACCTTTTGGTTAGCATCCGTAGCACTTAACCACTACGCCACCAGGATTTCCACTGTGTCACCAGAGCCCCATATCCATGTGACGCGATTGAAAATATCATGGCTTGGGTCAGGCGCATCTTAGTCCTCAAAGTGACATCTTTGCTTTTTAACACTTTAAAGAGGTTTTTGGCAGCAGATCTACCCGATGCAATATGTCTTTTTATTTTTTGACTGCTGATTCCATGGGCGTTGATTGTGGATCCAAGTAAAATGAAATCCTGGACAACTTCAATCTTTTCTCCATTTATCATAATGTTGCTTATTGGTCCAGATGTGAGGATTTTTGTTTTCTTTATGTAAGGTGTAATCCATACTGAAGGCTGTGGTCTTTGATCTTCATCCGTAAGTGCTTCCAGTCCTCTTCACTTGCAGCAAGCAAATTTGTTTCATCTGCATATTGCAGGCTGTTAATCTGTCTTCAATCCTGATGCTGCATTCTTCTTCATATAATCCATCTACTCAGATTATTTGCTCAGCATACAGATTGAGTAAGTATGGAGAAAGCATACAACCCTGACACACACCTTCCCTGACTTTAAGCCACCCACTATCCCCTTGTTCCATGTGCCTTTTTATCTATGTACAGGTTCCTCATGAGCACAATTAAGTGCTCGGGAATTCTCATTCTTCTCAATGTTATTCACAATATGTTATGATCCACACAGTCGAATGTCTTTGCATAGTCAATAAACACAGGTAAACCTCTTTCTGGTATTCTCTGCTTTCAGCTGAGATCCATCAGACATCAGCAATGATATCCCTCATTCCACATCCTCTTCTGAATCTGGCTTGAACTTCTGGCAGTTCCCTGTTGGTGTACGGCTGCAACCCTTTTTTAATTATCTTCAGCAAAATTTTACTTGCATGTAATATTAACGATGTTGTTTGGTAATTTCCGAATTCTCTTGGATCACCTTTCTTTGGAATGGGCAGGAATATGATCTCTTCCAGTCAGTTGTTGAGGTGGCTGCCTTCTGAATTTCTTGGCATAGAGGACTGAGCGCTTCCAGCTTTGCATCTGTTAGTTGAAACATCTCAATAGGTATTCCGTCAATTCCTGGAGCCTGTTTTTTGCCAATGCCTTCAGCGCAGCTTGGACTTCTTCCTTCGTTACCGTCGATTCTTGATCACATGCTACCTCCTGAAGTGATTGAACGTTGGCTGATTCTTTGTGGTACGGTGACTGTGTATTCCTTTCACCTTCTTTTGATGTTTCCTGCGTCGTTCAATATTTTGCCCATAAGAATCCTTCTATATTGCAACTAGGAAGGACCTGGCAATCTACTTCTTAAAAAATTGACCAGTGGAAACCTTATGTATAGCAGTGGAACATTGTCTGTTAAGTGATACATGGTAAGAAAATGTCCTTATTCTTAGGAGATATGTACTGACATATTTAGAGTGTAGTGTCATGACATTGAATTTATTTTAAATGGTAGAGAGAGAGGAAGAGAATCAAAAGGGCAAATTGTTAACAATTGGTGAATCTAGGAGAGGGACAATAGGAATTCTTTGTACTATTCAATGCTTCTAGAGATTTGGAAATTTTCAAAATGAACAACTGGAGAAAATGTGCCTATGAGTTGACTCCACATTATCATGTAAAAGAAATGTGAGAGGGCACTGAGCAGCATGGGTGTGTACCCAAAGACCCCCACAGGAAAAAAAGAACTAAGGAAGCTGGTCCCTTAATTTGTTTCTTTAAGACAAGAAGTTTCAGGAAAAGCAATGCAGAGGTTTCCATATTTTGGAGGTAGAGGTGGCAGGGGGTAGCATTTCAGGAAACAAGGAGGAAGGATACAGCTTTCAGAAGAGTGACAGTTCATTCTGTCCTCCTACTCTGAAGGAAGGTTCCCTCATCCAGAGATTGGGTGTTCAAATGTTCTGGCCTAAAGTCTAGGAGGTCTGGCTGCTATTTTAGGTCTCTCAATATTAAAACTCCTGGGTTCTAGAAGCATCTTAAATTTTGCTCCCAAACCTTTCCTAACACAAAGAGATGGTGAATGCCTTCCCCTGTTGTTTCTGAAACAAAGCCAAAAATCAAACATGGGCATTATCCAATTCCTTTGAAATCCTATGATTATCTCCTAAAATCTCGAAATCCTGACCTCCATGGTAAGTGTGTCTAAGTTTTCAATAACTATAATGTTTAAAATACTTTTAGTTAAATTTCTTTCGTTTTTGTCCCTTCCCAAAGTTGATGCTTCAGGAAGATGGATATTTATCGTGCATCTTCATATATTCTTCCTGGGCTGTGGTGTACCACCAGGGGTGCAAATACCCCAGTGTGAGCAGCTCGGTGCTTGTGAATGAGAGAAATTTCTCTAAAGATTTCAACCCTGGAAGAATGAAAATAACATGGGTTTTTGAGTCAGACACACCTGTATTTGGGATTTGGCTCAGACAGTTTTAAGACAATTCATTGCCACACAAAACGCACAGACCACACTCACGATTATGTGGTTTATTAGGGAAGTAACAGGCTACAACTTGGAATCAGGATCAACTTGAAAGTAACAGGATACAGCTCAGGATACAGTTCATCAATCAGGATGGCTTCCAATCAAGATAGCTGTCAGCTCTCTCTCGGCCATGCTCACAGGCAGGCCCCTCTCTCGGCTGGCCTCCGCCTGTGGCCTCTCTCTCGGCCATGTCCACCACCAGGCCTCACTGGGCCTGGCCTTTGCCCTGCTCAGGCAAGTGTTACAGCCCTTTAGCTCCACCGACAAGTGCCTGGTGGCACCCCACCTGCAGCAAGCCTCCTGCCTGAAGGTGCTCAGCTCTCTCTTGTTCCATGAGTAGGCAAGCCTAGTTCCACCAACTCCCCAGAGGCACCCCACTCCACCAGGAAGCCCAAAGGTGTTCGCTCAGCTCTCTCATTCCATGGGTCTGCAAGCCCACTGCAGCCACGTAGTAAACTGACCAATCCCTTTACAAGATTGTGGCTTAGTAAATCATCTTGGCACCATTACAAACCCTGGGTCAGAAAGGCTATATGTAAAGAGAAATCTGTTGCACTGAAGATGTCAATACTACCCAAAACAATATAAGGATTTGTCTTAGTTCTCGAGTTCCGCTGTAACAGAAAGATGACAAGTGGGTGATTTAATTAACAGAAATTTATTTTCTCACAGTTTAGGAGGCTAAAAGTCTGAATTCAGGGCACTGGTTCTAGGGAAAAGCTCTCTCTATCCATTCTGGAGGAGAATCCTTACCTCAGCCTCTGTAGAGTTCTCAGCATTCCTTGAAGATCACCGCGTGACATCATTTCTCCATTTGTGCTTGCTTGTCTCAGTACCTAATCTGCTCTTTTTATAACTCAAAAGTGATTAGGTCTAAGGCACACCCTACACTGGTATGGCCTCATTAGCACAACAAAGAAAACCCTAGTCCCAAATGGGATTATATCAACAAGTATAGGGGTTAGGATTCCAACACATATTTTGGGGGGACACAATTCAAACCATAACAAGATTCAATGCAATTCCCATCGAAATTCCAAGTCTTTTTTGAAGAAATGGAATTGCCAATCCTCAAATTTCCATGGTACTGCCAGGGGCCCTGAATAGTCAAAGCAATCTTAAAAAAGGACAAAGTAGGAGGACTCACACTTCCTGATTTCAAAACATATTATATAATAATCAAAACAGCCTAGTACTAGTATAATGATAGACATATAGACTAATGGAATAGGATTGAAAGTTCCAAAATAAGCCCATACAGCTATGGTCAATTAATTTTCAGCAAAAGTGCTAAGTCCATTCAATGAGGAAAGAATAGTCTCTTTAATAAATGGTGCTGGGAAAACTGGATTTCCACATGCAAAAAAATAAAGCTGGACCCATACTGCACAACATATACAAAAATTAACTCAAAACAAATCAAGGACCTTAATGTAAGAACTAAAATCATAGTAATCTTAGAGGAAAACATAAGGACAACACTTTGGGATCTGGTATAACAATGTCTTACATAAGACAACAAAAGCATGAGCAGCAACAGACAAAATAAATAAATTGGACTTCATCAAAATTAAAAACTTTTGTGCATCAAAGGCCTTTATTAACAATGTGAAAAGACAACCTACAGATTGGGAGAAAACTTTAGGGATCATATATTGTGATAAGGGTTTAATATCCAGAATATATAAAGAACTCCTACAACTTAACAACAAACAGACAAACAGCCCAACAAAAAATGGACAAGGGAATTGAATAGACATTTCAGTAAAGAGGATATACAAATGGCCAACAAGCACACAAAAAGATCATCAACATCATTAGTCATTATTAACCCCAAAACCAAATCCACTGCCTTCTAGTCGATTGCAACTCATAGCAACCCCACAGGACAGAGTAGAACTTCCTCATAGGGTTTCCAAGGCTTGTAATCTTTACGGAAGCTGGCTGCCACATCTTTCTCCCATGGAGCCACTGGTGAGTTCAAACTGCCAAACTTTTAGTTAGCAGCCAAACACTTAACCACTGTGCCACCAGAGCTCCATTAGTCATTATTAAACAAAAAAATCAAATCCGTTGTCGTCGAATTGATTTAGACTCATAGTGACCCTACGGGACAGAGTAGGACTGCCCCATAGTTTCCAAGGAGCGCCTGGTGGATTTGAACTGCCGACCTTTTAGTTAGCAGCCTAGCATTTAACCACTATACCACCAGGGCTCCATTAGTCATTATTAGGGAGGAGATGCAAATCAAAAACACAATGAAATAACACTTCACCTCCACTAAAATGACTATGATTTAAAAAAATAATAGTAAGAACAACAGAAAATAACAGGTGTTGGTGAGGATGTGCAGAAATTGAAACCCTCATTCATTGCTGGTGGGATTGCAAAAATGGTACAGCCCCTATAGGAAACAGTTTGGCAGCACCTCAAGAAGTTAAACACAGCCAGCTACCATACGGCCCAATAATCAATCCCAGGTATGTACTCAAAAAAATTGGAAGTAGGAACACAAACGGAAACCCATTCACCAATATTCATTGCAGCCGGGCTCAAAGTAGCCAAAAGGTGAAAACAATTGTTCATCAACAGATGAATGGGTAAACAAAATATGGTATAAACATACAATGTAATGTTATTCAGCCATAAAGAGAAACGAAGTCCTGATATGTGCAACGGCACGGATGAACCTTGAAGACATTCCTCCAAGTGAAATAATCCTGTCACAAAAGGACAAATATTGTTATGACCCTACTTATATGAAATAAGCAAATGTATAGAGACCAAAGTTTATTAGTGGTTACAAGGAGTAGGAGGGAGGGAAGGAGGATGAGTCTTTCCTTAGGGAGCACTGAGCTTCTGTTAATGGTGGTGGAATAATTAGGAAATGGATAGGGATGACAGTTGCACAACATGATGAACATAATCTATGTCACTGAATTGAACATGTAAAAAAAAAAGTTGAATTGACAAATGTTTTATTCATTTTTAGCAAAACAATAACGAAGGTACCACATCCAGATGGTTTATAGAGGAGTATTAGCTAATTTTTGAACTAATAATTGTTATTTATTCATATCCTAGGAAATGATGGAACAGTCTCTAATTTTGTCTGTTGTTGTTGTTAGGTGCCGTCGAGTCGCTTCCGACTCATAGCGATCCTATGCACAACAGAACAAAACACTGCCCAGTCCTGCGCCATCCTTAGAATTGTTGCTACGCTTGAGCTCATTCTTGCAGCCACTGTGTCAATCCACCTCATTGACGGTCTTCCTCTTTTCCGTTGACCCTGTACTTTGCCAAGCATGATGTCCTTCTCCAGGGACTGATCCCTCCTAACAACATGTCCAAAGTATGTGAGATGTAGTCACCACCCTTGCTTCCAAGAAGCGTTCTGGTTGTACTTCTTCCAAGACAGATTTGTTCGTTCTTTTGGCAGTCCACGGTATATTCAATATTCTTTGCCAACACCACAATTCAAAGGCGTCAATTCTTCCTCAGTCTTCCTTATTCATTGTCCAGCTTTCACATGCATATGACACAATTGAAAATATCATGGCTTGGGTCAGGCGTACCTTAGTCTTCAAGGTGGCATCTTTTGTCTAACTACCATAAAAGCTGGTAAGGACACACCAAACAGAAGTATAAATCAATTTCATTTAGGACCATAGATATAAAAATTCCAAATAAAAGGCTGATTTTAATAACATAGGATAAAATTTATACAATGAATTATATCAAAACATTTCCTAATGTTGGGAGAACATTAATAAATCTAATGACAAAATGCGCTGCATGAACAAATTACAAGAAAAAAAATACATGTATCAAATGACACCAATAAGACGATGTGGTAGACAGAATGAATAATGGCCCCCCAAAGATGTCCGTGACCTAATCCCCAGAACCTGTGAGTATGTTAATTTATATGGCAGGAGGGACTTTGTGGATGTAATTATGTTAAGGATGGTGTCTTAGTCATCCACTGCTGCTATAACAGAAATACCACAAGTGAATGGCTTTAACAAAGAGAAATTTATTTTCTCACAGTCTAGTAGGCTACAAGTCCAAATTCAGAGCATCAGCTCCAGGGGAAGGTATTCTCTCTCTGTTGGCTCTGGAGGAAGGTCCTTCTTGTCAATCTTCCCCTGGACTAGGAGCTTCTCTGTGCAGGAACCCCAGGTCCAAAGGACGTGCTCTGCTCCCAGTGCTTCTTTCCTGGTGGTATGAGGTCCCCAAGTCTCTACTTGCTTCCCTTTCATCTCTTGTAAGATAAAAGGCGGTACAGGCCACACTCCAGGGAACCTCCCTTTATACTAGATCAGGGATGTGACCTTAGTAAGGGTGTTACAATCCCACTCTAATCCTCTTTAACATAAAATTACAATCACAAAATGGAGGACAGTCATACAATACTGGGAATCATGACCCAGACAAATTGATACACACATTTTTGGGGGGGCATAATTCAATCCATGACAGATGGTGAGATGGGGAGCTTATCTTGGATTTTCCAGTGGGCCCAATGGAATCACAAGGATCCTTATAAGAGGAAGGCAGGAGGGTCAGAGTCAGAAAATAGGATGACAGAAGCAGATGTTGGAGAACTGTGTTTAGAAGATAGTGGGAGAGACCACATGCCAAAGACTGCAGGTAGCTTCCAGAAACTGGAACAGGCAAGAAAATGAATCTCTCTAGAACATCCAGAAGGAACGCAGCTCCGCTGACACTGATTTTAGCCCACAACACCCATTTTGAACCTCGGACCTCCAGAACTGTAAAATTAATAAATTTGTGTTGTTTTAAGCTACTGAGTTTGTAGTAACTTGTCATAGCAGCATAGGAAACTAATACAGATGATAAAATTCAGCAGTCTTTCCTAATAAACATTCATATTAAATGATTAAGTAGTAAAACCACTGCCATTAAAATCAGGAATAAAACAGATGCTTAAATCATATGATGACTTAACATTGCTTTTACTTGTAACTAACGATCAAGGTCCTTTCAACACATGAAGAGAAATACTGAGAAATACGTGACAAAATGTATTTTATTTACACATAATTTGACTATAAGCCTATACAACCCAAGAGATGGAGATAAAACCTTAATAAAAAACTATTAAGAGAATAAACAAGATATGCTGAACCACTAGCTTTTGTTTAAATTAGAAATAATCAATTAAAGATATAGGGAAAAAACATACACTATAGAAATATAAAATGCATGAGAAAAAATTTTACCAAAAAAACCCATGAGACCTATTTGAAGAAAAGCATAAATTTCTCCTGAAGGATACTAATAACAACCTGGATAGATGGGAAGACACCAAGACTTCTCAAGGGAAAGCTTAATAGCCTAAAAAATTTTCATCCTTACCAAATTAACAAATAAATTTAGCACAATTTTAATAACATAAATTCCAATGTTGTCTTTTTGTGGAACTAGACACAGTGATGAGAAAACACATTTATTAAATTTGACCAAATAATCTTGAAAATAATAATGAGGGATTGCCTACCAAGTATTAAACTGTGCTATAAACTTACAGAGTTTAAAACAGGATAGAATCAGCATAGCCATTAAAATATAAACCTGTAAATCAGAATAATGTGATCAGAAACAGACTTCTCCTTTGTCTATTTTTAAAAGTTGATAAAAGAGTCAATGATAACTTTACTCTCGCCTGGGGGCAGTACAGGTGCATACAGGTCACGTCATGTGTCACTGCTGTGTATTTTATATGACCGTGCATGTGACAAAAACCCTTTAAGCCTCCTATTCCTTATCTCTGAAATGGGGTTAATAATGATGCATTTCCCTGAAAACATCAAATATTCTTTAAAATCAGGATAAAATAAGCTAAATAATTACCTGGTAAATAATTTAAAACAATATTTACGTTTAAAAAAAAAAACAGATTTATTATTGACTAGAATACAAATTGGGCTTCAATTTTTAACAGATTTCAAAGGAAGTTCCTGCTATCAGGGCTGGTTGGGTTTTGTCCCAGATCCCATGGGTAGGCTTTCTTCACTGTTTAGGAGAACGCTGGGAAAGTCTGAGGACCACTTGACCTGGGATAAAGGTTAGCTCCCCAAGAGGACAGAAGTAAGAAGTCCTATGTCACACAGTGGCATAGTGGTTAAGTGCTACAGCTGCTAACCAAAGGGTCGGCTGTTCAAATCCGCCAGGCGCTCCTTGGAAACTCTGTGGGGCAGTTCTAGTCTGTTCTATAGGGTCGCTGTGAGTCGGAATCGACGCCAGGGCACTAGGTTTTTTTTTTTTTTTTTAAGTCACACAGTGGAAACCCTGGTGGCACAGTGGTTAAGACTTTGGCTGCTAACCAAAAGGTCAACAGTTCGAATCCACCAGGTCTTCACTGGAAACCCTATGCGGCAGCTCTACTCTGTCCTGTAGGGTTGACAATGGGCTCAAATATAGCAATGGTTGTGAGGATGGTGCAGGAGCCGGCAGTGTTTCTTATACATAGGGTGACTATGAGTCGGAAACGACCCTATTGGCACCTAACAACAACGTCCTCAATTGAGTTAGGCTCCATTATCCCCATTTCCTGAATGAGGAAAGGTTGGCTGAAAAAGGTCAGGAAACTTCTTTAAAGCTGTGCAAAGTAGTCAGTCAGGCCTGACTAGAAGCCAGGGGTCCTGCCTGAGTCTTCATTCAGGTAAAGGTATTTCTAACCTGCTGAGCTGCAAGGCTGGATTCTTCTCTAGGGTTTCTTTCTCCCTCTCTAGTTTTAGTTTCTCATTTCAGGAGTTTAGAGGAACACAGACTGGTTACTTCATGCCTGTGAATTTTAATCCAGGTCTGAGGAAAGATTATTTAAAAACGATTCTATCCTGTTTTCCTCACTACTTGATACAGTGTCCAATTAACAAAATCTAAAAAGTAATGTGTTCACAAGTACATGATAATGTCTAAAACATAAGGCTATTAAACGAAAAAGAAAAAAAGTCACTCACAATTACACATCCTGGCAATAGTTACCGTTAACAATTGTTAGTGCAACTTTCCAGCGTTCGTATGATCCAAGTGCCTATCTATCTGTATCTATATATTTATAAACATTTCGAAAACAGTATTACCTGTAGGGTTTAGGAACACCTTTTTTCACCCCAAGTGTTTCTTGAACAAACTTCTGTCATTATTCTTTTGCAGCTTCATTTTTATAATAATTACATTGCATTCCCCTACACTGGTATTCCACCGTTTCACCCCGAGCCCAGGGTGGTCCGCTTCCCCTCTTTTCCAGGCCTTCCTCAGGCCCCCATCCTGATTATAAGGCTGCCTCCGTAAATCGTCTCTCCAGCCGCGCCCCCAGCCCGCTAGGCCCCAGGCCTGCGCCAGCACCAGCCGGCGTCCCAGCGGCCAGAGCTGCGTTCCGCTCGGAGCTGCCAGACCACCTGTCCGCTGGCATCACTGCGTTCCCCGCCCCGGACTGACGTCCCGGAGGCGCCCGGGCCTGGGGAATGAATTTCCAGCCCTAACGACCACCCCGCGGCCCCGCCGGGGCTGTGGGACGCCAAGGTCTGAGCCGCCCAGGTTGGGGCCCCGAGATCCGAGCGCGGCTACTTAACCAGAAATTGCTGGACGGCCTGCTCCCCAGCTTTTAACCACGGTTCCCAAAGGCCTGTGGTCGCCCCTCTCCTCCCTCTCCCCGCCCGGTTTGGAGCCAGGGACACCGAGGCCGGATTGGCTTCGGGGACTCGGGACATCTTGGCGGCGGCCTGCCGGAGTTTTTCCGGGCTCTACACTACATTTCCCATGAGCCTCCGCCCCTCAGCGGCCGCCTGTTTGTCCCTCGGCCTATCGGTTCCCCTAGGTCCTCGGAGGAAGCTCAGGCGCATCTAGGCGGTCTCTAGGGTTTCTTTCTCCCTCTCTAGTTTTAGTTCCTCATTTCAGGAGTTTAAGGCAACACAGACTGGTTACTTCATGCGTGTGAATTTTAATCCAGGTCTGAGGAAAGATTATTTAAAAATGATTCTATCCTGTTTTCCCCACTACTTGAAACTGTCCAATTAACCAAATCTAAAAAGTAATGAAGTAATGTGTTCACAAGTACATGATAATGTCTAAAACATAAGGCTATTAAACGAAAAAGAAAAAAAGTCACAATTACACATCCTGGCAATAGCTACCGTTAACAATTGTTGGTGCAACTTTCCAGCGTTCTCATGATCCAAGTGCCTATCTATCTGTATCTATATATTTATAAACATTTCGAAAACAGTATTACCTGTAGGGTTTAGGAACACTTTTTTCACCCCAAGTATTTGGGGTGTCACCTTGGAACACGGTGCGACTTGGCGGGAAAGACAGTGCGGCCGAGGCCGGGGAGATGGTTTTCTCCGCTGGACTACATTTCCCATCGGCCTCCGCGGTCGACGCAGCTTCCGCCCGGAGTTGCGGGCCGAGCTGGGTTGGCGGGAGTTCGGACGCGAAGTTAGGGTGTCCTGGGCGGGGAGCTCGCTAGTTTGGAGGTAGAGTCGGCCAGACCGCACTTCTAGGGCCCCGAGAAGTAGACGGTGAGGAGTCCCGGGCAGTGCTGGGCTCTTTGTGGACCTTCAAATCTGGACGACTGTCATGTCCGGACTGCGCGCCGGCGTTCGGGGAAAAAACGGGGGGGGGGGTGCATTAGGGGTCGTGTGCTCGGGGCCCGAGGTGTCGGGGCTGCTCGCGCTCGCTCGGCGGAGGGAGGTCTCGGTCTCGGGCCGAGCCTGCACAGGGTGGGTGCGGCTCGAGACCGGCGCGGGAGCTGGCTGCGGGTGTTTGGAGGTCAAGTGTCTGGCAGCTGCGAGTCCTACTGCACGGGCGGAAAGTCTGTGCGACATTCCCCGGACGTGGGCGGTGCGCTCGGCGCCCAGTGCCCGGCCACCCGTGATGGGCTCCCTCTGTGTGAGAACCCCGTGTGGCCGCGTCGCCGACGTTACGTTTGGGGCAAGGACTGAGAAGGAGGTGGGGCACCTTCTTCGTACATTCTAGGTCGACGCTGGGCAGTGTCCGGTCGTGACTGTCCTGGGTGTCTGTTTCACACCCCGATTTTGCCAGCTCTTGTAGCTCCCATTGCAGCAGAGCCAAGTCTCTTCTGCATTCCTGGGTCCAGGCCACAGCAGGGGCCAATAGCTCTTCAGCACAGTGAGTAATGCTCTCCCCAGGCGGTGTCTGGTGTCCGGAGATGTCTGGAGCTTGGGGCTGGGGAGCCACTGCTGCTTCTACTTCTCCAACCTTTAACCTCTAGCTGGTGGGGTTTCAGGCCCATAAAGGTGCCACCAGCCTACAGGACAGGAGCGTGGAACCCTGACCGCTGGGTCCACTTAGAGAGAGCTGTCTTGGAGTCTCAGACCCAGTCCCAGTGTAAGATGTTGGGCCTGGATGGACCCCAAGTCAGGCTCCAGTGGAGGAAGGTGGCCACAGTGTGAGAGTGTCCCCCAGGATGCCCATCTGGGGCCCTAACGGTCCCCTGTCATTCTCTGTGATGCTGGAAGTGGGTGGTGGAGTTGCAGGCTCCTCTAGCCTCCCTCTCAGTGCCTGGGGTGGGGCAGGGGCTTATTCTCACTTGACCTCCTCCAGGCTCCAGGAAGAGGCCGGTATCTCATGGTTTCTTAAACCTTTTCCACCTTTTTTCTTTTCCAAGAACCCAGAGGAGTGGGGACAGCTGCTGTACATTCAAAACTATGGGGGAGGTAAGTTTTTGTCCCTTTCTTCTTGGAAAGGACTTCTTGATTTTCAGGACAGGGGAACATATGTTGGTAGTGTTATGGTAAAGGAAACAATAAACAACATTAACAGTGAATGAGCAAAAAAAAAAAAAAAAAAAAAAACCAGTGAATGAGCGTAGCCAAGAAATTGTTAAATTTGATTCAATTGTTAATACCATACAGGGATTTGTAAGATGTTTTGAAAGATTCTGTCCAAGAAATTTTCTAACATTAGTGATTCAGTAAAGGGAAACAGATGAGAAGACATGTATGGAGCAGCTTTCCTAAACCAGCCCCAGACTGTCTGCTTTGCACACATTGTCTCTCGTAATCTATGTTTTCTGTTTCCCTGGAGCTTGTTCATTCCCAGAACCCTCTTGACAGTGAAAGTGTCTCAATGAGGGTACTTTTTCAGTGAAGTAGAAGAATAGGTTAAGGTTACTTCAGTCTCACTAATTTCTTTGTAGTCCCCTTCCAGGTCATAGGTAGTAGCCTATTTGTTTACAAATTTCTAACAGCCTGTAATGCCTGCCTCCTCCCTTCAGCTCTAGATATTTTTCCCCCGAAGTAGAAATAACCTTATTGTTCTCTGTCCAATGATTAAAGTGATATAGGATTCTTGTCAAAATTTCAGAGATTTATTAAGAAAGTTTGTCACCCACGGTCCTACCATTTAGAGATAGTCACTGTTGATATTTTTCAAGTATTTTGTCTGCAGTTATGTGTGAGTGTAATTTTGTTTTCAGAGTGGGATCTTGCTAATAATAGAGGCAGTTAACATGTTAAGCATGCACTTTGTGCCATTTGTAGTTTGAAGTTCTTTACGTGTTATCTTGCTTAACCCACATAATAACCCTATCAAACAATTATTGCTATATTGCATTAATTCTGTGATACACATCCCCCCTGCCACATTTTAGCCTCTTTTAAATCAGGACTGGTTTTACAATTTTTGACAAATCGTGGTTTCATTGACAGCATTTTTTTTTTTTCTGATTTTTTTAGCGATTGCCCCAGAGTTTGCAGTATACATTTAAACTAATGTAACCTCGCTTTCAAATAACACAGCACTACTTCATGGGAATTACAGGTACCTTATAACAAAGTATTCCCAATTCCTCCCTCCCATCGTTTTTAACATTGCTGTCATACATTTCACTTATCCATAATCAATAATCATCTAACATACTGTGCAATTATTTTAAACAAATTATTGTCTGCTAGATCAGTTAAGAATAAGAAAAAATAAACAATTTTACCTTCATTTATCCCTCCTTGAATGTTCTTCCTTTATGTAGATTCAAGTTTCTCACCTATATTATTTTTCTTCTCTCCGAAGAATTTCTGTTAACATTTCTTGTAAGGCAGGTCTAGTGGTGACAAATCCCTCAAATTTTGTCTGAAAAAGTCTATTCTTCACTATTGAAGGATAATTTTGTTGGGTATGGTATTCTAGACTGGCGGGTTCTTTTCTTTCAGCACTTTAAATATTTCACTACACTTTTTTCTTGCTTTCATAATTTCTGACAGAAGTCTGATATAATTCTTATCCTTATTCCTTTAGTGTAATCCTTGTTCCTGTTGTATATTCTTGTTCCTTTGCTATAACTCTTATCCTGTTCCTAAGGTGTTTTTTGCTCTGGCTTCTATCAAGATTTTTGTCTTTGTCTTTGATTTTCTGCAGTTTAAATATGATATGTGTAGGTGTACATTTTTTGGTATTTATCCTACTTGGTATTCTCTTGGCTTCTAGATCTGTGGTTTGGTGTCTGTTAACTATTTTGGAAAATTCTTAACCATTATGTAGTTACTTCTGTTCCTTTTTTCTCATTCTGGTATTCCCATTATGCATGTTACACCTTTTGTAATCTTCCCACAGGTCTTCGATACTATGTTCATTTTCTTTCTGTGTTTTTTCTCTTTGGTTTTAAATTTGGGAAGTTTCTTCTGACATAGCTTCAAGCTCATTGAGTCTTTCCTTGGTTATTTCCAATCTAATGAGCCCTTTCAAGGCATTCTTCATTTCTGTTACTGTGTTTTTTATTTCTTGTATATCCTTTTCAGTATTTCTCATAATTTCAGTTTCTTTGCTTAGATTACCCATCTGTTCTCGCATGTTGTCCACTTTTTTTGTTAGAGCCCTTAGCTTATTAATCATAGTTATTTTAAATTTCTTGTCTGGTAATTATAATGTCTCTGTCGTATCCTAGTCTGGTTCTGATCTTTGCGCTATCTCTTCAGACTGTATTTTTTTGCTTTTTAGTGTGCCTTGTAACTTTTTATTAGAATCTGGACACAATGTATTGACTAAGAGGAACTTAGGTTCTTTGAGTTCTGATGATACTGATGTGGCAGTAAGGTATAAGGGGAGGCACAGCATTCTACAGTCCTGTGATTAGGTCTCAAACTTTTAGTGAACTTGTGCTCTGGGTGGTGACATTCACAGGTACTTCCCAGCCTTTTTTCCCTACCCCTTAGATGAAATGTACCTAGAGTTGCATATTTCCTTTTCCGCACATCTAGCACTAGAATGGTCAGCAGACTCTAATAAAATGCCGTTAGCTAGCCTCTGTAAAGCGTTTTCCTTGAGTGCAGGCCATTGTCAAGGGAAACAGAACACTATTTTGAAATGGTTCCTGCTGGCGCATGATGAGATTTTTCTCTGAGCTTCACAGTGAAAACTGGGTAGGGCTTCTGAAGGTTAAACTCACTAAAATGTGTGCACTCCTCTCCCAAGACTGGACCTCCAGGAGTTTTTGTCCCTTAAGCTCCTCCATACTCTGTCTCCAGCAATTAGTCTGTTACCCGTTAAGTGTTCCCACCTGACGCTGGGTCTGGTGGCAGTGATGGTGGTCTTTGCTCCCATTAGGTGGTGATTCTCTGTATTAGTCTGTCTTATCTCTCCAGCTTTGGGGGCAGCAGTTTGCTCTGTGACCTCAGTCTCCGATGGACCTAAGAAGAGTTGTCAATTTTCAGTTTTTTTCTTAATTGTGACAACAAGAGGCATCACTTCCAAGCTCTTACATGCTAGATTAGAAACTAGAAGTCCGTTTTAACCATTTTTGTGTGTACAATTCAGTGACATTACTTTCACAGTGTTACGCAACCAATCACCATTGTCAGTTTCCAAAGCTTTTTTTTATCACCCCAAACAAACTCATTTTCTGTTTCTTCTTATTTTGAGTCATGCCACATCAGCAAATGACGGTCCTGAAAGCTTTACTCCATCGATGTTATTAAAGTTCATCTATTTTGAAGCAGCAGCTCTTCAGCAGTTGTATTTTGAGTGCCTTCCAAGCTGAGGGCCTCATCTTTCAGCACTGTGTCAGACAGTATTCCATTGCTGTTCGTAAGATTTTCACTGGCCAATTTTTTTAGACAGTAAATCGCCAAGTCCTTTTTCCTAGTCTGTCTTAGTCTGGAAGTTCTGCTGAAACCTGTCCACCATGGGTGACCCCGCTGGTATTTGAAATATTGGTGGCGTAGCTTCCAGCATCACAGCAACACACAAGCCACCACAGTATAACAAACCGACAGACCAGTGGTGGCATTAAACAGTAACTCCATTTTCCCCTACCCTCAGCCTCTGATAACCACTAACCCTCTATGATCTCTATGCATTTACCTACTGTAGGTATATATAAGCGGGATCATGCAGCGTTTGTTCTTTTCTGCCTGACTTATTTCACTCAGCGTAAAGTTTTCAGAGTTCGTCCATGTCATAGCATGTATCGGAACTTCACTCCTTTTTATGGCTAAATAATATTCTGTTGTATGTATGTACCACCATTTATCTGGGGGTGGATACTTGGGTTGTTTCCACCTTTTGGCTGTTATGATTAATGTTGCTGTGAACATTGGTGTACAGTTATCTGAGTTCCTGCTTACAAGTCTTTTGGGTATATAGACCTAAGAGTAGAATTGCTGGGTTATATGGTGTAAAAATTACAGGGGAGTGGTGCCTGACCTCCTCTAACTTCCCAAGGGGCAAGGAGAATCAAGATCAAAGCCCAAGGCTGTTTCCTGTGAAGCAGAGGTCAGACATACCTCCTCTCGCCAACCTTTTTACCAGTTCCAATACCATCCGTCCTTCCCATAGCATTCTCTACTTCTCTGCTGGGTTTGATAATTCGTGGCAGTGGCCACACAGAATTCACAGACAATACTCACAGTTAGGGGGCTTATTAGGGAAGTAACAGGTTACAGTTCAGGATCAGGAACAACTCAGGGTACAGTTCTTTAGACAGGACAGCTTCTCAGCCGTGCCCAGAGGCAGACCTCTCTCTTGCCCTCGGCCTCTTGGCCCTTGGCCCCTCAGGGCTCTTGGGCCAGCCTGGCCTATGCCCTGCTTAGGCAAGTGTTACAAAGCGCTTTTAGCTCTGCTGATAAGTGCCTGGGGGGCACCCCACTCCTCTAGTAAGCCTCAGCCCAGAGGTGCTCAGCTCTCTTGCTCCGTGGGTCAGCATCCCTAGGTCCACCAATGAGTGCCAGGAAGCACCCTACTCCACCAGGAAGCCCCATGCCGGGAGGCTCAGCTGTCTCGCTCCATGGGTCAGCACCTTGCTCCGTGGCCTGGGAAGCCCACTGCGCCATCTCGTGCCAGTCTCCTGGTTCTGCTTCTTCTACTTCTCACCACCTCTCACCATCTCTCGTGTTACAGCTGTCACTATCTCCTGGGTCTAGGAGGTTCTCAGTGCAGGGACCTCAGGTTCAAAGGATGCACTCCACTCGTGTCTCTTCTTCTTGATGGCAATGAGATTCCCCATGTCCATCTCTGGGATGGCTCATTTTAAGCCTAGTGGGATGGCAAAACTGACCAATCCCTTGTTAAGGTTCTATACACCTTATTTGCATGGTCCCACCCTCCCCCCCCCAAAAGGGTACCATGCACCTTATTTGTATTATTGCCAAGCTACCCAAGCCCCTTGGTGGGTCACAAGAGCCTCATAGTCCTCCCCAGTCATTCGGTGGGAGCTGTAAGACTGTGGTGAAAAGGGCCATATAAAAGCAGTCTATTGCATGGGTTCTATTTATTTATTTCTTGTTTTGACACCCTCGATGATGATTTGACTTCTTAAGTTTTCGGGAATGAAATTAAGTTTTTCTGTTTTCTCTTGTGGTTGTTGTTGGTGAGTTGTTTAATTTCTGAGGAACTGCCAAACTTTTCCACAGCAGCTGTGGCATTTTCCATTCCCTGCAGCAGTGGACAAGGATTCCCGTTTTCCCACGTCCTCGCCAAGGCTTATTTTCCATTTCGTTTTTGTAACAGTCATCCTAATGGGAGTAAAGTGGTATCTCATTGTGACTTTGGTTTGCATTTCCTGAATGATTAATGGTGTTAAGCATTTTTCATGTCTTTTTTGGCCATTGGTATATCTTTGGCGAAGTGTTCATTCAAGTCCTTTGCCCATTTTTTAATTGGGTTTTATCTTTTTTGGTGTTGATTTGTAGGAGTTATTTACGTGTTCTGGATGTTAACCCTGCGTCAGATAGATACATGACTTTGAAATGTTTTCTCCCATTCTGTAGGTTGCTTTTCCACTCTTGGATAATAATATCCTTTGATGCACAAAAGTTTTTAAATTTGATGGCGTCCAAGTTGTCTTTTGTTGATCATGGTTTTGGTGTCGCGTCTAAGAATCCATTTCCTAATCCGTGGTCCTGAGGCTTTACCCCTATGTTTTCTCCTGTAAGTTTTGTGGTGTTAGTTCTTATAATTAGGTCGTTGATCCGTTTTGAGTTCATTTGCATATTGGTGTTAGGTAGGGAATAATGTCTTTTTATTTTTTATATTTGTTTTTCGATGCAGTTATTTCTCTATTCCAAGATATTTATTTCACTCTATTATTTAATTTTAAGTATAAGTCAGAATCGACTCAAGGGCAAAGTTCAGGAGGGTTCCCAGCACAGACTAGCTTACGTCTCAAAAGGGACCTGCTTACCGTTCCGGAAAGCCAGTGTTTACTGTTATGACACTGGGCAGGTACACCATAACTCAGGTATCAGCAGGTGCTCTGTGGTTCAGATGCTGGATTCACGTTGCTACGTCAGGTATTGGCAGCTGCATTGTGGCTGCTGCTGTTTCCATGGTCTCTCTAGCTGTCCCTCCCTCTTTCTGCGGCTCTTCTGGACCAGCTCTGCCCTTATCATTGACAGGTCCACCTCTCAACTAGCAGCCTTGGGAGCTCTCTGTGCTGGCTGAACCGTCAATCACTTCTTCCCAGTGGGTACCCCCATGTGCTCCACGGGGGTCCTGTGCACAGGTTTTCTGCAGCCCTGTGCCACCTGCTCTGTGAGCCAGTTTGGCCCCACCACTGTGTTACAGCTCCCAGCTGGGGCATCTGGGCCGGGACCCCTTGCTGGTTCTCTGGGCCTCTCACCACTGCCTCCCAGCTGTGGTCCTTTGCCTCTGCCTCTGTTCCTCTCACCACCAAGCATTATAGCCCTTGGCTGGGGTTTCTGCCATTTTGTATTCTAAAATATTTTTAATATTCAGTTCATCATTTTTTCTTTGTGAGCTTCTTAAGGACAGGAGCTTGGTCAAAATCATCAGTGTACCCAGTACCCACACAGAGCTGCAGGCATGGTGGTTTTTTTTTTATAATTTTTATTGTGCTTTAAGTGAAAGTTTACAAATCAAGTCAGTCTCTCAAACAAAAACCCATATACACCTTGCTACACACTCCCAGTTACTCTCCCCCTAATGAGACAGCCCATTCTCTCCCTCCACTCTCTCTTTTCGTGTCCATTTCACCAGCTTCTAACCCCCTCCACCCTCTCATCTCCCCTCCAGGCAGGAGATGCCAACGTAGTCTCAAGTGTCCACCTGATCCAAGAAGCTCACTCCTCACCAGCATCCCTCTCCAACCCATTGTCCAGTCTAATCCATGTCAAAAAGTTGGCTTCGGGAGTGGTTCCTGTCCTGGGGCAACCGAAGGTCTGGGGGCCATGACCACCGGGGTCATTCTAGTCTCAGTCAGACCATTAAGCCTGGCCTTTTTATGAGAATTTGGGGTCTGCATCCCACTGCCCTCCTGCTCCCTCTGGGGTTCTCTGTTGTGTTCCCTGTCAGGGCAGTCATTGGTTGTAGCGGGGCACCATCTAGTTCTTCTGGTCTTGGGATGATGTAGTCTCTGGTTCATGTGACCCTTTAGCATGGTGGTTTTGACTGACAGTTTTTGATAAAAGAATTTTGTTTGCAGAATTGCTCCTTTGCTCTCCCTCCTACCTTTGATTTCGCCGTTTGCCGGGATTTGTGGTGACAAACAGCAGACTAAGCATTTTCTGCTCTCCCAAGTGCAGGGCTCAACTCGGGGTTCTTTCAAAAGATCAGAAAGTCCTAGACTCCATGCAAGAGCCAGAAGCTGAAGCCAGCAAGCTATGAATTTGGGGAAATACTGATTCAAAACCCAACAATGCCACTGCTCACAGTGAATTTGAACAAATGACTTCACTTATCCATATGAATTAGGCTCCCTGGACCTCTCCAGAGGATTAATACAAGAGACGTAAAGTGCATCCTGCTGGCTAAGTGTAACTGAGATGCAGTCAGTGCTGTGCTCCTAGCACTGAGGCTCAGGGGAGGGGTGAGGAAATAACGTCAGGCAGGAAAGCCATGGGTACCTAGTGGGATCTGGGGTATACTAGCCAGAGGATTCTGGGAGTTGTGGTTTCATCTAAGCCCACTGTAACATGCATTTGGGGTTTGCAGAGGCTGCTCAGCCCACAAGAATTTGTGGAAAGAGGTTTCAGTTTGGGTTCAGAGGCCCCTTGCCCTGAGACAGGACCAAAGCCAGGGAGTGACTGGTAGACTGAGTCTGTTAGGCTCAGGCTGAAGGCCTCTGTTGGAGAAACCTTTTTCCACGGCTGGGTCTGCCAGGGTGTCCTGTGCTCCTTGGCTCCAGGACTCCACTATGTCCTTGGAGTACCCGCATGGATGAGGGGCTCAGTGTCTTCCAGGTTGTAAAATAAGGGTCTGCCCAGGCCATGTTAGAGCAGACCCTCTGGGCTCAGATCAGCTCGTTGTAGTGGGAGACTTGTCCTTTCTGAATCTGTTATGCTACAGTTAGGTACCCAAGAATTCAGGGAAGGCTGAGGTTTATTGATTCTCCCTCAAATCTCTGTCAGAGTTTGTGTGTGTGTGCGCGCGGGAGGAAAACTTATTCTTAGTCCCTTGGGAACTGTGAGGTCAGTCTGGTTGATTCAGGGCTGCTCTTTCTTCTTCCTTTTCCTTCACAGACTCTGCTTTTCTCTAGGACAAACCCAGGATAGAAATGATCTGTTCTTGCAATTCTGAAAGCCACAATCTGTGTGAGTTGGTGCTTCTCTCCTTCATGGAATGTATTCTTTTTGTTTTAGAAGAATTAAATAGTGGGTTTTGTTTTCCTGTAACTTTCTGCTTCCCTGAGCCCCACCAGGAGCATACTCCCCAGTTCTTCCCATTCCAGTGAGTGATGGTACCAGGTTAGCCTTCCTCAAGCGCCCATCTGTTCTCAGATGAGCGTTTGGGTGTCCAGTCAGCAACTCACTTAGTATTTCCTAAATGCATCTCCTTCCACCAGGAGTGCTGATGGAGCGGAAAACCTACCCTTGCTGGAAATTTTAGATCTCCCTTGTTAGAGCTGTGCTTTGATGAAGTGGAGGTGAGTGCTAAAGTGGGACTACATGTTGCAAACTGGGGTTTCCAGTTAGACCAGAAGGGAATTGACGTTGAGTCGTAGTCTCAGTATCCGCCCATATCTCTAGTTCTCTGAGGTTTTAGTTCTGGAGATATGATGGTGGATATAATAGATTGACTTTATGGAGTTCTGGGATAGTCCCAGGGAGCCTCTGCGAGGTGGACACCAACAAATGAGTCCATTTTGAAGGTGTGCAGTGCGTGCTCATTCTGGGTCACACTGATGTTAGTCTGTACCTTCCTTCATTAGTTTTAGTAGCTCAGGAACAAGGAGAGTGTAGTTAGGAACAATTTATGGTAACAAGTACAGTTTAGCCATTGTCGCTGTTAAGAAGTAACAAATGTTGAGGAATAGTGACTTTCCAAATTGCGAAGGAATATTAAAGAACCTGTCCAACCAGTGCCAGTAAAAATGGGGACTGTTAAAGAATTTACAATAGTAGGGAAAAGTGATAGGGGTTTAATATTCTGACATATTTATGAGCCTGAAATTTTAAGGAATCATTAGATTGCATAAGTTATGTTTAAAGCATATTTTCAAAAATAAAGATTTTACAAGATAATTTAAAATGATTCAGACTTTTAAACAATTTTCTTTACTGAATGAATGGGAAGGAGGCGATCACAAGTGTTGAGAATTCTTGTGTACCAGGCATACAGTGTGCTGTGTACCTGTGTGTGTGGTTTTGTTTGTTGGGAAACACCAGTTGTCTGGACTTCCTTTATTCCCAGACCTGGGTGGAGTTACATCTGCAGGAGCAGGAATGTTCAGGAACTGTGGGAGTGGCAGCCTCTGGTTTCCACACCTGTGACCTGTCTGTGTTAAAGCGCCCAGCACAGCCTTGTTTCCCAGTAATGTCCCCGTTCTATATTGCTTTCCCCATTTGTTTTATTCCATCGTAAGGATGGCTTTGTTACTTTCACAAATAGTATATTTATTTATGGTTTCAGGGTTTGAAGTTCGAAGATGTGGCCGTTTACTTTTCTCAGAAGGAGTGGGAATGCTTGGAGTCAACTCAGAAGGAGCTGTACCAAGATGTAATGTTGAAGAATTACGACACCCTGGTCTCGCTGGGTAGGTTTCTTTGTTCCCCAAAATTCAGACCTGGCCTTTTGAAATTTCTCTGTTCTTTGCTGTGAATTTCTTGTGAGCACTTTTCAAGTGTGTGGCTGAAGTAATGATTTGTCCCTTGTGGAGTTAAAAATAGGCTGCCTTATTCTGCCCTTCACCCCTTACTCTACCCCTTAATCGATTTGCTCTTCTTTCTTTGCTAATCACAGACTGATTTTAATTCTGGGACACCCGCAGCATAACCTTGTCCTTTTCTCCCCCCTTTTCCTTGAGCAGGACTTTCTGATTCTAAGCCAAGCGTGATCTCCTTATTGGAGCAGGGGAGAGAGCCCTGGATGGTTAGAAGGGAGGAGGCAGAAGGATGGTGTCCAGGTGAGTGACGGTGAATTGCATGGGAGGCCATTGTAGGTAGTAACTGAGGTGGCCTGGGACAAGTCAGCGCTCCTGAGATGTTGCTACTAAAGTTCTCTGTAAAGGCCTGAGGCTCAGAGAAAAAAGTACAGGTTTTCAGCATAAGCTTCCAAATGAATTTCAGTTTTTACAACTCTTACCACTCTCCTGCTCCGTTCTCTCGTATACCCTTCTCATTTCAGAGAGGATGTGCCCTCCTCCTTGCCCTCTGACAGCCATTTCAACTGTACTTTGGGTCCAGTTTTGTCCTCTTTTTAAAACAGCTTTGTTGGAATATAAGTTATGTATCGTAAAATTTACCCGTTTGTAATTTGCATTGTAAACTTTCACCTAAAACACATTAAAAAAAATTCACCCAGTTAAGGTGGTTTTTAGTACCATATTTTTACACAAATAATGCGCGCGTTCTGTGTTTGCCAACTGCGCCCAAAATACATTACAGACTAGTGCAACCATCACCACGGTCTAATTTTAGAACATTTTTATCAACCCCAAAATGAAACCCCAGACCCAATCAGTGCCCTTTCTTTTACCCCCACACCCAGCCCTAGGCAACCACTAATCTACTTACAGTCTCTATGAATTTGCCTTCTGTACATTTCATGTTAATGAAATCACACAATATGTAGTCTTTTTGTGACTGGCGTCTTTCATTTAGCATAATGTTTTCAAGGTCCGTCCATGCTGCAGCATGTATCAGTATTTCATTCCTTTTTATGGCTAAATAATGTTCCATTGTATAGCTATACCACGTTTTATTTACCAACTCATCAATCGATGGACCTATATAGGTTTTCCCATTTTTTGGCTGTTACGAGTAATGTAGCTATGAACATTCACATACAGGTTCTCTTCTCTTCCTAGTTTGTTGAGTGTAATTTTATCATGGAAGGGGATTAAAATGCTTTTGTTAAATGCTTTTTCTGCATCTGTTGATATTTGTGTGGCTGTTGTCCTTTGTTCTGTTAATATGGTGTGTTACATTGATGGACCCTGGGGGCACAGAGGTTAAGAGCTCAGCTGCTAACCTAAAAGGTCATCATGTTCGAAGCCACCAGCCGCTCCTTGGAAATAGTATGGGGCAGTTCTACTTTGTTCTGTAGGGTTGCTGTGAGTCGGAATTGACTTGATCGCAACAGGTTTGGTTTTTTGTGTTATTACATAGGTAGATGTTTGGATGTTAAACCAACCTAGCATTCCTGGAATAAATCCCACTCGGTCATAGTGTGTAATCCTTTTTATATGTTGCCGGGTTCAGTTTGATAGTATTTTGTTGAGGACTGTACTTCCGTGCTCAGGGGATACTGGCCTGTAGTTTTTCTGTGATGTCTTTGTCTGGTGTGGTGTCAGAGTAACACTCACTTCATAGATTCGGTTGAGACGTACTCCTTCCTCTTTGATATTTTGGAAGCGTCTGAAGGATTTGCATTCTTCTTTAAATATTTGTTAGACTTATCAGTGAAGCTGTCTAGTTTTGGGCTTTCTTAGTTGGTAGTTTTTTTTTTTTTAATCACTTATTCAGTCTCTTTAATTATTATAGGTCTGTTGAGACATTCTGTTTCTTCTCGAGTCAATTCCAGTAGTTTGTGTCTTTGTAGGAATTTCATCTGCGTTATCTAATTTGCTGACATATAGTTGTTCATAGCATTCCATTATAATCCTTTTTATTTCTGTAAGGGTGGTAGTGATCTCTCCACTCTGATTTCTGATTTTAGTAATTTGAATTTTCTCTCATTTTTCTTAGTCTAGCTAAAGGTTTGTTGATTTTGTTAATCTTTTCAAAGAACCAGCTATTGGTTTTGTTGATTATTTTTGTATGCTCTATTTCCTTTACTTCTGCTCTAATCCTTATTATTTCCTCCCTCGTGATTACTTTGGGTTTAATTTGCTCTTTTCCAACTTCTTAAGGGGTGAGATCAGGTTATTATTTGAGATCTTTCTTGTTTTTCTTACTGGCTTTAACAGCTGTAAAATTCCCTCCAAGTCCTTTTTTAGTGGCATCCTGTATGTTTTGGTATATGGCCTCTTCATTTTCATTCATCTCAAAGTATTTTCTAATTTCTTTTATGATTTCTTGTTTGACCCATTTAGGAGTATTGTTTAATTTCCAAATATTTACCACATTTTTTGTTATTAATTTTTAACTTTTCTACATTGTGATTGGAGAACATACTTGGCATGATCAGTTCTTTAAAAACTTATTGAGGCCTGTTTGTGGCTTAGCATATGGTCTGTCCTGGAGAATTTCAATGTGTGCTTGAGAAGAATGTATTCTGTCATTGGGCGAAATGTTCTATAAATGTTTGTTACGTTTAGTTGATGTCTTAGTCATCTAGTGCTGCTGTAACAAATACCACAGGTGGATGGCTTTAATGAATAGAAATTTATTCTCTCACAATTTAGGAGGCTGAAAGTCCAAATTCAGGGTACCACCTCCAGGGGAAAGCTTTCTCTCTCTTGTCGGCTCTGGGGGAAGGTCCTTGTCATCAATCTTCCCCTTGGTCTAGGAGCTTCTCAGCACAAGAACCTCAGGTCCCAACATGCTCCACGCCCAGTGCTTCTTTCTTGGTGGCATGAGGTCCCCTATCTCTCTGCTTCTCTCTCCTTTTATCTATTGTAAGATAAAAGGTGATGCAGGCCACACCCCAGGGAAACTTCCCTTACATAGAATCAGGGCTGTGACCTGAGGAAGGGTATTGTATCCCACCCTAATTCTCTTTAACATAACCTAATCTTGCCTTATTAACCACAGAGAGTAGAATTTACAACACATAGGAAAATTACATCATATCACAAAACGGAGGACAACCACACAATACTGGGAATATTCCCCCCAAGTTGACACATGTTTTGAGGGGAATACAGTTCAATCCATAACAGTATTTTGGGCCTCTGTTATCAGGTTCATATATGTTTATAATGGTATAGCTTCCTGATGGATCAATAATCTTACCATTATAAAATATCCTTCCTTGTCTCTAGTAACAATTTTTGTCTTAAAGTTCATTTTGTCTGATATTACCATAGCAACTCCAGCTAACTTTTGGTTTCTCTTTGCAAAGTCTTATCTTTTTCCACTCTTTTACTTTTAACCTATTTGTATCCTTTAGTCTAAAGTGAGTCTCTTCTAGATAGCATGTACTTGGATCATGTCTTGTTGTTAATGTTGTTTTTTAATCCATTCTACCAATTTCTGCCATTTGATTAGAGTATAAATACAGTATAAGCTCTGGAGTCTGTATCAAAGACACTTAAAGTACAAGATTTTTTAGAGATTATCTCTCAGGAACTGAGGGCAAAGACCAATTTTTTGGGTAAAGCTAATGTAAATCCCATAGTACTCTTCATCCAGCTTTCCGAAGTAATAATATAACATTAGTATATTGTCAACACCAGGAAATTGATGTTGGTACGATAGTAGTAACTACAGACCTTATTCAGATTTTATTAGTTTTTATATGCACTCATATTTTATTTTTTGGTATCTAGTACCATGAAGGAAAGCCTGGTGGCGTAGTGGTTAAGTGCTACGGCTGCTAACCAAAGGGGTCGGCAGTTTGAATCCGCCAGGTGCTCCTTGGAAACTATGGGGCAGTTCTACTCTGTCCTGTAGAGTCGCTGTGAGTTGGAATCGACTCAACGGCACTGGGTTTGGTTTTGGTTTTAGTACTATGAAGGAGCCCTGGTGGCGCAGTAGTTAAGAGCTCATCTGCTAACCAGAAGGTCAGCAGTTTGAATCCACCAGCCATTCCTTCTAAACCCTATGGGGCAGTTCTACTCTGTCCAGTAGGGTCGCTATGAGTCAGAATTGAGTTGATAGCGATGGGTTTAGTACGTGTGTATAGATTCTTGTAAATTTACCACTATGATCAAAATGTAGAAGCCTCATCATTTAAAAAAAATTTTTGTGTGTGTGTGTGTGGTAGGTACATTTTTCTTTCTTTATATTATGCTTTAATACAAAGTTAAAGCTGTAAAGCTGTGGTCATTGAACTAATCTTGTAAGATAGCTGATGCTAAAAATACCACTACAATGAAATGGAAACGATATTTCCTCCTGATTTCCTCCGATAACACCCTGCCTTCCATAAGGGGGAAGAAAAAAGCAAGACATTCAGACATTTAAATTTTATGTCCCTCTTTATCCTGTTTGTTGTTGTGTGCCATCGAATCGATTCTAACTCATAGTGACCCTATGTGACAGGGTAGAAGTGCTGTCCCATAGCGTTTCCTAGGCTGTAATCTTTTTTTTCCCCTAAATTTTATTTATTTTGTTGTTGTTGAGAATATACACAACAGAACATAGACGAATTCAACAGTGAATAGTGCTGCAGTGAACATTGGTGTATAAGTCTCTGTGTGAGTCTCTGCTTTCAAGTCTTTTGGGTTTACCTAGGAGTGGAATTGCAGGGTCACATGATAGTTCTGGAGCCCTGGTGGTGCAGTGGTTAAGAGCTGCGACTGCTAACCAAAAGGTCAGCAGTTTGAATCCACCAGCCGCTCCTTGGAAACCCTATGGTGCAGTTCTGCGCTGTCCTGTAGGGTTGCTCTGAGTCAGAATCATCTCATTGGCAATGGGTTTGGTTGTTTTTTTTTTAAATGGTAGTTCTATTTTTAGGTTTTTCTGGAACTGCCACACCGGTTTTCACTACAGCTGTATACCATTTTACTTTCCCACCAGCAGTGGATATGGGTTCCAGTTTTCCCACATCCTCGCCAACATATGTTCTGTTTTTTTTTTTTTTTCTTTAATCTTTGCCATCCTAGTGGGAGTGAAATGATATCTCATTGTAGTTTTAATTTGCATCTCATGGCTGATGACACTGAGCATCTTTTCATATGTTTGGTGGCCATTTGAATGTCCTCTTTGGTGAACTGTCTTTTCATGTCCTTTGTCCATTTTATGATTATTTGTCTTTTTGTTGTTAAGTTGTCAAAGTTTTATATATATTTTGGTTATTAAATTCTTGTCATATATATGGTTTCCAAAGATATTCTCCTGGTCAGTAGCTTGTATTTTCATGTTTTTGGTAAAGTCTTTTGATGAACAAAACCTTTTTTCGTTTTCATGATGTCCCCTTTATTTTTTTGTTTGCTGTTTGTGCGTTTGTTATTATATTAGATAATCCATTGTTAAAAGCTGGGTCTTACAGCATTGCTCCTGCTTTTTCTTCTAAGAATTCTATTGTTTCAGTTTACACATTTAGGCCCTTAATCCATTTTAAATTTATTTTTGTGTGGGGTGAGACATGAATCCTGTTTCATTTTTCTGCACGCGGAAATCCAGTTTTCCCAGCACCATTGAAGAGACCTTTCGTCCCCCATCGAATGGACTTTAAATTATTCACCATTTTTAGTTTGTCATTTCTACCTTAGAACTTTCCTTTCTCGTGCGATATGAAAATACCACCTGTTTTTGTTTATCTTGTTATCTTACAGATTGGGAGTCCAGAACGGAAACCAAGAATTTTTCTCTAAAGGGAGACATTTATGAAATTGAATCATTGCAACAGGAGATAACAAAAAGACTTAGAAGCTCTAACCTTGAGCGTACCAGACTCAGAGATGACAGAGAAGGTGAGTTCCAGTTAGAGGGACAGTTCAGCCCAGCAGTAATGACACTCGATGGACGACATCAGAGATTTCATACTGAAAAGAAATCCTGTGAATGCGGGGAGAGTCAGAAAGCTTTCAGGTACCAGCCATGCCCTGTTCAACATGAAAGAATTCATAGTAAGGAAAAAGACTCTGAATGTCAAATATGTGAGAAAACCTTTAATAGTAGATCAGACTTGATTCAGTATCAGAGAATTTATGATAACAAAAAAAGTAATGAAAATAAGAAAGGTGCCTTTACTTGTGACTCTGAAATTCCTCAGTCTCAGAAAATTAATACTGATGAGAAACCCCATAAATGTAAAGAATGTGGGAAAGCCTTTAGTTCAGGTTCTCAGCTTAGTCAACATCAAAGAATTCATAGTGGTGAGAAACCTTATAAATGTAATGAATGTGGAAAGGCCTTTCCATCTACCTCACAGCTTAATCTACATCGGAGAATTCATACCGATGAGAAATACTATGAATGTAAGGAATGTGGGAAAGCCTTTAGCCGTCCCTCACACCTTTCTCGACATCAGAGAATTCATACTGGTGAGACACCCCATAAATGTAGGGAATGTGGGCAAGCCTTTCGTTATGACACACAACTTAGTCTTCATCAGATAATTCATACTAATGAGAGACTCTATGAATGTAAGGAATGTGGAAAGGTATATAGTTGTGCTTCACAACTGATTCTGCATCAAAGAATTCATACTGGTGAGAGACCCCATAAATGTAATCAATGTGGCAAAGCTTTTCTCTCTGATTCACACCTTGTTCGCCATCAGAGTGTTCATACTGGTGAGAAACCGTATACATGTAAGGAATGTGGGAAGTCCTTTCGTCGTGGCTCAGAACTTACTCGACATCAGAGAGCTCACACTGGTGAAAAGCCGTATGGATGTAGGGAATGTGGGATGGCCTTTACTTGTAGCACAGAACTTATTCGACATCAAAAAGTTCATACTAGTGAGAGACCCCATAAGTGTAAGGACTGTGGGAAGGCTTTTATTCGAAGGTCAGAACTTACTCATCATGAGAGAAGTCATAGTGGAGAAAAACCTTATGAGTGCAAGGAATGTGGGAAGGCCTTTGGCCGTGGCTCAGAACTTAGTCGGCACCAGAAAATTCATACTGGTGAGAAACCTTATGAATGTAAGCAGTGTGGGAAGGCTTTTATTCGTGGCTCACATCTTAATGAACATCAGAGAATTCATACAGGACAGAGGGGTGAATGAAGAAATGGGGGAAGGCAAAGAACTTCACTGACATGAGAAAATTCATACTGGTTAAAAAAATACGCCGACTATAAGGAATGTGGGAAAGCATTTGAGGTTAACACCTTATTAAATATCAGAGTTTATACCTGTGGAAACAATATCAGAGTTCGTCCTATGGATGTAAGGCCTGAATGGTCCTTGTTTAAGGCCAGGATTTATTTAACGCTTGTTACTAATGAGAAGCCATATAAATGTTTAGAATGGGGAGGATTTATTTGTGTCTCAGAGTCCAACCAGTGAAAGATGGAGAAGCCCCATGATATAAGGAAAGCAGGAGGCTTTTCCTGTGGCTCAGAGAAGGTAACGTTGAGGAATTCGTAATTAGGAGACGCTTAGAAAGGATTTGATTATGTTAGAGACATCAATCATTTCTCAACAGTAGGGAATTCGTATTGTTCTGAGAAATCAGAGGATTGATGATAAAAATGTATGTGTGAGATACCAGTTTGCCATAGCTAACAAGCCATTCATCTGATAATTCATACTTGAGGAAGACTACATTAGTGTTAAAAATGTACAACTTAAATCTTGGTAAATATTAGTGTGCCCATTCTCTAGAATTAACCTGAATTGAATGCAAGTGGGAAAGGATTTAACCCATATTTTGTCTTTACTTACCCTAGCCATTATAACTTGTTTCATAAAGGGCAAATTCCTTAACGCTGAGTTTTCTCATGTATAAATTAGCGCAGTCGCCACATTTCTTAGTAGCATTGTGAGGATTGAAAAAATACACTTAAGTCCCTGAGAACACTGTCCAGCTGGTACTGAAAGTGTTCAGAATGAGAGCTGCTTTTATTATTCCTTCACTTTGTTATTCTCACGGTTGCATCCTATTAGAGATGACGGAAGGAAGGCCATGTGCACGGTGAATGTAGGAACATCTTCCATCACCTTGCTGTCTTCACTGAGTGTTAGGTAATTCTTTCTGGAGAGAACACAGTAACTGTAAAGCTTTCATTCATAGTTCACCCTTGTGCCCATCAGGGGATTCCTAATGTAATGTAGAGTAAGTGTGGGGTGCTGTGAGGTCAGCCATTAGGAATTCAGAGGGAAGATGTAGATGATTTATTAAAACCTTTCACATAACAAAAGACGTGCTACAATCTCTGGCATCTGTCTTAGAGAATTTAGAAAATAACAATGGCTTGGCAAAATCTGGAAAATCTAAAAGATATCTGTCTAAATAACTCTGTTAAAAAGGAAATCAAGGCAAATTACCACTAGGAATGAATGACAAAGAATGCTGCATGTTGAAATTTGTAGGATGTGAACAAAGCTATACTCTGAGAAAAGTTCTTACTGTGTGTAGAGAACAGGGGCAGTCAGGCCAGGATTCATCCCGACCTCACAGCACGTGGTGAACTGCCTGTTCCTGGGAGGTTCCCAGTAAGTATCTGTTGATCGAAGGAATGAGAGAGTGAAAAATCATTCAACTCAATATGTAGAAAAGCTTTAACGGGAAGTGTAAAGCGAAAAAGGAAGGGTGTTGAATTCATGAAATGGAAAAAAAAACTATTTGAATGAAAAGAGTGCACCCTAAACCTTGGTAAGTTTGCAAGAAAGCAAGCATCACGGATGAGAAAGAATATGTTACTACAAAAATGGAGGAGATTTAAAGAAACAAGGCAGTGTTGTTCTGGCAGACACTGTTGGCCACCTACCTGTCCGTCCGTCATTACCAATTTCCCTTTGCCATGAAGAGCCTGCCACCCACCTGAGGTTGTCAGTGCCAGAACCTTGCTCTCCTAGCTTGCTTTGCAGAAGCCACGGAAAAGGTGAGCCTGAGTCTGCAGCCGAGCTTCAATTTTCTTTCCTAACAAAATGGGAGGAAACATTCACCTTAGAATCAGTATGCATATCTGTGTGAGTCCTAGAATTGTGGTCATTTTGCATCCGGAGGGGTGATGGGATGAGATTGCCACAGGGCATGGGTTGGAATTACCCATGTCCTTGACATGAGCTGCTGAAACAACTCAGAGCCGCCCTGTCCCTGAACTTGTGTGAAATAAACCCCATGCATAGCTGGTAACAACCAAAAGCATCCCAAATGTTTGTGTTTATACCCAGCCTTTTGCAAAATATCTGATTCCTGGAAATTACCGTTAAAAAAAATTATATATACAAGCAGTCCCCAAGTTATGAGTGTCCGATTTATGTACAACCCTTAGTTACAAATCAACCCCTGTAAAGCCTGTATTAGAAATTCGAGGCACATACAATGGTTTGTAATAACAAATGGGCGCTACTTTGTGCATCAAAACATTATTGTGTTGAAGATGTTTTAGGGTATCTAGACGTGTTTCTTTAATGTTTTTGTGCATAGAAAGTTACAGTATATACTAAGATGAATATGTGACTGACATTAGATACGAACGGATCTCATTTGTAACCTGGGAACATACACACACTCATGTATATATATACACATGTATACACACACATTTACTGAACTTTAGGAAGACGACAGCATGTTTATATTGAGCTCTCTACAGTATATCTGAAACCTGAAAAAGTATTGTTTTCCTGAATAAAGTAAAAACCAAGAAGAAACTGATTTATCAAAAAGCTGCACCATAAAATTCTTCTAGTACCAGATTATCTCAAAGGTAAACTCTTCTGAGTCTTCAAGATACAAAGAGTCACAGCTGTGAGGCTAGCATAACCCTTCTACCAAACTGGGGAAAACAGCATCCAAAATCAAATCAGCTATAAAAACAAAACAAAACATCATACTTATGATAAAATCGCAGCAAGTCAAATCTAGCAGCCTGAGGAAGGTAGAAAACTATCCAGAGTGTCCACGACCTGCGCAGCTGTTAAAGCATGTGTAAATACAGTGTTTACTCATTGGAAACTAGACACTGAAATACCTTGGCTGTCTAAAGTAGTAGCTGAGAACTAGTGCAGATCGCGCATATTCAGCCTGAGTTACTGCGGCTGTCCACTTGGCCTGACCTGGTCTTCATTCACGTTTGAAGTAATCCCCATCCAGTGGACTCTGCTGCCCGTGCCGTGGAAAGAACACTGATAAAGCGAGTTAAATGTAAACGTGTGTTACTTCAGTTATCACCAAATATTAGTCAACCCACTGGAGGACAATTTGTAACAAAAATTTAAGCATTTTTTTAAAAGATAGAAATGAATTATTAAAAATCATCTGCACTGATATATTTATTTCATAAGTCTGATCTTGAAAGTTGGAGGTATTTTTTTAAAGAGGGAAAATTGTACACTTTAGAAGAATTAATAAGCCCGGGAAACTAGACATGGTCATGGTACTGGTTTCATTACAACCTTGTAGCATTTTTTGTTATAATAAATGTTGAGATGTTACTTTTGTGTTCTGCCCATGTATACATATTTTTCAAGACTTAAAAATTCTCTTCCTGCATGTTTCACCAAAACCAGGGGAAGGATGCAAAGGTAAATCAAACCTATTCTGTCCACACTGGTCCCCTAAAGGATGTGTCCTCCCACGACGTGGTAACTGTGTGTATTTTAAATGGGGTTGTGCATACACGCTGAGGTGCAGCCGCCTTTTCTGACTTGGTAACACACCACGGGCCTCCTTCCACTCACTACCTACAGATCTATTTAGATCTTTGAAGACTCAAGTAATATGGACAAACCATAATAGAGTCAGCCCATTTTACCACAGATGAAAGTTCAGGTTTTCGGTTGTTTTTACAAACAATTGAACAATAAATGGCTTTACTAATATGTTATTGCATGCTGGTGCTTTTATTTCTAAGGGTGGATGAATTCCTACTAGTTGGATTCCTTGCCTGCCGATATAGTATATTTCAAATGTAATAGTTAATGCCTTATTATTTTGTAAAATTCACCATTAATCTCTCCAGGAATGACTCTATTTCCTGTCAACTGGACCTTTTTTGTTAAGTTGGATAAAGGGAGAGAAAAAAAAGGTGCCCTCAATTTTGATTTTCTTAACTGTCAGTAAGGCTGAGCATCTATCCCGCCTAAAGGCCACTTGGACTTTTTCTATGAATTGCCTATTTGTATCTGTTTCCTTTTCCTTAATTGGAGCTGTTTTTCTAAAGCACTGTATAGGAACTTTGTTAAGGAAATTGTTTTTGTCACATGCTTTGCAGCTTAGTTTCTTAGCTTAGTTATATATCTTCTGCCTTTGTGGGAAAAGGGGCCAGTAAGCTTTTTGTATGAAGGTTTGTTGTTAGGTGCCATCAATTCGGTTCTGGCTCATAGTGACCCAGCGTACAACAAAACGAAACACTGCCTGGTCCTGTGCCATCCTCACAATTGCTGTTATGCTTGAGCCCATTGTTGCAGCCATTGTATCAGTCCATTTTGTTGAAGGTCTTCCTCTTTTAGTATGTAAGCCAAGCCAATGGTTCCCAACCAGGGGAGTTTTGTCCCCTGAGGGACGTTTGGTGATGTCCAGAGACATTTTTGGTTGTTAGAATTAGGGTAGAGGCCATGGCTGCTGCTAAACATCTTACAATGCACAGCGCAGCCCCCACAACAAGCACTGTCCAGGCCAGAATGTCATGGAGTCTGAGGAATATTGACTGTTCCAACAAGACTTTATAAAAACCAGCAGCAGGCCAGATTTGCCTGTAGACTGTAGTTTGCTGACCTCTTTTAGGTTAAGTTTTCTGGCTTTGTTACTGAATTGTCTCACCCTAAATATTTTTCTAAATGTCCCTCTGTTTTAATTTATCCTTTCAAGTCTTGGCTCAATAAAAGAATGCAGAAAAACAGTCGTGTCTGTGTAACTAACTACCAGCTAGTAATTACACATGCTGTTTTATCATTTTTTAAATTTAAGTTTTCTTAAAGAAACCATTTCAGGAAAAGGTGAGGCCTTCTTTTCCCTTCTCCAGCCCTGCTCTTCTCCCTGTGTCCACAGAGTCGACAACTTAGTACACTTAGATCTATAAAACCGGTACTTAGATGTACACATGAGTGAATGGTATTTAGATGTACACATGAATGGTACATGGTATTGCTTTGTGGGTTTCTTAAGAAACACAACTGGTGATAAATCTAATTTACTGACAATTTGTAATATTAAAACTCTTGAAAAATACTGATCTAATTCTCAACTGCTGTTATATTTTTTCTCTCACTGTTAAATATATTCTGGTACCGTTTATTGATTGATGTCTCTATTGGAAACCCTGGTGGCGGAGTGGCCAAAAGCTACTGCTGATAACCAAAATGTTAGCAGTTTGAATCCACCAGGCACTCCTTGGAAACCGGGGCAATTCTGCCCTCCTACAGAGTCGCTGTGGGTTGGATCCACTTGACAGCAACGGGTTTTTTGTTTTGTTTTATTAGAATAGAGAAAAAGTTGCAGATAACAAAATCCATCATTCTGTATATTTTAAGCAGTAAGAGGTTTAATAAGGGATATTTTGTAATTAAGAATATTCAGGAGGGCCAAGCATCATGGTTTGAATTGTGTCCCCCAAAAATATATGTATCAATTTGATAAGGTCATGATCCCCAGTATTGGGTGATTGTCTGCCATTTTGTCATCCTATGTGATTTTCTTATGTGTTGTAAATTCTGTCTTTATGAGGTTGATGAGATGGGATTAGCAGCAGTTATGTTAATGAGGCGAGACTCAATCTACAAAATTGTATTGTGTCTTGAGCCAACCTTTTGACACATAAAAGAGTGAAGTGATTGAAGAGCGGCGTCTGGGGTCTTAAAAGCTAGCAAGCAGCCATCTAAGATGCATCAATTGGTCTCAACCCACCTGGATCAAAGGAGAATGAAGAACACCGAGGACACGAGGTAATTACGAGCCCAAGAGACAGAAAGGGCCACATGAACCAGAGACTACATCAGCCTGAGACCAGAAGAACTAGATGGTGCCCGGCCACAACCGATGACTGCCCTGACAGGGAACACAACAGAGAACCCCTGAGGGAGCAGGAGATCAGTGGGACGCAGACCCCAAATTCTTGTAAAAAGACCAGACTTAATGGTCTGAGCCTAGAAGGACCCCAGTGGTCATGGCCCCCAGACCGTCTGTCGCCCCAGGACAGGAACCATTCCCAAAGCCAACTCTTCAGACATGGATTGGACTGGACAATGGGTTGGAGAGGGATGCTGGTGAGGAGTGAGCTTCTTGGATCAGGTGGACACTTGAGGCTATGTTGGCATCTCCTGCCTGGAGGGGAGATGAGAGGGTGGAGGGGGTTAGAAGCTGGCGACATGGACACGAAAAGAGAGAGTGGAGGGAGAGAGCGGGCTGTCTCAGGGGGAGCGTAATTGGGAGTGTGTAGCAAGGTGTATGTGGGTATTTGAGAGACTGACTTGATTTGTAAACTTTCACTTAAAGCACAATAAAAATTATTAAAAAAAAAAAAAGGAGTGAAGTGAGCAGAGGGACATGGGGGCCATATACCACAAAGAAACACGAGCTAGGAGAATAGTGTGTCCTTTGGACACAGGGTCCCTGCACTGAGAAGCTCCTAGACTGGAAAGATTGACGACGAGGACCTTCTTTCAGAGCCAGCAGAGAATGCCTTCCCCTGGAGCTGGCACCCTGAAGTCGGACTTCTGGCCTTCTAGACTAGGAAGGAATCATTTCTCTTTGTTAAGGCACCCACTTGTGGTGTTTCTGTGACAGCAGCACTAGATGACTAAGACACCAAGGAAAGGGGCTTACATGCTGCACAATCCAGAAAACGGGTGGTAAGATTCCTGTTGAAGGGGAACCACCACTGCTGCTGCCACCCACTGCTCAGCACCTGGTGTCCTAGGGTCTGGATGCTGGAAACTGCCATAGCCCCCTCAGAAGCCATCATTCCTGCCACCGGCTCCTGTCCCTCCACACGCTGCCTCAGCCCAGTGATGCTCACTTCCTCCACCTCCAAGGTTCCAGTAGTGCCTGCGGAACCTAGATTGCACGCCAACCCTCAGCTGCGGTGGAGTTCGGTGAAAGTATGTGAATGTCATAATGAGTAACCACGACTTGGGGGATGTGGTCATAAGGCAACTTCATTCTTGTCTGACGTTATCCCATTAAGTTTGGTGGGACAGGTATGAGATCATGGTCAATCCTGTCCCTCCTTGCTTGCCCTTTCCCTGCCCCAATCTTGAGTCTGGCGTAGAAAGTAGAACCTTAATGGTTATTTGCAGATGAGGCTTCTCCCCCTCCCTTGGCTCAGGCAGGTCATAGAGGGGAAGATGGCAAATGAGGCAAGACATGGATGGCTTGTACCTTTCCACTTCTCTCTTTAATCTCCCAGCCTATTTCTTGTTTCTGATTACTACGTGACTGGAGCTTAAGGACTGAAGACGAAAAGAGACCATCACTTGCATGATACTGTCATGGTAATCTTGCCACATGCTGTCTGCACTTGGCTGGATCTCTGTCAGGGCATTTTTATGGGTCCTTTGGAGGTCCCAAACACATAAAAGAGATGATCTGTTCTTAGGTCTATTTTGTTAGGAAAGCATCATCTTCTAGATATTTTTAAGATAGGATATGTTTAAATTTACAGAAAGATTGCCAAGAGAGTACAGAGAATTCCACATATCCCACACCTGGTTTCCCCTATTATTATCTGTGGGGTAAAGAACTTTACCCAAAGAATTTGGTCTTTGTCCTTTATGCCTAAGAGATAACCTCTAAAACCTTGAACTTTAATGATTGAAGTGTCTGATGAGAACTCCAGACTATACCTGAGGGTTTTATGACTCACGTTAGATGGGGTCTGACTGCCAGAAAGACCCATCATATGATGCAGACTTGATATTAGCCTCCTGATGTCAACCTCATCATATCAATTAACTTCATGGGAGAAGAACTGGAGTTTGCATTACTTAATAAGATCCCCAATAAAAAAAAAAGCTCTGGACACTGAATCCCCATGTCTTCCTAGTTGGTGAAAGACATTGATGCATGTGGGAGGGTAGTGTGCCCTTTTGGGACATGGCAGTTCTGTACTGGGAACCACTCCAGACCTCATCCTATGTGTCTTTTCATTTATATCCTTTTCGCTATATTAGAACTAAGTATAGAACTTCCGGTGAGTTCTGTGAGTCATTCTAGCAAATTACAAAACCTGAGAAAGTGGTGGGAGCCAGCAAGTCAAATAAGGAAGGACCTGGTGACCCCCAAGCTTCTGGCTGCTATCCTGAGGGAGTAGCAGGAACCTCCACATTTGTAGCCAGCAGGTCAGAAGTGAGGGGAGCCCTGGGGACCCCTGAGTTTATGTATGATGTCCCAACGAGGTAATAGGAAAAGCCTGGGTTTGTAGCCAACAGGTCAGAAGTGAGGGTGTTGGGACTCCCAAGATTTTGGCTGGCATTTGAGGTCTTAGGAAATCCTGGTGGCATAGTGATTAAGTGGTATGGCTGCTAACCAAAAGGTCTGCAGTTCAAATCCACCAGGCGCTCCTTTGAAATTCTATGGGACAGTTCTACTCTGTCATATAGGGTCGCTATGAGTCAGAAACAAGTCTACGGTAATGGGTTTGGTTTTGGTTTTTTTGGTTGAGGTCTTAGGCCTGGAAGTCTGGAGGACTGTGCCATTTACCTGTGAAGTCTGACCTGCTTTCAGGTGGTTTGGGTCAGAGGAAGAAGCGCTGCATGTGCAGCTGGTGTCAACAGGAGTAGAACAGTTGGGAACAGAACTTAATTGGTAAGAGATTGGAAATTTTTCCTTACAGCATGATGAAGTATATTTACCTACACAAATTATTCTAATTTAACTTTTTAATAACTATATTCTTTTAATTGGGATACTATGCTGTGATTGGGCATTGAGGGAACAGGAAAAACTAAGAAATTTTTTTAAAAAACATTTTTATCATAAAGGTGGGTCTTTATATTGGTTCCTACTTATCAGTTTATACATACGTTCGTACTAAGGCAGAAGGTCTTTCTCTCCAAATCTCCCACCGTCACACAAACAAAATGGCCCAGGACTTCACTACTTTAATCATAGGGAAGCTCAGCCCTTTCCAAAGAGATGTGTTAACCTGATTGTATCATATTTCAGTTATTCTCCACCCCACTTGCACTGTGTCTTTCCTTCAGTTTTGCGAGAAGGATCCAGGAAAATTTTAAGAGAATGCCTTGCTCCAAAGGAAGAGGTAAGCTGGAGGATGAAATTGAACCGAAGTGAAACTATAAGAGAAATGACCGTTGACAATACAGGCTGTGTCTTGGTTATCTAGTACTGTTATAACAGAAATACCACAAGTGGGTGGCTTTAACAGACAGACATTTATTTTCTCACAGTCGAGGAGGCAAGAAGTCCAAATTCAGGGTGCCAGCTTCAGGGGAAGGCTTTCTCTTTCAGTCAGCTCTGGAGGAATGTCCTTGTCATCAGTCTTCCCTTGGTCTAGGAGTTTCTCCTCATAGTAATCTTGGGTCCAAAGGATGCACTCTGCTCCTGGCGCTGCTTTCTTGGTGCTATGAGGTCCCCATGTCTCTCTGCTTACTTCTCTCTTTTATATCTCAAAAGAGATTGGCTCAAGGCACAACCCAAACTTGTAGATTGAGTCCTGCCCCATTAACATAACTGCTGCTAATCCCATCGACATCACAGAGGTAGAATTTACAAAACATGGGAAATGCAGGGTGGAAAGGGGGAGTGTGCTGTTCACATTATAGGGGTTGTAACTAATGTCACATAACAATATGTGTATAAATTTTTGTATGAGAAATTAACTTGAGCTGTAACCTTTCACCTGAACCACAATTTAAAAAAACATTGTGTGTTGTTTAATGAGATACTAATTTTCTCTGTAAACCTTCATTTAAAGCACAATTAAAAAAAAAAATCACCACAGTGACTGAAAATGAATAAGGAGTAATCTGTGGTGTATATATTATATATGTTTTTTATTTTATATATATATATATAAAATATATGAAAACCCTGGTGGTGTAGTGGTTAAGAGCTACGGCTGTTAACCAAGAGGTTGGCAGTTCGAATCCGCCATGTCCTCTTTGGAAACTCTATGGGGCAGGTCTACTGTGTTCTGTAGGGTGGCTATGAGTCAGAATCAACTCAATGGCAGTGGGTTTGGTTTTTATAAATATATATATATATATATATTTAATCTTGACCACCTGATGCAATTAGAAGAAAATACAAAAAGGTATGAATGAACTCTAGTGAGTATAAACATATTCCATAAAATAAAGTTTACATAGCTTAAGCTACAAAGGGGAAGGGACATGCTAAAGATTTTCCATGGGTGGGAATCTCACAGTGGTTCTCAAACTTGAGTGTATATCAGAATCACCTGGAGATTTTGTTAAAACACCATTCTCTGGGAACACCTCTCCAGCCTCTGATTCGGTAGGTCTGGGGAGGGCCCAATACATATACTTTTCTAATATTCTCAGGTAATGCTGCTGGTCTATGGAGGTTCTAAACAAGAACCCATCCCTGATCCCCAAGCCCAGAAAATCGCAGACATCCCCCCTTGGCTTCTTCGGTTTTTTCTTTCTTTTTTCGTGGTGAATGAGAGAACATTTTTAAAGGTGTGCTTTAAGTCACAGAACAACACTCCCCCTTCTCCACAGCCTCACCAGTGAGTTCCCAGGGGTTGCAGAACAAGGAGTCCACATTGCCAAAAGCTAGATTGTAGGAGTAACGTTTTGTACAATTTTCTGGTTTGTGGCTTCAACAAACACCCAGACCCAAAGGCAAGGGCAGAGAATTGATTCTTGAAGACCGTGAAGCTTCCTCCGTGACTATAAGCACAGGATTGAAGCTTGACATACGGAATATTTCATCTCTCCAGAAAGTTACCTCCTGCCACTTTTTAGGCAATTCCATGCCTCTCACCCCAAGCCTGAGGCAATCACTGACCATTAAACTTGGTCATGGAGGACCCTCAGACCCTGGCAAGTGAGGCCCCTGCTCCGGGAGCCAACCTCTGGGATCCCTGCCTCTTTGAGTACCTTCCTGGAAATCTTGAAAGGCTCTGTTCTATACCTTGGCTTAGCTGTGGCCTTCAGTTCCTTCTGGGTTGTACAGGCCAATTTGCTGGCCTATCTGGCCTATCATCAGTTGGAATCGACTCGACGGCACTGGGTTAGTTTTTTTATCTGCTAATTGACACGGGACTGGGATGGGGGGTGGCACTTACACTTCCCAGGAGGCTTCCCAGGTCAGGGCTCCTTCCCAACTAGGTGGCCTCCTAGAGAGTCTAAGGCCAGGTGGCAGCAACCATACTTTCTTTTAGAAACCAGGAAAGGCAGATGTAGCTACTGTCCCTCTGACCTATGTTTGGATACACTGAAAGGGGACCATGGCACGACTTGGTCTAAATTGGTTCTGAGCAAGGCTTCTAGCCTCCTAAGGCCTTCACCAGTTCAGCATTTCTCCAAGATAAGTGCCCTCAGAGTAGGCAAGCATGGGTCCTGCCTCCCTAAAAGACACCTTTCAGGGGAGGTGAAATTTCCTCTTGCGATGAAGAGAAAATTCCACATGCTATTTTGTCTTCCAAGGGCTTTCTTGTTTTTCTCCCTGACGTGTGCTCTCTCTGTGTGTCAATGGCGGCTTGATAGTCCTTAACCTGTTGCCATCAAGTCGATTCTGACTCAGCAACCCTATGTGACAGAGCAGAACTGCCCCATAGGGTTTACAAGGAGCAGCTGGTAGATTTGAACTGCTGACATTTTGGTTAGCAGCCGAGCTCTTAACCATTGTGCCACCAGGGCTCCAACGGAGTTCTTAGGCCTCTACTTTCTGGTGAACGATGGAGGCAGGAGGCTGGAGGAAAGGCAGGTTGGTGAAGGAAAACCCTTTCTCAGGGCCTTTTTCCCTCCTAGCTGGTGTCGACATACTCATTTGGCAAGCCTTAAAGCTTTCCTGTGATTATGAGAAATTTCTCCCCCTGAAGGGAAATGTTAAAGCCTTTACTCAAGACCACATCCAACCTTCTCCACAGGCCTGATGTGAAATGGAAGAAAAGTTGTAAGCATTTGTATCAGTCATAAAGGGACCGGGGCTTTGCTTTGACACAACGTCACCCATAGCAATTGACTGTGGGGGCACAGAATTTTGGGTCAAGGGACAGGAGTGTACCTGGAGAAGACAGGAGTCAAACATTGTAGTAAGAGTGGAGATGGGTTTTTTTATGGAAAGACGCCCCAAATAACCAAAACAATACTGAAGAAGAACCAAGTAGGGGGCCTCACGCTTCCCAATGTCAAAACATACTATACGGCGATTGTAATCAAAACAGCCTGGTATTGATTCAATGATAGACATATAGACTAGTGGAATAGAATTGAGAGCCCAGAAATAAATCCATCCATTTATGGACAACTGATTTTTGACAAGGGATCAAAGTCCAATCAAGGGGAAGAAACAGTCTATTTAATAAACGGTGTTGGCAAGACTGGCTATCCACTTACAGAAAAATTAAACAGGACCCATACCTCACACCATACACAGAAACTAACTCAAAATGGGTCAAAGACCTAAATGTCAAACTAAAATTATAAAGTTACTGGAAGAAAACATGAGGAGAAAAATAATCTTTTTTGAAAAACAGGCTAAAAGACATAACTACAAATGCATGAATAGAAGATAAATTAGATAACTGCGACTCATAAAAATTAAATACACTCATCAAAAGAGGAAAAAGACAACCTACAGACTGGGAAATATCTTCGGCAATGACATATCCAATAAAGGTTTAATCTCTAAAATATATAGAAAACTTCAACAGCAAAAAGATTAAAAAAAAAAAAACCCAATTAAGAAATGACCAAAGGACATGGACACTTTATCAAAGAGGACATTCAAGTGGCCAAAAAATACATAAAAAGATGCATGTGATCATTAGCCAATAAAGATATGCAAATCAAAACTACAACGAGATACCACCTGACCCCTGCAAAAATGGCAATGATAAAATGGAAGACAACAAATGCTGGCGAGACTGCAGCAAGACTGGAACTCTTATACACTGCTGTTGGGATTGGAGAATGGTACGACCACTATGGAAAATGGTATGGCGCTTCGTCAACAAGTCAGAAATACCTTATGATCCAGCAATCCCACTCCTATGTATACAGCCAAGAGATATAAGACCAGTAACACAAATAGACATCTGTACACCTATGTTATTGGCAGCATAGCCACAATGGCAAAAATGCAAACAACCTAAGTGCCCATCAGGGGATGAATGGATAAACAAATTGTAGTGCATACATACAATGAAATACTGTGCAATTATAAATAATAACGAGAAGTCTGGAAAACATAGCATGGATGAATCTGGAGGACATTATGCTGAGTGAATAATCACAAAAGTACAAATATTGCATGGCCCCACTATTATAAAAGTCAAGAAAAGCTATATACACAGAAAGCAACATTCTTTGATGGCTACCAGGGAGGAAAGGGAGAGAGAAGGGGAATAACTTTCTAGACAGTAGATGCTTGTTATTTTTGGTGATGGGAAAGGCAATACCAAATATGGGTGAGGTCTGCACAACTGGACCAAGGTAAATGAAGACACTAAGAAGTACACAAGAAAAAGGAACAATTTTGGTGAACGCTATACCAATTGACAGAATACCAACTGAGATGTTTCAACAAATAGATGAAGCACTGGCGGTGCTCACTCATCTATGCCAAGAAATTTGGAAGACAGCTACCTGGCCAACTGACTGGAAGAGACACATAATTGTACCCATTCCAAAGAAAGGCGACCCAATAGAATGAGAGAAATATCAGACAGTATCACACACAAGTAAAATTTTGCTGAAGATCATTCAAAAGCAGCTGCAGCAGTGTATCGGCAGGAAACTGCCAGAAGTTCAAGCTGGATTCAGAAGAGGATGTGAACCAGGGATATCATTGCTGATGTCAGATGGATCATGGCTGAAAGCAGAGAATACCAGAAAGATGTTTACCTGTTTTATTAACTATGCAAAGGCATTCGACTGTGTGGATCATAACAAATTATGGATAACATTGCAAGGAATGAGAATTGTGCTCATGAGGAATTTATACAAAAATCAAGAGGCAGCTGTTTGAACAGAACAAGGGGATACTGCGTGGTTTAAAGTCAGGAAAGGTGAGCATCAAGGTTGTATCCTTTCACCATACCTATTCAATCTGTATGCTGAGCAAATAAGATGAAAAGCTGGACTATATGAAGAAGACCGTGGCATCAGGATTGGAGACTCATTAAAAGCCTGCATTGTGCAGATGACACAACCTTGCTTGCTGCATGTGAAGAGGACTTGAGGCACTTACTGATGAAGATCAAAGACCACACCCTTCAGTATGGATTACATCTCAGCATTAAAAAAAAAAAAAAACCACACAGAAATCCACACAACTGGACCAATAAGCAACATCATGATAAACAGGGAAAATACTGAAGTTGTCAAGAACTTCATTTTACTTGAAAACACACACCTCACCAGTATCATCTTATGTCTTATAGTCCAGTCTAGTCTTTGTCTGAAGAGTTGGCTTCAGGAATAGTTTCAGTTTTGAGCTAACAGAGAGTCCAGGGGTCATGTCCTCTGGGATCCCTCCAGTCTCAGTCAGACCATTAAGCCTGGTCTTTTTACTAGAATTTGAGGTCTGCATCACACTTTTCTCCTGCTCCATCAGGGACTCTCTGTTGTGTTCCCTGTCAGGGCAGTCATGGTGGTAGCCAGGCACCATCTAGCTCTTCCAGTCTCAGGCTGCTAACCAAAAGGCCAACAGTTCGAATCCACCAGGCGCTCCTTGGAAACTGTATGGGGCAGTCCTGCTCCATCCTATAGGGTCGCTAAGAGTCGGAATTGACTTGACGGCAACGGGTTTGGATTTTTGGTTTTATACTCATCAAAAGAGTAAAAAGAGAATCTACAGTCTGGGAAAAAAATTTTGACTATTACAAATCTGACAAAGGTCTAATCTCTAAAATCTACAGGAAAATCCAACACCTCTTTGTTCTACAACAAAAAGACAAAAAATCCAATTAAAAAATGGCCAAAGGAAATGAACAGGCACTTCACCAAAGAAGACATTCAAATGACTAACAGACAAATGAGGAAATGCTCGTGACCACTAGCCATTAGAAAATGCAAATCAAAACCACAGTGAGATACCATCTCACCCCGACATTACTGGCAATAATAAATAGAAAAAAAAATAACAAATGTTGGAGAGGCTGCAGGGAGATTGGAACTCATGCACTGCTGCTGGTGGGAATGCAAAATGGTACAACCACTTTGGAACAACGATATGGCACTTCCTTAAAAAGCTAGAAATAGAAATACCATATGATCGAGCAATCCCACTGCTAGGAATATGTCCTAGAGAAATATGAGCCGTCACACGAATAGACATATGCACAACCATGTCCATGGACGCATGGTTCACAATAGCAAGAAGATGAAAAAAACCTAGATGCCCATCAACAGATGAATGAATAAACTACAGTACATACACACGATGGAGTCCTAGGAAATGATAAAGAACAATGATGAATCTTCAAAGCATCTCACAACATGGATGAATCTGGAGGACGTTATGCTGAGTGAAATAAATCAATCACTAAAGGACAAATATTGTATGAGACCACTACTATAAAAACTCATGAAAAGGTTTACACACAAAAAGAAACCACCTTTGATGGTTACGAGGAAGGGATGGAGTGGAGATGGCAAAACACTAAATGGACAGCAGGTAAGTGGTAACATTGGCGAAGGGTAAGACAGTACACATGGAGACCCTGGTGGCGTACTGGTTAAGAACTACGGCTGCTAACCAAAAGATCAGCAGTTCAAATCCCAGGTGCTCCTCGGAAACCCTATGGGGCAGTTCTACTCTGTCCTGTAGTCACTATGAGTTGGAATCGACTCAACAGCAATGGATTTTTATGGGTTAAGACAGTACATAATACTAGGGAAGCCAGTACAACTGTACAAGGCAAGGTCATAGCCCGTACAACTGTATAAGGCAAGGTCATAGACACAGCCAAACTCTCTGAGGGACTGAATTACTGGGATGGAATCTATGGGGACCATGGTCTTAGGATACATCTAGCTCAACTGGCATAACATAGTTTATAAAGAAAATGTTCTATGCCCTACTTTGGTGAGTAGAGTCTGGAGCCTTAAAAGCCTGTGAGCTGCCATCTAAGATACTTCAATGGTCTCACCCCTTTGGCAGCAAGGAAGCATGAGGAAAACTAAAGACACAAGGGAAAGATTAGTCCAAAGGACTAACGGACCACAATGGCTACGGCCTCCACCAGACTGAGTCCAGCATAACTAGACGGTACTCGGCTACCGCCACTAACTGCTGTGACAGGGATCACAATAGAGGGTCCTGGACAGAGCTGGAGAAAAATGTAGAACAAAATTCTAACTCACAAAAAAAAGACCCAGGTGGGATTGTAAAATGGTACAACCACTTTGGAAATCCATCTGGCGTTATCTTAAACAGTTAGAAATAGAACTACCATACAACCCAGAAATCCCACTCCTCGGAATATACCCTAAAAATACAAGACCCTTCACACAAACAGATATATGCACACCCATGTTTATTGCAGCTCTGTTTACAATAGCAAAAAGCTGGAAGCAACCAAGATGTCCATCAACGGACGAATGGGTAAATAAATTGTGGTATATTCACACAATGGAATACTACGCATCGATAAAGAACAGTGACGAATCTCTGAAACATTTCATAACATGGAGGAATCTGGAAGGCATTATGCTGAGCGAAATGAGTCAGTTGCAAAAGGACAAATATTGTATAAGACCACTATTATAAGATCTTGAGAAATAGAAAAAACGGAAAAGAACTCATACTTTTGTGGTTACAAAGGGGGGAGGGAGGGAGGGAGGGAGGGAGAGGGCTTTTTATTGATCAATCTGTAGATGGGAACTGCTTTGGGTGAAGGGAAAGACAACACTCAAAACAAGGAAGGTCAGCCTAATTGGACAGGATTAAAAGTAAAGAGGTTTCCGAGATAAAATGAAAGCTTCAAAGGATAGCGAAGCAGGGGCTGGGGTCTGGGGAACTTGGTTTGAGAGGACTTCTAAATCAATGGGCAAAACAATTCTATTATGAAAACACTCTGCACCCCACTTTGAATTGTGGCACCTGGGGTCCTAAATGCCAACAAGCAGCCATCTAAAATACATTAATTGGTCTCAACCCACCGGGAGCAAAGGCAAAGGAAGAACACCAAGGTCACACGACAACTAAGAACCCAAGAGACAGAAAGGGCCACTTGAACCAGAGACCTACAATATCCTGAGACCAGAAGAACTAGTTGGTGCCCGGCCACAATCGATGTCTGCCCTGTCAGGGAACACAACAGACAACTCCTGAGGGAGCAGGAGACCAATGGGATGCAGACCCCAAATTCTCATTAAAAGACCACACCTAATGGTATGATTGCGACTAGAGGAATCCCAGAGACAATGCTCCCCAGAACTTCTGATGGCACAGGACAGGAACCATCCCCGAAGACAAATCATCAGGCATGAAAAGGACTGGTCAGTGGGGGGGAGAGAGATACTGATGAAGAGTGAGCTAATTAAATCAGGTGGACACGGGAGAGTGTGTTGGCAACTCTTGACTGGAGGGGGGATGGGAAGATAGAGAGGGAAGAAGGTAAAATTGGCACGAAACGAGAGACTGTAAGGGCTGACTCAATAGGGGGAGAGCAAGTGGGAGAAGGGAGTAAGATGTATGTAAACCTACATGTGACAGACTGATTGGAATGGTAAATGTTCACTTGAAGCTTAATAAAAATTAAAAAAAAAAAAAAAAAGACCCAACTTGCTGGCCTGACAGAGACTGGAGAAACCTTGAGTATGGCCCCCAACAGCCTTTTAGCTCAGTGATGAAGTCATTCCTGAGGTTCACCCTTCAGCCAAAGAATAGATAGGCCCATAAAACAAAATGAGACTAAAGGGGCACATCAGGCCAGGGGCAAGGACTAGAAGGCAGGAGGGGACAGGAAAGCTGGTAAAAGGGAACCCAAGGTCCAGAAGGGAGAGCACTGACATGTCGTGGAGTTGTTAACCAATGTCATAAAACAGTATGTGCACTGTTTAATGAGAAGCTAGTTCTGTAAACCTTCATCTCAAGTACAATTAAAAAAAAAAACTCATTGATAATCTGTAGCTATATCACCTTTATCAATGTTAATGATTATCTTTTTTTTTTCTTTTGTTACAAAAAAAGACTCGTTGCTGTTGAGTTAATTCTTATAGTGACCCTATAGGACAGAGTAGAACTGCCACACATAGGGTTTCCAAGGAGTTTCTGGTGGATTCGAACTGCTGACCTTTTAGGTTAGCAGCCGTAGTACTTAACCACTACGCCACCAGGGTTTCCCTTCATTCATTAGACCTACCAAAATCTAGTCATTGTTAACACTGGATAAGTCTAATAGTGTCTAGTCTCTTAATTTCTACTTTTAATTGTACTTTCCTCCTTTTTACTTGTGTTGGTTTTATTTTGTTCCATTTCTGTTTTCCTGACATACTATTCATTCCTTCAACACATTTATTTATCAAGTGTCTACTATGCGACAGGACCTTCATTGTTGCTAGAGATGAAGTGAATAAGATGAAAACTGGGTTCAAAACTGAAGTTTACTTCATGCATTAGAGAGTATTAATTTCCCACTGTATAGAACTTTGGTGACACCCCACAAGTTTAGATATGTAGTCATTACATTATCATTCATTTCTTAGAAGCCTATCATTTCAGTTTTAATTTGCATTTTAAACTTTTTATTACTGAAACTTTCAAACACATACAAAAGTATAAATATTAGAGCAATGAACCTCCAGGAACAAACCACCCCACTTCAATAATTATCAATATTTTGCCAAGCTAGTTTCCAGTTCTTTTCCTCAATTTCCTTTTTTCCTGGAATATTTTAAAACAAATCCAGACAACATTTCATAAATTGTAAGTATGTATCTCTAACAAGATGTTTCATTTTTTAATAACCACACTAACATTAGCACCCCTAACAAATTAATATTTCTAAATATCATCTACTATTTGGTCCATGTCCACATTTCTCCCACTGTTTTTTTTTTTTTAATTTTGCTAAAATTAGGTCCACAAAATGGATACATATTGAATTTAGTTAAGATGTCTCTTTCAATCTGTTAATGGTTGCCCCTCCTCCAACTACCACTCAGTTGAAGAAATCAGGTCAGTTATTCTGCAGAATTTTACACATTCTGGATCTGGCTGATTGCTTCCTTGTGGTGTCATTTACCTTGTTCAGCTCTTCCTGCAAATTCTTGATTTTAAAGAATTTTATTTAAAGGCTTCATTCCTTCATTATTTTGGCAATAAGGTGTCACAGGTAGTGCTGTGAACTGCCTATGCACTATATCAGGAGGTGCTTACTGCCCCACAGTCCCACTTTTATTGAGGTTAAGATTGATCAAAAGGTTCCAGAGGTGGTCAGCTTGATAAACTGATGATAAAGTTCTCGTTGATCATTTTCTGGATTCCTTATTCCAGTAGGGGCTAGAAAATGTTAGTTTTTCTAATCCTATCATTCTTTCTGTATATAAATACATTAAAAACAAAAGAACACTTTAGTTGGATAAACTTTGGGTGGCCCTGGTTGGTTCATATAGGAAAGGCAAGATAAATGCTCAATTTTGCCCCTTATTTATCAATTTCCAGAATGATGAGTTGGTGGGATAGTATCTTCTACAGCTGAGCAAATTGTGCAGCCAAAACCAAGTAAGCCATCAAACTACTGGTCGGGTCGTGTCAAAAGACCCAACTCGAAAGAACCCCCACTGGTAAGAACGGAGCAATTTGAACATTAAAAAATACATCTATTTTCAATTGAATTTCAATTATGGGACTTTCACACACACACACAACACACACACACCAATATTAAATTCCCAAGTGGTTTCTTTTTTGCCATCTTTTTTTATCATTTCTAATTCATCCTGAATTGTGGTCAGATAGTGGGGATTGTAAGCCATTTGTTTTTGGAATTTACCATGGGGAAATTATTTCATATTCCTGATTTGTTAACAGCTGTACATTTAATAACCCCACATTCACAAAATCCAGTTTCTTTTCAACGAAAAATTTCTAATGTAGCTGAAGGGATGAAGAACTTACATTCACTGTAATCTCCTCGCTTTTATCCACAATAAATTATTTTAAGTTTAATAAGTGCTGAGAGGTGATAGAAGGCATTTCTACATTTATTACTTCTATAGGATCTTTCTTTCATGAATAAACTAATGATAACAATTATAGAAAATATTTACAGAATACATGCTATGTAGCTGCTACTCTTTCAAGTATTAACTACTTAATCCTTACAACCATCCTTTCACATAGTGTGGCAGGCTGACTCTAAAACGGCTCCCAACGGTCCCCCACCTACTGGTATTCACGTTCTTGTGTAAACTCCTTCTCTTGACTGTGGGCTGGCCTCATGACTTGCTTCTGACCAAGAGAAGTGGATCCCTCCTCAGCCAAGCCTTCAGATTCGACCCCAGCCCTGGCTGAAACCTTGACTGTAGCCTCATTAGAAACCATGAAGTAGAGGGACCAACAAAGTCATGCCTGGACTTCTGGCTGATAGAAACTGTGAGATAATAATTGTGTGCTGTTTTAAGCTACTAAGTTTATGGCAATTTAATAACTAATATGCATCACCATTTTAAAAATGAGTAAAATGAGGCACAGAAGTTTAAGTATCTTGTCCGCTGTCATATTGGTAATAAAGTAGTGAAATGGATATAATAATAGATAAGGCTAAGATTTTCCTACATTCATTATACTATTCTCTCACAAGTTTGGTAAAGATAAACAATATTTGAGTGGTAGTAGGAGACTTTTAAATCAACATATTTTTATCTAATATAAAATCTCTTAGGCTGAGTTAATTGTGAGAATGAAACAAACTTTCTCAAGAATGAATTTTGTGATGTCTGGTAACACAAAGTCCATTTGAAGGGTTTCTTGTATTAAATTACATTATGAATTTTCTGATGTTGAGTAAGGTGTGAATGTTGTCTAAAGGCCTTCTTACATTCCTTACATTTGTAGGGTTTCTCACCAGTATGAATTCTCTGGTGTTGAGTAAGAAATGAATAAAGTCTAAAAGCCTTACCACATTCTTTACATTCATAAGGTTTCTCACCAGTATGAATACTCTGATGTTGAGTAAGTTGTGAGAGCAGTCTAAAGGGTTTCCTACATTCCTTACATTCATAAGGTTTCTCACCAGTATGAATACTCTGATGTTGAGTAAGTTGTGAGAGCAGTCTAAAAGCCTTCCCACATTCTTCACACTCATAGGGTCGCTCGCCAATATGAATGCTCTGATGTGAAATAAGTTGTGAGTAACTACTAAAGGTCTTCCAACACTCCACACATTCATAGGGTTTCTCACGAGTATGAATTCTCTGATGGCGAACAAGTTGCTGCCTTAATCTAAAAGCCTTCCCACATTCCTTACATTCATAGGGCTTCTCACCAGTGTGAATACTCTGATGGACAGTAAGTTGCTGGCATATTCTAAAAGCCTTTCCACATTCCTTACACGCATAGGGTTTCTCGCCAAAATGAATTTTCTGATGTACTCTAAGGTCTGGACCACATACAAAGGCTTTCCCACATTCCTTACATTCGTGAAGCTTCTCAGCCGTATGAAGTCTCTGATGTCGAGTAAGGTGTGTACACTGTCTAAAGGTCTTTCCACATGCTTTACATTCATAAGGTTTCTCACCAGTGTGAATTCTCTGATGTCGAGCAAGTTGTTGATGTACCCTAAAGGCCTTCCCACATTCCTTACATTCATAGGGTTTCTCACCAGTGTGAAGTCTCTGATGTTGAGTAAGTTCTTGGAGCACTGTAAATGCCTTCCCACATTCCTTACATTCATAGGGTTTCTCACCAGTATGAAGTTTGTGATGCCGAATAAGGTGTGCACGCTGTCTAAAGGCCTGCCCACATTCCTTACATTTATAAGGTTTCTCACCAGTATGAATTCTCAGGTGTTGACTAAGTGTTGAGCGACGAATAAAGGTCTTCCTACATTCCTTACATTCATATAACTTTTCTCCGTTATGAATTCTCTGATACTCAGTAAGGAAACTGTGTTTTTTGTAAGTGGTCATTTTTTCAGGGATAAGTTTGACTTGCCTGAAATATCCCTCTTGTGGTTCCTTTTGCCCCTCAATCTTGTTTTGGCATTCCCAATCATTTCCATAAATGCAGCCCTGAAGGCTATAGCTTTTAATTCTTTCCATTATTTCCCATTGGAATGAATATATTTCATAAATGTCCTTCTCTGGAGATAAATTATTGGTCTTGTAGCTGGACTCCAAATCTGGAAAAAAATAAAATAAATAAATAAATTAAACACATGGTATTTTCCTGTTCCAGAAGAAAAATTCCATAGAGAAACAAAGCAAAGTGAAAATAATGCCTATTTCAAGTGAATGGATTGGACATTCTAAAACACAGAAATTTCTTCTACAATACCACACACGTGTTCCTAAAATATTTCACCTTATGCAAACTTACACACCAAAATTTACATGTTTCTTTGGAAAAATAGGGCTGTAGGAGGCCATTAAAACCTATGCAACTTTATAACCAGAACACTAACAAAAATAATAACTGACTAACCAACGGACAACTTGGATAACCTAAAAAAGGCAGCTCAGCATGGCTGAGGGGTGCTTCATGTATACCAAAATGCACAAATACAGAGTGCAAATGCTGAGTTTCAGGTACGAGACATTGCTTTCCTGAGGAATGCAATAAAGAATAAACTAAAGAAAAGCAAGAGATGCCTAGGAAAAAAAACTAAGTCATAAAAACTGTTGTGAGCAGCAAATCTTTTTAATTCTTCTGACTAATATCAACACAGAAGGATAACAGAACATAATTTACATGGTATTTACTCTAAAACATAGAAATAATAAAATGGAAAGGGAGGCTATTGCCTCTGGTTCTGATGGAGAAGCTGATATCAGACTAACTCACTAAAAACAAGTAAAAAGTTGAATAAAAAAAAAAAATCTGCTTGAAGACACTAATTAACAGCCAAAACAGGCAAGATTAGATGACCACGGTCTTAGAGAGAAAGAGAATATGCTGGATGAAAAGCTTTGGTAATCATCCTAGACTTTCAGTGGGGACACTACAAGGGTCACACTTAGGACACTAGGAACAAACAGCAAAAGATCATCCTTGAATAGATGAAGCTGAAGCTGATCAGTCCATACTCTATCTGCCACCAGAGGTAAATCAAATTCTTTCTGGAGAAAGACAACATATCATTCAGAAACAGAATTATTTAGAGGCTCTAAAACTTTTCAAATATAATGTCCACCATTTAATTATAAATTATCTGATATAACAAGACAGGAGAAAAATGACCATAAACCAAGAGATAAAACAAAATAGAAACAAATGGAAAGATGTTTCCATGTTTGTGGATTGGAAGACTGAATATTGTTAAGATCTCAATATTACCCAAAGTGATCTGTAGATTCAATGCAATCCTGATCAAAATTCCAACAATCTTCTTTACAAAAATAGAAAAACCAATCCTCAACTTTATATGGAATGGCAAGATGCCCTGAATAGCTAAAACAAAGTAGGAGGACTCACGTTTGCTGATTTAAAAACATATTATACAGTTCATCTGACATCTGGCTCTTGGGACTTAAGCTAGCAGCTTACCTGAGGTCTTGCCTGCCGATCTTGGAATTCATCGATCCTCGAAGCCTATGAGCAAGAGCCCTGCTGTCTGACCTGCTGACCTCAGGTTCATCAGCCTCTACAGCTACGTGAGTCAGGAGAAGCCTCTATCCTGACCCACAGACTTGGGACGTTCCAGCCTCTACAATTGTGTGAGCCATTTCCCTTATATAAATCTCTCTATACAGGTATTTATACACTTTACTGGTTTTGCTTCTGTGGAGAACCCAGCCTAAGACACCAGGTGATGGGGAGGGGAGTTGGGAGTGATTACTTAATGGACATGGGGGGGGGGTTTCTGGAATGATGGAAAAAAATTGCAACTAGAAAGAGGTGATGGTTTCACAAAATGGTGAATGTCTGAAATGCCACTGAAGTGTACGTTTTAAAATGGCTCATTGTATGTTATGTAAATTTCCCTTAAAAAATTATACAGTTACAGTAATACAAAAAGCCTGGTACTAGTATGAAAATAAACACACAGACCAGTGGAATAGAATTGAGAGTCCAGAATTAAACCCATACATCTATTGTCAACTGATTTTTAACAAGGGTGCTAAGTCCATTCAATGAGGAAAGAAGAGTGTTCTTCAATAAATAGTGCTGGGAAAACTGGATTTCCACACGCAGAAAAATAAAATAGGACCCATGTCTTACACCATACACAAAAACAAATTCAAAATGGATTAAGGACTTAAATGTGCAACCTAAAACCATAAAATTCTTAGGAAACAAAAACGCAGGGGCAATGTTGTCAGGCCTAGCTTTTAACAATGGATTATTTAATACAATAACAAAACCACAAACAGCAAAAGACAAAATAAATAAATGGGACCTTTTAAAAATTAAAAACTTTTATCATCAAAAGTCTGAACCAAAAAAGTGAAAAGACAAGCTACAGACAGGAAGAATATCTTTGGAAACCATATGTTGGATAAGAATATAATAACCAAAACATACATAAAACTTTGGCAACAACAAAAAGATAATCTAATCATAAAAAATGAGCAAAGGATTTGAATAGACATTTCACCAAAGAAGACCTTCAAATGGTCGCCAAACCCATGAAGAGATGATCAGCATCACTAACCATCAGAGAGATGCAAATCAAAACCACAATGAGATACCATTTCACTCCCACTAGGATGGCTACCCTGGTGGCACATGGGCTAAAAGCTAGGTGACACACGGGCTAACCAAAACGATGGCAGTTCAGACACACCAGCGGCTCCTTGGAAACCCTATGGGGCAGTTCTACTCTGTCCTATAGGGTTGCTATGAGTTGGAATTGAGTTGACAACAAGGAGTTTCGTTTTGGTTTTGTGCTAAGAGAAGGCCCGGGAGCATCACCAAGCTCTCCCAGATCTCGGTTTCTAAATACCATTCCCCCTTAAAAGGAAGCACGCCTCTTTAAAGAAATGCTCATTCAGGTTGTTGTCAGGTGCTGTAGAGTCGATTACGACTCATAGCGACACTGTGTACCACAGAACAAAACACTGCCCAATTCTGTGCCATCCTCACAATCGTTGTTATGCTTTAGTCCATTGTTGCAGCCACTGTGTCAGTCCGTTTCATTGAGGGTCTTCCTCTTCTTTGCTGACCCTCTGCTTTACCAAGCATGATGTCTTTCTCCAGGGACTGATCCCTCCTGACAACATGTCCAAAGTATGTGAGACTTAGTCTCGCCATCCTTGCTTTTAAGGAGCATTCTGGTTGTGCTTCTTCCAAGACAGATTTGTTTGTTCCTTTGGCAGTCCATGGTATATTCAATATTCTTTGCCACCACCACAATTCAAAGGCATTAATTCTTCTTTGGTCTTCTTTATTTATCATCCAGCTTTCACATGCACGGGAGGTGACTGAAAAACACCATGGTTTGGGTCAGGCGCACCTTAGTCTTCAAGGTGACACCTTTGGTTCTCAACACTTTAAAAGAGGTCTTTTGTAGCAGATTTGCCCAATGCAGTGCGTCTCTTGATTTCTTGACTGCTGCTTCAATGGCTGTTGATTGTGGATCCAAGTAAAATGAAATCCTTAACGACTTCAATCTTTTCTCCGTTTATCATGATGTTGCTTATTGGTCCAGTTGTGAAGATTTTTGTTTTCTTTATGTTGAGGTGCAATCCAAACTGAAGGCTGTGGTCTTTGATCTTCATCAGTAGGTGCTTTAAGTCCTCTTCACTTTCAGCAAGCAAGGTGGTGTCATCTGCATAATGCAGGTTGTTAAAGAGTCTTCCTTCAATCCTGATGCCCTGCTCTTCTTCACATAATCCAGCTTCTCGGATTATTTGCTCAGCACACAGACTGAATAGGTATGGTGAAAGGATACAACCCTGGTCCACACTTTTCCTGACTTTAAACCGTGCAGTGTCTCCTTATTCTGTTCGAACGACTGCCTCTTCATCTATGTACAGGTTCCTCACGAGCACAATTGTTCTGGAATTTCCATTCTTTGCAATGTTATCCATAATTTGTTATGATCCATACAGTTGAGTGCCTTTGCATAGTCAATAAAACACAGGTAAACATCTTGCTGATATTCTCTGCTTTCAGCCAGGATCCATCTGCCATCAGCAATGATATCCCTGGTTCCACATCCTCTTCTGAATTCGACTTGAATTTCTGGCAGTTCCCTGTTGATACAAGGCTGCGGCCACTCTTGAATGATCTTCAGCAAAATTTTACTTGCGTGTGATATTAATGATATTGTTCGATAATTTCTGCATTCTGTAGTATCACCTTTCTTGGGAATAGGCATAAATATGGATCTCTTCCAGTCAGTTGGCCAAATAGCTGTCTTCCAAATTTCTTGACATAGATGAGTGAGCACTTCCAGTGCTCTATCCGACTGTTGAAACATCTCAACTGGTATTCCGTCAGTTCCTGGAGCCTTGGTTTTTGCCAATGCCTTCAGTGCAGCTTGGACTTCTTCCCTCAGTACCATGGGTTCCTGATCATATGCTACCATATTCTTTTTGGTATAGTGACTCTGTGTATTCCTTCCTTCTTCTTTTGATGCTTCCTGCATCATTTAATATTTTCCCTGTAGAATCCTTTAATATTGCAACTCAAGGCTTGAATTTTTTCTTCAGTTCTTTCAGCTTGAGAAATGTTGAGTGTGTTCCTTCCCTTTGGTTTTCTATTTCCAGCTCTTTGCACATGTCATGTTAATACTTTGTCTTCTCGAGCCACCCTTTGAAGTCTTCTGTTCAGCTCTTTTACTTCATCATTTCTTCCTTTTGCTTTAGCTACCCTACATTCAGAGCAAGTTTCAGAGTCTCTTCTGACATCCATCTTGGTCTTGTCTTTCTTCCCTGTCTTTTTAATGACCTCTTGCTTTCTTCATGTATGATGTGCTCAGTGTCATTCCACAACTAGTCTGGTCTTCAGTCATTAGTGTTCGATGCATCAAATCTATTCTTGAGATGGTCTCTAAATTCAGATGGGAAATATTCAAGGTCATACCTTAGCTCTCGTGGACTTGTTCTAGTTTTCTTTAGTTTCAACTTCAATTTGAACTTGTATATGAGCAATTGATGATCTGTTCCGCAGTCAGCTCCTGGCCTCCTTCTGACTGATGATACTGAGCTTTTCCATTATCTCTTTCCACAGATGTAGTCACTTTGATTCCTGTGTATTCCATCTGGCAAAGTCAGTAAAAAAAGGTATTTGCAATGAAGAAGTCATTGGTCTTGCAAAATTCTGTAATGCAATCTCCAGCATTGTTTCTATCACCCAGGCCAATTATCCAACTACCAGTCCTTCTTCTCTGTTTCCAACTTTAGCATTCCAATCACTAGTAATTATCGATGCATCCTGACTGTATGTTCGATCATTTTCAGACTGCAGAAGTTGGTAAACATCTTAGGCGTATGGATATTATCCTATCACTGACAGCGCTGTACTTCAACATAGATCTTGAAATGTTCTTTTTGATGATGAATGCAACACCATTCCTCTTCAAGTTGTCATTCCTGACATAGTAGAACATATGATTGTTCCACTCAAAACGGCCAGTACCAGTCCATTTCAGCTCACTAAATGCCTAGGATGTTGATGTTTATACATCCCATTTCATTTTCGATAATTTCCAATTTTCCTAGATTCATACTTTGTACTTTCCATGTTCCGATTATTAATGGATATTTGCAGCTATTTCTTCTCATTTTTAGATGTGCCACATCAGCAAATGAAGTTCCCCAAATCTTGGTTCCATTTATGTCATTAAGGTTGAATCTACTTTGAGGAAACAGCTCTTCCCCCGTTATATTTCGAGTGTCCTTTAACCTGAGGGGCTCTTCTTCCAGCACTATATCAGACAGTGTTCCACTGCTATTCATAAGGTTTTCACTGGCTAATGCTTTTCAGAATTAGACCGCCGGGTCCTTCTTCCTAGTCTGTCTTAGTCTGGAAGCTCAGCTGAAACCTGTCCACCATGGGTAACCCCGCTGGTATTTGAATACTGGTGGCATAGCTTCCAGCATCACAGCCACACACAAGCCCCCACAGTATGACAAACTGACAGATGTGTGGGGGGTAACTTTATATCTCAAAGTATCTTAATGTCATGTAGTCTAAGTCCTAGATTACACTCTTCCTTTTCCAAAATTGCTTTAGATATGCTAGGTCCTTTGTTTTCCACATAAATTTTAGAATCGTTTTGTTATATTCTATAAAAAAAAAAAAAAAAGTTTGCCGGAGAGTATGACTGGAATTGTGTTGAATCTATAAAATAAGCATTTTTACGATACTGAGTCTTCCAATTCAGAAAATGACATCTCTCCATTTACTTAGGTTTTCTTTAATTTCCCTTAGCAATGATTCATGGTTTTCACCATGGAGGTCTTACATATGTTTTGCTATATTTATTCTTAAGTATTTTATGTTTTTGACACGATTGAGAATTGAGTTATTTCATTTTCCCTTTTTTGCTCCTAGTATATAAAAACACAACTTATTTTTTATATTAATCTTGCATCCTTTGTCCTTATTAAATTCACTTATTACTTTGAGTAGTTGTTGCTTTGATTCTTTAGGATTCTCAATCATACCATCGTCTAAGTAGAGACAGTTTTACTTCTTTTTTCCGATCTTTTATGTCTGTTATTTCTTTTTCTTGCCTATTGCAATGGCTGGACCTTCAATACAATGTTGAATAGATGTGGCAAGTGTGGGCCTCTTTGCCTTGTTCCCAATCCAAGGGGGAAATTCTTCAATTACTGTGTGTGATGACGTTTATGATGTAGCTTTTTTGTGTTTGTTTTAAAGCAGGTGCTCTTTATCAGGTTGAGAAAGTTTCCTTCAATTTCTAGTTTTTGCAGAGACTTTATCATGAACTAAATTTTGTCAGATGTTATTTTTATATCAGTGGAGATGAACATGTGGGTTCATTTTTTTTGTGTTAATAAGGTGAATTATGCAGATTAATTTTTTAATGTTAAACTAAGATTGCATTTCTGGGATAAATCCTACTGATCATTGCTTTATATATTGCTGGATTTTATTTGCTAAAATTTTGTTAAGGATTCTACATCTATGCTCATGAGGGAAATGTATCTATAATTTCCTTTTTGTTGTAATTTATTTATCAGGTTATGGTATAAGAGTTACACTGACCTCATAAAATGAATTGGGACATGTTCCCTTCTCTTCTGAAGAGGTTTGTGTAATTTTGCTGCTATTTCTTCTTTAAACATTTAATAGAATTCACCAGTGAAGCTCCCTGGGAGTGGCATTTTCTCTGTGGGAAGACTTTTGATAACGAATTTAATTACTTTAATAGACACAGTTATTAATATTTTCTCTTTTATCCTGTGTCAGTTGTGTTAAGTTGTATTCTTCAAGGAATTTTTCCATTTTATTTCAGTTGTCAAATTTACCGGCACAAAGTTGTCCATGATATCCTCTTATTTGCATATCCTTTTTACAGCTGTAGGATATGAAGTGAAAACCCCTCTTTCCTTCCTAATATTAGTAATTTTTGTTGTCTCTCTCTTTTTTTTTAATTAGTCAAGTGGACCCCTGGTGGCACAGTGGTTAAGCGCTCCACTGCGACCCAAAGGTCAGCAGTTTAAATCTACCAGCCACTGCTTGGAAACCCTATCAGGCAGCTCTACTGTGTTCTATAGGGTCACTACGAGTTGGAATCGAATCAGTGGTACTCGACAACAACAGTCAAGCTAGGTGTTTATCAATCTTGCTGATATTTCCAAAAGAACATTAACTTTGGGCTTCATTAATTTTCTCTGCTGTTTGTTTTTATATGGTTGATTTCTGCTTTTATATTCATTTATTTATTTATTTATTTTCTGTCTACTGAGAACAGCTCCTCTCTTTGAGGAAGGAGAAGAACACAAGAGATGAGAAACAAAGAGTTGTAAATTGAGGTCAAAAGTAAGTTTCTTCGTTAGTCCAGGGTTAAAAGATCTTAGCTTGCCTTCCAGGTCTCAGGTCTTTCCACCAGAGGCCATGGGCCTTTGAAGACAGTTCTCCAGCTTCTCCAGGATGTAAACCCTAACAAGCTTGGCTGTTACCTGTGTAATGACCTCCCCGTGCCTGCTCAGCCCTCACTCACCAGGGCCGTGCTTTCTTGCCCCTTCCCTCACAACCATCCAGGGCTCCTTGCCTTCATCCAGTAAGGTAATCACATCTGGCTTAGAAATGGAAGGACCTGCTTAAAAGAGAAATATAACATGAAATTACAAGCCCCAAAGTCCTTAAATTCAGCCTTAGTTAAATTTATAATTACTTACATAGCTCAGAATGGTAGTTTATAAAGCCCAAGAGCACAGAAAGGCAAAAAGATTGAAGAAAAGTCCTATTAGGGTAACCTTGGAACCACAAAAAATAGAGACCAGACAGTTGAGAAATGGTCTTGTTATAATTTAAACTCGCACAGGCTCTGCTGAGAGGCAGGAATGTGCAGTGGTCGAGAACAAGACTCTGGATCCAGACTGCGTACATTCTGACTCTCCCTGTTGCCTGTGTCACCCCAGCAAATTATTAACCTCTTGTACCTAGTTTTCTCATCTGAAATGGGAATGATAATAGTATCTTTCTCATAGAATTGTTGCGAGGACTAATCAATAATGTAAAAACCACAGAGCAGTGCCTGAGCACGAATATACCCAGTTATATGTATAAAAAAAAAGTTACATGTATACGTACATGGAATATGTGTGTGTCAGCTATTGATTTTTTATTGTTATTTTTGCTGAGAGGAGTAGCAGCAGCTTCCTGGGACATTCACAGATCCTGCCTAAGATATTCATTCGATATTAAATGTAAAGTTCTTAGATTTTAACTTTCAATTAGAACCGGGTATGTCTGTTACAGGAAACAGAAAGCACGTTTTAACGAACTCCGTGAATCCAAACCACATAAATTGCACAGGCTCCTCTGGTCATGAGAGAACTCAGGTCTCCCGTGTCCACAGGTAGGTCAGAAAGCAGCGCTAAGCTCAGTTACAATGTGAAATTTGGTTTCTTGGACACTGCTTTTGCTGAACGTAACCCAGAATTCAAATCCAGCTCCCCGGATATCGAAGAAAAGAGGAAATTACAGAAAAAGCCTCTCCCTATCCCCCCCCCCCAAAAAAAAATGTAACAGCAGGATGGGAAAGATGAGGTATTAATTTGCAGGTCCATTTCAAACCTCATAAAGCCTTAACCATTCCCTTGAGAGCAGGGAGCATAAAGTAGCTAGTTTCTCAAAATAAGAGTCCTGAACTCAACATCAGAGAGCGCCAATCTCATCTGGGATAAACAACCTTACCTAGTGAGGCCAAGTTGCTGTAGTTCTCCCACATCACATCCCTATACAAGTCCCTCTGAGCAGGGTCCAGGCATTCCCACTCTTCCTGTGAGAAGTCTATGGCTACATCCCCGAAAGTCACTGAACTCTGAAAATATAAACTCATATTACTGGTGAAAAGGAATGAAATATTCTTAAAATAGAAAGAGAAGAGATTGAGAATTGCATTGCAGACAGAGGGGCACACAGCAAGCAAACAGGCTAGGACTAAAAAGTGATGACATGAGCAGAGGACAGTGGGGAAATTCCTATCGTGGAGGCAGAATGCCTAACGTCTTCAAGAGTCCACTGGCTGCGATTAAATTCTTGCACAGTGTGGAATACCTTAATTATCCAAACAGACCTGAAATGAATAAAATAACCAGAGAATATCCCAATTAAATCAAACAGTGCGCACACACCTACTGTATGCTACATGCCTCCATCCTAAATTCTTAAGAAGTTTGAAGACTTCCACTCTCTTTTAACAATCATAAAAAAATTGATAAAAATTCCCCCAAATGTAACACAAAATCTCTAATAATATTTGCATAACATTAAAGAACCTTTCCAAGACTCAAGTTGATCACATTGCAAAGTCAGATTTTAATTATAAACATTTTCCCTGTTATAGCCAATTCTTTTATAAACCTTAAAAAATGTGTTACGTAGTAGTTCACATTTTGAATACATTACATTCAATTTTTTTTAACATGGACATCTTAATTCAATCTCAAAGTCTTCCCTAACCCTCAGTCTGCAATCACCTAACCCTTGTGCATCTGGGTGATTTGGCCGTTCACCATCCATCATCCTTCACTGAATACCTTCCCTTGTTCCCAAGTTAGAGGGCACTGAATTGTGAAGATGTTGTGAACGTAACAGCATAAACCAATGGTTTTTAATGAAGAGTGATTTTGCTCCCCAGGGGGCATTTGGCAAAGTCTACAGACAATTCTGGTTGCCACCCCTGGAGAGGAGAGTTACTGGGTATCAAATACATGGAAGCCAAGAACAGTGGCTCACTACTGTTGGTGTCACCCAGTGTGGTAACTCATGCTGTCACCCCCGCCAGGGCTGAAGTGGGCGGGCCACTGGTGAACCCCTCCTGGTGGGTAGAGCAGTGGGCCTGCCCCCCCAGCAGGGCCCAGCATGCACTGCCAGGCCCCACCCTTCCCAGCCTTGCCCTCTGTGGTCCCCTGCAGCTCCTCTCCTCTCCCATTGGCCAAGGCAGAGACCTCCTCTCTGGATAATGGCAGGAGCTGCCTGGCCACTGGTGTCCTGACCAGTGGGTGACATGTCTGTCTCCTTTGCAGCCCCTTCCCAGTGGTGCCAGCACACCCGCCACCACCACCACCATGGACCCTGGGGTCATTTTGGTGTCACCCCCTCTGACAGTGTTGGGGGTGCAATCCGCACCCTCCCCCTGACCCTCCTAGTGACACCACTGTCCAGGAATGCTGTTAAACATCTTATAATGCAAAGGACAGCCCCCACAATAAATGACTATCTGGTCCAAAACATCAGTATGCCGAGGTTGAGAAACCCTGGCCTGGACCAACACATTCTGTAAAGCCACACGATGGACCTTGTTCCTGGTATTCTTCTTTCAGGGTTTTCCAGAGACGATCCTTGATCTCTTTATCTGCATTCCTCATCATGTCCTACCCAGTCCTAAAAGCCCTACAAAGCATAAGATCTTAACACACACAGAGACCTAGGCCAGTCACACCAAATCCTATGCTATCAGCTTAGAAAACTTATGTCTGTGGAGAAGTTAACAGTGTTCTCCATTAGTCAAAGAGGACCCAATTCTCTTTTATCAAGCTACAGATCTTCAAGGAAAGCTCAAAATATGGACTAATAATCTGTTCCTGAAAACCAGATATTCCAGCACTACATTAAGGACCAGGTATCTACTTCCCCATCATTTTATATCAGGAAACTATAAGGCACTGTATGTCAATCCCAACCCTCCAACCAACTTCACAGCCTTTTTCCCCAACAGAGAATTACAGTATGCACAGGGGTGACTGCCCTGCCCAGGGCATACGTGATGTCTTTGGCTTTATTATTTTCATCCTCTCTTCTACTAAAATATTTCCTTATTTACTTCTTTCTATACAATTTTCTTCAATATTTTTCCAACTTTTTAGGGACTCATTTATATTAGACAAAAATAAAAGCTAAATATATGGAAATGCCTCTCAAACCAGAATATAATGGCAGGAATGGCTCACGCTCACTGTGATGTCCTGATGCGTCCTCTGTCACCAGCAATACCTACTACGTATTGCAAAACATCTGCAGATGATTCTGACGGTCTAGCAATTTTATGTGGAATATAATGAGATGCTTCCTGCACATTTTTTTTTTCTTGTAAAAAATGCTGTATGCCATTTTTATAAAGTTCTAAAAATAGGCAAAATTAATCTACACTGTTTACAGCCAGGTAGTGGTTTCATTTGGGTTCAATGGGCGGGCGGTGGGTAGGGAGTGGCTGAAAGAAGGGCTTCTTGGTAGTGGTAATGTTCTCTTTTGTGACCTAAGTGCTGGTAGCACAGATGTGTTCAGTTTATGAAAATTCATTTAACTGTACTCTTATGATCTGTATACTTTTCTGTATGCATGCTGTACTTCAGTAAAAAAGTTTAAAAAAATGTCATGTTGGGTATTGGAGATAAACATTTTTCCTATATAAGACTAGACCCAATAACAATGTACTGGGAGAAATATACTTTCTCTGAAGTATTAAAACTGAAAGGTGCTCTATTGGAACACGTTAACAGGGGTGACATTCTGCAAGGAAGGCCTATGTTTCTCAAGGCGTTTTATTTTTACTCCCTCACCGCTCTCAACACAAGATTTACTACACAGGAGATGCTGAACGTTAGCTGAAGAAGGGAAGGGCTCGTAGCAAGGACACTGGGCTGTTCGGCCCCAACCCTCACGGGAATGAGAGGAACTGGGGAAGATGCTCTTAAATGCAGCTCTGCCAAGTAGGAAGTTTCAGGACAAGGAACGAATACGTGTACATGACCTAGAAATTGGTGTCATTTCAAAAAGGAGAAACACCAACTTACATGGGCCATGGTTTTGCAACTATAGGAACTGGTCGATCCTTTTCAAGATTTCTCTGTTGGAGAATTGCACAGTCCAGGGAAGTCAGAGCTGGAAGAAGAAAAAGAAACCATGAAACCAGATGTGCCTTGTTATTTTTCGTTGCTCTCAAGTTGGTTCTGACTAAGGGCGGCCCCATGTGCCTTAAAACCAGGAAAACAAAACCAACTGCCGTGGAGTCGATTCCAACTCAAAACTGCCCCATAGGGTTTCCAAGGACCAGCTGGTGGATTCAAACTGCTGACCCTTTGGTTAGCAGCCAAGCTCTTAACCACTGTGCCACCAGAGTTTCCCTATGTGCCTTTAAAAAAAAAAAACTGTTGCCATTGAGTCAATTCTGACTCATAGTGACCCTATAGGACAGAGTAGAACTGCCCCCACAGAGTTTCCAAGGAGCACCTGCTGGATTTGAACTGCCGACCTTTTGGTTAGCAGCCGTAGCACTTAACCACTATGCCACCAGGGTTTCCCATGTACCTTAGAGCCCCCAAAATGACTTGTATTAATACAAGCTTCTTTTTCCTCCATTCCTGCTTTCAAACTATTCCCCACCACTACACTCATACGCATCCCACACTCACACAAACTGGAAGAGACTAGAGGGGGTCTGAAGAAACCCAATCATCTTTCTCCAACCTTGAGAAAACCCAGCTGAACAATGACGGACTTGGCGTAGAAGCCCAGATACCTCAGCAGAATTTCTGATTAGTTCCCCACCCGGCAGTGTAGATCTGGTCTCGACACTGGGTAACTCAGACTATTTCCCTGAGCAGCTCCTCTTCCAACCAGTAGAACTTTCCAGGGCTGAGAAGGGGCTATACCTTCCAAACAGAGCCTCCTTTGAGCCCCCAGGATCCTGTCCACACTTCCCAAACACAAAGACACAACAAACTGAGGCTGCCAGCTTCCACCCCGGCAAAACTGCGCTGACCTTTCCCCAGCCAGGACAGCTCACCGCTCCCTGTTTCCCAATCTCAACCTCTGGTATTAAGACATCCTCACCACCCCCTCCTTCCACCCCCTCCTCAGTATCCACCTGGGAGGAGAGGATTCAGGATTCCTGCAGCCACACAACACACATTCACCGAGAACTTGAATGTGACAGGTACTTTGTACGTTACCGTTTGACACTCCGCACTGTTGTACGTTGTAGTCCTTCTCTCTTCTCAGTAGCTCAGGGAACTCACGCTCAGAGGTCAAATAATCTGCCCACATTCAGTCATTACGCGGCAGAACTTCGTTTTGAATCCACATTTCTGTAACTGAAAATCCAGTCCTCTTTCACCTTTGCTTTTTGCCTGTGAAGGCTAGGATTTCTCCTTCATTGTGAGAAACCTGGGAGCCCTAGTGGTGCAGTGGTTAAGAGCTCGGCTGTTAACCAAAAGGTCGGCAGCTCAAATCCACCAGCTGCTCCTTGGAAACTCTTGAGGCAGTTCTACTCTGTCCTACAGGGTCGCTATGAGTAGGAATCGACTCCACAGCGACAGGTTTGGTTTGGTCTTTATGCAAGAAACCTGAGCACGAGCAGTTCACTAAAAACTAGAAATAACCGATAACCTTTCCAAAGATACCAGGCCTCCCTACTACTTAAGGAGACGCATGTTAAAGCAACCTTTTTATACGAACTGCATAGGGAGATCTAAAAGTCTGAGGCTGTCGCATATTAACAGTGTCCCGGGAAAACAGACACTTCAGTTGGTCTAAATTTACAATTATGTGGGAGCAGCATTTAAACCCCGTGAACCCTGTGACTCAGATACCCCACATCTGGGACTAACGGAACTAATTGCACGTGGACATATTTATGCAGAGCTATGCTGACAAATGGAAACCCTGGTGGCGTAGTGGTTAAGTGCTACAGCTGCTAACCAAACGGTTGGCAGTTCAAATCCGCCAGGTGCTCCTTGGAAACTCTATGGGGCAGTTCTACTCTGTCCTGTAGGGTCGCTATGAGTCGGAATCGACTTGATGGCATTGGGTTTGGCTTTTTTTTTTTTTGGATGCTGACAAATATGGTCCATAACGGATAAAAGCTGAAAAGAACCTAAATGAGGAAATGGTTAAATACAGCGTCATGCCTCCACACCATCAAAACCACGCAGCTATTAAAAAGCGATGATGCTCCCCTAATTTTGACAATGGGGTGAAGCCAGTGTGTTAGAAAAAACAGAGCTGTTGTGTGAAACTGTTTTGGCAGAAAAAATAATCACATGTATGCCTAGAACCAAAAAAAAAAAAAAATTGCTGTTGAGTCGATTCCAACTCATAGTGACCCTATAGGCAGAGTAGAACTGCCCCATGGGGTTTCCAAGGAGGGGCTGGTGGCTTCGAACTGCCGACTTTTTGGTTAGCAGCCGAGCTTTTAACCACTGCCCCACCAGGGCTCTGTATGTCTAGAAGGACCAGTTAAAATGTTCACGGTGACACGCACCAACACTCACCACATATTAAGCAGAGTGTGAACATACACAGATACTCCAAATAAGGGAAGGACTTTCTTTCAGCCTTCCTTGAACTGGGGAAAAGACCCCAAAACTTAGGATACTTTAAAAACAGCTGTTTTTCATGAGTGGCTTTTCTTTGTTTACTTCAGCTTCCAATTCATGAACCAATTCTATGAATTTTGTATGTCCATGTATGTTGGAATAAAAAAAAACTGCCTAGAAAAGAATGGCAGAAAGTTCCCAACTGAAGTCTTTTAAATACTGATGACTCTCACATGGTTGCTTCCTTTCACATTCTCTTGACAGATGGGTTTATTTTGTTTCTGAACCAGTCTTTTAAGTAAGATACCTGTAAAGCTCTTGGATTTCCTTGTCCTGCTAGGCTCACTTTACATATAAAAACCCATTGCCGTGGAGTCAATTCTGACTCTTAGCAACCCTACAGGACAGAGTAGAACTGCCCACAGAGTTTCTAAGGAGTGTCTGGTGGACTCAAACTGCCGAACTTTTGGTTAGCATCCATAGCACTTAACCTCCGTACCGCCAGGGTTTCCCACTTTACATACAGTATCATTAAAATAAAAACCGTAAGGCACAAAGTTTACTGTATGAAATCCATCTACCTCCAGAGACCCCAGAGCTTCAATATAATTTGGACGTAATCCAACAGCATTTACTGTCATCAGATTAATGGCTCCTCCTTAGCAGCTCCCAAGGTGTGAAATCTGAATTCTCAGATGACCTTTATTACACCCTTCCTTAAACCTATTTATACATATTTTATTTTGTGTTTTCAATTATATGCAATTTAAAGACAGAATCTATGCTTTTTTAATGGTGCCAGTCCCCAAATACTAGAATAAGGTCTGGAAAATTGCAGGTACTTAATAAATGCCTGATGTTTGACCCCAAAATCGTATGTATTGGAATTTTCTTTAGGAAATAGGTAGGAAAGCACACAAAGATATATCACACGCTCAGGGCAGTTAATTATGGCCCTTCTAGCCATAGCCTTTGTGACTCCCACAATGATTGGGTGGGACTATGAAAATAGGGGGCTTGTGGCCCATTAAGGGGATTGGACAGCTCGCTGCTAATGCAAATAAGGTCTATGGAACCTGTGATGGTGGGGATTGTCTGTCGGCTTGGCTGGGCCATGATTTTCAGTGGTTTGGCAGTTATTTAATGATGTAATTGGCAGTTATGTAATGATGTAGTCATCCTCCATTTCACAAAATGTAATTTTCTGATGTAACTGTCCTCCATTTTGTGACATGTTGTAAATGCTAGCCTCTATGCCTGTGGTTATGGTCCCACTTAGGAGGGAGCTGTCCGTTATGTTGATGAGGCAGGATTAGGGTGGGATGCATCTTAAGTCACCGCCTCACTAGAGGATATGACTCAAGTCACCACCCTTACACAAGTCACCACTCTTGCTTTAGTCACACCTTTTATCTTATAAGAGAAAAAAAGAGAGAGAGGTGAGCAGAGTGGGGGGTTGGGGGAGACCACACCAGCACCAAGAAGAAGATGGGAGCAGAGCATGTCCTTTGGACCCAGGATCTCTGCGCTGGGAAACTCCTAGACCCAGGAGAGAGAGAAGGAAAGAAACAGTGGCAGAGAAATGGCAGCAGTAGAATCAGGAAACCAGCAGGACATGGCAGTGAGCTTCCTGACCCACAGAGCCAGAGAGCTGAGTGCCTTCAGCCAGGAGGCTTGCTGGTGGAGTAGGCTGCCTCTAGGCACTTGGTGGAGCTAGGCTCACTGAACCTCAGAGCAAGAGAGCTAAGCACCTTCAGGCCAAGGCTTACTGGCAGAACAGGGTGTCTCTGAGCACTTAATTGGCAGAGCTAAAGAGCTCTGTAACACTTGCCCAGGCAGGGCAGAGGCTGGGCTGAGAGGGCGAAGGGCCAAGGGCCTTCCTGCTGGCACAGCTGAGAAGAGCCTGTCCTAATCGAAGAACTATATCCTGATCCTGAGTTGTAACCTGTTACTTCCCTAATAAACCCCATGATCACGACTACTACCTGCGAGTTCTGTGTCGTCAGTGCAACAAATCATCGAACCCAGCAGAGAAGGAGAGAGCACTGTGGGAGGGATGGCTGGTGTCAGAACTGGTAAAAAGTTTGGAGAGAGGAGGTATGCCTGCCCTTCGGCTCACAGGAACCCGCTTTGGGCTGTTGGTGCTGATCTTGATTCTCCCTACCGCTTGTGAAGTTAGAGGAGGTCAGACCCCACGCCATTTTACAACAAGGATGTTTATCAGAGAATAATTTATTACAACCAAAAATTAAAAATAAATATCTAACAGTAGTCAAGAGGTCAAATTATACGACGGCAATGGGGGATATGATAGCATTCAATATCATTATTAACAATGATGACGGCCGATATTAATAAAGGGAAGAAGGCATCATGATGAATTACTAAGGAAGGCAGGAGGAGTCTTTTTAACAAGTACACTTGATGATGGGAATTGATATCGTATTGTAATTATTAATATAGGATTTGCTGTCAGACTCTGCAGATATAAAAGTGAGCTCTGATAGTTATTAACTGTGCGATCTTGGACATGTTACTTAACTTTTCAGTGCCTCAGCTTCGTCCTCTATAAAATGTTGATAACAACCTCAAAGGGTTGTTATACGACTTAAATAAGATACTACATAAAACAGCACTTAAAACAGCAAATAAGCATTTAATAAAAGTCAGCTGTAATCATTGAAGAATGCTGCATATCTTCCTTTCCACAAGTATTTTAAAAAATTCTCTTCTGCACTTTCATTTTTCCTCCCATAAAAAAGTTTCTCAGCCCAGCTCTTTCTTACTAAAAAAAAAGTGCTAATAAATTTCAAAGCCTCGCCTTGATAGGCAGTTCTTGATTAACAACAATTTATAAAATTGTGTGGATAGATGAAGTAAATGTGGCAGAATCCTGATAATTTTTTAATCTGGGTGACAGAGAAAAACATGCAATCACAACATGATATTAACAGCACTTATTACGCACCAGGCATTGTCGAGGGTTTCACGCATACTAATTCATCCCTTCTCAGCAACCCTGTAGGCAGGTTCTACCATCATCCTCACTCTACAGAAGGAACTGCTGCACAGAGAGAGAAAATAATTCACCCAAGCTCACCCAGGTACAAGCGCTAGGTTTCGGATCAGAACCCTGGTGATTTAGCTTCATAACCCCTATTACTCTGTGGTGCGATTAATACTTCTGTGTGCGGCCTTTCCAGCCACGGTCTTGTAACTCCCACCCAGGTGATTGTGTGTGATAAGGTTAACTGTGGCCTACCAAGGGGATTGGTCAGTTTTTTCTTAAAAGAGAGTCAATTCCAGAGCCAAGGGGAGGAGCCCACCACCAAGGAAGGAGAGACCCAGCAGCAGGAGGCAGCATGGTGGGCTTCCCTGCCCATGGAGAGAGAAGGCTGAGTGCCTTTGGGCAGAGATTGAGGGCCAGGGAGAGGCATGCCTGTGAGCACAGCTAGGAGGAAGCTGTCTTGCTGGAAGAGCTGTATCTTCAGTGTTCCTGAGCCTGAATTATAACGTGTTACTTCCCTAATAAACCCCATAATTGTGAGTATAGTCTGTGAGTTCTGTGTGGCCACTGCAATGAATTTTCGAACCCAGTAGACAGTGCTGTGTGAGGGACGGCTGCTGTCAGACTTACTAAAGATGGAAGAGAGAGGAGCCTTGTCTGGCCTCCACCTCATAGGAGTCAGCCTTGTGCTCTTGATCTTGGCTCTCCTTACCCCTTGTGGCCTTGGAGGAGGTCAGACACTGCCCCCACATCGTTTTTACATACTGCCCCTACTCTAAAATGCCTATCATAAGACCACATAAGTATGTGGCCTGAAACAAACTCCTGCTGTCAAAGACTTCTAACTTTGTCTCAAATCTCTACTACTGCTCCTTGGAGAATAATCCTTGTCCTCGCTGACACAAACTTCCCCACTAAAACCAACTAAAAACCCTGCCACATTACATTAAACCAAAACCAGCTGCTGTCAAGTTGATTCCAACTCATGGTGACCCTATGTGTGTCAGAGTAGAACTGTGCTCCATATGGTTTTCAATGGCTGATATTTTGGAAGTAACTTTCCAGGCCTTTCTTCCGAGGCATCTCTGGGTGAACTAGAACTGCCAACATCTCAGTTAGCAGTCAAGTGTATTAAGCATTTGTACCACCCAGGGACTCCATCCCATTACCACTTCTAAAAGCCTTACAAAGCAGAATATCCTGTCAACAATCAGACCTTCTCCCATATTTCCTCGGTTCTGGAACTCCGGTTTGTGGAAAAGACCAAAGACACCTAGTAGGTGATTCCATCTAAACTGAAATCTCCTCAAACCGTAAAGCCTAAAATAAAAGGTTTGCAGTTAGCTTCCCTTTAAGAGGTTCAATTGCAGACCATCCAAATGATTAGCAAGAGACTGCTCTAAGAAGAAATTAAATATTCATGTGAGTACCCTCTGTTATGGACCAAATTGGGTCCCCCAAAAATGTGTGTCAGCTTGGCTGCGCCATGGTTCCCAGTATTGTGTGACTGTCCACCTGTTTGTTATCTGATGTGATTTTCCTACACATTGTAAATCCTACCTCTATGATGTTAATAAACTGAGATTAGAGGCAGTTATGTCAATGAGGCAGAACTCAGGCTACAACATTAGGTTGTGTTTTAAGCCAATCTCTTTTGAAATACAGAGAAGCAAGCAGACAGACACGGGGACCTCACACCACCAAGAAAGTAGAGCCAGGAGCACAAGTCCTTTGGACCTGGGGTCCTGGGCTGAGAAGCTCTTCAACCAGCGAAGGTTGATGATAAGGACTTTCCCCTAGAGCCGACAGAGAAGGAAAGCCTTCACCTGGACCTGGTGCCCTGGCAGCCTACTAGACTGTGAGAGAATAAAGTTCTGTCTGTTAAAGCCATCTACTCGTGGTATTTCTGTTATAGCGGCACTAGTTAACTAAGACACCCTCTAAAGAGAACCGACACGGCGTGTGTTGTGGCCTACCCTCTTGACTCCCATCATATACTGGGAAAGACGGTCAAACGTCCAGGTCCACGGACAGGGCGTTTCAGATGTTAAAGCCTAACTGGCTAAAGACTAACTGGAACATGCCTGTATAGTCTGATAAAATCAGGTTTATGGACTCTTACTGACTTCCTGAATCACAGAGAGAGGAGGTGATTCCAGAAGACTGGTGGAATCAACAACGAGAAGCAATGCCTCTTTATTAAGGGTTGGGTTCTTGCGGAAGGATTCTGAGGAGGATAAGGGAAGCCGAGCAGTCCCTGGATGGTGCGAACGGTTAATGCGCTTGGAAAGAAAGGCCCGGTGATCTACTTCCAAAAAAGCCAGCGGTTGAAAACTCTACGGAGCACAGTTCCACTCTGACACACGGAGTCACAACTGACTTCACAGCAACTGGTTAAGGGCAGCAGGGGTCAGTGCGTACTGGCTGCTGTTTCTAAAGTGAGATCAGGAGGCCCAAATGGAACCCAGTGCCGTCCAGTCTGTTCCTACTCATAGAGACCCTGTAGGGGTCCCAAGGCGCTACATCTTTACGGAAGCCGGCTGTCACATCTTTCTTCCCTGGAGCACGCGAACCTCTGACTTTTTGGTCTAGCAGTCGAGCACTTTACTCAGTGCGCCACCAGGGGGGCCTTTGAGATTAGAAGTGGGGATTAACTGGAGATGATCGGGTGCTGTCATGAGTGGGAGTGGCTCAGCAACTGGGCATCCCCAGTAACGAGACGAAAATAGCAAAGCAGGCGGCCGGCACTATCGGTAAGAAGGCAGTAACCTCTCAGAGGGGGCCGTTAGGGCATTTTTACAACCGCTGTACGACCGGGGGCGAGATAACGTTTTCTGTCAATTGTGCAGCTGCCTCTGTCTGTCTTTCCTTTCTCAGCCTGACTAATGACATGGCTGCTTTTTCTCTTTTCAGTCCGAGCTGGTTTTCTTTCATTGAAGAAGGAAGCAAAAATGCTCCCAGTCCGAGCTGGTTTTCTTTCATTGAAGAAGGAAGCAAAAATGCTCCCATACCCGGAAAAATTAAAATTCCATTTCATGGAACAAAGAGGAAAGGTGAACTCATTCTGACCTTGATTTATGCGCGCCTGCAATTCTTTTCTCCTTTCCCTCGTCCTTCCCTGGGTCTTTCTATTAAAGATCGGCAGGCCTGGAGAGGACGGGCATCTGGCCCTGGGAGCTCAGCTCAGTCTGGTTGAACGGGGACAGCCCTGCTCCCACAGCGGCTCCCACCATCCCTCACGGACTACCGCGACGGCAGTCAGAGGGAGCCTGGGAGAGCCGCCCCTTCCCGCTATCCGCACGAGGGGCGGGGGCCGCAGGCCGTCTCGAGTCCAGGTAGTCGCTCGGAAGGCAGCTCTCGGCAGTCGCGGGGCCAGGTTCCTCTCAGGAACGCACCTTTTGTCGGGGCCTCTAGGCGGGGATCAGACGTCTAATTCGGAGCCATTCCCAGCCGCTGGGCCTCTGCGGCCCTGAAGCCGGAGGGCAGAGGACGCAGCAGGGCACCGGGCGCCCAGCCAGCACCACAAACCCCACAACTCCCATAACCTCGCTCACACCCCAGCCGGCGCCGCCCCCGCGCCGCCCCCGCGCCCGTTTCCTCGGCGCACGCCACCAACTCACCTCAGGGCGCGACCGCCGCGGGGAGGCCGGAAGGAGGCTCGGCGCGGAGGCCTGTGGGAAACGTAGTCCGGGCTGGGAGGGCCTCGGCCCGGCTCCACGCCGCGGTGCCGAGTGCGCGGGCGCGACGCGGGGGACGGCTGGGGGGCCGTGCAGGACTGCGGAGTTGGAGGGCAGGCGGGCTGGGTGGGCCCTGGGGGGCGTGCGGACCGGCGGGGGTGTGCTGGGGGGTGTGCGGGCCGGCGAGGGGGTGTTGGGAGGCGTACGGGACGGCGTGGGGAACTGCGGGGCGTGCGGGGTGGCGGGTGGGGGGCGGGCCAGCGGGGGGTGTTGGGGGTCGTGCAGGACTGCGGGGTTGGAGGGCAGGCGGGCCGGGTGGGCCCTGGGGGGCGTGCGGGCCGGCGTGGGGGTGCTGGGGGGTGTGCGGGTCGGCTGGGCGGTGCTGGGGGGCGTGCGGGACGGCGCGGGCTGTGTCTCAGGTTGCTCGGCAGGAACGAGGCGTGCCCTGTGAGCAGCGGTTTGTGTTTGTCCCTGAGAAACCCCCTAGCTGACCTGGGAAAGAAGTCTAGGCAGCAGCCCACCGACCCGTTGAGGTGGAGTGGATTCCTACTCATAATGACTCTATAGGACATCCCATAGAGTGTCCAAGGAGCGGCTTATTGGGTTAACGTGGTTGATACTGTCAATCAGATGTTTTCTGTCCTAGCTGACTTTTTAAAAATCTAGTTTTGTTAATTACTGAGAGGTGTGTCTATTTCTGTTTTCTCTCTAGTTCTATGACATATTGCTTCAAGCATTTTCGAGGTTTTTAAAGCATAGGCATTTATAATTGTTAATGGCTTCCTGATGATGAGGATTGAAAAGTGAACATTATTAGAAAGAGATCTTCATAGGTCTTTCTCAGATGAGTAATCGTTGATTGTGTCCTGTCCTGGGTGGTTCAGGGAGAAGAAAGATACAAGCCCATCAGGGATCACACTCCAACATCCTCTTCATCCCAAACTCTTTGATATATTAGTTAATAGATGAAAGATTTTATTTTCTGGAGAACGTAAAATTTAAAAAATGTTTGAAAATGTCTACTCCAATCTTGTTTGTCTTATTTTGCAAACAGTAGGTTATATATGAACTAGAAGATACATGGAAACTCTAAGCTACTTTACAACTATGAAGAAGGTCTTGGTATCACTACGGCACTATTCAAAATAGCCAAAATTCAGAAAGAATCTAAATACCCGTCAACAGATGAATGGATAAACAAAGTGTGGTACATACATACAATGGAATACTACTCAGCCAGTAAGAGAAATAATGTCTTGATACATGCTACAATACGGATGAAGCTTGAAGACATTATGTTGAATGAAATATGTCAATCACAAAAGCAGAAATATGGTATGACGTCACTTATATAAAAAGACAAGAAAAAGCAACTGTATAGAGACCAAATTTGATTAGTGGTTACCAGGGATAGGAGGGAGGGGGAGAGGGGAAGTTACTGCTTATGGAGTAGTGACTTTCAGTTTACCCTGATGGAAGAATCACATTAATTGAAGGTAAGGTTGCACAGCCAGCCAGTGTAATTGCTGTCAGTAAGTTATACAGCTGTAAAATGTTGAATTGGCAAAACTTGTGTGATAGATATATTTATAATGACCAAAAAAAAAGTAGCTGTTGAGACTGCTTATGTATAACTGAACACCTCATGGGATTTGGTTCCTTGGTTTGGAGGTTTAGGGTCATGGTTTCATGGGACATGCCAGTTAATGGCCAAATACCATGCTGAGTGATTGTGTCCTATCTCCTAATTTGTTGCATAGTGCCTGGGGTCTTATAAAGCCGCAGGCGACCATTCAATTGGTCTTGATTTGCCTGGAGCAACAGAGGAAGAAGGAGAGTCAGGTCAGGTCTAATTCTGGTGTTTGCTGGCAAGGGACCTTGAGTCAATTTAAGTGCCAGATTAAGAGCCATGAGCACTTAGTGCCGTCCCCTACGAAAACTCCTAAGAAAACCAGTGAATTGTTAAAGAAGACTCCTATCCAGTGTGCCTGGGAACTCCTATTAGGATGCCAAAGTGCTGGTTCTCCATACTCACTGCTCAAAGACGACCCAGGCACCATCGTGTTAGTGGAGGGCGACCCTGACCCTGATGAGGTTGACTGGAGCATCCTGAGGGAGGAGCAGCCGCCTATGTGCAGGGCCACTGGGGACACACCAGAGCTTCCCCATAATGACACCGAGTCAAGGGGGTGGGAGAACAGCGTGAATTAGAGGTAAAAACCCATAATTTTACCATGCTGGGGATTCAAACCATTCTTAAAAGATTTCGTTCAAATGGACTTAGAGCGGAGGGCTGAATGGTTACTTAGAGTTTTTAATACAGGTTCCACAGCCACAAAGATGAGGCGACTGGCTGGGATTGCTGAAGATAACCTCTTAGAAAATCTGCATATGCTGGGGGGCTAAATTTTTACATGATACAGTGGGTTCTGTGCCTCCCTCAGCTCAGAGGAAGCCTCAAATGAATGGGACTTGGAAAACCCCTTAAAGAAACCAAACCTTCCAAGGAAGTAATTGAAACATCCTAGAAAGAGGAAAAACCTCTGTTAAAAAAATTTCTGTTTTCCCATGGGGATCCAGAAAGGCCCCTCCACTGGCAATTAAGAGGCATGGAGTTTCCTAATGACTTAATCATGGGGCAGCCCCTGTGTGAATTACGAAACTTAAGGATACCCTTCTACAACTGCAACTCCCCAAAACTGCCACACAAAGTTTGGAGACCCTCCCCTCAAGTGCCCTTTAACACCCCTCCAGCATATCCTGACTTGCTTGAATGGCAACCAGTGAGGTCCCTCCCTTAGGGAGATGGCGGCTTCCCAGATCTTGTCCCACCTCCCGGGGCAATCACGGGTTCACAACTATGGTGGTCCATTGGGATAAAAACAATAAACAGACTCACTTGGCTCTGCTGAACACCAGCACACAAGTTACAGTCATTCCCGGTAACCCCTCCAAATTTACCTGGGGTTCATCTTACTACAGGGCATTGTGGGTAAAACTCTTCAAGGTAAACAAATTTTATTAGATGTCATATTGGAACTATTCTTATTGAACAACTGCCAGCTGTGATGCTGCCTCTTGCTCTTTCTTTCTCAATCATAGGGACAGACGCCGTAGCACCATTCTTGGAACAAAGTCAAGTCTGTGGCTCTCATAGTAGGAACTGCCAAATGGGAACCCATGCAGCTGCCACCTTGGGTCAAAACTGTAAACACTCCCCAGTATCAGCTGAAACAGTGTACTGAAGGCCTACAGCCTGTTATCTGGTAAAGATTGAGGTTATTATACAACAGATACCGCTGAACCCAGAGATGCTATGTCTAGTTCCCTGGTTGTCTCCCAATAAACGGGCTACATCGCTGCTAACTGGGTTTCAGTCACTGGTCACGATAAGAATAGGAATTATTCCTAATAGTTGCCTTAAATGTCGTCTTAGGTAACTAAATTCCTTTCACTTTTAATATCTTTACCACACAAGTGACCAATGTCTTACATGCAGATTGATAGATTGATGCCAAGGCACGGCAGGGCTGATTGTCATAAAGCCAATATGCAGTCTATGTAATTTGCTGCCTCAGCATCCCTTAATTCCTCCCAGCTACCCTTTCATCTGGTTTCTGACGTGATCATCCCTACCTTTCACCTAGCCTCTCAGCAGTTGTGGTCTCTGCCTGCCTCCCCGGCCATGCCACCCGTCGTCTCCTATGATAATAACTTCTCCCCTTCTCTATGCTAATGCACTAGAAATTTTAAAACTGACCAATAAGACTTCAACACACACTAACCTCGAGACCCCCAACCCCAAGCCTAAAGGCTTCAGCCTACAGGCTCTCTGTCTCAGTTTGCTCCCCATCACTAGGTTAAACACATTCTGGGGTAGTGTCCTTACTGTGTGGCCCTGAGAAGCATGCTGTGGTTTTCACTCTGGAACCTATGAGAAATAAATTCTCTTTGTTTTCCACATTCCTGCATAAGTCTCACGTTCTCATACCACATACTATACACTGTCCAAGACACCCAGAGACTCCCTTGGGTCAAACGTAGTGCGGTGTCCCCCAAGTTCTTTAGACTCACTTCACTTTTCTTTATTCTTTTTGCTCCTCAGACTCGATCATTTCAATTGTCCTATCTTCAAGTCCCCCATGCATCTGTCAATGTGTCATACTGTGGGGGCTTGCAAGTTGCTGTGATTCTGGAAGCTATACCACTAGCATTCAAATACCAGCAGGGTCACCCATAGCAGACAGGTTTTAGCTGAGCTTCCAGCTAAGACAGACTAGGAGGGACCCGGTGGTCTACTTCTGAAAAGAATTAGCCAGTGAAAACCTTATGAATAGCAGTGGAACATTGTCTGATATAGTGGCAGAAGATGCACCAGCCATGTTGGAAGACCCTCAAAATATGACTGGGGAAGAGCTGCCTCCTCAAAGTAGAGTTGACCTTAATGACATGAATGTAGGGACCTGCATTTGCTGATGTGGTATGACTCAAAACAAGAAGAAACAGCTACAAACATCCATTAATAATCAGAACATGGAACGTACGAAGTATGAATCTAGGAAAACTAGAAATTGTCAAAAATGAAATGGAACACATAATCGTCAATATCCTAGGCATTAGTGAGCTGAAATGGACTGGTATTGGTCATTCTGAATCAGACAATCACGTGGTCCACTATGCTGGGAATGATATCTTGAAGAGGAATGGCATTGCATTATTGTCAAAGAGAACATTTCAAGACTTATCCTGAATTACAATGCTGTCAGTGATAGAATAACATCCATACACCTAAAAGGAAGATGAGTTAATGCAACTCTTATTCAAATTTATGCACCAACCACTAAGGCCAAAGACAAAGAAATTGAAGATTTTTACAAATTTCTGCAGTCTATAACTGATCAAACATGCAATCAGGATGCACTGATAATTATTGGTGATTGCAAAGTGAAAGCTGGAAACAAAGAAGGATCGGTATTTGGAAAATATGGCCTTGATGATAGAAACGATGCTGCAGGTCACATGATAGAATTTTGCAAGACCAACGACTTCTTCACTGCAAATACCTTTTTTACCAACATAAATGGCAACTATACACGTGGACCTCACCAGATAGAATAGACAGGAATTCAATCGACTACATCTGTGGGAAAAGACAATGGAAGGGCTCAATATTATCAGTCAGAACAAGGCCAGGGGCCGACTGTGGAATGGACCATCAATTGCTCATATGCAAGTTCAAGTTGAAGCTGAAGAAAATTAGAACAAGTCCACGAGAGCCAAAGTATGACCTTGAGTATAATCCACCTGAATTTAGAGACTATCTCAAGAACAGGTTTGACGCGTTAAACGCTGATGAACAAAGACCAGATCATTTGTGGAATGACATCAAGGACATCATATGAGAAGAAGGCAAGAGGTCATTAAAAAGACAGGAAAGAAAGAAAAGACCAAAATGGATGTCAGAAGAGACTCTGAAACTTGCTCTTGAACGTTGAGTACTGAGAGAGAAAAGAAGAAACGATGAAGTAAAAGAGCTGAACAGAAGATTTCAAAGGGCAGCTCATGAAGACAAAGTATTATAATGACAAGTGCAAAGAGCTGGAGATGGAAAACCAAAAAGGAAGAACATGCTCAGCATTTCTCAAGCTGAAAGAAATGAGGAAAAAATTTAAGCCTCGAGTTGCAATATTGAAGGATTCTTTTTTTTTTTTTTATGGTCAAAATACTGAACGATGTAGGGAGCATCAAAATAAGATGGAAGGAACACACAGTCATTATTCCAAAAAGACTTGATTGATGTTCATCCATGGAGGTAGCATATGATCAGGAATCAGTGGTACTGAAGGAAGAATCACAAGCTGGAGTGAAGGAGTTGATGAAAAACAAGTCTCCGGGAATTGACGGAATATCAGTGGAGATTTTCCAATAAACCCATGCACTGCTGGAAGTGCTCACCGTCTATGCCAAGAAATTTGGAAGACAGCTAGCTGGTCAACCAACTGAAAGTGATCCATAAATATGCCTATTCCCAAGAAAGGCAATCCAACCGAATGTGGAAATTATCGAACAATATCGTTAATATCACATGCAAGCAAAATTTTGCTGAAGATCATTCAAAAGGAGCTGCCACAGTATATCAACAGGGAACTGTCAGGAATTCACCCAAATTGAGAAGAGGACGTGGAACCAGGGATATCATTGCTGATGTCAGATGGATCCTGGCTGAAAGCAAAGAATACTAGAAGGATGTTTACCTGTTTTTTATTGACTGTGCAAAAGCATCCAACTGTGTGGATTATAACAAATTATGGATAATATTGCAAAGCATGGGGATTCCAGGACACTTACTGTGCCCATGAGGAACCTGTACATAGATCAAGAGGCGGTTGTTTGAAAAGACCAAGGGGATACTGAGTGATTTAAAGCCAGGAAGGGTGTGTGTCACTGTTGTATCCTTTCACCATACCTATTTAATCTATAATCTGAGAGGCTGTACTCTGAACAAGAATGAGGCGTCAGGATTGGAGGAAGACACATTCACAACCTGCATTATTCAGAGGACACAGCCTTGCTTCCTGAAAGTAAAAGGGACTTGAAGCACTTACTGATGAAAATCAAAGACCACAGTCTTCAGTATGGATTGCACCTCAACATAAAAAAATCCTCACAACTGAATCAATAAGCAACATCAAGGTAAACAGAGAAAAGGCTGAAGTTGTCAAGGATTTCATTTTACTTGGTTCCATAACCAACACCTATGGAAACAAGTCAAGAAATCAAATGACACATTGCATTTTGGGCAAATCTGCTGCAAAAAACTTCTTTAAAGTGTTGAAAAGCAAAGATGTCACCTTGAAGATTAAGGTGTGCCTGACCCAAGCCATGGTGTTTTCAGTTGCCTCATATGCATGCGAAAGCTGGACGATGAATAAGGAAGACCAAAGAATTGATGCCTTTGAATTGTGGTGTTGGCGAAGAATCTTGAATATACACCATAGACTGGTAAAAGAATGAACAAACCCTGGAAGACGTACAACCAGAATGCTCCTTACAAGCAAGGATGGTGAGACTATGTCTCACATACTTTGGACATGTTATCAAGAGGGATCAGTCCCTGGAGAAGGGCATCATGGTTGGTGAAATTGAGGGTCAGTGAAAAAAAGAAAGACCCTTTACAAGATGGATTGACACAGTGGCTGCAACAATGGGCTCAAGCATAACAACAGTTGTGAGGATGGTGCTGGACCGAGCAGTGTTTTGTTCTGTTGTACATAGGTGTCTTATGAAGTCAGAACTGACTTGACACCACCTAACAACAATAATTTTTAAGTTCTCTGATCCTTTCATCTGCCTGCTCATATCTGGTGTTCAATAACCCCAGTGAATTTTTCATTTCATTTATTATATGTTTCAGTTCCAAAATTTTTATTTGGTTTCTTTTACTACTTCTCTTTATTGGTATTCTCGTTTTGTTCATGTCTCATTTTCCTTATTTTAGTTTTGTCCTTTAGCTCTTTGAGCATATTTAGTATTACTGCTTTAAATTCTTTGTCTAGGAAGCCAATTATCTGGACTTCCATGGAGATGATTTCTGTTGCTTTATTTTGTTCTTCTGAATGGACCATTATTTCATGTTTCTTTGTGTGCCCTTGACTTTTGCTGAAAATGGGATATCTTAATATTCTCATGTTGTGAATCTGGAACTCAGATTCTTCCCTTTCCCCAGAGCTTACTGATTTTCAAAAAATTGTCAATGGCTGTAATAGTTCATTTGTTTATTGACTTGCTCTATTTTTGCAAGGACTGCCTTCCTCTTTTCTTTAGCTTATGTTCAGCTAGGGTTTTGACAGAAATTTCCTTGAATGCTGGCATGGAGGGAGGAGGAGATCTCCTTTTCCAATCTTTCAGATGAGGTCTCTGCTGGCGCAGTCCGTTAACACTTAGCCAAACTTATGCTTAGCATAGGAATCAGCCCTATGTGAAAATGTAGGGTCTTCTCAGTTATTTTCTGTGCATGTATCTTGCACTGGGAATGCATGTGGCTCTCTCAATACCCCTGTATATATGTGGTGCTTTGGAATGGCCTATTTTCCCAAAGAAAATCTCTCCCTAGCTTCTTCTTCCAGTCTTTAGACATTTAGTCTATGCCTTAATCAAACTCTTAACCACTACGTGGCTATAAGAAGTTTGGGCATTGCCCTCTGCCCTTCCACCCTACGTGAGCGCCAAGACATGCAAAGGTGACTGCTTTGCATGTGTCCTTCAGACAGTCCCCAGACAGGTTAGAACAGACCCACACGATAATTTGTGAATAAAATCTACTCTGCTTTTTCTGCTTGCTCTGGAGCCAGAGACCAGGCTCCCTCTAAGGGAATGTGGGCTGCTGTAGCTTTAAGATACCACCCAGCTGGGGAGTGGGTGGGGTGTGGTACCTAGAAAACTAAAGCTTTTCTACCACTTTGACAGTCTTTTCCTTAATTCCGTGTTTGCTTGGTTGTTGTAACCCTTTCACTGGTTTCCAGAGTTCTGACAAAGTGAGCTCTTCACGAGGCCTTCTTGCTCCGCCCTCTGTTGTAAAAGTTTATCTATGAACATATGTTTTTATTTATTTTGAGTGAATACCTAGGAGTGCAACTACCGGGTCATGGGTACGTAAAGCTGAATGTTCAACTTTATAAGAAAATGCCAAATCTTTTTCTGAATTGTTTATGTTATTTATACCGCCAACAATGTAAGAGAGTTCTAGCTTCTCTATATCCCTTCCAATATTTTGTGTTGCCCATCTTTAAATTTTAGCCATTCTAGTGGGTGTGTAGAAGTATCTCATTTGGTTTAAAACTGTATTTCTATGATGACAATGATGCTGAACATATTTTTTATATGCTTATTGGATTTGGATATTTCTATAGCTTCCTTTGTGAAGTGTGTGTTTGTATAAAGTCTTTCTCCCATTTTTAAATTTTTTGTCCTTTTGAGTTGCAGTTTTTCTTTTAATATAAATTCTAGATACAAGTTCTTTGTCAGATGAATGCTAAGCAAATGTTTTATATTTCTCCCAGTCAGTCTGTGTCTTGCCTATTCATTTTCTTATGGTACCTTTTTTTTAAAAAAAATTGTGGTGGAAATATACACAGCAAAACATATACCAATTCACTAATTTCTACTTGTATAATTCAGTGACACTGATTACATTAAGTTGTGCAACTGTTCTCACTATTCTTTTCCAAATTATTTTACCACAATTAGCATAAACTCACGGCTCCCTAAGCCACAACTCCTCCTGTCCCCCCGCCTCACTCTGGCAACCACTAACAATTTTTGATTTCTAGATATTTGCTTATTTCATATAAGTGAGACCATACACTATTTGTCATTTTCTGACTGATTTTCTAAGCATGATATTTTCAAGGTTTATCTATATTGTGCTCTGTATCAGAAGTTCATTTCTCTTGATGGCTGAGTAATATTAGGAATTTGAATCAACTCGATGGCAATGAGTTGTCTTTTTTTAATATACCATTTCATGCATATACCACATTTTGTTTATCCATCTGTTGATGAACATTCGGTTGTTTCCACTTACAGTTATTTGATAAAGCATAATTTATCAACTTTTTTCTTTTATGGATTTCTTTCTGTATCCTAAAATTTTTTTGTCTTATCTCAGGTTGAGAAGATATTCTTCTATAATTTCTTCTAGAAGCTTCATACCTCAAACTAATTTTCTATGTGGATTAGGTTTTATGTATACATATATATACAGTCATGCACCACATAACGTCCATTGAGGCAATGTCCGACTGCATATATGTCCACGGTTCCATAAAGTCATAACAGAGTTCAGAAATCCCTGCTGGAGAACAGGACATAGTGGACGTAACTGGATGTAGCAAATGCAATAAAAAACATTAAAGAAACACTTCGGGATACACTAAAACATCTTTAACATAAAAATACAGTAATAATAATAATAATGTTTTGTGCATGGCAAAGTAGCGCCCATTTGTTATTACAAACCGTTGTAAGTATTTTGAATTTTTAATGTAATAGGCTTTACGGGGATTGGTTCATAACTACGAGTTGTACATAACCTGGACATTTGTCACCCAGGGGCCACCTGTATATAATATGGTGTTTGTACAACATCCAAATCACATAACATCCTATTTCACCAAGGTATTGTGGACATTAAGCAATGCATAACTGTACGGTGGCACAGTGGTTAAGTGATAGGGCTGCTAACCAAAAGGTCACCAGTTCGAATCTACCAGCTGCCCCTATGGGGCAGTTCTACTCTGTCCTATAGGGTCGCTATGGGTTGAAATCGACTTGACAGCAACAGATCTGGGGTGTTTATATGTATATATACATATGTTGGTGTTAGCTGCCATTGAGTTGGTGCAAACTCTTAGCAACCCTATGTACAACAGAACGAAACACTGGCCGGTCCTGCGCCATCCTCACCATCATTGCTATGTTGGAATCCACTGTTGCAGCCACTGTGTCAATCCATCTTGTTGAAGGTCTTCCTCTTTTTCACTGGCCCTCTACTTTACCAAGCATGATGTCCTTCTCCAGGGACTGATCCCTCCTTATAACAAGTCCAAAGTACATGAGACAAAGTCTTGTCATCCTCACTTCTAAGGAGCATTCTGGCTGTACATTTTCCAAGACAGATTTGTTCTTTCCTTTGGCAGTCCATGGTATACTGAATATTCTTTGACAACACCCCAATTCAAAGGCATTAATGCTTTTTTGGTCTCCCTTATTCATTGCCCAGTGTCATGGACTGAATTATGTCCCCCCAAAAATGTGTCCATTAACTTGGTTGGGCCATGATTCCCAGTATCCTGTGCTTGTCTTCCATTTTGTGACTGTAATTTTATGTTAAGGAGGATTAGGATGAGACTGTAACACCATCCTTACCAATTCGCCTCCCTGATCTAAGGTAAAGGGAGTTTCCCTGGGGTGTGGCCTGCACCACCTTTTATCTTTCAAGAGATACAAAGGGAAGCAAGCAGAGAGTTGGAGACCTCATACCACCAAGAAAGCAGCACCAGGAACAGAGTGCGTCCTTTGGACACCGGGTCCCTGCGCCTGAGAAGCTCCTCAACCAGGGGAAAATTGAGGACAAGGACCTTCCTCCAGAGCCGATAGGGAGAGAAAGCCTTCCCCTGGAGCTGATGTCCTGACTTTGGACTTGTAACCTACTAGACTGAGAGAAAATAAATTTTTCTTCATTAAATCCATCCACTGGTGGTATTTCTGTTATGGCAGGACTAGATAACTAAGGCACCCAGCTTCGCAGGCATATAAGGCAAATGAATACACCATGGCCTGGGGCAGTCACACATCAGCCCTTAAAGTGACATCTTTGCTTTTCAACACTTTAAAGAGGTCTTTTGCAGCAGATTTGACCAAAACAATGTGTCATTTGATTTCTTTTTTTTTTTTTTTACTGTTTGCCTTGTACATTTTATTCAGGGTGAGGTTTTTTTTTTTGTTGTTGTTTTTCTTTTTTGTGTGCTTTAAGTGAAAGTTTACAGTTCAAGTTAGTTTCTCATACAAAAATTTATACACACATTGTTATGTGACCCTCATTGCTCTCCCTACAATATGACAGCACACTCCTTCTTTCCAACCAGGGTTCCCCATGTCCATTCAACTGGCTTCTGACCCTTTTTGCCTTCTCATCTCGCCTCCAGACAGGAGCTGCTCATTTAGTCTCATGTATCTACTTGAGCTAAGAAGCACTCTCTTCACCAGTATCATTTTATGTCTTATAGTAGTCCAGTCTAATATTTGCCTGAAGAGCTGGTTTTGGGAATGGTTTCAGTTTGGGCTAACAGAGAGTTGGGGGGCCATGTCTTGTCCCTCCAGTCTCAGTCAGACCATTAAGTCTCATCAGAATTTGAGTTCTGCACCCCACTTTTCTCCTGCTCCATCAGGGACTCTGTTGTGTTCCCTGTCAGGGCAGTCACTGGTGATAGCCGGGTACCATCTAGTTCTTCTGGTCTCATAAATCAGGTGGATCTTAACAAAGAATTGCTGTATACATTTTGAGAAACTTTGATACAAATTTGTCTACTTAAAATAGTGCACTAAAAAAGAAATTGTTTCTTTTGACTGATATAACAAGGCCTTAAAAAGAAATAAATTATTCTAAATTGGTTTCTCTCTAAAGGATCCTATGAAGCATGCAAAAGACAGGATTAGGAAAATATAATTTCTTACTTCCAGTTGGTATTATTAAATTTGATTTTAATATTTCCTCAAAGAACTTGCTCTAACTGGTTTAATAATAAACACTTCTATAAGTTTAATAGTTCAAATATTTCCAGAAATTAATAAAGGTGAGTTTGTTCTAATAAAGATTTGTTTTGTAATATGTCAATTTTAAAAGTAAAACCTTTGTAAGTAATTTAAGCTAAGTATTATATGAAATAGGTTTTATTTACGGAAAGGGATAATTTTATTAATTCCAGAATAAGAAGGAAGGTTAAACTGCTTACATTTTGTAATATATAAACTTAAATTACTAGGTAACTTACTAATATTAGACTAAGTTATTCATTATTATTAAAGTTTATAGACTCTTACTTGTATGTCACAGAAAAAGTATACAGGCATACCTCGGAGATATTACAGGTTCGGTCCTGGACTACCGCATTAAAGTGAGTCACATGAATTTTCTGGTTTCCCAGTGCATATGTTTACACTATACTGTAGTCTATTAAGTGTGCAACAGCATTATGTCTTAAAAAAAGTACATACCTTAATTAAAAAAAAAGATTATTGCTAAAAAAATGCTAACCATGATCTGAGCCTTCAGTGAGTCATAATCTTTTTGCTGGTAGAGGGTCTTGCCTCATTGTTGATGACTGCTGACTGATCAGGGTGGTGGTTGCTGAAGGCTGGGGTGGCTGTGGCAATTTCTTAATATAAGGCAACAATGAAGTTTGCCACACTGACTGACTCTTCCTGTCATGAAAGATTTCTCTGTAGCATACGATGCTCTTTGATAGCATTTTACCCACAATAGAATTTCTTCTTTCAAAATTGGAGTCAGCCCTCTCAGGCCCTGCCACTGCTTTATCAACCAAGTTTATGTAATATTCTAAATTCTTTGTTGTCATTTCAACAATGTTCACACCATCTTCACCAGGAGCAGATTCCATCTCAAGAAGCCACTTTCTCTGCTCATCTGTAAGAAGCAACTCTTTAACCACTAAAATTTTATCATGCGATTGCAGCAATTCAGTCACATATTCAGGATCCATGCCTAATTCTTGTTCTCTGTTATTTTCACCACATCTGCAGCTACTTCGTCCACTGAAGTCTTGAATCCCTCAAAATTATCCATGAGCCTTGGAGTCAACTTCCAAACTCCTGTTAATGTTGATATTTTGACCTCCTCCCATGAATCATGAATGTTCTTAATGGCATCTAGAATGGTGAATCCTTTCCAGAAGGTTTTCAATTTGCTTTGACCAGATCCATCAGAGGAATCACTATCTACAGCAGCTATAGCCTTACAAAGTGTATTTCTTAAATAATAAGACTTGAAAGTCAAGATTACTCCTTGAACCATGGGCAGCAGAATGGATGCTATGTTAGCAGGCATGAAAACAACATTAATCTCCTTGTACACCTACATCAGAGCTCTTGGGTGACCAGATGCATTGTCAGTGAGCAGTATTATTTTCAAAGGAATCTTTTTCTGAGCAGTAGGTGTCAACAGTGGGCTTAAAATATTCAGTAAACCATGTTGTAAACAGATGTGCTGTCATCCAGGCTCTGTAGTTCCAGGGTAGATTTAGCATAATTCTTAAGGGCCACGGGATTTTCAGAATGGTAAATGAGCACTGGCTTCAACTTAAAGTCACCAACTGCATTAACTCCTGACAAGAGAGTCAGCCTGTCCTTTGAAGCTTTGAAGCCAGGCATTGACTTCTCTCTAGCTATGAAAGTCCAAGAGGGCATCTTCTTCCAATATAAGGCTGTTTTGCCTACATCAAAAAACTCTTATTTAGTGTAGCCACCTTCACCAACTATCTCAGCTAGACCTTCTGGATAACTTGCTGCCTCACCTTACACTTTTGTTATAGAGATGGCTTCTTTCCTTAAACCTCATGAACCAACCTCTGCTAGCTTCAAACTTTTCTTCTGCAGCATCAATTCAGCCTTCATAGAACTGAAGAGAGTTAGGGCCTTGCTCTGGATTAGGTTTTGGCTTCAGGGAACGTTGTGGCTGGCTTTTCTATCCAGACCACTAAAATTTTCTCTGTATCAGCAATAAGGCTGTTTTCCTTCCTCATCACTCATGTGTTCACTGGAGTAGCATTTTAATTTCCTTCAAGAACTTTTCTTTTGCATTCACAAGTTGGCTAACTGTTTGGAGCAAGAGGCCTAAGTGTTGGCCTATCTCAGCTTTCAACACACCTTCCTAGGATTAATCATTTCTAGCTTCTGATATAAAGTGAGAAATGTGCAACTTTTCCTTTCACTTGAACACTTAGAGGCCACTGTAGGATTATTAACTGGCCTAATTTCAAAACTGTCTCCCCAATTAAAAAAAAAAAAAACAACAAACCTCTAGCTCACACACACACACAAAGACCAGACTTACTGACCCGACAGCTGGAGAAACCTCAAGAGTATGGCCTCCAGACACCCCTTCAGCTCAGTAATGTAGTCACCCCCAAGGTTCACCCTTCAGCCAAAAATTAGACAGGCCCATAAAACAAAACAAGGCTAAGGGGGCACAATAACCTGGGGGCAAGAACTAGAAGGTAGGAGGGGACAGGAAAGCCGGTAATTGGGAGCCAAGGTAGAGAAGGGAGAATGTTGACATTTCGTGGGGTTGTTAACCAATGTCATAAAACAATTACGTGTACTAACCATTTAATGAGAAGCTAGTTTGTTCTGTAAACCTTCATATAAAGTACAATAAAAAGGGAAAAAAATTGTGTCTCAAGGAATTATGTTGTGTCACAATTAAAAAAAAAAAATAGGCCCGCACAGAGGGAGAGAGGGAATGGCTGGTCAGTGGAGCAGTCAGAACACACACATTTATCAGTTAAGTTTGCTGTTTTATATGGGTGTGGTTCATGGAGCCCCCAAACAATTACAATATTAACATCAAAGATCACTGATTAGAGATCACCATAAAAAAATAATGAAAAAAATTTAAATATTCCAAGAATTACCTAAATGTGACAGAGACACAAAGTGAGCATGTGCTGTTGGAAAAATGGTGCCGAAAGACTTGCTCGAGGCAGGGTTGCCACAAACCTCCAATTTGTAAAAAACCTAGTATCTGGGAAGCACAATAAAGCAAAGCACTATAAAATGAGGTATGCTTGTATATTTAGATCTGATGATATGTTCATTTTATGTCACTTAAAAGGTTACACTATATATATAACAAAGGCAAGAAATTTGAAAGTTTATTAAAGATTTTTGTTTAATATAATCAAGGTTCTGGCTTATTGCAACTGAAGGTTTAATGAGTTAATTCGTAAGAATTTTTAAGAGCTTAATATCAAATAACATATAAAACGAAGAGTTGGATCTCTCACTGTTTAAGGTAACAAAATTTTCCTTAATTGCTAGGTTAAAAAATTGATTTTATTCTTTATGCAATCTGCCTTGAAGGCAAAGGTTCAACAACATAAATTCCTGAATCAAAAACAAAGCTGCATAGTTAAAAAAAAAACAAAAAACAAAAACCTTTTCTTTAAATAACCAAAGTATTACTTCTCAGTAATCTATAATAAACTCCTGACAACTTTGAAAGTAGAAAGCCACAAAAGGTTGTTTTTGTTTTATGAAACAAGCACATATTGTCATAATTTTATTTAGTTACTTTCCTTTAAATCTAGCATCATTAAAGCCAATGGTTTTAAGTAAAAGATTCACATTGTTTACCCATAGTTTTTATTACCAAATGTTAAGCTTAATATATTGATATAACCTATGTGGTACCATGTCTCAAGATTCTTATGTGTTATATCTGAAGCTCTTTGGAAACGAGGAAAATCATTATGTTTAAAGATATTTTTGTCTGAAGTTGTTGACTTGTATAGAACTACAATGACATTACAAAAGTTTGGTTCAAAATGAATTGTGGCAATACTCATTTTTGTGGAAGGCAATACTTTTTAAGTGTTGACTTCCTATTTTGCATATGTATTCATTATTTTGTAAAGCTAGGCAAAGCTAAACAACCAGAAACAATCTACAAGATACTGGGGATGGGTCATGTCACATCGTTACATTTCTTCCATGACCATTACATTGTTCAAATTAGAATACCTAAAATCTGGATACGCAATTAAATCACAACAGGTCAGGATCTGGGTACTCACTTTCCGTTCTACAATTCTCTTAATAGATGACTGAGCTCAATTTACTGACACTTTATTTGGAATTTTTATATTATCTAAGTGAAATTGGTCCAGATTTTGCTTTTTAGGGACTATCCTCACCTAGAAGCCCTGGAGGCGTAGTGCTTAAGAGCTTGGCTACTAACCAAAATGTCAGCTTGAATCTACCAGCTGCTCCGTAGAAATCCTACAAGGCAGTTATGTTCTGTCCTATACGGTCACTACGAGTTGGAATTGACTCAATGGCAATGGGTTTGGCTCTTTTTGGTATCCTCATCTAATTTTATTAATGGGATATTTGCCAGAGTGATACGGCAGAAGTTTGTTGTTAGGTCCCACTAGGTCAGTTCCAACTCATAGTGACCCTGTGCACAACAGAACGAAACTGCCTGGTCCTGCACCATCCTCACAATTGTTGCTATGCTTGAGCCCATTGTTGCAGCCGCCGTGTCAATTCACCTTGTTGAGGGTCTTCCTCTTTTTTGCTGACCCTCTACTTAACCAAGCACGATGTCCTTCTTCGGGGACTCATCCTCGTTAGAGGTTATCTATTCTTTAAAATATTTTACTGCCTGCAAAACAATCAGATTCTAGGGTTTTGTTTTTAATAACTACATTAACATTTTTCCTTTGTTTTTTATAGGTCTTTTTGGATTTTTGGTAGTATCTTGAGTCGGTTGTGATCATTTAAGTTCCTCTAATTTATTCTATTTTTGTACATTATAAGAATACATGTATATAGTACCACCTTATAATTTAGAAATATCTCGATATATGTAGCTATTTCACTTTCCCATGCATAAAGCTGCAATTGAGTCAACAGTTTTCCTCTTAATAGGGGCTGCCAATTCTGTATTAATGGTCTTTTCAAAGAAAACATTCTTGGAAAAAGTCTATTTTATTATTTCATGAATTTCTACTTCTATTATATGAATCACTTTCTGCTACTCAGCTTAGGTTTTTCTCTTAAATTACTTTTCTGGCTTAACACACTTACTGTTATGCGACAAGTATCGTATCAGGTGTGGGGACAGAGTGGTAAACAAGGCCAAGACTGGCTCCTCAATCCAGCTTCTCAGAATGTGTTACGTTTGGAGACTTCTATCAAGTAGAGCTACGGCAACATCCCACAAATCTTTATTTGTAGGCACCAAACTATCATTCATCTCTGAGTAGTAGTCTAAAATCTCAGATTTGATTTTCTACCTTTAAAGGAAACTTTATTAGGGAAATTTTCAAATACATGTAAAGGCAGTAAAAACAGCACCAACGAACCCTGTGTACCCATTATCCAATTTCAACACTTACCAACATTTGGCAAATCTTGTTTCGCCAATCCCTTCATTTTTTTTTCTGAAGTATTTCAAAGCAAATCAGACAAGACATAATCTCACCCTTCAATAATTACCATACAAGGATTATACACACACACACACACACACACACGTGGGTATGATGTCATCATGCCTAACAAAATGAAAACTGTTGATCAGTTAATACAGTCCACATGTACATTTCAAGTCCCCCCCCCATTTTAATTTATTCATTCAAATCAAGATCCAAGGGATTCCATATACTGTATTTGATTGATATGTCACTTCAGCCCCTTATTTTGTAACAAATTCCTCTTTTTCATTTTCCCATGACACGTACTGGTTAAGAAACCAGGACATCTGTTCTGCAGAATATCCCATATTCTACATAAGGTTGCTTGCTTCCTTCAGTCATTAGTTTATTCCTTTATGGCCCAAGTTTCCTATAAACTGGTAATTAGATTTAGAGACTTAATTGTTGTTGTGGCTGTCAGGTCCCACTGAGTCGATTCTGACTCACAGCGACCCTACGTATCACAGAATGAAACACTGCCTGGTCCTCAGCCATCCTTACAATCGTTGTTATGCTTGGGCCCATTGTTGCAGCCACTGTGTCAGTCCATCTCATTGAGGGTCTTCCTCTTTTCTGCTGACCCTGTACTTTACCAAGAGACTTAACTACAATTCTTATATTTTTACATTATGAATTTTCAGGTGATGGGTAAGATGTGAATGTTGTCTAAAGGCCTTCTTACATTCCTTACATTCATAAGGTTTCTCACCAGAATGAATTCTCAGATGTTGAATAAGGGATGAATTAAGTCTAAAGGCCTTCCTACATTCCTTACATTCAAAGGGTTTCTCACCAGTATGAATGCTCTGATGTAAAGTCAGTTTTTGGCGCAATCTAAAGGCTTTCCCACACTCCTTACATTTATAGGGCTTCTCACCAATATGAATACTCTGATGTTGTGTAAGTTGTGAGAGTAGTCTAAAGGCCTTCCCACATTCCTTACAGTCATAGGGCTTAACACCAATATGAATGCTCTGATGTGAAATGAGTTGTGAGTAACGACTAAAGGCCTTCCAACATTCCTTACATTCATAAGGTTTCTCACCAGTATGAATTCTGTGATGAAGAATCAGATGATAACCACGACTAAAGGTCTTTCCACACTCTTTACATTCATAGGGTTTCTCACCAGTATGAATTCTCTGATGGAGAGTTAGTTGTTGTCGAACTCTGAAGGCCTTCCCACATTCCTGACATTCATAGGGTTTCTCACCAGTATGAATTTTGTGATGTACTCTAAGGCCTGAGCCACACAAAAAGGCTTCCCCACATTCTTTACATTCATAGAGTTTGTCAGCAATATTAAGTTTCTGATGTCGAGTAAGGTGTGCATATTGTCTAAAGGCTTTCCCACATTCTTTACATACGTAGGGTTTCTCACCAGTGTGAATCCTCTGATGCAGGGTAAGCTGTCCTCGCACTCTAAAGGCCTTCCCACATTCTTTACATTCATAGGGCTTCTCACCAATATGAATTTTCTGATGTACTCGAAGGTCCGGGCCACACATGAAAGCTTCTCCACACTCTTTACATTTATAGAGTTTCTCACCAGAATGAAGTCTCTGATGTCGAGTAAGGTGTGCAGTCTGCCTGAAGACCATCCCACATTCCTTACAAGCATAGGGTTTTTCGCCAGTATGAATTCTGTGATGAAAAGTAAGTTGTTGGCGCACTCTAAAGGCCTTCCCACATTCCTTACATTCATAGGGTTTCTCAATAAATTGAATTCTCTGACGTGGAGTAAGAGATGCGTGTCTCTGGTTAGAGGACACTTTTCCAGGGGTGATGGTCACTTGACTGAAGTATCCTTCTTGAGGTCTCTCTTGTCCTTCAAATGTGCATTTATATTCCCAATCATTTTTTAAAACAAGGCCCTTAAGGCCATGGTTCTTCATTCTCTCCATTATTTTCCACTGTGATAAATTTATTTTATAAATACCATTTTCTGAAAATAACTTCTTGGTGTCATATCTGGTCTCCAAATCTGAAAAAAAATGAGAAAGTAAACACATGCTGTTTTCTTGTTCTAGGAGAAGTAAAATTTCTACAGCATAAATAAAAGATAATCAAAGTAATGCCCAACTGAGCGCTGAACTCTGCCATGCAATTGGTTTAAAAAAAAGGAACTATAGGAATGAGAGTTGACATAAGATAATGAGGATAGAGATTTAGTAAATAATTTAAATCAGGAGTTCCCAAAACTGAGATGTGTTTCAGAATCAGCTGGGAAGTTTGTTACAAATACTGAGATTCAGACCTACCCAAACCACCTGGATCAGATTCTACAGTCCTGGGCAGTCCTATATCTAACAGTCTCCATATAAGGATTCTGATGGAGATCAAAAGTTGAGAATTACTACTTAAAATTTTTTCAATAATCTCTATTCTTAGAATAAAATCCAAACTCACCATGTTTAACAAGACCTCTGCTTACTTTTCGACATCATCGCAAACCACTGTCCCCTTTACTGCTAACTGGAAGGGCCTCCTTTCAGATCTCCGAACATACCCCAACTCAGCCCCATCTTTTAGGGCTTTTCACAGTCTGCTATTTCTCCTGCAAGTCCTCTGACTGGGCTCTTTGCATGACTGGCTCCTCAGCCCTGAGGTCTGAGGTTAAAAGTCACTTGATTTAAGGCTGACTCTACTTGACGGTATCTAAGTCTATGTTGTTATTCTCTACTCCTCATCAATGGAACACTTCTAAATTTTGAAATTATTAATCTTCCCCACTGTTCTGCTTATTTTCTTGCCCCTAAAACTCCAAGAACAGAAACAATCCCTGTTTTACACTTCGTTAAAATCCCTGCTTTACTCTGTTAATAAATCCATAGCACACAGTAGGTTTTATTCCTTTAATTCCCAGTTACAAACTTGTTCTGAATATGTCTCTATGCCTCTTGTCTCTCACACCTTACTATAATGATTAAATAACCTCTTTATTCTTCTAAGGTAGTTCAGTGAATATATACAGTCACACACTGCTTCATGTCCACCATATGTTCTGTGAAACAGGATGTTATATAATCTGGATGCTGTGTGAACACCTGGGTCCCTGGGGCACAGGGTTCCTGGGAGCATGGGCCTGGGGGCAGCAGCGGAGGGGTCTCAGTGACTTGGCACCCCTGCCCCAGCTGGGCCCCGAGATGCCTCCTGACTCTGGGCATTCAGGAGCACAATCAGGCACTCGTTCCTCCCAGTGGCAGGGGCAACAGTGTCCCCGGGTAGGGGGGACAGGGCAGGCTGGCTGCTGAGTTGGGCTGTGGGCATCCCCTGGAGGGTGCTCACTGGACCACAGACATCCTTACGGTCAGACATTGCCTGAACGGACATTATGTGGCACGTGACTGTCAATGGAAACAGGTGACTGTATATTTCCGTGCCTCCTTCCTGGGTTTTTTTTTTTCCACTGCATATGTCACCTGTGTAGTGTTCCCTTGCACCGCCCGCTCCTTCCTTCATATAACCACAGATTACTTTTCTCTGTCTCCTTCCTTCACATAACCACGGATTACTTTTCTTTGTCCCCACGGTGCTCAGATAGTGGGCGTTCTACTCATTTATCTCCCCTTAAAATTATTCTATTACTCATCTATTTTACAAATGTTCAACTAGTTTGCCTAGCTCTTCTGCCTTCCATTCTGTCATAAAGAACGCCATTCTTATAATTCTTAGAGATGTGGATCAATGATTTTTCAGACAAGGAAGTATGTTTAAGCCATATGGAAGTACTGAAAAAATTTTTGGAAACCCTGGTGGTGTAGTAGTTAAGAGCTATGGCTGCTAACAAAAAAGTCAGGAGTTCAAATCCACCAGGTACTCCTAAGAAACCCTATGTGGCAGCTCTACTCTATCCCATAGGGTCGCTATCAGTAGGAATAGGCTTGATGGCAACAGGTTTTTGATTTTACAAAATTTTTACCAAAAAAGATATGGGCCTGTGAGTTAACTCAGTAATGGGGAAACCCTGGTGGCATAGTGGTTAAGTGCTATAGCTGCTAACCAAAAGGTCGGCAGTTCAAATTCACCAGGCGCTCCTTAGAAACTCTACAAGGCAGTTCTACTCTGTCCTATAGGGTCACTATGAGTTGGAATCGACTTAACAGTAACAGGTTTGGTTTTTGGCTTAATGGGGACACGTTACACAGGACTGAGTGTGAAGGACTTGCTAACAGACATGTTGGATGAAGACAAGAGGACAGCAAGCCAATGTGGAAATGGACAGGGAAATCTCAGTGCTGAATGAGCTGTATACAACAGAGAAAAAGGGAGGAAGCTTTAAATTGCTTAAGTATGGTCTATAAAAAAGACATTTTCTTAGTGATAAAATTCATAACAAAATCAGAAAAAACAAAAATTTATGCAACCGAAAATTTAAAACTCTATTCGACTCGACTGCACTGGGTTTTTTTCTGGAATGTTAAATAACTCATGTCAAAAGAGAAGTAAAATCCAAAATAGTAGTTTTACTTTTTAGAAAACAATGGTAATAAAAAAAACACACAAAATTCTCTATGAAATATAACAATACTTGGAAGAAAATTTGAAGACTTAAATACTTACACTGATAAAAATGAAAGAAAAATATGACCTAAGAATTCCACTAAGAATTAAAAAGAGAACAATAAAGTAAACTGAAGCAAAGCAGAAGGAGGAAATTCACTGATAAAAAAACAGAATTTGATTAGAAAACAGAAAAAAAGAACTAATACATAAAGCAAAAATTGGTTCTTTTTTTTAAAACAAAATCAGCAAAACAGACAAACCATTAATATAAACAGCAAGAAAAACTGACATAGAAATAAGAAATGGCAAAGTAAAAATGTAGTTTAAATTTTTATTGTGCTTTAAGTGAAAGTTTACAAACTTAGTCTCATAAAAAACTTATGTACACTTTGCTATATACTCCTAGTTGTTCTCTCTCTAATTAGACAGCACACTCCTTCCCTCCACTCTCTATTTTCATGTCTATTCAGCCAGCTTCTGACCCCCTCTGCCCTCTCACCTCCCCTCCAGGCAGAAGCTGCCCACATAGTCTCATGTGTCTACTTGATCCAAGAAGCTCACTCCTCACCAGTATCATTTTCTATCTCATAGTCCAGTCTGATGCCTGTCTGAAGAGTTGGCTTTGGGAATGGTTCCTGTATTGGGCTAACAGAAGGTTTGGGGACCATGACCTCCGGGGTCCTTCTAGTCTCAGTCAGACCATTAAGTCTGGTCTTTTTATAAGAATTTGAGGTCTGCATCCCACTGCTCTCCTGCTCCCTCAGGGGTTCTCTGTTGTGTTCCCTGTTGGGGCAGTCATCAGTTGTAGCCAGGCATCACCCAGTTCTCTACAGTAGTTTAACAAAAAGATCACTGTCAATAAATTTTTAAAACACAGCTGAAAATTTTCTAGGAAAATATAATTTACCAAAACTGACCATAGAAGAGATAGAATGAAGTATAAACACATCAATTTCCACAAAGCAAATACAGAACTTGGTCAGACTTACCACCTTCCGGTCTCCCTAGGAATAAAGCTTTTAAAAAGTTATGAAATCTTTAAAGAACAGGCAATCCATTCTCTATTTAGACTGGAAAACAAGAAAAAGGAGAACTTCCAAATTGTTTTCATGAAATGATATCATACTGAATAAAGATTACACATTAAAAAACAAAAAACTACAAAACCAATTCTCTAATGAATACTGATGTACGAATTCTAATAAAACAGCATATTGAAAGACCCAGTACCAGTACTGCTTATTTCGAGAATGTTAAGGTGGTCTGATACGGGGAAATCTATTACTATAACTTATCATATCAACAGAACTAAGGAGGAAAAAAATCACATGATCATGTCCACAGACACTGATAAGGCAACTAAAAAAAGTCAAGAACCATTTCTGATTTTTAAAAAACAGCTCAAAAAAGCTGGAGTGATTGCTTCGCTGGGACGATAAAATATGTATTATCTCAGCCAGAAAGGCAGCCTGTCCACCGTCGCCACTACCGTTTAGTCACATACTGGTTATCAGTCAACACAACTAGACAGCAAAAGAAAATCAGAGGTAGAAGGACAAGAAAGGAAGTGAAACTTTCCAGATAAAGGACTGCATAATTGGAAAACTCGAGAGATTTAAGTAATATAAATCATAGCAGAATATAGTAACATAGCAGCATATAAAATCAAAATACAAAACCCAATAGTTTTCATATATACATTTAATAAGCTATAATGGGAGGAAGAAGATCCTATTCACCATGGAAAAAAGGGTAAACTTAAAAATCTATACATGACTTTTATGAGGAAAACTCACGAAGCCTTTGGCATTATAGTTCCAAGAAATCACAGGCAAAATCGCAAGAGGGAGATTACTCTGTACCAGGTGAGCCTGGCCTCCCACAGGTGTTCACACCGAGTCGTTGCCGGGCAACCAGCAGGTGTGGGGACCAGCAAACAACAGGGTAAACACGGTGTTCAAAGTGGCCAGATGGATTTAATCTCATACATTATCTCCCTTAGGCTAGGCAGCAACTATTATCGTCTGCTCCAGAGGAAGCAACAGGCAAAGGGGTTAGGGTACGAAGACACGCCAGCGGCTGGTCATGTCCTGGGATAAGCCACAGCCACAGGCCCAACTGGCAAAGCACATCCTAAGAGACAACTGTTTGTTCCTAACAAGTTTAAGCCAGTTGTACTTTTGCCTGAAAGCATGTGATTCCATGAAAGAATAACTGGGAAAAGACAACTGATTCTATGAAAATGAAACTGACTGCTTTAGAAATACTGGCCATAAACGCACACTGCTAAAAATCACACTGTCAAAAATCAAGTGTGGAAGGGACAGCAGCAAAGGATTGGGGGAAACATAACAATCGAGAAGTATTCTGTAGTCATACTGAGGATGCACGTATCAGGCCCTAATCTCTTCCTCCGTTTACGCCTGACAGCCTAAAGGTTTGTCTTTCTGACTCATCCAGCAGGGCACCCTGTGGAGCAGTTCTACTCTGTAACACATGGGGTCACCAGTGAGTTGAAATCAACATGCTGGGGACCACCATCAATAACAACCATCATCTCCCTGATTTCCAAGAAATGTATACACAACCTTCTCCTCAACACCTCTAACTGGATGAATGACAGGCATCTTAAACTTAAATATCTAAAAACAGAGCTCTATCTTCCAAGTGCTGTTTTATTTTCCCCACCTCAGTAAACTGAGCTTTCATTCACCCAGCTGTTCCAGCCAAAAAAACCCTAGTCTCTCCTTGAGGCCACCACTCATCTGTCAGTTTGTCATATTGTGGTGGCTTGCATGTTGCTGTGACGCTGGATGCTATGCCACCAATATTTCAAATACCAGCAGGGTCACCAATGGTGGACAGGTTTCAGCAGAGCTTCCAGACTAAGACAGACCAGGAAGAAGGACCTGGTGGTCTATTTCTAAAAGACTGGCCAATGAAAACCTTATGAATGAATAGCAGCTGAACACTGTCAGATACAGTGCCTGAAGATGAGTCCCTCAGGTTGGAAGGCACTCAAAAGATAACCGGGGAAGAGCTGCCTCCTCAAAGTAGAGTCGACCTTAACAACATGGATGGAGTCAAGCTTTCGGGACCTTCACTTGCAAATGTGGCACGACTCAAAATGAGAAGACACAGCTGCAAACATCCATTAATAATAAGAACATGGAATGTATGAAGTATGACTCTAGAAAAACAGGGAGTCATAAAAAATGAAACAGAACACATAAAGACAGATATCCCAAGCACTAGTGAGCCGAAGAGGACTGGTATTGGCTGTTTAGAATTGGACAGTCACGTGGTCTACTATGCTGGGAACAACAACCTGAAGAGGAATGGCATCGCGTTCACCGTCAAAGGGAACATTTCCAGATCTGCCCTGAAGTACAACGGTGTCATTCAGTGATAGGATGATATCCATATGCCTACAAGGAAGACTAGTTAATACAACTATGATTCAAATTTACATACCATCACTAAGGCCAAAGATGAAGAAATTGAAGATTTTTACCAACTTTTGCAGTCTGAAATTGATCAAACATGCAGTCAAGGTGCAATGACAATTACTGGTGACTGGAACGCAAAACTTGGAAACTAAGAAGAATCAGTAGTTGGAAGATATGGCCTTGGTAACAGAAATGACTCTGAAGATCGCATGATAGAATTCTGCAAGACCAACAACTTCTTCATTGCAAATACCTTTTTTCAACAACATAAACAGAGACTATACACATGGACTTTGCTGAATGAAATACACAGGAATCAAACTGACTACATCTTAGAAAGAGTTGAGAAGCAGCTCAACATCATCAGTCAGAAGAAGGCCAGGGGCCGACTGCAGAACAGACCATCAATTGCTCATATGCAAGTTCAAGTTGAAAAAAATTAAAACACGTCCACAAGAGCCGAAGTACAACCTTTTAGTATATCCCACCTGAATTTAGAGACCACTTAGAGAACATATTTGATGTTGAGGTCGTGGAGAGACTGGAATACTTATACACTGCTGATAAAAAAAAATGTAAAATGGTACAAGCACTTAGGGAATTGATTTGGCGCTTCCTTAAAAAGCTAGAAGTAGAACTACCATACGATCCAGCAACCCCACTCCTTGGAATATATCCTAGAGAAATAAGAGCCATGACACGAATAGACATATGCACACCCATGTTTATTGCAGCACTGTTTACAACAGCAAAAAGATGGAAGCAACCAAGGTGCCCATCAATGGACAAATGGATAAACAAATTATGGTATATTCACACAATGGAATACTATGAAATGATAAAGAACAATGATGAATCTGCAAAACATCCCATAACATAGACGAACGGGGAAGGCATTATGCTGAGTGAAATTAGTCAGTTGCAAAAGGACAAATATTGTATGAGACCACTATGATAAGAACTCAAGAAATGGTTTAAACACAGAAGAAAACATTCTTTGATGGTTACAATGGTGGGGAGGGAGGGAGAGCTGTATTCACTAATTAGATAGTAGATGAGAATTATCTTAGGTGAAGGGAAGGACAACACGCAATACAGGGAAAGTCAGCACAGCTGGACTCAAGTAAAAGCTAAGAAGTTTCCTGAACACAACCAAATACTTCAACTGACTGAGTAGCAGGGGCAGGGGTCTGGGGACCATGGTTTCAGGGGACATCTGGGCCAACTGGCATAGCAAAGTGTATTAAGAATATGTTCTGCATCCCACTTAAGTGAGTGACGTCTGGGGTCTTTAAAGCTAGGAAACAGTCATCCAAGATACATCAATTGGTCCCAACCCACCTGGAGCAAAGGAGAAGGAAGAACACCAAAGACACAAGGAAAATATTAGCCGAAGAGAAAGAAAGGGCCACATAAACCAGACACTCCATCAGCCTGAGACCAGAAGAACTAGACGGTACCCAGCTACCACCAATGATGGCCCTGAGAGGGAAACAAATGAGAGTCCCTGATTGAGCAGGAGAAAACTGGGGTGCAGAACTCAAGTTCTAGTAAAAAGACCAGACTTACTGGTCTGAGACTGGAAGGACCCTGGAAGACAGGGCCCTCGGACTCTCTGTTAGCCCAGAACTGAAACCATTCCTGAAGCCAACTCTTCAGAGAAAGATGAGACTGGACTATAGGACATAAAATAATATTCGTGAAGAGAGCGCTTCTCAGCTCAAGTAGATACATGAGACTAAAAGGGCATCTTCTGTCCAGAGGTGAAATGAGAAGGCAAAAGGGAACTGGAGCTGGCTGAATAGACACAGGAAAACCAAGGTGAAAAGGAATAGTGTGCTGTCACATTATAAGGAGAGCAACTAGGATCACATAACAATATGTGTATAAATTTTTGTATGAGAAACTAACTTGAATTGTAGACTTTCACTTAAAGTACAATAAAAACAAAAATAGAATAGACGCATTGAACAGTAATGGCCAAAGACCAGACGAGTTGTGAGATGACATCATTCATGAAGAAAATAAAAGCTCACTGAAAAGATAACAAAGAAAGAAAAGACCACAGTGGATATCAGAAGAGACTCTGAAAGTTGCTCTTGAATGCAGAGTAGCTAAAGTGAATGGAATAAATGATGAAATAAAAGAGCTGAACAGAAGATTTCAAAGGAAAAGTTAGAGAAGACAGAGTAAACTATTATAATGAAATGTAGAAAGACCTGGAGTTAGAAAACCAAAGGGAAGAGCACACTCAGCATTTCGTAAGCTGAAAGAACAACAACAACAAAAAATTCAAGCCTCAAGCTGCACTACTGAAGGATTCTATAAGCAAATATTGAACAACGCAGGAAGCATCAAAAGGAGATGGAGAGAATAAACAGTGACTATAACAAAAAGAATTGGTGCACGTTCAACCATTTCAGGAGGCAGCATATGATCAAGAACTGACGGTAGTAAAGGAAGAAATCCAAGCTGCACTGAAGGCATTGGCAACAAACAGGGCTCCAGGAATTTACAGAATACCAACTGAGATGTCTCAACAAACAGATGTAGTGCTGAAAGCGCTCGCTCGTCTATGCCAAGAAATTTGGAAAACTGCTACCTGGCCAACTGGCTAGAAGAGATCCGTACCTGTGCCCGTTCCAAAGAAAGGGGATCCAACTGAATGTGGAAATTATCAAACAATATCATTAATATCTCATGCAAATAAAATTTTGCTGAAGATAATTCAAAAATGATCACAGCAGTACATCCACAGGGAACTGCCAGAAATTCCAGTCGGATTCAGAAGAGGACTTGGAATGAGGGGTATCACCGTTGATGTCAGATGGATCTTGGCTAAAAGCAAAGTCTACCAGAAAGATGTTTACGTGTGTTTCCTTGTCTATCCAAAGGCACTTGACTGTGTGGATTCTAACAAAATTATGGATAACACTGAGAAGAATGGGAATTCCAGAACACTTAATTGTTGTCAGGAGGAACCTGTACACAGAGTGAGAGGTAGTCACCTGAACAGAACATGGGGATACTGCGTGGTTTAAAATCAGGAAAGGCGTGTGTCAGGGTTCTATCCTTTCACCATACTTATTCAATCTGTATGCTAGGCAAATAAGCCCAGAAACTGGGCTATATGAGAAAGAGCATCAGGACTGAAGGAAGACTCATTCACAACCTGTGTTATGCAGATGACACAACCTCGCTTGCTGAAAGTGAAGAGGACTTGAAGCACTTACTGATGAAGATCAAAGACCACAGCCTTCAGTATGGATTACACCTCAACATAAAGAAAACAAAAATCCTGACAACTGGACCAATGAGCAACATCATGATAAAGGAGAAAAGATTGAGATTGCCAAGGATTTCATTTTACTCGGAGCCACAATCAACACCCACGGAAGGAGCAGTCAAGAAATCAAACAACACATTGCACTGGGCAAATCTGCTGCAAAAGACCTCTATAAAGTGTTGAAAAGCAAAGACGTCACTCTGAGGACTACAGTGCACCTGACTCAAGCCATGATGTTTTTAGTCATCTCATATGTATGTGAAAGGTGGGCAATGAATAAGGAAGTCTGAAAGACCGACACCTTTGAATTAGGGTGTTGGCAAAGAATATTGAATATACCCTGGACTGCCAAAAGAATGAACAAAATTTGTCTTGGAAGAAGTACAACCAGGATGCTCCTTAGAAGAAAGGATGGTGAGACTCTGTCTCACATACTTTCGACATGTTATCAGGAGGGACCAGTCCCTGGAGAAGGACATCACGCCTGGTAGAGTAGAATCTCAACAAAAAAGAGGGAGGTTCTCAATGAGGTGGCCTGATGCAGTGGCTGTAACGATGGGTTCGAACACCGCAACGACTGTCAGGATTACACAGGGCGGTACAGTGTTTCCTTCTGCTGTACATGGGGTTGCTATGAGTTGGAGCCAACTCAACGGCACCTAACTACAACTTCCTTGAGATTAGTCCTCACCCCATTTCTCTTATAATCCCATCGGCATGTTCTTTTGGTGCTACCTACAGATGTCTCAGGAATCCGACAGCTTCTTTCTACTTTCGACCATCACCATTCTTGTCCAATCGTTATTACCTCTCGGCTGGACAACTGAAATTGTCTCCGTACTGATCCTCCCTGTTCGGCACTCAATCAGAAGGATTATTTTAAAACATAAAGTAGATCATGACTTCCAATTTCCCTTCATGATTACATTATTTGGCCCTTGCCTAACTCTGATCTCATCTCTTATTACTTTCCCCAGCTCTAGTCATTTTGCCTTCTTGCTGCTCCTTGAACACACAATGTAGCTTGCCCATCAGGCCTTTGTACCTGCTGTCCTATCTGCTCAGAACAGCCCTTACGTAATGTGTCTCCTCAATAAAACCTTCTCTTATTTGTCATTTGTCACTCTTCTGTATGCATGTTATACTTCAAAAACCTAACTTAAAAGAACAAAGAGAAGGAAAAAAATGAATAAACTTGTTTAAGATGTCTAACTGTGAGCCAGCAGTCGTTATTCTGGACCCATGCTGCCTGACTACTACTTTCTTATTCACTTGGAAGATCTGCATTTCATTTCCTTGAGTATTAATATAAATAAGAAAATAGATTAAGATTTCAAAAAGCCTGTTTTTCCTTTCCTTTAGTAGAAAGTAAATCAGAAGATATTTAACAGTGTGGGCAAGAAATGGCCCTATGGTTACAAAATAAGAACTGCTGGCTCAACATGAACCCCAGACACATCTGAACATATATACGGCAACATACAGAATGATACCACATGTCTCTATACAGTTTATATAGACTATGGGGTCTTTTCAACAAAAGGTTTAAAAGGAGAGATAAAAGTAGCACAGAGGTAGATGCTAAACCAAGAACCTTTCATGTTTCACCCTAGTGTGAAGGTAGACAGATACACAGATGGAAAAAAGCAAGTAAGAGAATGACATTCCATGATCCAAGAAACTACCTTCTACAATAATTCATATAAAACTTTAGTTGCTAATAAAACATGTATTACCTAAACATCAAACATATCTTTTTTTGTAGTCTTTTATTTCCCATTTAAAAATTTATGAGAAAAGTTAATAAATAAATAAATAAATAAATAAAAACCAGCTTCTCTGACTGTGAGGTTTACAACGAACTTTACCCAAAGAACTTGGTCTCAGTCCTTGGTTCCTGAGAGAGAACCGCTCTAAAACCTTGGAATCTCCCCAGTGATTGAAGTGGCTTTGACTTCTCAGAGGCCCCTGATCTGACAGATTACACTAAGGAAGTGACTTAGGTTGGGGCCAGCCATGCCAGGAAGACCCACCAGGTGGTATCAGCTGAGATCCAACAAGGGAAGGCACGACTCAATCAATCATGCCTATGTAATGAGGCCCCAATAAAAGTTCTTTTACTATGTTTCCCTTAGTACAATATAAACAACATGGTAGCAGAAAAGTTATTGGCTTTGTTCACCACTGTACTGAGAATACCTAGCTTACCGCTTGGCTCAGAGTGGGCATTTGGGAAGTATTTGCTAAATAAATGGAAGAACGTACTTTTAGGTAACCGAGACATGTACATATGCCTAAATGCAAAAGAAAGCAAGTGAATCAATAAGCTGAACAGCTGTCAATAGGGAACAAACAGAGTAACCCCAAAACCACCTCCTTCGAAGAGGAGGAAAATAGGGGAGAACAACGCAAGAAGAGGAGTAAATGGGATAAAACAGTTATTTTAGTATCCCCAGCTAAGAAGACCTTAATCTACTTTGCTCTTCCTCAGGCCAGGGGACTTTAAAGTGAGATTCCTAAGTCATAGCACACAGGTGTGTCTCTTCCCCAACCACCTGGGCCGATTCCTGTGGTGATGGATTCCCCTTGCCTGCGTGGCCTTCACTCACCTGGGTTTCGTCTTCTTCCTTTCCTGACAACCTCCCAGGGTTCTCTTCCTTGCTCCAGTAAGGAAATCACATCTGGTTTAGAAACAAAACATCCTGCTTCCAAGAAAAGACACGTAAGGTGATGCAGAAATGGAAATAAGATCAAAATAACTTTGATTCAGTTTAGTTTAAACCTGTAATAAACTATAGGCCAAAACGGTAACTGATAAAGGCTTTAGAACAAAGAAGGGGAGGCTGGATAAAAAATATTCACACTAAGGTCACACAATAAAGAGAGATCAGAGATGGAGGGAAAGAGGTCTTACTTTAATTCATATTCGTACATGCATCCTTCTTGACAGGCAATAGTGTTGTGGTTGAGAACAGACTGCCTGGGTTCAAATCTTGCCTCTGCCACATCCCAGGTGTGTGACCTTGGGAAAGTTACTTCTGTACCTCGTTTTCCTCAGCGGTAAAATAGGGTAACAGTAGTACCTACCTTCAATGGTTGTTGTGAAGACTACAGTGACATATATATCTGTATCTCATGACAGTGCCTATAGTATAGCACAGTATATTTTTATGAACTGTTATTGATTATTACTATTATTTTGCTGAGAGGAAAATAAGCTGCCTGAGACATTTACTGTTATTTCTTAGGAGAGTCATACAAAGTTAAATGCAAAGTTCTTGGATTTTTAACTTTCAAACCAAAAGCAGGTAAAAATGAATATATTTATTTTAAAAAAGAATTGTGTTCTCTTGAACTGTAAATAAATCCTGTTGATCCAACTTACCACTACATAAATTATATGTGTTCTTGCAAGAGGGATAAACCAAGAACCCAAGTCTAGCTATTTTCCTTATAGGTGTACCAACAAATAACAAAAGATCTATAGTAAATTCTGAGTTCAAACAAGAAGTAAAACCTGTTTTCTTTGACATTGGTTAGGCCAAAAATCACTGAGATTTCAAATTCAGCCCCATCATCATTAAGGCAGGCCTGAAGACCACTTAAGGGTGGAGAAAATGAACGTGCTATTCAACAGGCTTCCAACCTAATAAAGTGCAAAGCACTTCTTTTAGAAGAGGGAACAGAAACATAGCTAGCTTCTTGAAAGATAGCCCTAAATTTTCCAGAGGAAAAAGGTGATATTCCACAGGACAGTCTACACTTACCCAGTGAGACCAGGTTGCTGTAGTTTTCCAACATCACATCTCTGTACAAGTCCTTCTGTTCCAAGTCCAGGTATGCCCACTCCTCCCGAGAGAAGACTATGGAAACGTCACTGAACACCACTGATCCCTGAAATGACAAACCTGTGCATTAAAACTGAAATTAAAGGATATCTGCTTTAAGATGGAGGGAGAATAGATGGAAGAGACAGCAAGAAAAGGGACCATCCACAAACAAACAGTCTTGGCTAGAAGCCTGTAACACAGTGAGCTAGGAAACCAGTGTGACTGAAGCCGAGCGCCCATAACAGTGAGCTAGGAAACCAGTGTGCCTGAAGACGAGTGCCCATAACACAGTGAGCTGGGAAACCAGGGTGCCTGAAGCCGAGTGCCCGTAACACAGTGAGCCCGGAAACCAGGGTGCCTGAAGCCAAGTGCCCGTAACACAGTGAGCTAGGAAACCAGCGTGCCTGAAGCCGAGTGCCCGTAACACAGTGAGCTGGGAAACCAGCGTGCCTGAAGCCGAGTGCCCATAGCACAGTGAGCCCGGAACCCAGGGTGCCTGAAGCCCAGTGCCCGTAACACAGTGAGCCCGGAAACCAGGGTGCCTGAAGCCGAGTGCCCATAGTACGGTGAGCCAGGAAACCAGTGTGCCTGAAGCCCAGTGCCCGTAACACAGTGAGCCGGGAAACCAGCGTGCCTGAAGCCGAGTGCCCGTAGCACAGTGAGCCGGGAAACCAGCGTGCCTGAAGCCCAGTGCCCGTAACACAGTGAGCCGGGAAACTAGTGTGCCTGAAGCCGAGTGCCCGTAACACAGTGAGCCGGGAAACCAGCGTGCCTGAAGCCCAGTGCCCGTAACACAGTGAGCCGGGAAACCAGCGTGCCTGAAGCCGAGTGCCCGTAACACAGTGAGCCGGGAAACACAGCGTGCCTGAAGCCGAGTGCCCGTAACACAGTGAGCCAGGAAACCAGCGTGCCTGAAGCCCAGTGCCCGTAACACAGTGAGCCGGGACACCAGTGTGCCTGAAGCCGAGTGCCCGTAACACAGTGAGCTAGGAAATCAGTGTGCCTGAAGCCGAGTGCCTGTAACACTGTGAGACGGGAAACCAGCGTGCCTGAAGCCGAGTGCCCATAGCACAGTGAGCCGGGAAACCAGCGTGCCTGAAGCCCAGTGCCCGTAACACAGTGAGCCGGGAAACCAGTGTGCCTGAAGCCGAGTGCCCGTAACACAGTGAGCTAGGAAACCAGTGTGCCTGAAGCCGAGTGCCCATAGTACAGTGAGCCAGAAAACCAGTGTGCCTGAAGCCGGGTGCCCATAGCACAGTGAGCCGGGAAACACAGGGTGCCTGAAGCCAAGTGCCCGTAACACAGTGAGCTGGGAACCCAGGGTGCCTGAAGCCGAGTGCCCGTAACACAGTGAGCCGGGAAACCAGGGTGCCTGAAGCCGAGTGCCATGTATTCCTCTTGCACACTCTGGCATATCTTAGTTATCCAAACATGTCAGAGAAAGAAGGAAAAAAAATCAGGTTTCCAATTAGATGAAATACGATACATAAGCTGTCTACATGCTGTACGTTTCCCTTATAAATTCTCGAAAAGTGAATAATCCTACCCTTTTCCCCGTAAAGAACATTTTTAAAGTTTCCCTATGAAATTTCTATCTTAGAAAAGGGTCTAAATACAATTAAAGAATTTCAAGTTCATCATTGACACAGATTTTATCATTGGCATTTTTCTTTGGTAAATTCTTTAATGACATAAAAAAAAATGCTTCTGTGCGTAAGATGTTTCGGTGGGAGAAAATCTCTAAGGTCCTCCTCAATTGTGAGAGTCTACCACCACCTACCACTTAGGTAACTGGAGGATCGTACCTGCGGTTGTCCATCCCTCACTCGTTCCTGACACTGTTGTAGCATGATCCAGAATCGCCACGATGCCACCGCAGACCAGCACATGCTGCTCAACTACAAACGAGACCTGGCTCCTGGTGTACAGCCCTGGGGACACCCAGAGAAGATCCCTGGTCTCTCTGTATGCAAGACCTAATCATATCCCTACCCAGTCCTAAAGCCTGGCAAAACAATCAAAGCAAGCCATCTCACCACATACTCAGGCTGAGGCCAACCAACAGCAAATCCTGTCGTAAGGAATTAAAAAACTCAAGCCTGGAAAAGTCCTGAGTTTTCTCACGAGTGGTCAGATGGGTCCATGCTCCCTCATCAACTCACAAGGGCTGGCTAAACACCTCCCTCAAGGGATTTCGTTTCTGTTACACGGGGCTCTTGGCGGAGGACTGAGCGCATACAAGATGCTGAATGGTTTGTTCAATAAATACATGAACAATGATTGGAAAAAATGGGCACCGAGGATAAACACTGCAATGTTTAGCTTCATTCCCACTGAATTTGATGGGGCTCTGACAGGTAAGAAGTTTCAGGATAAAGGAATGTTCACACAACTTAAACATGACGGTATTTCCAGAAGGAGAAAGAAACATTAACTTACACGGGCCATGGTTTAGAAATTCAAGAACTGGTCGGTCCTCCTTGAGGTTAATCTTCCTGGAGAAGCACAGAGTTCACAGAAGCCAGAGCTAGGGGGAGGAAAAGGCAGCCATGAGATCAGGTAGGCCTCAGAGCTCCCAAAATGACTGGAGTCAGTATGACCTTTTTCCTCTCCTGACCTCCCCACCACAGAGAAACACGTTCTGAGAGACGTGAGGTAGTACGGACAAACCTCATCCCTAATCGTACCTACCTTTCAGAGCTAACGTAGGGCCACATCATCCAAACCAGAATCTCTTTCAAAGCCTTGCAGACCTGCTTGGACTCACCAGACATAAAGAGAAAAATTCACAAGGACAAGCCTGCCAACCTTTACCACTGCAAAACTGCTGCTCTGGTAGTCCTGGGGACCTCCGGCCACGAGAGTTTACAGAATCCTCCGGACTTATCACTTTCTATTTCTAATCAGAACCACTCACACTGCTTTTCTACAAGACTTCATTTGTCATTCTCTTCTGTTTCTTACAACCTAGGCTGGAGCGGAGAGGATTCATGCCCTATGTAGCTAGACAATTAACACGTATCTATTTACTGAGACCACGGACTGCCAGAAGAATGAACAAATCTGTCTTGGACGAAGTTCAGCCAGAATGCTCCTTAGAAGGGAGAACGGCAAGCCTTCGTCTCACATACTTTGGACATTTTATCAGGAGGGACTAGTCCCTGGAGAAGGACGTTATACTTGGTAAAAGAGAGGGTCAGCAAAAAAGAGGAAGACCCTTAACAAGACGGCCTGACACAGTGGCTCCAACAATGGGCTCACGCATAACAACTGTGAGGGCGGCACAGGACTGGGCAGTGTTTTGTTCTGTTGTGCACACGGGTCCCTGTAAGCTGGAACCGACTTGAGGGCCCCTAACAACAACAACAACATCTACTGAGAACTTCCATGTGCTAGGCATGTACTTTATACACATTAACTTGATCTTCGGGATTACTGTGCAGTGTAATTATTCTATCCATGTAATGGATCCGAAAACTCACTCTAGAAGAAGTGAAATCACTCACAGAAATTCAGTTTATAAGAATCAAAACTGCCACTTATTTTTCTAACCACAAAGCTAGTTCTTTGAATTCTGGCTCTTGCCTCTGAAACCGAGAATTTCTTGTTCCAATTAAAGAAACCTGAGCATGCATGACTCACCAAAACAACAGACATAACACATCAGCTCACCAAAAGCAAAAACAAACCCGTTGTTGTCAAGTCGACTCCGACTCACAGGACCTACAGGACAGCGTAGAACCACCCTACAGGATTCCCAAGGAGCAGCTGGTGGATTCGAACTGCCGACCTTTTGTTTGGCAGCTGAGCTCTTAACCACTGCGCCACCAGGGAAATTAAATCTCACTTAAAGAGTGTCAATGCTCCATAATAGCAATTTGGAACATACTACCACCATACTCCCGAGAGCTTGACTCCATCCACGTCATTAGGGCCGACTCCACCTGAGGAGGCAGCCCTTCCCCAGCCGTATTTTGAGCGCCTTCCAACCTGAGGGGCTCGTCCTCTGGCACTATCTCACACAATGTCCCACTGCTATTGATAACGTTTTCCCTGGCCAATTTTTTCAGAAGTAGACTGAAGACTAGGTCCTTCTTCCTAGTCTGTCTTAGTCTAGAAGCTTCGCTGAAACCTGACCACCATGGGTGACCTTGCAGGTATTTGAAATACTGGTGGCATAGCTTCCAGCATCACAGCAACACAAAAGTCACCACAATACGATCCTCAATCAACACCCATGGAAACTGCAGTCAAAAAATCAATGTATTGCATTGGGCAAATCTGCTACAAAAGACAAGTGTTAAAGAACAAAGATGTCCTCGTCAGGACTAAGATGCAACTGACTGAAGCCACGATATTTTCAACTGCGTCAGACGCGTGCAAAAGCTGGACAACCAATAGGGAAGACTGAAGAAGAACTGAAGCCTTTGAATTACGGTGTTGGTAAGAATATTGAATATACCGTGGACTGCCAGAAGAATGAACAAATCTGTCTTGGAAAAAGTACAGCCAGAGTGCTCCTTGGAAGCGAGGATGGCGAGACTTTGTCTCATACACTTTGGACACTGTCTTAGGCTGGGTTCTCCAGGGAACCACTCAGAACAACTTAGATAACTGTCATGGATTGAACTGTGTCCCCCAAAATATCTGTCAGTTCGGCTAGACCATGATTATTCCCAGTACTGTATGACTGTCTACCATTTTGTCATCTGATGGGCTTTTCCTAAGTATTGTAAATCCTATCTCTATGATGTTAATGAGATGGGATTAGTGACAGTTATGTTAATGAGGCAGGACTCAATCTACAAGATTAGGTTGTATCTTAAGTCAGTCTCTTGAGATTTAAAAGAGAGAAGCAAGCAGACAGACATGAGGACCTCATACCACCAAGAAACAAGGGCCAGGAAAATAGTGCATCCTTTGAACCTGGGGCCCCTGCGCTGAGAAGCTCCTCAATCCAGGAAGATTGATGACAAAGACCTTCCCCCAGAGCTGAGAGAAAGAGAAAGCTTTCCCCTGGAGAGACCACTTGAACCTGGACTTCTAGCCTCCTAGAGTGTGAGAGAATAAATTTCTCTTTGTTAGAGCCACCCACCTGTGGTATTTCTGTTATAGCAGCACTAGATAACTAAAACAGACATATTACCAGGAGGGACCAGTCCCTGGAGAAGGACATAATGCTTGGTAAAGCAGAAGGTCAGTGAAAAGGAGGAAGACCCTCAATGAGATGGACTGACACAGTGGCTGCAACAATGCGCTCAGGCATGGCACTGATTGTGACGATGGCGCTGGACTGGGCAGTGTTTCGTTCTGTTGTACAAGAGATCACTATGAGTTGGAACCGACTTGATGGCACCTAACAACAACCATTACACTGCAGACTGTGTACAATTAAATATATGTTCAAGTAGCATTTAAACACTCAAACACTTGGACTCAGAAATTCTACTTTTAGAACTAAAGAAAATAATTGTACATGGAGACAAAAATGTATGTAAGTGTGTGCTGACAGACATTATTCATAATGGAAAAGCTAGAAAGAACCTAAATGTTCTTTAATAGCAAATAGATTAAATAAATTATAAAGCATCCATACAGTGAAAAACCAGCTGCCATTTAAAAATGATCACATAGATCTTTAATGAGAAAGATGGATATATGTTTACTATGCGTTGCCGAGTGAAGAATGCAGGTAATAAAACAGTATGACTAATGTAATTATGTTTGGCAAGGTAAAAACACTTATATGTGTACATATACATGTATGTGCACAGTAATCACTACATGCCAAGTTGCAGAAAATACTTAAAGACACAGCAATACCCAAGATATATAATCTTAACAAAAATTAAACATAGTGGACATCATGATTACATTTGTAAAGTGTACGTATATATCAATATAAACAACACCAACAAATAGAAAGAAACTCTGGGAACTGTGAGTCTATAGGCCTGTGACATAAGTGGGTTCAGCAAAGAAACCAGTGTGATAAAAACAGCACCAACAAGCACATGAAAAGATGCTCAGCATCATTAGCCATTAGGAAGGTGCAAATCAAAACCACAGTGATACCATCTCAACCTCATTAGGATGGCAATGATTAAAAAAATACAAAGCCAAAGTCGTAGAGGAACAGGAACCCTCATCCGCTGCTGGTGGAAATGCAAAATGATGTAGCCACTGTAGAAACCATTTTGGTGGTTCCTCAAAAAGTTGAACATAGAACTACCATATGACCCAGCAGTCCCAATCCCTGGTATACACCCAGAAGTGAAAGCAGGAAAGCAAACAGAAACCTGTTCACTGCAGCACTTTTCACAATAGCCAAAAGGTGGAAACACCCAAAATGTCCATCAACAGATGGATAACAAAATGTGCATGCTACAGAACATTACTCGGCCCAACGAGCTATATTAAATTCTGATGTACACCATGATGTGTGAACCTTGAAAACATTATGCGGAGCGAAATAAGCCAGGCGCAAAAGGACAAATACTGTATGATCTCACTCATATGAAATAAGCAAATGCATACAGAAACCAAAAATGAACAGTGGTTATCAGGGTGGGAGGGAGGGGGAAAGAGAGTTTTTGCTTAGGGAGCAGCGAGTTTGTGTTAATGGTGGTGCAGTAATTCGGAAAACAACGAGATGGCTGCCGAACTTGAAGAATGTAATCAGTGTCACTGAATCATACATACAGAAACTGTTGAATGGGTATAGTTTGGCTGTGTATATATTCACCACAATACAAAAAATTAAAACACAGCACCCATCAGTTCCTTTATGTTCTTCAAAATGATGAGACATCTTCATTATCAAGATTCTTCTGTGAGTGGACACAATCAAGGTAAGCAGAGCTGCCAAGTTCTCTAAGAGTATACCAAAGTATTTGACACAAAATAGATATTTTATCCCTGCCTTCCTCCACTGAATAACTAATTAAGGTTTCATATTTTATATAATCTTTGCAAAGTGTCTTATAAATCCTTAGCTTATTAAAAGGATTTGTAGATAATGAAAAAAAATTGAGTCTTCTTGTTTAAAGCAGACCAGTTGGTGTCAAGACAATTCCAACCTACAGCCACCCCACGTGTGTCGGGGCAGAATTGTGCTCCGTAGGGTTTTCAGTGGCTGATTTTTCAGACGTAGATCACAAGGCCTTTCTTCCAAGGCACCTCCGGGTGGACCTGAACCTCTAACTTCTCAGTTAGCAGTTTGTGAACTACTAATGCACTCAGCTGCCAACCAAAAAGGTTGGAGGTTTGGCTGACTCAACAGTAACGGGTTTTGGTTTTTTTCTTGTTCAAAACTACGACCACAACTTAACAATGATCACACATTTCTTTTTTTCCCTCTGACGACTAACAAAATATTCATTAATGGCATGAAACTGTATCACATGGATGGAGTATGATTCAATTATTTCTTACTGTTAGACACTGATTTTATATAAGATCATCTCAAAGAACATTCCCAGACATGATAGTCTTTGATTTTAGGCTGGTGGATATTAAACTTTCTGGGTCATGTTTGATAATCTCATGAAATTTTAGACTTTCTCTCTATAAAAATGACATAGTAACAAATACAACAGTTTAATGTATAATTTTTCTTTCCTTTTTTTTTTTTTTTGACTTAATTGTACAAACAGTAGGTGTAGTCTACCTCCCAGTGATTCAAAATAAATTTTTTTTTTTCTTTTAGGTTTCTTTCTTTTTTTTTTTTAATTATTGTACTTTAGATGAAGGTTTACAGGACAAACTAGCTTCTCATTAAACCGTATACATATTGTTTTGTGACATTGGTTAACAACCCCACAACATGTCAAGACTCTCCCCTTCTCGACCTTGGGTTCCCTATTACCAGCTTTCCTGCCCCCTCCTGCCTTCTAGTCCTTGCCCCAAGGCTGGTGTGCCCCTTTAGTCTCATTTTGTTTTATGGGTCTGTCTAACCTTTGGCTGAAGAATGAACCTTAGGCGTGACTTCGTTACGGAGGTAAAGGGTCATACTCTCAGGGTTTCTTGACTCTCATCAGACCACTAAGTCTAGTCTTTTTTTTTTGTGAGTTAGAGTTGTGTTCTATATTTTTCTCCAGCTCTGTCCAGGACTCTCTATTGTGATCCCTGTCAAAGCAGCTGGTGGTGGTAGCTGGGCACCATCTACTTGTACTAGACTCAGTCTGGTGGAGTCTGTGGTAGTTGTGGTCCATTAGTCCTCTGGATTAATCTTTCCCTTGTGTCTTTAGTTTTCTTCATTCTCCCTCGCTCCCAACGAGATGAGACCAGTAGAGCATCTTAGATGAGTTTCATGCACAATTTTGAGGGCTTTTTGGTTCTCTGGAAGCACCAGATGGATTCAAATTACCTCAGGTTAAAAATTCCTGTTCTCAACCATTTCAGTATCCGGCTCATTTTCTCACTAGCACAGTTAACTTGATATTTTCAATTTTCCTGATCTGTAGAAGGTTGGTGGATAATTGCCTAGAATCACCATATAACAACAAATATAGCTAATGTTTATTTAGTACTGAGGAACTACCAAGCACTGTTCCAAGATCTTTACACATAGCGATAAAAGGAAAGCTCATGGTGGGAGTGTAAAACGGTACAACCACTATGGAAAATGGTATGGCACTTCCTGAGGAAGCCAGAAATAGAAATACCATATGGTTCAGCAATTCCACTCCTAAGTATATACCCTAAAGAAATAAGAGCCGTGACACAAATAGACATATGCACACCTGTGTTCAATGCAGCATTATTCACAATAGCGAAAAGACGGAAGCAACTTAAGTGCCCATCAACAGATGAATGGATTAACAAACTATGGTACGTACACACAATGGAATGCTACGCAATGATAAAAAATTACAAATCCACGAAACATCTCACAACATGGATGAATTTTGAGGACATTATGCTGAATGAAATAAGTCAATCACAAAAGCACAACTACTGTATGAGATCGCTACTTAAAGTAACAACAAAAGGTTTACACACAGAAAAATAAAAAGAAAGAAAAAAACATTCTTTCATGGTTACCGGAGATGGGAGGGGGAGGGAGGGAAAATTACCAAATAGGAAACACGTGTTAATATTGGCAAAGGGAAAGAAAATACACAATATGGGAGAAGTCAGCACAACATGATCAAGGCAAGAGAGGACACTGAGAGGAACGCAAGAATAAAGGGCAACTACAGCACCTACTATAGCACAGACAGTCCTGCAACAATAGTATTAACGAACAATAATTTAGCATGGATACATAGACAGATATGTCAAAAGGTGTGGGGAGGTGTAAAGGAGCACACCCGACTGCAGATACAGGTATGGCGGTGGATACTTCTACATACATGACTGTAGGTGCAGCTCACATAGAGCACACAAGGGGCACAGTCAGGGAAACCTCTTAGACAATGATCAAACACCTTGTGGGATGAAGTTCCTAGGCTTGAAGGCAAAGGACCATAGGTCAATTGGCACAAGAGTTCATAAAGACAACATTCTGCATTCTACTTTGGTGAGTAAGTATCTGCAGTCTTGAAAGCTTGTGAGCAGCCATCTAAGGTACAACCATTGGTCTCTTTCTGTCCAGGGCAAACGGGAGTGAAGAAAACTCAGGGGAGCAATTCATCTAAAGGACTAAAGGACCACAGAAACCACAGCCTTCATGACCCTGAGACCAGAAGAACTAGATGGTGCCTGGCTACCACTACAAACTTCTCTCACTGCTATCACAACAGAGGGTCCCGGACAGAGTGGAAGAAAAATGTAGAACAAAAAATCGAATTCACAAAAAACACCAGACTTACTGGTCTAACAGAGACTGAAGGAGACCCTGAGACTATGGCCCTAAAATAACCCTTCTGACCTGGAACTGAAGCCATTCCAGAGAGCACTGTGGAGCCAAACAATAGACAAGCCCATAAAATAAACAATAACACCTGAGAGGAACATGCTCCTTAGAACAACCAATTATACGAGATTGAAACGGCAATACTGGCCCAAAAGCAAAGATGAGAAGGCAGAAAGGGGTAGAAAATCAGGAAAAAAGGAAACAAGGAATCCAGGGCAGAAATGGGTGGAGTGCTGACACACTGTGGGGAATGAAACCAAGGCCGTGAAACACTTTATGTACAAACTATGGAATCGGAATCTGATTTGTGTCAACTTTCACCTAACGCACACACACACAAAAAGGTAAAAAGCTCACAGAACAAAACCATCTGCCAAAGCGATACACGCATATAGGAAGACATTTAAGGAGAAGGAAATTTTCTCATGCCCTAAAAAATAAAAATGCATTTCACAGAACAAAGAGGAAATACTCACTAGCCTAGACCTTGGCTTTTAAATGGGCAACAGCAATTCTTTCCTTTTATTAGAATTCTGCAGAACTGGGAAAGAATGGAGCCCTGGTGGCACAGTAGTTAAGCAGTAGGGCTGCTAATAGTTAAGATTGCCAGACTGAACCCAGCTGCTTTGCAGAAGATGTGGGAGTCTGCCCCTGTAAAGATTTACAGCCTTGGAAACCCTATGCAGCAGTTCTACTCTGTCCTACAGGGTCACTAGGAGTTGGAGTCTGTGACAATGGGTTTGGTTGTTTTGGTTTGGGGAAGAAGGGAATCTTAAGACAACAGGCCTTTCTGGGAGCCCAGTCTAGCCTGGTTAAAATTAGGGCCCAACCCCACAACCACATCTGCCCCTATCAACCACCATGGACACATATCCAGAGGAAAGTATGAGAAAGCCTGGAGTCCTCCCAGAAGCCGGCCTGTGGGGGCATTTGCAGTACTAACATTCTCAGGAGTCTTCTCTCTGGATCTCAGATATATGACTGAGGACTGAGGACCATTTCTCTGGGGCTGGACCCCACGTAGCCAAAGGGCAGAAGGCTCAGCTGCGATGCTGGGTCAGAGTCACATACCCCACGTCAAGGATGAGAAGGCAGGAAAGGGGAGAAAATCAGGACGAAGGGAAACGGGGAACCCAAAGCGGAAATGGGGAGAGTGCGGACACATTGTGGGGACTGAAGCGAAGCCCATTAAACACTGTGTACACACGATTGTAGCTCACACACCGTAGCTCACAGAAACCGTAGCTCACACACCGTAGCTCACAGAAACCGTAGCTCACACAAAGGCTCCGCGTCCAGTTCAGTCACACAAACGCCGTCAAGTACCAGTCCGGATCTCACAACGGCACACAATCCCACTCCACACTGCGGTCCCGTCACGCCCACAGACACACACGCAGTCACACCGTGTCCTCACAAACGCTCGGGCCCAGGCGCGGGGCTCTCGTCGCCCAGTCGTACCGCAACGACCGCCCTCCCTTCTCATCCCCGGGACCGCAGCGTCCTCCATGCCGATGGCCCGGACTAACGTTGCCAGCCAGGACTGCTCACCTGGGGCCCCGAACCCGGCACGTGGTGACAGGCAGCGGAGCCGAAGGCACGACAGCCAACATAAGTGAGCACAACGCTCCCCGGGCCTAACGGCCAGCGCGCGGGGCATGCGGGGAGCGCCGGCCGAGCGCGCTGAGTGCGCAGGCGCGACGGTCTCCAGGGAACGGAGTCTCAGAGCCGCCGAGAGTGCGGGCGGGAGGTCGCGCTGGGCACCGGCGGAGGTGGGGTTTTCTGAGGAAACAGTCACAGGGTCTTGAGCGGGAGCTGGACGTACGACAGGGTCGTAAAGCGGGAGGTACGTGAATGTGACGCTGTGGGGCCTACTGGGGAGCTATGATTATGGAGCAGTGGTTAAAGCGCTTCGCCGCAAACCGAAACGTCGGCGGTTGGTACCCACCAGCCTCCGGAGAAAGACGTGGCAGTCTGCTTCCGCAAAGATTTACAGCCTTGAAACCCAAGGGGCTCTGCTACTCAGTCTTATGGGGTCGCTATGAGTCAGAATGACTCCACGGCGGTGGGTTTTGGTTTTGGTGTATCTGTGAGGTGATTCTGAGTGTCATTCTTTCATTGGGGTTTGGCTAGGTTGTGTTTGAGACCGTGCGACTGCGGGGGGGCTGGAATTCGGTTTGCGAGGAAGATTTTATAACTGAAATTGTATGTCGGGCTCTGTAGGACTGAGAGTGACCTGGGTACCTTGGGTTACATGGGGTTGACTGTGCATGCGTGAGATTGTGTTTCTGTGAACGTGCCTGGAACTAACTCTGGACATTTATTTGATAGATTTGCTTTCCTTGTTAGGCCTTCCCTGGGGACCATGATTGTGGGTCAGTCATTGTGAGTCTGAGAAACGACGCGCCTGATAGTGTGTTCTTGTGGCTCTGTAGCAAGTTGGTTATTTGGACGATTGGATGTAACCACGAGTCTCACTCTCCTCAGCTCTGAAATAGAAGAATGTTCCATCTTCATGGAGCATCAGCTTTATTGGAAGATTTAGTTTAAAAAATAGTGATATTTTTCCTGTAAAATTGTTTAATTTAGTCACACAGTTTGTTGTGGAGAAGAATGCAAATGAACAAAAATTTTAAAATAAGATTTCAAAGGAAATTTCCGTCATGGAGTAATTTACTTCTGCCCCAGATTCCCAGGAGTAAGCTTTTTCTCTGTGTTAAGAGGATTTCATTGGGAAACAGTATAGTCAGAGTAGACAGCCCAGGATTTGGGAGTCAGATATCTTGGGCCCTAGATCAGGCACGCTTTTTCCCTTTATTCAAGAAGGGCAAGAACTCAAGACTTAAAGTATGAGTTCACACTGATATTTAAAGTATGAAACGAATGTCAGTATGAACTTATAACTTCACAAGAGTTTATGCTTTTGTTAAAAAATAAAATCAGGTATTCAAAAGAATTATAATATTTGATTGTTCTATGATTTAATAAACAATTTACAAATTGGGGCACACTTCTCCAAGAGGAGCCTGTTTCCAGAGAATAGAGAATTCACAGAGACAAAATAATTTTTGCTTAATGAATACAGGTTTCAGTGGTGATGAAGTAGTTAATGGCTACTGAGTTAGCCTTAAAAAGAAACTCCTGAAAAATTTGGCCTTTTACCCATTGTTAGCTATGAGATCGATTGAAATTAAAATTTGGAGACACCCAGAGTCTTTTTTATTACATCAGAATAAAAAAGGTTTTGTCATTGACTGCTCTTCAAACAGGAAAGAAAAGTTAATTAGCAGGTTTGCTTGGAAAAAACAGGCCAGCTAAGCTGCAGGCAAGAACAGTCCTGGGTCAGGATTTTGTTGCAGCCACTGTGTCAATCCACCTCATTGAGGGTCTTCCTCTTTTCCACTGACCCTGTACTTTACCAAGCACGATGTCCTTCTCCAGGCACTGATCCCTCCTGATAACATGTCCGAAGTATGTGAGACATAGTCTCACCATCCTTGCTTCTAAGGAGCATTCTGGTTGTACTTCTTCCAAGACAGGTTAGTTCGTTCTTTTGGCAGTCCATGGTATATTCAATATTCTTTGCCAACACCGTAATTCAAAAGTGTCAATCCTTCTTCCTTATTTATTGTCTAGCTTTCGCATGCATACGAAGCGATTAAATGGCTCTAGCTAATTATCAAACCAAAGGGAATAGGGAGAGCCAGCATGTCAGAAGCGAGGGGAACCAGGTCCCCCTTGCACACCACCTGTCCAGGTAGCTAGCAGTCCCAGCACAAGGTTTAAAGACCCTCAAGTGGTCACCTGTCTACTGTGGATTGGGGTGGTGGGCCTGCAAGGAGTCTGGAGGCCTGGCACTTCTTTTCCAGGCTTTGCCCCCAGGCATCTCACCAGCAATTTGGTGGCTATTGGCCATTTTTTGGAGGTACCCTGTAGTGGTGTGAAAAAAAAGTGAGAATGAGCTAGGGACTTACAGCTGGTATCCTGAAGGATAGAAGGAACCTCTGAATTTTTAGCCAGAAGTTCAGAAGGGAGGGGCGTCATGGGGACTCCCAAGCTTCTGGCTGGCATCTGAAGTCTTGGGCAGACTTGGCAGACTGGAGAACTGTGCTGTTTATCTTATGAGGTCTGTCCTAGTTCAGGGTGATTAGGGTCAGGGCTGCGCCAGGTGCAGCTGGTGTCAGAACAGAAATGGAACAGAGGGTAACAGAATTGATGTAAATTGATTCTTACAGGCATGGAAGTGGAAAACAGTTATGCTGTTGAATTGCCACATTTTGTTTAATGGAGATTTAGTAATATGTAGCTGAGGCCAGGGATTCAACTTTTTAAGATGTTATCTTAAGAAAACAGTGGGCAAGTGCACAAAAGTATGCATGAATGCCAGTTCACCCCAGCATTGCTTATAATTACAGAGGTACATGATGAAGTGGTTAAATTTTGGGGTTCCAAATATAGAATATTAATCTAGGGCAAAATATGCCATGTATAGGCTGGTCTGTACCCAAAAACCCATTGCCATTGAGTTGATTTCGACTCATAGCCACCCTTTAGGACAGAGCAGAACCGTCCCATAGGGTTTCCAAAGAGCGGCTGGTGGATTCGAACTGCCGACCTTTTGGTTAGCAGCAGTAGCTCTTAACCACTGCGTCACCAGGGCTCCAGTCTGATCGGTAGTTGAGTGATGAGTGAAATTTGTTGTTTTTGTTAGGTTCCATCAAGTCAGCTCTGACTCATAGTGACCCTGTGTACAACAAAATGAAATGTTGCCCAGTCCTGCACCATGCTCGAAATCATTGCTATATTTGAGCCCATTGTTGCAGCCACTATGTCAATCCATCTTGTTAACGGTCTTCTTCGTTTTCACTGACTGTCTATTTTACCAAAGCTTGATGTCCTTCTCTAGGGATTGGTCCTCCTTGATAGTATGTCCAAAGTAAGTAAGATGAAGTCTTGCCATCCTTCCTTCTAAGGAGTACTCTGGCTGCATTTCCTCCAAGACATTCTTTTGGCAGTCCATGGTATATCCAGTGTTCTTCCCTAACACCAAAATACAAATGCATCAATTCTTCTTCAGTCTTCATTGTCCAGCTTTCACATGGGCCTATTGGAAATACCATGGCTTGGGTCAGGTGCACCTTAGTCATCAAAGTGGCATCTTTGGTTTTTCTGTTGTGCTGTTGAGTTGGTTCCAACCAATAGCAACCCTACTGTACAACAGAAGGAAACACTGCTCAGTCCTGCGCCATTCTGAAAATTGTTGTTACGCTTGAGCCCATTTGGCAGCCACTGTGTCAATCTCTGGGAAACCCTGGTGGCGTATTGGTTAAAGTGCTACAGCTGCTAACCGAAAGGTCGGCGGTTCAAATCCACCAGGCGCTCCTTGGAAACTCTATGGGGCAGTTCTACTCCGACCTATAGGGTCGTTATGAGTCGGAATCTACTCGACAGCAATGGGTTTGGTTTTTTTTTTTTTTTTAGGTTTGGTGTCAATCTCTGCTTTTTAGCACTCTAAAAAGGTCTTTTGCTGCAGATTTGCTCAATGGAATACGTCGTCTGATTTCTTGACTGCTGCTTCCACGGGCATTGATTGTTGACCTAAGAAGAATGAAATCCTTGACAACTTCAGCTTCTCCATTTATCAGGATGTTGTCTGGTTGTGAGAATTTTAGTTTTCTTTATGTTGAGTTGTAATCCATATTGAAGGTTGTGGTCTTTGGTCTTCATCAGTGTTTCAAATCGTCTTCATTTTCAGCAAGCAAGATTGTGCCATCTGCATATTGCAGGTTGTTAGTGAGTCTTCCTCCAATCATGATGTGACGTTCTTCTTCTTATACTCTAGATTCTGAGATTATTTGCTGAACAGATTGAATAAGTATGCTGGAAGGATACAACCCTGATGCACACTTTTCCTGATTTTAAACTGTGCAGTATTCCCTTACTCTGTTTGAGAGACTGCTTCTTGAGCTATGTACAAACTCCACATACGCACAATTAAGTGTTCTGGACTTCCCATTCTTTACAATGTTTTCCATAATGTGTTACGATCCACACAGTCCAGTGCCACTGCTTAGCCAATAAAACAAAAGCAAATATCTTTCTGGTATTCTCTGCCAAGATCCATCTGATATCAGCAGTGATATCCTTTGTTCCACGTTCTCTTCTGAATTGAGTTTGAATTTCTGGTAGTTCCCTGTTGATGTAATGGCTGCAGCCATTTTTTAATTATCTTAAGCAAAATTTTGCTTACATGTGATATTAATGATACTCAAGAATTTCAGCATTCCATTGGATTACCTTTCTTTGAAGAGGGCACAGATATGAATCTCTTCCAGTCAGTTGGCCAGGTTGCTGTCTTCCAAATTTCTTGGCATAGACAAGTGAACGCTTCCAGCACTGCCTCCACTTGTTGAAGCATCTCAATTGATACTCTCTCCATTGCCAAGTCCTTGATTTTTGCCAGTGCCTTCAGTGCAGCTTGGACTTCTTCTTTCAGTACCATTGATTCTTGATCATATGCAACCTCCTGAAATAGTTGAACATCGACCGATTCTTTTTGGTATAGTTGACTGTGTATTCCTTCCATCTTCTTTTGATGCTTCCTGTGTCATTCAATTTTTTGCCCATGGAATCCTTCAGTAATGCAACTTAAGGCCTGAATTCTTTCATCAGTTCTTTTGGCTTGAGAAATGCCAATTGTATTCTTCGCTTTTGGCTTTGTAGCTCCAGGTCTTTAAACATTTCATTATAATACTTTACCTTGTCTTCTAGAGCTGGCCTTTGAAATCTTCTGGTCAGCTCCTTTATCATTTCTTCCATTCGCTTAAGCTAGTCTGTCCTCAAGGACAAATTTCAGAGTCTCTTCTGACATCCCTTTTGGTAATTTCTTTTTTGTCTTTAATGACCTTTTGCTTTCTTCACGTGTGTTGTCCTTTATGCCATCTCACAACTCTTCTGGTTTTCAGTCATCAGTGTTCAGTGCATCAAATCTATTCTTGAGACAGTATCTAAATTCAGGAGGGATGTATACAAGGTCATACTTTGGCTCACGTGGACTTTTAATTTTAATCAGTTTCGACTTGAAGTTGCTTATGAACAATTGATGGTATGTTCCGAAGAAGTCAGCCCTTGTCCTGACTGATGATACTGAGCTGCTCAATTGTCTCTTTCTACAGATGTAGTTGATTTGATTCCTGTGTATTCCATCTGGTGAGATCCATGTGTAGTCACTGTGTTGTTGAAAAATGGTATTTTTGATGAATACGTCATTGGTCTTGCAGAATTCTATAATGCAATCTCCATCATGTCTGTAACCAAGGCCATATTTTCCAACTACTGATCCTACTTTTTTCTTTCCAACTTAAACATTCCAATCACCAGTAATTATTAAGGCATCTTGATTGCATGCTTGATCAATTTCAGACTGCGGCATTTCATAAAAATCTTCAATTTCTTCATCTTTGGCATTAGTGTTTGGTGTATAAATTTGAATAATTGTATTAACTGGTCTTCCTTGTAGGCATATGGATATTATGAATGACAGCATTGTACCTCAGGATAGATCTTGAAATGTTCCTTGTGACAATTAATGCGATGCTGTTTCTCTTCAATTGTACATATTATATCCATATTAACTTAGATTGTGCACATAGTCTGCCCTTGTATGACCTTAAGGAAAATTCTACTTCCTAGATATTCACAACGAAGGAAAACAATTACCAATCTATTTGATATGTATACAAAATCTATTCAAATAATCAGTATTTAAATGCCACTTCACATTTTTTCGTACGTTATGATCACACTAAAAATGACATCACAAGTATTTAAATGTATGACGTACCCATAAGAAGTATTTTAATTGATGCACAATATTTCTTTGGAGTAGATATGGCTATATTTATTTCATGTCCACATACATTCACCCTTGAGAATCTGTCTTTTCTAATCCTACCTAATATAACAAAAAGTTTTGAGTTAGATGTTTGATAATATTCATACTCTCTGGAAAGAAAATGTGATTCTTTCTTCTGCTGCAGTTTTTTTGGATACTGAATTCTATCCTCGCCTGCAATTCATTTCTAAAATGCAGAGGTTCATTTTCCAGGAAGATAGTGCCTGCAGCGCGTTCTTTCTCCTGCTTATGGGCTGGGAAAAGGGCCAAGGAGAGGTTGCCTAAGCATAATTAGGGCGCAGGGAAGGTGAATTTCCTGTAATTTTAGAAAAACCTGGGCTACTGGTAGAAATTTTGGTTCATGGTTGTCTAAGTAGAGAAGAGTTTTGTGTTCTCATGTGAGTCTAGGAGGCGAGTCCAACTTACCCTAGTATTTTTTCCCATTGCTGTGTTCAAGAAACCAGCTGTTCTTTTGCCTATATTTTCCCTCTAATGGTGTTTCGAAACATGAAAAAAAAATAACCCGATGTCCTCCTCCACAAAGGACTCAGAATCGCCTTTGACACATTAAAGAAAGTTAAAAGATAGTTGCAAACTGGGAGAAGATATTCACAGGCAACAAACAATTAGTATCAAGAATATGTACAGAAGAGGCGGGGCCAAGAATGGCAGAATAGCTAGATGCTTCCTGCGATCCCTCTTACAACAAAGACCTGAAAAAACAAGTGAAACAATTATATTTATGACAAGCTTGGAGCCCTGAACATCAAAGGCAAAGTTAGAAAACGGACTGAATGGCAGGGGGAGGGAGAGACGGTTCAGAAGTGGAGAGGACAACCAGACCTGAATTGCCGGGATCCCTCAGGCACCATTCCTGGGAGCGACTGTGGCAGGCTGGTGGTAGCATTTGGGCACAGTTTCCTCAGGGAGAAGCAGCCAGCCACACAGCCTACTCACACCCCCAGAACCAGAGAATAACGGCGCTCTCGGCAAAAGCTAAGTACTTGAGTATATTTTACTGCCCCTCCCAGCCCCCAAGCCAGCTTCAGTGGCTGTTGATTTCCCTGGGCCTGAAGTAGGCCATGTTGAGCGCCCGGAACCATCCTCCCAGCTTTGGAGTAGGAATAAATTCACAATTGGGGAAAAGATAATTTGCCAGCTCTACTAACCGGGGGAGCTCAGGACAGAAGTGGCTCCTGTCCAGGCATAAACAGTCTGTGGACTTTGAATACCTTTCCCCCCCGTATGGACCTGTATGGGCCTATTTCAGGAGAATAGGCCCTTGTTGGCAGACTGCAACTATTTTCAGTTGTGCGGTGAAGAGGTGGGTGTTTGATATTTGACACTGCTTTGCCTATTAAATAGGGTCCTCACATACCCATATCACGGGCATAAGGACTGGTGGCTCCACTCACATCACCCAGCCACCCATGACAGGGGTCCAAGGATAACTGGTACCTCCCAGTCCTTACAGACAAAAGCATTGGGTGCCCACGGTCCATCTGCAGAACCCATCGACCTGTATGCTCCAGGGACCAGGGACACACTTTCCTTACAGACATTCGGGGGATGGTTGTCAGCCCCCTACCTTGTTCAGAGCGTGACCCCCTGCTGCAACCAGATATTGGTACCTACACCAATCATCCCTGCCCCTCTAAGACTATAGAACAGAGCCTGTACCACACACTTGATGATCAGCTACCTGGACATCTGACCTGAATTCATACAAGAAAAGTGAATGGACTCCTAGACTGATATACCTGATAAAAGCTGTAGCCATCTGGTGACAGGACATCAGAGCTTCAAAGGTGAAAATAATCAAGCTACCTCACTCAAGCAACCCATTTGGACATATCAAAACAAAGCAAAAAGCTAGGATACAGTAAGCAAACATAAAATAATACAATAACTTATAGATGGCTCAGAGACAACAGTCAATACCAAGTCACATAAAGAAACAGACCATGATCGCCTCAACAAGCTCTCAGAACAAAGAATCAACGGATCTTCTGGATGAAGGTGCCTTCCTGGAATTACTGGATGCAGAATTCAAAAGATTAATATACAGAACTCTTCAAGACATCAGGAATGAATTTAGGAAGGAGATCAGGCAATATGCAGAACAAACCAAGAAACACACAGATAAAGTAGTTGAAGAAATTAAGGTTATTCAAGAACATAATGAAAAATTTAATAAGCTGCAAGAATCCGGAGAGAGACAGCAGTCAAATTCAGAAGACTAACAATAAAATTACAGAAGTAGATAACTCAATAGAAAGAGGAGCAGAACTGAGCAAGTGGGAGGCAGAATTGGTGAGCTTGAAGATAAAGCACTTGGCACCAATATATTTGAAGAAAAATCAGATAAAAGAGTTAAAAAAAAATGAAGAAACCTTAAGAATCATGTGGGACTCTATCAAGAGCAATAACCTACGAGTGATTGGAGTACCAAGACAGGGAGGGACAACAGAAAATACAGAGAGAATTATTTGCAGAAAACTTCCCTGATATCATGAAAGATGAGAAGATATCTATCCAAGATGCTTATCAAACTCCACATAAGGTAGATTCTAAAAGAAAGTCACCAAGACATATTATAATCAAACTTGCCAAAACTAAAGATAAAGAGAATTTTAAGAGCAGCTAGGGACAAATGAAAAGTTACCTACAAAGGAGAGTCAATAAGAATAAGCTTGTACTACTCAGCAGAAACCATGCAGGCAAGAAGGCAATGGGATGACTTATATAAAACATGAAGGAAAAAAATTGCCAGCCAAGAATCATATATGCAGCAAAACTCTCTCAAATATGAAGGTGAAATTAGGATATTTCCAGATAAACAGAAGTTTAGGGAATTCATAAAAAGCATGCCAAAACTACAAGAAATACTAAAAGGAGTTCTTTGGTTAGAAGATCAATAATATCAGATATCAACCCAAGACTCGAACACTGGACAGAGCAATCAGATGTCAACCCAGACATGGAAATCACAAAAATAAGATAAAAAAACGCTCACAACAGGGAAACAGCGATGTTATTATGTAAAAGAAGATAACATTAAAACAAAGAGGAACTAAAAAATGTAGTCATAGATATTTCATATGGAGAGGAAGACAAGGCAATATAAAGAAATAAAAGGTTTAAACTTAGAAAAATAGGAGTAAATATTAAGGTAACCACAAAGGAGACTAACTATGCTACTCATCAAAATAAAATACAAGAAAAAATAGAGACTCAGCAGAAACAAAATCAACAACGAATAAGAGGAAAAGGGAATATATAAACTACTCAGCACAAAAAATTAAGTGGAAAAAAGAAACTCTCAACAACACACAAAAAAAGACATCAAGATGAGATATACCTTATACCTGTCTGTAATTATGCTGATTGTAAATGGACTAAATGCACCAATAAAGAGAGAGAGTGGCAGAAGGGATTAAAAACATGATCTGCTTATATGCTGCCTGCAAGAGACACACCTTAGACTTAGAGACACAAACAAACTAAAACTCAAAGGAGGGGGAAAAAATATATCAAGCAAACAACAATCAAAAAAGAGCAGGAGTGGCAGTATTAATTTCCGACAAAATAGACTTTAATGTTAAATCCACCACAAAGGACAAGGAAGGACACTATATATACCAGGAGGATATAACCATATTAAATATTTATGCACCCAATACAGGGCTGCAAGATACATAAAACAAACTCTAACAGCATTCATAAGTGAGATAGACAGCTCCACAATTATAGTAGGAGACTTCAACACACCACTTTCAGTGAAAGACAGGACATCCAGAAAGAAGCTCAGTAAAGACACCGAGATCTAAATGCCACAGTCAAGCAACTTGACCTCATAGACATATACAGAATGTTCCATCCAACAGTAGCCAAGTATACTTTCTTTTCTAGTGCACATGGAACATTCTCCAGAAGAGGCCACAAGCCTTAGCAGAATCCAAAACATCGAAATATTACAAAGCATGTTCTCTGACCATAAGGCCATAAAAGTAGAAACCAATAACAGAAAAAGCAGGGAAAAGAAATCAAAGCCTTGGAAACTGAACAATACCCTGCTCAGAAACGACTGGGTCATAGGAGACATTGAGGATGGAATACTGAAATTCATAGAATCCAATGAGAATGAAAACACTTCCTTTCAGAACCTTTGTGACAGAGCAAAAGCAGTGCTCAGAGGTCAATTTATATCAATAAATGCATATGTACAAAAAGAAGAAAAGGCCAAAATCAAAGAATCCCTACAACTTCAACAAATAGGAAAAGAGCAACAAAAGAAACCCTCAGGCACCAGAAGAAAGCAAATAATAAAAATCAGAGCAGAATTAGATGAAATAGAAAAGAGAAAAACATAGCAACCCTATAGGACAGAGTAGAACTGCCCCATAGAGTTTCCAAGGAGCGCCTGGCCGATTCGAACTGCGGACCTTTTGGTTAGCAGCCGTAGCACGTAACCTAATGAGAAACTTTCATGTGCCCATTAGGAGACATGTATTTGTCCTTAGTAGCCAGTTACCATAAATAAAACTTGGATGAATCCCAAAATGCCTCTCAACACAAAAGTGGATGAGCAATGTAACTTCTGGAGAGGCAGAATGTGGATCTGGTCCCCAGTAAAACAAGCATAACTTGTGAAATTTATTTTAAAAAATAATAAAACAAACTTGTAAAGTCTCTGGAAACTGTCCTAAGGGCACACAACAGGTGAAGAAACATTTTTCAAGCAAATCCACTAAAACCTGGTAAGAACAGAGAGAGTCTGTGGCAGTGAATCCATGACTAACCACTCCTTCTCATGACCCTCCCAGCTCAGTCATGGAAACTCCACCACAGGCCAGTACAGTTAAAAACTCAAGGGTCCTTCTCATTCCGCTTCCCCGGTGAGAGCCAGAGTATCCTCCTGGGAGTGGCCAACCATGGGCATTTCTCAGCATTACCCCCCGACCCCCAGCTCTGAATGAATTCCTTATCTGCTCAAATTACAAAATATAGAACATAAGGACTGTAATGAATATGTTTCAATTAAAATTAGAAATAAGACAAACAGAGCTTTGTGGTGATCATTACACTTCTCTTGATTTCTGAGAAAGACTATTTTTGAGAAACAGACTTTGTTAGTAATGTTTTGTTGCAAGATACAGCTTGAATCTGAGTTAATATGCACATCCTAATACTTCATTCAAACTCTAGCTGTTCAAACATACTCTGCCTGCAGAGGCACAAACAAGAGTATGAATGAAAATATGATGACCCTCCAGTGTGTAAAAATGGGGAATATGGTAAAAAGAATAAGGCCTGCCCAAAACTCACCATCGGCAAGTCTACAACATGCAGTAAGACAATAAAATGGGTATAAATGACAAATATTGTGAATGCGGTTTATCAGCTTTATCTATAGAACTATAAAGCCCAAAGGAGTCTTACCATTTTAGAATCAGTGTCTTGATAAAATATATTAATCTTTCAGATGTTACAAACATATTTTATGTACTTTGAAGCATTACAAGGATATTAGAGGGTCAAGAGAATGAGTTATCAAAGAAATTTTAAGACGCATGTATATTAGTCAATGCTAATTGTGCATTTATTTGGAATACTCTGTACTTAAATTGAATAATATTCAAAGTATAATCCCAATGAATTTTTCCTTTTTAAATTGTGCTTTAAGTGAAAGTTTACAGTTCAAGTCAGTTTCTCATACAAAAACTTATACACACATGGTTATGTGACCCTAGTTACTCTCCCTACAATGTGACAGCACACTCCTTCTCTCCACCCTGTATTTCCTGTGTCCATTTAACCAGCCTCTTTCCCCCTCTGCCTTCTCATCTCCCCTCCAGACAGGAGCTGCCCACATAGTCTCATGGGTCTATCTGAACTAAGAAGCACACTCCTGACCAGTATCATTTTCTTATTGTCCAATCTCTGTCTGAAGAGCTGGCTTTGGGAATGGTTTCAGTTCTGGGCTAACAGAGAGTCTGGGGGCCATGTTTTCTGGGGTCCCTCCAGTCTCAGTCACACCATTAAGTTTGATCTTTTTACTAGAATTTGACTTCTGCACCCATTTTCTCCTGCTCCCTCAGAGACTCTCTGTCGTGCTCCCTGTCAGGACAAAGGAATTTTTTATTGGAACTGGACAATTTAAAAATACTTATGAAGAAATAATTCTCTTTAGTTCCAAATAATAATACATAATTAATTATAATGTACTTATCTTTTATTGAAAAGTTTAAGTCAAAGATTGCTGGAAACTCAGTGCAGAAGTAGATCTGAAGATATGAGCATTTAATATATGACGAAGATGGCATTCTAATTCGGTAGCAGAAAGATGACTAATTGGTTTTGGCGTAACTGGCTTTTCTTCTTGCTGGAAGCAAAGCTGAAATACGGTATCACACCTTATACAAATATCAATTCCTGATGGGTTAAAATTTTAAATCTTTTTGTGTGCACAGACTCCTAAGTAAACGCGTGTATGAAAAATTGCAACTCTGTTCCTTTGTCCTCAAGCCCTCTGAGATTTTCAGTGAGCAGCTGATGCTATGAAACATTCCTAAGAAACACAGGAGACAACGAAAACGGTTCAAGAAATCTATTACACAGAAATATCAACTCGATGGCACACAACAAAAACAAAAGGATATAACATAAGAATGTTCATTGCAGCATTGCTTTTAAATGGCAAAAAGAGGAGACAATATGAAGTACTCTAATTGGGGAAATGGTTGAACAGGTATTGAGACAACCACACTGTGAAACATACCGCAGCCATTAAAAAGACTAAGTTAAGCATTATTTACTGACCTGAAGGGAAATCCAAAATGGATGGATGAATTTACAAAAACAAATTGCAGAGAAATGTATTAACTATCAGCCATTTTTTGGCAAAAATATACTAAATCATTTATTTGTGTGTTAATATTTGAACATGAAGAAATACATGGAGATATAAACCATTGCCATCCAGTTTATTCACAGGACAGGGCAAAACTGCCCCACGGGGTTTCCAAGGCCACAAGTCTTTACGGGGGCAGACTGCCACATTTTTCTCCCGTGGAGCGGCTGGTGGGTTCGAACAGCTGACTTTCTGGTTAGCAGCTGAGAGCTTCACCACTGCGCCACCAGGGCTCCTCATGGAGGACATACACAATGTTTAAACATTACACAGAAGGAAATGGACACGGGGGAGGGAGTGAGGAATGGAGAAGTGCGCAGAGATTAACTTTTTATCTTTATTCTGAATAAATTAAAGTAACTCAATCTTACAAAAACTCCCATGGGATGTAGGTAAAAAGGGAGTGGAGCCTGGAATGAAAGACCTTTCGTCACTCTGGCTGTCTGGATTCTCCTTCCACGGATAGTATCCATCCCGTGTAGGAAGGTGCTTGCTCAACATGAAAACTGAGGCACATCTCAAAACACTAACCTACAGCAAGCTGACTGTGGGATTTCACCTTCAGGATTTCTATCACATGGCTTCCACTTGGTAACGAGCAGCTGAGGGTTTGAGTAGTCGTGACAGAGACATATGGCCTGCAAACGCTAAAATATTTACTGCCTGGCCCTTTAGAGAAGTCTGTCCATCCCTGTCTAGGGCAGAACACATAATTGCCGGGACACATTTGCTGCTAGGGTGCAACTGTGACAGTTCTACCTTCTTTTTTCCCTTGATGCTGGGAGCCAGGCTGCAAGGGCGGCCCCTCTGCACCCACTGCCCCCAGCATAAACATCAAAGAATCCCTGAAAAGTCAGGAGGAGCCAGGCTGCAAGGGCGGCCCCTCTGCACCCAGTATAAACATCGAAGAATTCCTGAAAAGTCAGGAATATCTCTGTCATCTGTGTTCTGTTTCTGTTTCATTTTCAGCCTGTGTGTAGCAGAATGTATAAGCATAAAATTCCATTATAGATTTAGGGACCTTTGGAGGGGGGCGTCCTACTCATAATCCCCTGGTAAAATCCCGGGTAGGGACAGCCCGTGTATTACCTGAGGATCAACATGAAGTTGTCTTAGGGGGAGAACGAATAGCTCAACTATGGAAAACAAAAACAGGATGGTGGAATCCTGATATTTACCGAGGCCCTTTTGTGATTAAACCACCACCCACACATGATCCCATAAAAGTGGAAAAACAAAAGGCAGTGAGTTCTCTCAGCCAATTTCTCAGCCAATTACAGGTCGACCTTCTCGTCTACCCCGCTCACTGCTGCGCTTGACTGGTCTTTGGGTATAGAGATTGGGCTAATTGTCCTTGGCATAATCGTGGACAATATGACGTAACCCAAAGTGGCTGGACTTCAAGAACTTGGCCACCCTGGACAAGATGGACAAAGCCTATGTGGCAATGGTTTTGCAAAAAGATTAATTGTTATAAAAACTGTGGAAGGTATTGCAAGATTAAGCATAAGTGTAAAGCAGTATGAAGTCAATTGTTACTTTAAATCAACTAAACAAAAACCCATTGTATTTGTGTGCGCATGCAGAACTGTACTATGTGTCACTTGGAAAATTATGTCTCTGGGAAATGATGTTATCTATGATGATTATATCTTGTACTGCCCCTTTATTGATCATGCGATGTTATGCTTTTGTAAGCTTATGATATAAAAGACCATGTAAAAAATAAAGAGAGGCTTCTTTTTCTGCAAAATGAAAATATAAGACACACTACCTCTCATTCTTTTTCGCCAAACTCTACCCCTCCTCTGGTGACCCTGTTCTTTGCTGAGGCTGGCCCCCGGCACCTTGACAGGTTAACTCTTTAAAATTCTGTATTTTCAGTTGTGTGTATATACAGTTCAAGAATGGAAAATACGACACATAAAATACATCCTCTCCCCCTCCTTTTTAAGATCAATATGATGTTTAGAACGAACAAAAACTGCATGTAGAAAATACTGAGGCTGGATCAAGTCCTTTTTTTATTTTAAATCTTTATGTTTGGAGTTTGGCTATTTAATTTCTGCAAAGACTGTTAATCTGAAACAGTTCACATGCAAGAAACTCTTGGTTAATTAACTTGTATTGTGCTATTCTCCCCTCCCTTAAATTTACCTAATCAGAACCACTGTGGTTGGGACCAGGGAATTTGCATTTTTAAATGCTCCTCTGAGTTTTTCACATGCTCGCTGCTTTAGTGTCCAGAAACCATGGCCACTTGCTACTGCCAGAGCCCGTGTATGTTCTTTGGCTCTCACAGTGTTATTTTATTTAATTTGAGCTGCTGTTTAAAAATCAAGATACATCACACACTGAAAAAAAAAATTTCTGGATTCTCTCCAAATGTCCAAAGAGCTGGCAAAATGGGACTTCCATTTCCTTGCAGCATCCCAGCTGGATCCGGCAGTGGGCACCCTCTTCCGTTACTGTCTCAACCAGGTTCGTTACTCTTGTTCTTTTAATAGTTACCTGGAGTTTGCTAACCTGTTCAGGATGCTCGCGTGTATCTTCACATATGATACAGAAAAATAGCTTTCTTTTCTTGCGCTCTCCTGATCCATTTCTGACATCAGGATCATGGGGTACAATGAGATGTCTACTTCTCTATAACTGAATCAGTTCCTGGAACCCTTGATATATTTTTGGCTGGAAAAAAATTGTGTTTGGTGCTTTATTAGTAATACCTAATAAGAGTTCATGCTGATTTTTCCATTTCCTGTATTTATAAGAGAGTCTTCCAAGAGTTCTAATTCTCTGAGTCAATGCTGGCAAGATATGTACCTTTTTAATTTGGGTTTTCCGATGTATTAGGAAAAAGCCCTGTAATTAGTAGAACATTTAAAATTTGTAACTATAAGGTTTTATCACTTCTCAAACATAATGATGTTCATTTGTCTTTCATGTTTTTTTCTTTATCAGTGTCACCAGTGTTTTATCTATATACCTGTTTCTTTAAAGAAAGTTTTACATTGGGTATCGTGTAACATAGCAAAAAGGGTGCCAGTCTGAATAAAGTCATTCTCACACGCTGCACCTATTACTCTCCCCGTTATTATTTCATGTTCAACAGGGAGTAAGTGATTCAATACCCTCTGAAAGGGTATTTCTTCAATGTGAGTACCCTGCCTGATACTGAGTAAGGTGTGCTTAACAATAAAAGTCTTTCCACAAATAATACCAATGGCAATGGTGAACACAGCATTAAATGACAGGCACAGTTCTAAGCACTTTATGTGTCTTAATTCATTTAATCTTCACACAACATTATGAGGTAGGTATTATAATCCCATTTGTTTCTACAGAGACATACATCTATAAAAATATATAAAAACGATCAGGAAGGATAAATAATAAATGGATAACAATGGCTATTCTTTGGGTAGTGAAATGGTACAGGGATGATGGTCCAAGGGTACTTTCACCTTATTTGCAATGTTTAAATCTTTTATAAGGAAAATGTATTCGTGCATTATTTCTGGAAAAAAAAAAAAAGACAACATGATACAAAGATGTGCTGAGGGATAATGTCATGTCCGTCAGGGTCCTGTGTATAATTGCAAAAAGTCGGAAAGAAGCCACCATATCCAAAATAGGGAACTGAAAACATAATACAGCACAAGCAAACACCAAGAAGCTACTAATGAACCTCTATTCACTAAGCTGGAAACCTTGGTGGCCTAGTGGTTAAGAGCTCAGCTGCTAACCAAAAGGTCGAAGTTCGAATCCACCAGGCGCTCCGGGGAAACTCTATGGAGCAGTCCTACCCTGTCCTATAGGGTTGCTATGAGTTGGAATAGACTCAACAGCAGTGGGTTTGGTTTCTTTTTTTTTAATTCACTGAAAGTTGTTCGCTATTGCTTTTACAGTAAGAAAGCCTTAATTTTGTAAAGAGCAAAAAGAATAAGCCATCTTCAAAAATAAAGAGGGCACTTCTCTCAGGTATTAAAGTATTTTAAAAATAATGGTATTTTATAATCTATGATATAAACAGTAGGGACTGTACAGTCAAATCTCGGATTAAAAAATTAAGAAAGAATTATAGACAAATTAGAAAAAAAATTCACAGGATTACATTTCAGCATGAATTCTCTGATGTTTAAGATGAGGTTAGGAAAGTGTCCAAAGTGCTTTCATTTTCAATACTTTATATAGTTTGAATCATCTGATATCAAAAAAATATGAGCTTTTATTAAAGGACTTCCAAAATGTATTCTATCCATAGGATGTTTCTCTTGCTTGAATTTTCTCAGGCTAAATACCTGAACAAGTGAGATATTTCTAAGTTATTCTATTTATAGGGATTACTATCAAGATAAATTCTTTGATGTTGAACATAGTTTTGAGCTGTAATTAAAAGCCTTCATACACATTTCCGTATTTTACAGTTTATCACCAGTATAAATTTTGATGTTGAATAAGTTGTGAGCCATAGTTAAAAGTCTTTCCACATTCCTGATATCCATAGGGTTTCTCACCAGTATGAATTCTGTGATGACTAATAAGTTGTGAACTCTGAGAATATGCCTTCCCACATATCTTACATTCATAGGGTTTCTCACCAGTATGAATTCTTTGATGTCGAGTCAGGTCTGAACCAGAACGAAAAGCCTTTTCACATTCCTTACATTCATATGGTTTCTCACCTGTGTGGATTCTCTGATGTTTAATAAGTTGTGAGCTCTGACTAAAGGCATTGCCACATTCCTTACATTCATAGGGTTTCTCACCAGTATGAATTCTCTGATGCTGAGTAAAGTTTGAACCACTACTAAAGGCTTTCCCACATTCTTTACATTCATACGGCTTCTCACCAGTGTGAATTCTCTGATGTCGGGTGAAGTTTGAGCCACTACTAAAGGCCTTTCCACATTCCTTACATTCATAGGGTTTCTCACCAGTGTGAATTCTGTGATGGCGAGTAAGGTCTGAGCCACAAATAAAGGTTTTTCCACATTCTGTACATTCGAAGGGTTTCTTGCCAGTATGTATTTTCTGATGATGAGTGAGTCTCGAGAGATGTCTAAAGGCCTTTCCACATTCCTTACATTCATAGGGTTTCTCAATGGTATGAATTATCCGATGTGTAGTCAGTTGGGGGCCACGTCGGAAGGCTTTCCCAAATTCCTTGGTCTCACGGTATCTTTCTTTGCTGCTAATGATTTGCTGTAACGTAAAGGACGGATGCTGACGGTAAGTGGGCATGTCTTCACGAGTAAATACCAGCTGACTGAAGTGCCCGTCCGGAGAGCCAAGCTGTTTCTCAAACTGGCCGTTGCATTCCCAATCACCTCTGAAGCTAGAGCACCGAAGATGATGTCTTGTAAGTCTTTCCATTATCTCCCACTGGGATGGTTCTATTTTATAACTTTCCTTCTTCAGATACAATTTCTTGGTCTCACATCTTGATTCCAGGACTGAAAGAAAATACAGAAGCAGTTACTCACATTTTTCTTGTTCCAGGGGAAATAAAACTTTAAAATGGGAGAATTAAACTAAATTTTAAAAAACAGACAAGAAAAGAAGAGAAATAGAAGACAGGTCACCCAGTAGGAAGAGGGCAGTGATTAGGGGAGTAAAGGAAGTCATCAGTTCCCAAACACTGGTATAGATCGGGGTGACTTAGGGAGCTTGCTAAGTACACAGCTTGCTATGACAAGGATGAGTCTAATCACATATATGTATATGTAGGTAGTCACTGCACAGGAGACACACACAGCATCACACAGCACGAAGTGTAAAAGAAGAGAAATTATCATATCTGCTTAATAGGATGAGGAGCCCCGCTAGTTCCGTGGTTAAGAGCTCAGCTGATAACTAAAAGATCGGCAGTTTGAATCCACCAGCTGCTCCTTGGAAATCTTATGGGGCAGTTCTATTCAGTCATATAGGGTCGCTATGAGTCGGAATCGACTGGACGGCAACAGGTTGGTTTTGGTTTTTTAATAAGATTCTTGTCAGAATTAAATGAATGTGCCTACTTGATGAGGACTAGAGGTTGGCAAACGACAACCGGTGGCACTGTGCTCGTTTTGGTAATTGACGCCTTACCGGGGCACAGCCACACCCATTTGTCTACGTGCTGTCTGTAGCCGCTTTTGAGTTACAACGGTGGAGGTGAGTAGTTGTGACAGAAACTGCATGGCCTAAGAGCCTAAAACAGTAATTACCTGGACCTTTAAGGAAAAGTTTACAGACACCTGGTTAAATGTATATTCATCTAACAGTCACTAGCCATATGTGGCTATTTAAATTTAAAATACCTGAAATTAAATAAAATTTAATTCCTCAGTTGTATTATCCAGATTTAATATCCACATGTGGTTAGTGGCTACCATACTGGAAATCACAAACAGGAAATTTCCATCATCGCTGAAAGTTCTATTGGACACTAGTTGTCTACACTCAGTAACTGGAGGGCTGGGGGCTTTTTAACAAATGATAAGGAAATTGTGACAATCTAGACTGGAAAATATATTAGGAAAAGTCGAATGCTGAATGAATGTAGCATGAATGGTAGACAGGGAAGATTCTTTTGCCAATAAAATATATGTTTGGGGTTTGATGAAAACATGTTTGCCTTGGAATTCTGTGACGCTGGCCTTAGGAGAGGGGACGTAGGTGCACAAATGTTACAGCAGTGATGGCCGACTAACTGGCTGACAGGAAACGTATCTGTAGGATTAAAGAGAGGGAAGCGAATAAGATGGGAGGCAGTGTGTTGCCACTGAAAGATCAGAGGAAGTAGATTCAGGTTGTAACTCAGTTTTAAACTCAAACTCAGACAGTTACAAGTTTGATATTCTTGGGAAAATTGGTTCATCTTTCTGAATCCCCAGTTCCTTGTTGACATAATGTATGTAAACTACCCAGTATAAAACAAATGTTTACTATTTGGTGGATAATATTAACTACTGTATAAAAATGGGGACATCTGGCAAATGAAGTGGTTAGGAGAACACACTACGGACCTAGAGGAGAGGCTCCTGCCACAATGGTAACAATCACCCCAGTGTCATCTCCTTCCTATTCCCGTACAACCATTCAGCAAACCCTGCCAAGTCTTGCTCCTAAAAAATCTCCTGAAACTCTTCTCTTCCCCCATGTCCAGCACCAATACCTAATGGGAAACATCCATCCCTCACACTCCAGGAATAGCCTCCTGCCTAGTTTCCCCACCTGAGGTTTGCAATCTTGAATCCTTTAGGGCACTAGAATGACATTCAGCCCGTCACTGCACTGCTTACAATCTTTCAGGGGCTTTCCATACAACATCGCTCTTATGATAAAAGCCAAACTCCTGAACATGGTGTGTAAAGCTCTGACTGCTCTAGCTCCTGCCTGTCTCTTCAGCCCAATCTCACACTATGCTCCCCACTGCGTTCTAAGCCCCATCCATACTGGTCCTGTGTTTCAGTTCTTCGAATGCTTCAAGGACGTTGTCCCTCTCAAGTCCTTTCCAGGTGTTCTTGCTTATGTCCTGAAGGTGTTTTCTTTCACTCTTGACCTCAATAACAACTATGTATTTTCCAAATTTCCACTTAAAGGTCATACTTCTTGAGATCTTCCCTGATCCCATGACCAAATTATGCTTTCCTTGTAATTACCCTTTTAGCACTCTGTTCTCTTCCTCGACAGTATTTTCACAATTTATAATTACACTGGGTTCATTTTTATGTTCATTTTAATGCAAATGACAACAGCCCTGCTTGCTGAAAGGGGACTTGAAGCACTTATTTATGAAGATCAAAGACCACAGCTATCAGTATGCATTATACCTTAACATAAAGAAAACAGAAATCCTCACAACTGCACCAATAAACATCATGATAAATGGAGAAAAAACTGAAATTTTCAAGGATTCATTTTACTTAGATCCATAATCAACACCCATGGAAGCAGCAGTCAGGAAATCAAGACACACTGCATTGGGCGAATCTGCTGCAAAAGACCTCTTTAAAGTGTTGAAAAGCAAAGATGTTACCTTGAAGACTAAGGTGCACCTGACCCAAGCCATGGTGTTTTCAGTCACCTCATATGCATGTGAAAGCTGGACAATGAATAAGGAAGAACGAAGAACTGACGCCTTTGATTTGTGATGTTGGCGAAGAATATTGAATATACCATGGACTGCCTAAAGAATGAACAAATCCGTCTTGGAAGAAGTACAATCAGAATGTTCCTTAGAAGCAAGGATGGCGAGACTACGTCTTACATACTTTGGACATCTTATCAGGAGGGACCACTCCCTGAAGGACATTATGCTTGATAAAGTACAGGGTCAGCGAAAAAGAGGAAGACCCTCAATGAGGTGGACTGACACAGGGGCTCAAGCATGGCAACAACTGTGAGGATGGCGCAGGACCAGGCAGTGTTTCGTTCTGTCGTGCGTAGGGTCGCTATGAGTCGGAGCCAACTCGACAGCACCTAACAACAACAACAATTCTAATTTGTATGGGCAGATCTTTCCTTTTATGACACTTGGCCTCCTATGAGCTAACGTTCTACCCACTGGCTGCTAACCTACAGTTCTTGCTAAACCTTCCCCATCCTGCAGACCTCTAGATGCCGGACGCCCTAGGGTTCTGTGTTTGCCTTTATCTATGCTCACTTAGGTTCTCTCCTCTAGTCACAAGGCTCTGTGTTTCTACACCGAAGAATTATTCTCCAACACCAATCTTCCCCCTAAATTCCAGACTTATATATCAAACTGCCTACATGCTCAGTGTCCAATTAGCATCTCAAAGTTAATACACGCAAAGAAGTAATAAACCCACTAAACCCACCCTTTCCCTACCTCAATAAACGCACACACAAACAAAACTCACTTTTCCCTGTGTTCTCTCCAAAAAGCTTGACTTCTCTTTTTCTCTTACACTCTAAGACCAAATCCTGCCTGCTCTTCTTTGGTAAAAGATTCCAAATCCCACCTGCCCTTCACCACTATTGGTAACATTTTAAAGGGTCTCCAACCCATCACTGATATCTCAATCAGACTATTGCAAAAGCCTCTAAATGGTCTCCCTGCTTCAGCCTCACCCTACAAAGCAACTAGGGTGAAGCTTTTAAAAATAAGTTGGATCGTGTCAACCCTGCTCACAACCTTCCAGTGACCTCTTGTCTTAGAGTGGAAAGACTTCCTGTGCTCCGTGTGGCAGTGCATACGCTGACCACACTTTCCTGCTTCTGCCTCTCTGATTTCGTCTCCCATCACTCTCACTCTTTCCTTGTCACTGGCCTCCCAGCTGCTCCTCAGACGCACGGCCAGCACATGGCCTGCCTCAGGGCCTTGCACGTTTGGCTTCCTCTGTCTGGAGTGCTCTTCCTCCCAGTAATGACACACGGTATGACTTACTCTGCACTTCATGAGGTTTCTGCTCACGTGTCACCTTAGTGGCAAATTTCTCTTACTGCCTCACATAAAATAGTACCCTCTTTCCCCACTTTATTTTTCTTTTTAGCACTTACTATTACATGTTAAATATTCAATTAGCTGCTTATATCTCCCCTCACTGGAAGGTAAGCTCTCGAACACAGAGATTTTGTGTGTAATATTCAATGGTATAATCTTAGCACTGAGAATAGTGCTAGGCATACGACAGGTGGTCAACAAATATATGATGAATAAATGAATCAATGAATGAAAGCACTGTCCTGTTTTTCCTCCATCACACTAAATCTATCTCTGCCAGCTCTAACTTCTCAACAGAGGCAACCCAATGCCGACCCAATGCCGTCGAATCAATTCCGACTTATAGCGACTCTATAGGCCAGAGACCCTTTATTTCCAATACTCTTTCCAAGGCAACGGTATCTCGGGCTAAATCTGCCCCATGACTTCTATGTGGACCATTTCCTTGTCTACATTTTTAGCCTTACTTCCTGCTGAGTTCCCTAGTTTAAACTTTTCTTATGGTGGATTTTACTTTGTAGAAGTTATCATAGACCTGTTTTAGTTTTAGCACCCCTAGAAGACTGCAGGAGCCCTGGTGGCACGGTGGTTAAGAGCTCAGCTCCTAACCAAAAGGTCAGCAGTTCAAATGCACCAGCTGCTCCTTAGAAACCCTATGGAGCAGTTCTACTCTGTCCTATAGGGTCGCTATGAGTGTGTGTGTGTTATGAGACTGTGAATTCTGAAATTGCTTCTTCCTTTTTTAATCTCAGCAACACCTAGCAGAGTATTTCATGCACATTAGGAAATTAATAAATGCTGGTTAAAGGCATGAAGTAGAGAATGAATACATGAACTACTATATCCAAAAAAAAAAAAAAACCTTGTTAATGAAAATAAGTACTTAGCACAGTAGGAAAAATGTATTTCAGAAGAGAGTGATGCTTTCATAAGAATAAATACAAAGAGGATGAGAAGCTGAAGAAGAAGTGATCCACAATGCACACAGAAGGGAGGCTGCTGGACAAGGCGGGGACAGTACCAGCAGGTTAGACTGGGAGGAGAAGTACGACAGGAGAGGAAACACAGGCCGCAGGCGAGGTCAAGTCACCTGAAAGCTCATGCTGAAAGGTCTTACTTTTGTACACAGGTCTTAGGATCTTGAGGGCAGCTTCTCAGGTAACATCTCAAAGGTGCAGTCTATGTACTGCTGTGCTCCACTTACCTGGCCAGTGGGCCCTTGTCAGCTCTCTGTCAACCACCCAGGGCTCCTTCCCTTGCTCCAAGAAGGAGATAACATCTGGTTTGGAAAGAGAACATCCTGCTTAAAAAAAAAAAAAAAAACAGCCATGAAACAAATTTAAGCTAAGAATCTCCCAGGTTTCAAATCCAGTCCCTTCATTATCAACAAAGACATGACATTACAGGAAGACTCAGAAAAACAGAGGATTTGAAACATACCCCATAATTGCCTTTTCTAACTCTACAACATCCCAAACATTCCTTTGGGAACAGGAAGCAGAAATCCAACTGGTTACTTGAAAGGTAGCTGAGCATTTCACACTGGAGGAGGCAGACCTTCCGAGGGCAGAATCTGAATTATTAGGGACAGGCGTCCTTACCCATTGAAACCAGGTTATTATAATTCTCCAGCATCACATCTCTGTATAAGTCTCTCTGATCCTCATTCAGGCATTCCCACTCTTCCTGAGAGAAGTCAATGGATACATCACTGAACATCACTGACTCCTGGAATAACAACCAAGTTTATTACTTTAATCAAGCATTTTTATTAATTATAAGAAGAAATGCTTTTGTGAAGGAGAGAGAAAAAAAACATGAAGGCAGAGGGAGTGACAAACAGTGAGCATACAGAGTGGGGCTAAATGTTCGGGAAGCCGGTGGGGGAATTAAGTGCAAAGACACTAGTGTGAATGAATCAGTGTGCTGTCCCGGCATTCTGTTCCGCCGGACAAAACTGCCCGCGTACAGAGGGACATATCCGTTATCCAAACAGATCTGGGAAGGCACAAAATCCAGCTCAGGGGTGTCCCCAATTAAATGAAATAGTCTGTACAAACATCTAGCAAAAAAAAAAAAAAAAAAAAAAAAACCCGTCATACAGTAAATCAATAGATATGAGCCTCTCCCTCCCTCCCTCCTCTTTTTCAACTATCTAAGAGTAAAATTTCAGAATAAGAGAAATGACAAGACATTAAAATCTTCCAGAGGGGAGGCACATAGGTTATATAAAACACATCCGGAATCAGAAAGGCAACGGAATTCTCAAGAACACCAGTTGAAGCAAGAAGACAATATGAATAATTCCTCAATACTCTGATGGAAAAAAAATTCTGCCACAGAATTCTATAACCAACCCATCATTTCTATTGTGAGGGTTGAGACATTGCTAGGCATCCCAAGACTCAAAAACCATTTCTTAGGAAACTACTGGAGGATGTGCTCCCCCAAAACAAAGGAGTAAACCAAATAAGAGAAAGACATAGGATCAGAAAATAGAAGTAACACAGGACAGCAGTGATGCTGAAGGAAAATCCCACGACAACAACTAAAGGGAAATCTCAGGAAAACCGTACACTAGGCTTAGAGAGGAACCAGACCAGATGAGAGCACGGAGACAAAAGCCATGTGTCATGTAGCCTTGGGAATTACTTAACTTCAGGAGGGAGGATGAGAAGAACCATCAGCCCAAAGTTGATTCCTATGAAGTGGAGATCAGACATACCTCCACTCTCTAGCCTTTTTTTTTAACCAATTCTGACCACCCCTTGGCCCTTTTTGGCCATGGGTTCTTACACATACTTAACATTTGTTGGGTTACTTCTCTCTCCCTGTACATCCTACCAGTCCAGATCAGTTATTAACAACTAGTCCTTCAGTAGGGCAAATACTCCTCAGGGCGAGTGTCTCAGGTACCAGTCACTCAGGTCTGCTGCAGGTGACCATCTGACCTGGCCAGCTTCTCCAAAGGTGTCTCGGCTCCATCCTTTCTGGCCTCTGATGAAATTTAACTGAGAGAATATTATTCTCTTACCCTGAGCAAAACCTTTAAGGGACTTTCGGTACGGCCACTGTACTCAAGTCCAGCAGTGGCTCCCCTCTGGTCTACTCCTTCACAGCTACAGCTTCTACAATTACACTTGTTGCAATCACAATTGCCCGATTAGCAGCCAATACTCACAAATGAATCACACAGTTGTACCAGCAGCTTCTCCCATCCTCTTGTCCCCAGACCCATGAGGAAAAGAGGAATCTATTCAGTGGGGATCCTCCCATGTCGCCCTCATTTTGGGTGTAAGCACACTCACAAAAGTGTGGAAGCCAGCTACTTCACGCCTTTATCTCACTTCCCCTCTTTTTAGACAGCCAATGTTTAAATTGCTTGTCCCTGTCAAACCAGTACTCTGAGGAGACAAGTATGTTTCTGAAGAATTTTCTGTTCTGCTTAGAACTCTGAGCGTCTGTATCCATAAGCAAAGTCCAGTCCAGGGGAAGCCACCAAACTGCAGCAATTTACACCAACGCATGGCGTCAGTCCTCTTTCTCTTCCCCATTTACTCGGGGTCTGGCCAGCTCATCCCTAACCCCTGTGGGCTAGGTCAACGGGTACAAGCTGCGGACTCGGGAATCCACACAACGCCCTGCACTTCAGACCAGCTAGCGCCTTCCTCTCTCTTATCCCTCCCTAGCCACCAGGACTAGCTAGGTCAATGAGTGCCAAAGGAACCTGTCCAGACTCAAACCCATCCCTTCACTGTTGCACCTCCCCCACTTCCACTCATCTCATGGATCCAGGTGGTCATCTCAGCAAGCACACTAGGCTAGCTACTTGCTGGCTCCCTGTAACTTCCAGTCCTGGAAAGGGATTCTTGACGGGCACTGACGTTTCATGCCTTGATGCAGCCAATGGCAAACCACTTGCCCCAAGTCCAAAGGCAAGAACAGTCCCCTTTTTTTTCTGCTCTCCCATCAGTTCATGTGCATGTCCTTCAAATGCAGATTTCCTGCTCCAAAGTTTCTGGGTGGGGCTCAGATTTCCAACCTAAGCCTCCAATACTCTCTACACAGGGCTACTGTATTGAAACAAACAGCCTGTGTTTCTTTAGGGTAAATCTTAGTTCCCTTTTAGCATATCCAATCAGTATTGCCTGAAGGGCGGAGTTACATGCTCTGTTTTTTACAATACACAATATTCATCTCGATCAAACATTTAAGTCTGTTTTACACCAGATAGGGGAAACACATAAACTCAAACTACTGCCATCAAGTCGATATGGACTCATAGCAACCCTATAGGACAGGGAAGAACTGCCCCAAGGAGCAGCTGGTGGATTCGAACTGCTAACCTTTTGGTCCAGATGCTTAACCACTGCACTACCAGGGCTCCCAGAAACACATAGCCTTTTTAAACCTTCTGGTTTCATCTTCTCTTCACCCCTAGACTATCTTCCCATTCATATTCATATAGCCCTGGGCCTCTGGCTGGGTAGAACCCAAAGGCCCAATGCCCCCTATCAGTCATCTTTCTTAACCTGCTGAGCTTTTTCCCCAGGCCACTCCAGATAGGCTTTCTTATCCTCAGTTTCCCTATTGGCTGCTCCAGTATAATGTCTCTTACCTTCCTTTTAGCCATTACAGGTAACAACCACAGAAGCAACTATCCAAGAATCAAGTTCCACTTCCCACGCCCTTTCATCCTTTTCCTTCCAAAACCCCTTGTTTCCATCAGTCAGGAGCCATTGCAAAGGATCCCACTTCTGATGCCAACAGTAAGGTAGCGGCAGCAGAAGTCACCTGACTGCACAAAGGGGAATGAGAAGAACCATCAGCTCCAAGCTGATTCCTGGGAAGTGGAGCTCACACACACCTGTACTCTCCAACCTTTTCACCAATTCTGACGCCAGCCGTCCTCCCATAGCACTCTTATTTCTCTGCTGGGTTTGATAATTCATCGCAATGGCCACACAGAACTGACACACCATACTCACATTTACAGGGCTTATTAGGGAAGTAACAGGTTACAACAGGAGCCCTGGTTGTGCAGTGGTTAAAGTGCTCGGCTGCTAACCAAAAGGTATGTGGTCTGAACCCAGCAGCTGCTCAGCAGGACAAAGATGTGACAGTCTGCTTCAGTATTTACAGCCCTGTAACGCTATGGGGAAGTTCTACTCTGTCCTATAGGGTCGCTGTGAGTCAGAATCTTGATGCAGCGGGCAGTGGGAACAGGTCACAATTCAGGAGTCAGGGTAAGTTCATCAGTCAGGACACCTTCCAACCAGGACAGCTCTCAGCTTTCTCTCAGCCATGCCTGCAGGCAGGCCTCACTCGGCCTAGCCTCTGGCCTGCTACAGCTGTTTTCTCCTCTGTTAAGTGCCCAGAGGCACCCCACTCTACCAGCAAGCCTCCTGCATCCTCCTGTTGTTGCCGTCTCTCACTGTCTTCAGGGTAACAACTCTCTCTCTCCTGGGTCTAGGAGGTTTTCAGCACAGGGACCCTGGGTCCAAAGGATGCACCCCACCCCAAGTTCTTCTTCTTGATGGTGGTGAGGTCCCCCCCAACCACTGTGGGATTAGCCTTTTTAAGCTTTTCCTCCCACTAAGACCACAGGCTGACCAATCTCCTTGGTGGGCCACAGGCACCTTATCTGCATGATAAACTGTCAAATTCCTGTACAGGTTTTACGTGCCTTATTTGCACAGTAAACTGTCCAATCCCCCTGGCAAGACTGAGGCCTAGCAAATCACCATGGCAGAATTACAAATGCAGGGCCAGAAAAGTCACATATAAAGAGAAACCCACTGTACTGCAGCACCATGTTCAAAAAGAAATGATGTACTGACCAGATGGAAAAACATGGTTGATGGCATATGGTAGTGACGCTTGGTATTTTGGGTATAAATACACGGATCACTAAGCAAACAAGGGGAAAAAAAAAGCAAACAAGTACAAGAATATGAAAGGTTGTCCTAGAATGAAACCATGAGCTAGGGCTGAGCTTGTGTTAGGACTGAACACCTGCAGTCACAATAATATGTACACTATTGATTTAGCTGAAAATTGGGATGTAATTAATAACAGAGGCAGAGAAACAGGGGATGAAATACAGGAGGAGAGAAGTTCCCAGGTAGTGTAAAGCGTTAAGCACTCGACTACCATTTGAAAGGTTGTCAGTTCAAATCCACCTAGAAGCATCTCGGAAGACAGGCTTGGCGGATCTACTTCCAAAAGGGTGCAGATATGGAAAGCCCTGTGCTAAGTTCTACTCTGAAACACACGGAGATGCCATGAGTCAGAACTGACTCGATGGCAACTGTTTAATTTCTTTCTATTGAGGGCGTACAATGTCCCCTTCCACTCTGCAGAAAGGCAAGAGACGATGAGTAAAATTTATTCATCAAAAAATAGCAAATAAAACATATTCAAGAGTTGAGGGCAGCCACCTTTTGGCGGTGGGGCTAGTGATGGGGCAAGGGTGGAATAAGTCTTGTAAATATGTGTAAAATGACTTTAAATTTTTTATTTTAGAAAATTAAATTTGCATATAATTTAAGAGTTTTAAGACTCTGGTCCATTCTCATGCCACACCATTACGTAAGAATTATCCTTTGTTGCAACAAATTCTTTCATAAGCATAATTTTTTAAAATTGACTGATATCCCATTATATGGATATGCGACGACTCTGCTCTTGTTTTTAGATCTTTAGACTGGAGATGACCATTAAGGACCCTCCCAGCACTAGTTCAATCTTAGCTATAACCACCCATCACCCAACTGCAAATTCTCCCTGTTCCTGAGTTACAGGAAGTTGATGGAGAATGATCTAGATGCCCACAACGGCTTTACTGAAGCCTGCCTCTCATGGGTGCCTGGTGGGATGTCAGGGTTTTGTACAGACCACCAGTCACACCCACGAGCCTGAAAGACCTCATAAACCAGGAGGTCTCACCATGCACTAGGACTGAAATCTAGTAACACCACTGTACATATTTTCTCACTAAGAAACCCAGGCCTGTGTACATCATCAGGGCTTTTTCCTATGGAAAAAAAAAAAAAAAAACCAAACCTGTTGCTGTAGAGTTGATTCTGAACGAGAAGAACTGCCCCATAGGGTTTCCAAGGAGTAGCTGGTAGATTCGAACTTTAGTCAACAGCTGAGCTCTTAACCACTGTGCCACCAGGAATCCCTATGAGATGCCCCTAATTATTCATCTCCATCCCGTCAAATCACTGTCCAAATACATCAGTTTCATTAATAATTAGGGAACACACTTTGGTTCCAACAGAACTTCTGGCAGAAATCTGAAGGAGGGGATGCTGAAGGATTTACTAAACGAGTAAATAAAAATTTCTTGAAGAAGAAAGGGGAACTGGGAACAGCACTGGGTTGTTGAGGAGGAAATGGGGATCAGCATCCTGATAGAGGACCCCGTTAGCCAGCATAGAGAAAACTGCTCCAAACCTGTTCTGGGTCAGACCATTTCATGTTACGTAATTCACAATCTCTTTGTGGGAAAATATGAGCATTCTTGATGAAATTCATAAGCAATTACCTGATGGATTTTAATCTGATCCAAACACCTTCTGATAAACTTTTTAGCTAACCACTTACCTGACTAACAACTAATTGTCAGTTAAAAGCTTGAAAATCTTTAACCAGATATTCTCTTCTCTTTGTCTAACAATGATCATCCAAGCACTTTTTTCTATAAACGTCTTCATCAAGAGAGAAACTTTTTGACTTGGGCTGTTAGAACCCTTTCCCTTTAGAGCAAGGGTAAGAAAACTGACAGCTGCTTACAACTGAACTATCAGAAAGTTTTTTGTAAACAGCAAAAGTGTCATGAAAAGGAAAGCAAATGCATACATGTACTAGGGGTAAAAATGACTCTGAGCAAAAGGAAACAGCATCTCACCTGAGCCATGGCTTTGATATTTACTAAAAAGAACCCTTCTTCTGGGCACCTCTTTTGGAAAATGGCAGATCTGGGGAAAGAAAAAGAAGTTATCTCAGACCTAATTTGACTCACAGCTCCCAGAATGATCCCCTTCCCTCTGTTCACCACACACAATACTTAAGGGGCATTAGTGAGAAGGATGGGCAAGTCTCTCATTATCCCCGATTCCAAAGACCCCAGTTCTGACTGGAACTGGGTGGATTTGGGCAACATGATCTGACTTAGAGAATATGCCTGCAGACACATGCATGTACACACACACAAAGATATAAAAAAAATTTTTTTTACATAAATTTGAGGTTATTATACACCCTGTTATCCACATTGCTGTTTTTAACAATATATCTTAGGACTAATACCAACTAGTCCATAGAGCTAAATAATTCCCTTAATAGCAAAAAGTATTCCAACAAATGGATACACCTTAATTTATTTAACCAATCTGCTGCAGATGGTTTATCTCTAGTATTTTGCTACTACGAACGATGCTATAATAAATACCGTTGTACATGTATCACCTTATCCATATATGAACTCTGAAGGATTAGCTCTTGAAAATATAATTGGTCAAAGGTCATATACATTTTTTTTTAAATAATTTTTATTCTGCTTTAAGTGAAAGTTTACAAATCAAGTCAGTCTCTCACATATAAACTTATATACACCTTGCTACATACTCCCATTTACTCTCCCCCTAATGAGTCAGCCTGCTCCCTCCTTCCAGTCTATAATATAATAGATTCTAAAATCAGGTAGAGTGAGGCCTCCCACTTTGTGTCTTTTTCAGTAATGCTTTACTTATCCAGGGCTTCTTTCCCTTCCATATGAAGTGGTGATTTGTTTCTCCATCACATTAAAAAATGTCGTTGGAATTTGGATCGGAAGTACATTGTATATATAGATGGCTTTTGGTAGAACAGACATTTTTACTATGTTAAGTCTTCCTATCCATGAGCAACGTATTTTTTCCACTTACGTAGGTCCCTTTTAGTTTCTCGGAAACCCTGGTGGTGTAGTGGTTAAGTGCTACAGCTGCTAACCAAGAGGTAGGCAGTTCAAATCCGCCAGGTGTTCCTTGGAAACTCTATGGGGCAGTTCTACTCTTTTTTTTTTTAGTTTCTTGCACTAGTACTTTGTAGTTTTCTTTGTATAGGTCTTTTACATCTTTGGTAAGATTTATTCCTAAGTATTTTATCCTCTTGGGGGCTACTGTGAATGGTATTGATTCGGTGATTTCCTCTTCGATGTTCTTTTTGTTGATGTAGAGGAATCCAAGTGATTTTTGTATGTTTATCTAGTAACCTGAAACTTTGCTGAACTCTTCTATTAGTTTCAGTAGTTTTCTTGAGGATTCCTTAGGGTTTTCTGTGTATAAGATCATGTCATCTGCAAATAGAGATCATTTTACTTCCTCCTTGCCAATCCGGATGCCCTTTATTTCTTTGTCTAGCCTAATTGCTCTGGCTAGGACCTCTAGCACAATGTTGAATAAGAGCGGTGATAAGGGGCATCCTTATCTGGTTCCCGTTCTCAAGGGAGATGCTTTCAGGCTCTCTCCATTTAGAATGATGTTGGCTGTTGGCTTTGTATAGATGCCCTTTATTATGTTGAGGAATTTTCCTTCAATTCCTATTTTGCTGAGAGTTTTTATCATGAATGGGTATTGAACTTTGTCAAATGCCTTTTCTGCATCCATTGATAAGATCATGTGGTTTTTGTCTATGGTTTTATTTATATGGTGGATTACATTAATGGTTTTTCTAATATTGAACCAACCTTGCATACGTGGTATAAATCCCACTTGGTTGTGGTGGATTATTTTTTTGATACAAAGGTCTTATACATTGTAAGTTTTCATATACATTGGTCAAACTAGTTTTTGGTGATACTGCATTGTGCAATCAGGTCCTGTCATGGGTTGAACTGTGTCCCCCAAATGTGTGCATCAGTTTGGCTAGGCCATGGTTCCCAGTATTGTGTGACTGTCCGCCATTTTGTCATCGGATGGGATTTTCCTGTTTTGTAAATCCTATCTCTATGATGTCGATGAGATGAGATTAGCAGCAGTTATGTTAATAAGGCAGGACTCAATCTACAAGATTGGATTGTGGCTTAAGCCAATCTCTTCTGAGATATAAAAGAGGGAAGCGAGCAGAGAGACAGCGAGACCTCACACCACCAAGAAAGCAATGCCAGGAGCAGAGCGTTTCCTTTGGAACTGAGGTCCCTGTGCTGGAAAGCTCCTAGACCAGGGAAATATTGATGAAAAGGACCGCCCTCCAGAGCCGACAAGAAAGAGAAAGCCGTCCTCTGGAACTGGCACCCTCATTTCAGACTTCTAGCCTCCTAGACTGTAAGGGAATAAATTTCTTTTTGTTAAAGCTGTCTACTTGTGCTATTTCTGTTATAGTAGCACTAGATGACTAAGACAGGTCCCAAGTCCTGAAAAAGAATCAACTGATACTAACAGATTATGAAATATGATAACAAGAGCTTGAGCAGCAAAAGGCAAAATAGATAGGTGGGACCTCATAAAAACGAAATACTTTTTTGCATCAAAGGAGTTTATCAACAAAGTGAAAGGACAACCTACAGACTTGGAGAAAATTTTCAGAAACCATATGTCAGATCCCCAAAAGCCAAACCAAACCCAATGTCATCGAGTTGATTCCAACTTATAGCGACCTTACAGGACAGAACTGCCCCATAAGGTTTCCAAGGAGCGGCTGGTAGATTTGAACTGCTGACCTTTTGGTTAGCAGTCGAGCTCTTAACCACTGTGCCACCAGGGCCTCATGTATCAGATAAGGGCCTAATAACATTTGAACTATATATAACTTCTATGATGTAACAACAAAAGAAAATCCAGTCAAAAAATGGGCAGACATTTCACCAAAATGGATGTTCAATGGCCAACAAGCACTTGAAAAGATACTCAACATCATTAGCCATTAAAAAAAAAAAAAAAAACCCTCAGGTGGACACTTGAGACTATGTTGGCATCTCTTGCCTGGAGGGGAGACGAGAGGGTGGAAGGGGTTAGAAGCTGGTGAAATGGACACGAAAAGAGAGAGTGGAGGGAGAGAGCGGGCTGTCTCTTTAGGGGGAGAGTAATTGGGAGTGTGTAAAAAAGGAGTGTGTAGCTGGGTGTATATGGGTTTTTGCGTGAGAGATTGTAAACTTTCACTTAAAGCACAATAAAAATTATTAAAAAAAAAAAACCAAACCCGTTGCCACTGAGTCGATTCTAACTCATAGTGACCCAACAGGACAGAGCAGAACTGCCCCATATGGTTTCCACGGAACTCCTGGTAGATGTGAACTGCCAACCTTTTGGTTAGCAGCCATAGGGGGATGTAAATAAAAACTCACCCACATTTGAATGTAAATAAAAACTCGCCACATTTGAAAGATCAAAAAAATGGAGAACAACAGGTGATGGGGAGGTTGTGGAGAAACCAGATCCCTCATCCATTGCTGGTGGGAATGTAATGTGGTGAAACCACCATTGCAAACAGTTTAGCAGTTACTCCAAAGGTTGAATACAGAACTACCATATTACCCTGCAATCTCAATCCCAGATATACATTCAGAAGGAGTGAAAGCAGGAACACAAGCAGAAACCTGTACACTAAAGTTCACTGCAACACTTTCTACAATAGCCAAAAGGTGGAAACAACTGAAATGTTCATCACCAGAAGACGAATGGATAAACAAAATGTGGTATACACATACAACAGAATATTATGTAGCTAAAAAGAGAAATGAAGTCCTGGTACATGCCACAACATGGGTCAACCTTGAAAACATTATGCCGAGAGAAGTCAGTCAGTTGCAAAAAGACAAATACTGTATGATCTCACTTATATATAAGCAAATAAACAGAAACCAAAGATTATTAGTGGTGGAAAAAATTCAAGCCTTGAGTTTCAATAGCGAAAGATTCTATGGGGGAAAATATTAAATGACGCAGGAAGCATCAAAAGGAGATGGAAGGAATACACAGTCATTATACCAAAAAGAATTAGTCGATGTTCAACCATTTCAAGAAGTAGCATATGATCAGGAACCGATGGTACTGAAGGAAGAAGTCCAAGCTGCTCTGAAGGCATTGGTAAAAAACAAAGCTCCAGGATTTGATGGAATATCAATTGAGGTGTTTCAACAAACAGATGCAGTGCTGGAGGTGCTCACTCGTTTATCCAAGAAATATGGAAGACAGCTTCCTGGCCAACTGACTGGAAGAGATCCCTATTTATGCCTATTCCCAAGAAAAGTGATCCAACCGAATGTGGAAATTATATCACACGCAAGCAAAATTTTGCTGAAGATCACTCAAAGACGGCTGCAGCAGTATATTGACAGGGAACTGCCAGAAATCCCGGCCGGTTTCAGAAGAGGACATGGAACCAGGGATATCATTGCTGATGTCTGAGGGATCCTAGCTGAAAGCAGAGAATACCAGAAGGATGTTTACCTGTGTTTTACTGACTATGCAAAGGCATTCGACCGTGTGGATCATAAGAAATCACGGATAACATTGCAAAGAATGGGAATTCCAGAACACTTAACTGTGTTCATGAGGAACCTTTACGTAGATCAAGAGGCACTGTTCGGACAGAACAAGGGCATACTGATTGGTTTAAAGTCAGGAAAGGTGTGCGCCAGGGTTGTATTCTTTCACCATACCTATTCAATCTGTATGCTGAGCAAATAATCCGAGAAGCTGTACTATATGAAGAACGGGGCATCAGGATTGGAGGAAGGCACATTAACAACCTGCGTTATGCAGATGACGCTTGCTGAAAGTGAAGAGGACTTGAAGCACTTACTAACGAAGATCAAAGACCACAGCCTTCAGTATGGATTGCACCTCAACATAAAGAAAACAAAAATCCTCACAACTGGACCAATGAGCAACATCATGCTAAACGGAGAAAAGATTGAAGTTGTCAAGGATTTCATTTTACTTGGATCCACAATCAACAGCCATGGAAGCAGCAGTCAAGAAATCAAAAGATGCATTGCATTGGGTAAATCTGCTGCAAAGGACCTCTTTAAAGTGTCGAAGAGCAAAGACTTGAAGGCTGAGGCGGGCCTGACCCAAGCCATGGTATTTTGAATCACATCATATGCATGTGAAAGTTGGACAATGAGTAAGGAAGACTGAAGAAGAACTGATGCCTTTGAACCGTGGTGTTGGCGGAAGAATGTTGAGTATACCATGGACTGCCAGAAGAGTGAATAAATCTGTCTTGGAAGAAGTACAATGAGAATGCTCCTTGGGCACAAGGATGGCAAGACTGTGTCTTAAATACTTTGGACATGTTGTCAGGAGGGATCAGTGTCTGGAGAAGGACATCTTGCTTGGCAGAGTACAGGGTCAGCAGAAAAGAGGAAGACCCTCAAGGAGGTGGACTGACACAGTGGCTGCAACAATGAGCTCAAGCATAACAACTATTCTAAGGATAGCGCAGGACCGGGCAGTGTTTTGTTCTGTTGTGCATAGGGTCGCTATGAGTCGGAGCCCACTCGACTGCACCTAACAACAACAGGGTTGGAAAGAAGGAGGAAAGGGTGAATTTTTGTTTGAGGAATATTAAGTCTATATTAATGATGGTGAAATGTTTTGGAAAAGGGTAGCAATAAAGGTAATCAATGTCACTGAACTGTAAATGGCAATTGTTGAATGGTGAATGTTTTGGTTTGTATATTTTCACGACTAAGAAAAACGAAAACATTGCTGTGCAAGTACAAATCTGTGTAATCTCTATGGTAAATATTTTGGCACTATTTAGTAAAGTGGAATATATCCTATGACCCAGCAACTCCCTGGGTAGGTGAACTCATGCAGGTGTACCCTGTGTAAAAGAATGTTCATGGCAGCATTGTTCATAAAATTAAAAAAACGGAAATAACTCAAACGTCCACCATTATTAGAAGGGATGAAAAATTGTGGTATACTTAAAATCTAGAATACAAAATAGTAAAGAAAATGAATAAACCACTATTATATCTGTTAATAATAAGGAAACAGAGGCTCAGATTGACACAATGATTTAAGTCTTTGCAAACCCTGTTTGTGACAATGACATTTGTTAACCATAAACTAGCTGGACTTCACCTAATGCAAAGAATGTAACTTCAGGTAATTTCCCTTGTTTTCTGAGAGCTAACCCCACGAATTCCCTGAATAATTGAAGTTGTTTTCATTGTTGTGTGTTGTCAAGTTGATTTCAACTCATAGTCACCTTATAGAACAGAGTAGAACTGCCCCATAGGGTTTTCTAGGTTTTAATCTTTAAGAGAGCAGATGGCTAGGTCTTTTCTCCAGTACCTTTTATCATTTTAAAATCTCCAGACGACACTCGAAGATTTGTGCAAATTAATGATGCCTGCCACACTCCACCAGGCTAGAGACCTAGATACCACCTGAAGCCAGCTGATTTCAGCAAGCGGGGAGGGGCATGGTTTAATCAACCACGTTAAATTAGCCAATGGTTGCTTTTCTATTCTGCTCCCTCCTCTTCACTTTAAAAGCTTCACTGTAACTAGCCTACATTAAGCCATTCGTTTTTTTTAATAAACAGAATTGACTCCCTATAGGCATATGGCATAACTGCTGAAACAAGCCCTATGTTTTAATTTCTTTATGTTTTGATTATTTTTTTAACGTATCTAATACAGATGATACTCATAAACATAGCAAAAGACATGACTTATGACAGCATTCATATAAAGTTGAAAAACCGCGGAAAATCACAGTATAATGCTTAGGAAGCTATACATAAGTGATAAAACTGTACACACATACCCAGTCGCACACTCACCATGGGGATACACTTCTATAGGCAACCCACCCCCAAGGCAACAGGGCCTCACACCCTACACCTCAAACGGTCACATAAGGACAATCACATTTACCAAAGGGAGCACGCACAACCGCATATTATTACCAAGTTACAACAGCACCGTCAGAGGCACCCCCACACCTGCACGTGGTCACGCAGTCACAGGTACCTCCGCCTGTATGCAGTACCTCACACGTCAGTCACACAATCACACAGCCCTCCGGAGACGAACGCGATCACACCCAACCAATCATAAGCTCCCCACACCCGCACACACAAAGCCGCACGTGGTCACAATCACACACAAACGGCGGGGTCGCGCAACAGCCACAGGCTCCCAGACTGTGCTGTGCGCGGTGTTGCAGTTAGAACCACACCACCCACCACGGGAACAGCCCGTCACAACCGTACGGTCATTCACCACACAGACACTTTCACGACCTCGCCTCCTCCCCCGTCCAAGACCGAGGCTGCGGCTCCAGCCTCGCCCTGGACTCGGGCCCCTTACCTCAAGCCTTTCAAGCTTCCGAAGTAGCAGAGACCCCCACAGCACTGGAGCAGTGGCCGGTGCAGCCCTGAGGGTCCCGCCAGAGCGTGACTTTGAGGCTGAATTCCCGCGAGAAGCACGGTCATGCCGCGGAGTCCTCTCGGAAACGTAGTTAGAGACGTACCGGCGGCGAAGAACTTGGATGTCGGTCGTTAGGATTCCTTTCAGCGCTTAGCTGCGGCTCCGCGAGGATTGCACCACCTCATCAAATTGCGCCCCGGAAACCTCACAAAGTCCCGACTGAACCTCGGGCCGTGATTCCTAAATAAGGCCAGTCCGGAGCATTTGAGCTGGGCTTCCTTCCCGAACCCGGCCTACGATACCTAAGAGCTGGACAGGTTGGGAAGAGGAGGGCAAGTTTGTTTGAGTAGAGAATTCATAACGCTGGACCTTCTGGGAAGTGTAGTTCGGCGCAGGCTAAGGTGCGGATGGACCGTTGGAAAGCTCTCCGGAATCCTCGCAAAGCTGAACCTGAGCCTGGCCACACCCCGGAGAGTCACGGGAGTGCTAGAGCGCCGAGGATTGCGCAGGCGCAGACGGCCTGGGCCGCCATTTTGGCCTTTGTTTCTGGGTGAGTTTGGTTTCGGCTAGAAGCCTTCGTGGCTCAGTGGTAAAAGCGCTCTGCTGCTAAAGGAAAGATCGATTTTTGGAACCTACCAGCTGCTCCATGGGCCGATGTGGCAGTTTGCTTCCGTGAAGGTTTACAGCCTTGGAAGCCTTATGGGGCGGCCCTACTCTGTCATAATAAGATCACTATGAGTCATGGCAGTTTTTTTTTTTTTTTTGGCTTCAGGTACCTCAAGCTCACAGGGATGTGGGATTGGGGCTTCTCAGACCGTAAACCAGATGAGGAGAGCGAAGGGGAGGAGACCAGAAACCTCTGACCACATTGAGGAGGTCGAAGGGCAAAGATCGCTAAGCGTGCGGCAGGACTAACCAAAACCAAACCCACTGTCGCGGAGTGAACCCGACTCGTAGCGACTCTGTAGGACAGAGTAGGACTGCCCCATAGGGTCTCCAAGACTGTAAATCTCTTAAGGAAGCAGACTGCCACAGTTTCTCCCACAGAGCGGCTTTCGGGTTGTAACTGCGGAGCTTTTGGTTAGCAGCCAAGCGCTTTGATCACTGAACCGCGAAGGGACTGGAAGCTAAAAGGGAGGAGTCTCCGTAAATGCCTAGCGGCTGTTATTTTGAGCTTCTGACTTCTGTGTACACATCTGGGGATGGGTTGCTGAGGAGGATGAGGGGGCAGGCAGGCAGGTTTACAGGAAGCAGGTGTGCGGGTGTGTGTAACCGTGGGTGTAGCTGGGGTTTGGAGTAAAAGAGTGAGGGAGAAACTAGGTTCAAGATTTTGTAGACGCGTGAAAATGATAAATGACTATAACTGTAGGTGCGACTGGGACGGCATATCTTGGAGAGCGTAATCTTTGAGCTTCATCTGTAAAACAAGAATCGATCTTCCAGCAGCATCAATTTTTCTTGAAGGTCTGGAGGAGAAAAGGCTACATAATTGAGCTGATAAATGATTTAAAACGTGATTTCTGTATAAAACCGGGAAAAGATATTAATGAAGTAGAAAATAATATTGTTTTCTTCAAAAAGAAAGAATTGCAGAGGATTTTCTTTTATGGAGTACCGGCTGTTGCATATAAGCCAGGCCCTGGGACACAGCTATTCAATCTTCTGGGTTCTTTTAAGGCCCTGGGGGGGGAGGGGGGCGGGGGGGTAGTGTAGGGATACAGGGGGCTGACATGAGAAGTCCCGGATTAAGGAATAACTTTAAAGTTTGAGGAGTAGTGTTGACCACTGCAAATTTTCTTTAGAGAAAACCATGGTCTAGATGTGGTCAAGGAGTGTCAGTTTATAGTTCGTCAAGGATTGCAGGTATCATCTGATTTACTAACTGGTTGCTCCCAGACCATGTGGATTTTGTTAGGTAATAAATCACTTCTAACTACAAATACGTTTTCTCCAAGTGTTTTGCTACTGTTAGATTTTAAGTCATTTTAAATAAAGTAAGGTAGCTGGGTATAAAGTTTGCATAAATAGTCTTCATATATACAAACAAAACCATGGAAGAAAGGACCTCATTTTCAAAAACAACACAGGGTAAGATACTTAGCAATAACCTTAACAAATACACAAAACTTACACAGGAAAAAAAAAAAACAAAACACTGAGGGATACAAAAAAAGACTTGGGCAAATAAAAAGTTATACCATATTCTTGAGTAGGAATTCTGTGAAGTTGAGGATAGCCCACAAGGCTGCTCTCACTTCTAACACCAAATGCATACTTTAGGGATTCCCAAGACCACTGTTGCTAAAAGGAGTCACAGAACTCAACTGCGGACCACAACATTCACAATTAGTTTATTACAGCAGAAGGATACAGATTAGAATCAGCCAAGGGAAAAGATGCCTGGGGCAGAGTCCAGGAAGGTTCCCAATGCAGAGCTTCCAGTTGTCATCTCCTTGCTGAGTCATGGACAATGCAGAGCTTCCAGTTGTCATCTCCTTGCTGAGTCATGGACAATGATAATTCCTCCTGTGTGACCACCAAACCAGGTGCTGTCAACTCTGACTCATGGCAACCCCATAGGTACCAGAATAGAACTGTGCTCCACAGGGCCTTCAGAGGTAGACTTTTCAGAAGTAGATTGCCATGCTTTTCTTCCAAGGTGGCTCTAGGTGGACTTGAACCTCCAACGTTTCAGTTAGCATCCAAGTGTGTTAACCTTTTGCACCACCCAGGGACTTCATTTTTTTTTCTAAATAGATGGATTATTCTTAAAATTCAAGTGGAAGAACAAAAGCCAGAATAGTGTCTCTGGGGGAGAAAAAGCGATGCATAGCAGTCAAGGCTTGTCTTACTAGGTGACAATATATACTCTAAATCTTAAAAGATATATAGTAATTTGGGACTATCATCTGACTGGCCAGGCCAGTGAGACAGAATAGAAAATCCATCATTAAAGAATTTCAGTGTATGGTGAATGTGGCATCTCAAATCATTTGGGAAAAAATGGAACTTTCAATAAAGGTGACAGGGATGGTTTGGTGGACTTTTTGGGGAAAAAAGAATGGGTTATACCTTGTACAGAACTCTGGGTCAACTCCAAATGGGTCAAAACTTCAAAGTACAAAAAAAAAAAAAAAAGGCTCAAAACTTGGGCAAGTTCCTTTAAAACCATGGAATGGGGAAGGCCTTTCTAACTATTCACAATTCCAAAGCTGTAACATAAAAAAATTGATCTTCTCTACTACTTGAAAAAAAAAAAGGCAAACTGAAAACAAATATTTGTATTTAATGTTACAAATAGCTAATCTCCCATTTATAAGATTATATAAACTTAAAGAACACCAAAATATTGGCAAGAAAAAGGACTAACAATAGAAAAATAAATGAAAAAATAATTCACAGAACAGGATCTATGAATTGTTCTCAAATATACAAAGGGATATGCAACCTCACTCATAATAAGATGCCATTAAAACTGTATGGAATACAAACATACTATATAGTGACAGTAGTCAAAACAGCCTGGTATTGGCATAACAATAGACACATAGACCATGGAATAGAATTGAGAGTCCAGAAATAAACCCACACATCTGTGGCCAACTGATTTTTGACAAGTGTGCTAAGTCCATCCAACGAGGAAGAGTCTCTTTGCTAAATGGTGCTGGGAAAATTGGATTTCCACATACAGAAAAATCAAACAGGATCCGTGCCTCACACCATACACAAGAACAAATTCAAAATGGATTAAGGACCTAAATGTGAAATTAAAACCATAAAATTCTTAGGAATAAAAGCAGGGGCAACACTGTCAGGCCTAGCTTTTGACAATGGAGTATCTAACAAAAGCACAAAGAGCAAAAGGCAAAATAAATAAGACCTCATAAAAATGAAAAACTTTTGTTCATCAGAAGACTTAAAAGAGGAAAAAGACAAGCTACTGACTAGAGATTATCTTTGAAAACCATATATCTGATAAGAACCTAGGAAACCCCGGTGGTGTAGTGGTTAAGTGCTACGGCTGCTAGCCAAAGGGTCAGCAGTTCGAATCCACCAGGCGCTCCTTGGGAACTCTGTGGGTGGGACAGTTCCACTCTGTCCTATAGGGTCACTATGAGTCAGAATCGACTCGATGGCGCTGGGGCTTGGTTTGATAAGAACCTAATAACCAATATATATATATATAACTTTGGCAACAACAAAGACAACCCTATCACAAAATGGGCAAAGGACTTGAATAGACATTTCAACAAAGAGGGCACTCATGTTCACCAAACACATGAAAAGATGTTCACTGACATCAGCCATCAGAGATGCAAATCAAAACCACAATGATACCATTCCACTCCCACTAGGATGGCTAATAATACATCCACTTAAGCAGAAAATCCCGCTGGTCTTACATTTGATACAGATCTTAAATGTGACCAATTCTCATTATTTCCACTCTTAGCACTGTGGTCTCTAAGCTACCATGGTATCTCACCTGAACTACTGGAAGAGCCCACTATTTCGTCTGCTTCCAACTTCACCCCTATAACCAGGGTGATCCTTGTAAAATACAAGTTGGATCACATCACTTTCTGCTCCTTCAGTGCTTTATGTCAGTCGTAATTGAGTCAGTTCTAACTCATGGTGACCCCACGTGTGCAGAGTAGAACTGCTCCATAGGATTTTCAAGGCTGTCACCTTTTGGAAGCAGATCACCAGGCCTGTCTTCCGAGGCGCCTCTGGGTGGGTTCAAACTACCAACCTTAGGGACTCTGGCCAAGGGCCTTATACCTCAGTGTAAATGCAAAGACCTTACCAGGGCCTATATGACGGGACAGAAACTGACAGATCCCTCACAACCCTACCTCTTTTGTCTTGTTTCCCAACACTCACCCCAACTCCTCCCTCCCCCCACTTTCACTGTCATAGCCAGGAGTAGTCTAAGGAGGCGTAGCAATTAAATGTATCCTGAATGGGATCCTGTAACAGAGAAAGATAAAAACTAAAGAAATGTGAATAAAAAATGAGCTTTAGTTAATAAAAATGTATCGATATTGCTTCATTAATTGTAGCAAATATACCATAGTAATGCAATATGTTAATAGGGGAAAATGAGTGCAAAGTACAGGGGAACTCTGTATTCTAAATTTTCTGTAAACCTAAAATCTGTTTAAAAAAAAAAAACAAACACAACCGCCAAGCTGCTTGCCAAAGTGGTTGCACCGTTTTCAATTCCCACCAGCGAGGTCTGAGTGTTGCAGTTCTGCCACATGCGCATCAGTCTCACTTAATGTTCATCTGTCCCGTAGGCATGTGGAGTCATCACACTGAATGCTTTCATTTGAAAAGTATCAAATCCCAAGTATCTGTTTAAGGTTTCAAATATTTGCTTTAAATTCCAAAATGTAATTTACACCAAGTTTGTCACCTGGTGATCCCACAAAATATTTGTCATCTCTATAGTATGCTCCATGTCTCACATAAATGGAGGATAATAAATGAGGTAAAAAATTAGATTGCCTCAAATTTTTATCCGAAGTGCTTGGAATTTTTATCTTGCATCCCGTATGTCAAACTCAAAAGCTAGTTATTGTAATGAGACCAGCCATTTGGGTCCATTCCTAAATTTACAAATGGGTTTTATTAAATATCTCGGGGGGGACCGTATAAACGTTGATTAGTAAATATATTAAAATCAAATAAAAACTTACTCTTTCAAAAGGTTATGATTCAATTAATAGTGAAAATTTTAAATAGTTTCATTCTTCACTGGTGATTGCCCAATTTTATTACAGATTGAGGAAACCATTAGTAAAAGAAATCAGTGAATTTTCATATTAAATAATCCTGGTATGATCCTCATGATTTTTAAAATACGGAAACAATTTTTTAAAAAGTAATACAGTTATGACAAGCAAAGTCACAGGGCAAATATGGAGCATTTTCCTACACAATCAACTCTACAGGAAGACTGGAAGTCCCTGGGTGATGCAAACGATTAATGAGCTTACCTGCTAAGAAAAAGGTTAGGGTCAGAAGAAAGGCCTGGAAATCTACCCTGAAAAGTCGGCCACTGAAAACCCTATGGAGCAAAGTTCTACTCTGACATGTGGGTTCTCCATGAGTCATAATCGACTTGATAGTAACTGGTACTGGTAATGTTAATTTAGTATTTTAAAACATTACTTCATAATAAATAAGGATATTTTAGAAATAGATCATTAATATGTATAAAATATACAAATTCATATAAATATACAAGTGTACAGCTCAAATTATCATAATGGGAACACCCAGAATTATGTCAAGAAACAGAACATTACCACCACCTCAAAAGCCCCCTCATGCCTCCACCTAGTCTTCCTTCCTCAAAGGTTAACTGCTATCTTCTAATACCAGAATATTTTCTGTTGTGAATTCTACAGAAATGGAATCATATAGTATATGTAATTTTATATATTTTTAAGACAAAACACTAGATTGGAAATGTTTTATACATTTAAAAACTTCAGGCTGAATCACCAGACATCACTTAGACTCTTCATCTTTCCATTTTGGAGATACTTGGGTGGAAAACTACTCTCCTACGTGAACTGTATTTTAATGATCCAGGAAAATGAGGAAACCTTGGAAACCATCTCAGTACCACCCATGCCTGAAGCAGAACAGGAATAAAAGACTACATCACTACGGATACATCTCTACTGACCTACTTTCTCTGTGTGAATATATATTCTTCCTCCACTCAAAGCTTCATTTCTCTGCTCTCGGCCAGGAATATTGTGGCACAGTGTCCCTATTAATTAAAGTGTTTGGAGAAGAGAGTGGAGTAGAAAATACACTGGATAAAGGAAGTCAAACACAAGTATTGATCCCATCTCTGCCATTTCATGTGTGTGATCACTGACTGGTTAAGAAACCCACTTAAGCCTCAATTTCTTTAACAGGGCCAATGTAAGGATAAAATGAAATGATTAAAACCAGATAGATTACAAAAACTAAAGTTACAAATAATTGAATTAACTCGATAAGACTTCTTAGATGGTAGATTATACACAACTGGAAATTATCTAAGGAAATGACACAAAATATAGCACACAGAGACAAAGATACAAAATATGAAAAAAGACATGTAAGACCAAGTGAAAAGGTATGACTGAAGTTTCACTGGAGTTGCAGAGGGAATAATAAAACTGGAGAGGCGATATTCAAAGAGCTAATGGTGAAAATTTCCTAGAACTGACTACTGTCACCAAATCTCAATTTCAGGAAACACAACCAATCCCAAACACAATAAATAGAATATATATTCAGTCTCATTATAAGTGCAGAACACGTAAGAGAAAAAGAAGATCCAAAGAGCAACACAGAGAATACATATTACTATGAAAGGAACAAAAATTACACTGACTGAGGGATCCTCAAAAGCAACAATTCTCAGGTCACTACTTTTCCTTCCCACGTGCTAAGGGTAACTACTATCTTGACTTCTAATACCACCATGACCACCATTCTCAAAAAGAACAGCCAGACAACTGGTGACTGACCTGACAGGGGACGCAACAGAGAATCCCTGAGGGAGCAGATCAGTGGGATGCAGACCCCAAATTCCCATAAAAAAGACCAGACTTAATGGTCTGACTGAGACTAGAAGGATCCCAGAGGTCATGGTCCCCAGACCTTCTGTTAGCCCAAGACAGGAACAATTCCCAAAGCCAACTCTTCAGACAGGGATTGGACTGGACTACGGGAAATAAAACAATACTGGTAAAGAGTGAGCTGCTTGGATCAAGTAGACACATGAGACTATGTTGGCATCTCCTGTCTGGAGGGGAGATGAGAGGGCAGAGGGGGTCAGAAGCTGGCCAAATGGACACTAATAGAGTGAAGGGAAGGAGTGTGCTGTCTCATCAGAGGGAGAACAACTAGCAGTACATAGCAAGGTGTATATAAATTTTTGTATGAGAGACTAACGATTTGCAAACTTTCACTTAAAGCACAATTTAAAAAAAAGCCAAAAAATAGTGAAATAATGAAGAAAAGATGAAAAGGATAGAGTCATGTAGATATACAGGTATGTTATTTAGAAATCTTACCTCAGGAAATCAACCACACACATTTACCTCAAGACAACCTTCAAAACTGCTAATAAGAAGCAGTGCAGTGCTTCAATTATATAGGCGTCTCATTATTGCCCATTTAAGATAAATTTTGATGTATCTGAAATCCGTCTCAGATTTAAATGCTGTATACTCATCTGCATCACTATTCAAAAGAAGGCACTAACACCCTAGACTACTGCCCTAACATTCTAACTCTGAACTGAAGCCACTCCTAGAGGCCACCTTCCAGTTGAATAATAAGCTGACCTATAAAATAAAGCAGGAAGTCATTAAAAAGATAGCAAAGACTAAAATGGATGCCAGGAGCCTCTGAAACTTGCTCTTGAACATCGAGTAGCTAAAGCAAAAGGAAGAAATGATGAAGTGAAAGAGCTGAAGAAATTTCAAAGGAAAGCTTGAGAAGACAAAATATTACATGTGCAAAAACTTAGAGTTAGGAAACCAAAAGGGAAAAACATGCTTATCATTTCTCAAGCTGAAAGAAGAAAAAATTCAAGCCTCAAGTTGCAATAGTCTATGGACAAATACTGAACGATGCAGGAAGCATCAAAAGAGGATGGAATACAGAGTCACTGTACCAAAAAGAATTGGTTGACATTCAACCATTACAGGAGGTAGCATATGATCAAGAACCAATGGTACTGAAGGAAGAAGTCCAAGCTGCACTGAAGACACTGGCAAAAAAACAAGACTCCATGAATTCATGGAGTACCAATTGAGATGTTTCAACAAATAGATGCAGAGCTAGAAGTGCTCACTTGTCTATACCAAAAAATTTGTAAGACAGCTACCTGGCCAACCAACTGGAAGAGATCTGTTTTTTTTTTTTTTTTGGATGCCAAAGAAGTGAACCAACCAAATGCGGAAATTATCTAACAATATCGTTAACAGTACACACAATTAAATTTTGCTGAAGATCACTCAAAAGTGGTTGCAGCAGTACATCCACAGGAAGTGCCAGAAGTTCAAGCTGAATTCAGAAGAGGATATGGAATGAGAGTTATCATTACTGCCAGATGGATCCTGGCTGAAGGCAGAGAATACCATAAAGATGTTTACCTTTGTTTTATTGACTATGCAAGTATATTTGACTGTGTGGATCAAAGCAAATTTTGGATACCACTGCAAAGAATGGGAATTCCAGAACACTTCATTGTGATCATGAGGAACCTGTATATAGATGAAGAGGCAGTTGTTCCAACAGAACAAGGGTATACTGTGTGGTTTAAGGTCAGGAAAGGTGTGCATCACAGTTGTATCTTTTCACCATACTTATGCAGTCTGTATGCTGGGCAAATAATCTGAGAAGCTGGTCTTTATGAAGAACAAGTATCAGGATTGGAGGAAGACTCATTAACAACCTACAATATGCAGATGACACAACCTTGGTTCCTGAAAGTGAAGAGGACTTGAAGTACTTACTGATGAAAATCAAAGACTACAGTCTTCATTATGGATTGCACTTCAACATAAACAAAAGTCCTCACAACTAGGCCAATAAGCAACATCATCATAAATGGAGAAAATGCTGAAGTTGTCAAGGGCTTTACTTGGGTTCACAATCAACGCTCATGGAAGCAGCAATCAAATGATGTACTGCATTGGGCAAATATGCTGCAAACGACCTCTTTAAAGTGTTAAAAAGCAAAGATGTCACCTTGAAGACTAAGGTGCGCCTGACCCAAGCAATGGTATTTTCAATTGCCTCATATGCAGGTCAAAGCTGGACAATAATGAAGACCAAAGAATTGGTGTTTTTGAATTATGGTGTTGGTGAAGAATACTGGATATACCACAGACTTCCAGAGAATGAACAAATGTATCCTGGAAGTACAACCAGAATGCTCCTTGGATTCAAGGACATGTTATCAGAAGGGACCAGTTCCTGGAGAAGGACATCATGCTTGGTAGAGGGTCAGGGAAAAGAGGAAAACCCTCAATGAGATGGACTGACAGTGGCTGCAACAGTGGGCTCCAGCATAACAATGGTTGTGAGGACGGCACAGGACTGGGCAGTGTTTCATACTGTTTTACATAAGGTCGCTGAGTCAGAACTGACTGGATGGCACCTAAGAACAACAATGCCATACTGGTTATGTGGAGAACTGAAATTTCTGATGTTTCAGTAAAAACAAACTCTTTCCACGTGTGTGCAAATATTATCATTTAATGACATAATCCTTAAAATTATGTAAAAAAAAGAACCTGTGGCAGAATCATGCTATAACTTCTGAGTAAAGACTATGCACATTACTTATGACATGTAAGAGTAAATTTAAATAATGAGATGTGTTAAGCTGCCACCCCAAATTTTAAAATAAACATTTCATATTTTAAAGATTTTAGAAATATTTCTTATAAAAATATTAGTATGAGCAAGTGAGTTCATTATTAACATGTACTACATGTACAGCTTCCCCACCTTATTTCCACCTCTTATGCAAAAAGTTAAGAAACAGCACAAACAATAGAATGAACACATATATATATACACATATATAACAACCAGAACTAACTAAAATCTTGTTATACTTACTTGAAATCTTTATTTCAATTTAATTAGTATACAAAACCAACGTACTTTTGTACTACCAGTACCACGCCTGGTCCCATTTTCCTTCTACCTCCCTTCCTTCTAGAGCCCACTACTTTTACATAAAGATGTTTATCCGTATACGAGTATTGGTTAGTGGTGATTTTATTCAAATTCACATAACTTTCATTATAATACTCATAATTTTCCTTCATTTTTACACACGATTTTTCAGATCTTCCTGTTAATATATTTTACTTAACTGCTAGACAGTATTCTACTATATGACTACCTGACTTGATTCATCCATTTCACAAGTGCCATGTTTTTCCCAATTTCTGACTACTATAATTCATTCTGCAACAAACATACAGGTATGCGGCTCCCTGGGTACATGTGTCAGTTTATTTGGTATGAGGTATGTATACATACTTAAGAGTGCGTATTCTGGAACCTGTCTGAGCCCTGGTGGCGAAGTGGTTAATAACCTGGCTGTTAACCAAAAGGTCAACAGTTGAAATCCATCAGCCATTCCTTGGAAACCCTATGGGGAAATTCTACTCTCTCCTATAGGGTTGCTATGAGTTGGAATTGACTTGAGAGCAGTGGATTTGGTTTTTGGTTTTGCAAGCTATTTTAGAAATTCCTTTAACTCCAAGGTTCTAAAGACATTCTCTATAAAATTCTTTTTAAGTTTTGCTTTTTGCATTCTAATCTTCAATATTTTTAAAACTCATAGTATTTTGATGATCGCAGAGATCTATTATTTTTACACAGAAGAGTTAATTAACCTGAGACCAGTTTTTGAATAATCCATGATGTCCATAATTTGAGATGCCACCCTATTACCAATTTCCCATATATGCATGTTTCTGTACATGATATTCTTTTCTAATCTCTATTATCTATGACTACATCAAAACCAAGTAATTTTGATTATAGCTTTACAAGTCATACATATATCAAATCATATAATTTAAAAACAACTTTGTGTCAAGTTCAGATCCGTGTATCTCTTGTACCTTTGTCTTCCTGTATCAGGTAGGCCTTCTAGGAGCACACTGATTAGTAGTGAGTTAGCAATGTCCATGTCTGGATCCTGACTTTAATGAAAATGCTCCTAAAAGTACAGCATTAACAACGTTTGCTGTGGAAACTCGAGGGGTACAGGTGTTCATCATACTACGATAGTTGTTAAAAATCTCAGTTTTGAGTTTTTGCTGAAGAATTTTCAGCATTAATGTCACTTTGCTCTAAAGTGAATGTTCTGATGTGCTGTTAAGTATAAATTTTGCTGAAGGCTTTCTTAAAGGCAGTCACATGGCTTTAATGAGTATGAATTCTCTGATGTCTAATGTGATGTGACTTCTGGCTAAAAGCTTTCCCACACTCACTACACTGATAAGGTTTTTCACCTGTATGGATTCTCATATGTAGAGCAAGGGTTGAGAACTGAGAGAAGGCTTTTCCACATTCATTACAACCGTAGGGTTTCTCACCTGTATGACTTCTCATGTGTACGGTAAGCGATGAGCTTTGACAGAAAGCTTTCCCACATACTTTACATTCATAAGGTTTATCACCTGTGTGAATTCTCACATGTACAATAAGCGATGTGATTCGAGAGAAGGCTTTTCCACATTTGTTACATTCATAGGGTTTCTCTCCTGTATGAATATTATGATGTTTAATGAGATATTGCTTCTGCCTGAATATTGTTCCACATTCATTACATTTATAGGGTTTCTCTCCAATATGAATTTTCTCATGCTCAGTGAGATTTGATTTGCCACTGAAGGCTTTCCCACATTCCTTACATGTATAAGGTTTCTCTCCAGTATGACTTCTCTGGTGTCTAATGAGGCTTGACTTCTGAATGAAAGCTTTCCCACATCCTTTACATTCAAATGGTTTTTCTCCAGTGTGGATTCTCTGATGGATAATGAGGTTTTCCTTCTGGCTAAATGCTTTTCCACATTCATTACATTCAAAAGGTTTCTTTCCGCTATGAATGTTCTGATGTTTAATAAGGTACTGCTTCTGGCTGAAGGCTCTTCCACATTGATTACATTCAAATGGTTTCTCTCCAGTATGAATTTTCTCATGCTCAGAGAGAGATGATTTGCCATTAAAGGTTTTCCCACATTCCTTACATGCACATGGTTTTCCGGTATAATTTCTCTGGCGTCTAATGAGGCTTGCCATCTGAATAGAAGCCTTCCCACATTCATAAGGTTTCTCAGCAATATGTTTCTGATGAGAAAGGAAGTTTCCCTTCTGGCTGAAGGCTTTTCCACACTTATTACATTTATATGTTTTTTTCCCTGTATGACTTCTCAAATTTTGAGTAAGGGATGAGATTCGAGAGAACACTTTACCACATTCAGTACATTCATGGGATTTCTCTCCACTATGCATTTTCTTATGGTCTATCAGGTTTTGCTTCAGGCTAAAGGTTTTCCCATATTTGTTATATCCATAACGTTTTCCTCCAGTGTGAATTTGTACATGCTGAAGATCTGATTCAGGCTGAAGGTTTTCCAACATTCCTATTACACAGAGTTCTCCTACAAGACTTCCCTAGTATTGCTTGAGATGTGACATGGATGAAAACTTTGTCATATTCACTAAATTGATGCTTTCTCTCCAGTGATTAACTCTCAGGTATCTAATCAAATTGAATTTCTTTTCTCATACTGAGTACCCTAAGATGACATGACTATAAAAAGGGCATAAAATATAGAATTCTCATTATATTCACAATAGTTCTTTCTTACACAGCTTCTTTCATATTTAACTATAAATTATTTTTCCAAACATTCAAATTGCATCACGTACACAGAGGTGCAGTTTTGAAGAGTTAAAGTCTGTGCTAAGCGGAAATATTTTCCTGTTTATGTTTTCTGACTTCTTCGTCAGTTTGTATTTTCATGGAGAAGCATAACACCTGACTGACACATCTTTCATGTTATTATATGTTTCTGTTTATAAACTTCCCAGGCTTTTTTTCCTAAGAGAGCACAAAAAAAAAAAAAAAAGAAAGAAACATTTATGAGAGTTAACAGGCATTTTAGTAATTGGCATTTAGTAAGTCCTCAATAAATTAACTATCATCATTATTATCAATATCACCAGTACCACCTGTGAATTTTTCCATTATTAATTATATAATTTCAGAAATATACTACTGTAGATTCTTATTTCAAGTCTAGCTCCCCGGTATAAAAGAAAAGTTCAAATGCAAATGATATTCATAGGTACATGTAGTTTTAAGTGCTTTTAAATGTAACCGTACACACTTCATAATAAAGTATAAGAAAACAAGAACTGGTGCCAAACAGGATGACAGGGCAGATATAAGACGTGGAAGTGTTCACCTAAGATGACAGAACAAAAAGTGAAATGAATATAAGAATTATTAAAGAGGGTGTATGGTTAAACCAATACATACTAAACTCGTGTATTTATTTCTACATCTTCCTCTATTAAAATAACAGTAAAGGTGGTGGAGGGAGGCAAATACTCAACAAAATTTAAAGACTGAAGAGACACCAGTAGAGGAAAAGTATTAAGAAATTTTTGGAAGGAAAGAAAATAGAGTGCTGTAAATTAATAAGTGAATCCCACATGACTTTTTTTTTGTTTAAATAATATTTTATCTCTTCCGTTACCACTGGTATTAACGGTGTAACAGCCACTTTTTATGCCTCTGGACCTCTTACCCAAAAAAAAAAAAAAAAACCCGTTGCTGCTGAGTCAGTTTCAACTCATAAAACGTACTACGTTATTCCAGTTCTAATGAATTTAGCATCAAGGTGGGTCTCTTTCAAAATGCGTGAAGATCAGCAGACCTGAGTTGGAGCCTCATTGTTGTGTAGGCTGAACATTCTGTTAGGTGATACTTCCTGGATGTTAGTTTTGTAAACTTTTGCCTTTTTTCCCCTTTATATTTCTGTGAGATAAGGCTTGGAAGCATAATTCCTGTACGATAGATAGGGAGCCCTTACGGGTTTGTTTTGGTTTTTCTGTGTCATATTTCAAAAACCAGAGGTTCCCCACATAATCTAGTGCAAAGGAGCCCACAACAAATTACTACTATAGATCTCATTGGTATATTGTCATATTACAGATTGGCGGCAGCACCAATGTGCCACTAGCTTCATTGGTGGATTATATTATCAGATCAATAGTCCCCAAAATCTGTGTTACCAACCGAAACTTTAAACACATTCAGTTAGTAAGCATGCATTCCAATACTGAAAATACATGCCACCAAAAAAATTAAACTTTGGTAACTAAAGAGTTATTGCGTTTTTGGTGAAGGTTTACACAGCAGTTTAGGTTCCTGTTTAACAATTTCTACACAAAGTGTTCAGTAACAATGGTTACATTCTTCACAGTGTGTGAACATTCTCATTATTTTTGTTCTGGTTGTTCCATTTCCATTGATCTACTTTCCCTACCCCTTACCTTCTCATCTTTGTTTTAAATTAATTGTTGACTGTTTGGTCTCATACAGATGACTTTTTAAAGGAGCACAGTACTCATGGGTAATATTCTTATTTTTTGAGTGTTGGGGAATGGTCTGCTCTACACCTTCCATCCAGGCTGGCACAGTAGTTAAGAGCTCAGCTGCTAACCAAAAGGTCAGCATTCAAATCCACCAGCTGCTCCATGGAAACCCTATGGGGCAGTTCCACTGTCCTATGGGGTCGCTTTGAGTCGGAATTGACTTAATGGCAACAGGATATATACACACATATGTTTACACACATACACATGTATTTTTTGGTTGTTGCTACTGCAAAAGTACATACATATGCCATCAAACCCATTGGTTTTGCTCCTCTAGAGAACTCAGACTAAGACAATGACAATACTACCTAAAACAATATATAAATTCAATACAATACACATCAAAGTTCCCAACAGTCTTCTCTATAGAAATGAAAAAGCACCGAACTGCAAAGGACCCCAAATAGCCAAAGTAATCTTGAAACAGAAAATGAGAAGGACTCATACTTCCTAATCTCAAAACATATTATAAAGCTACAGTAACAGAATAGTCTCTTATTGACATAACGACAGACATACAGACCAATGGAACTGAAGTCCAGACATAGGCTCACACACATACGGTTAATTTTTTTTTTTAATAATTTTTATTGTGCTTTAAGTGAAAGTTTACAAATCAAGTCAGTCTCTCACACAAAAACCCATATACACCTTGCTACACACTCCCAATTACTCTCCCCCTAATGAGACGGCCTGCTCTCTCCCTCCACTCTCTCTTTTTGTGTCCTTTTCGCCAGCTTCTAACCCCCTCCACCCTCTCATCTCCCCTCCAGGCATAGTCTCAAGTGTCCACCTGATCCAAGAAGCTCACTCCTTACCAGCATCCCTCTCCAACCCATTGTCCAGTCCAATCCATGTCTAAAGAGTTGGCTTCGGGAATGGTTCCTATCCTGGGCCAACAGAAGGTCTGGGGACCATGACCACTGGGGTCCTTCCAGTCTCAGACCATTAAGTCTGGTCTTATGAGAATTTGGGGTCTGCATCCCACTGCTCTCCTGCTTCCTCAGGGGTTCTCTGTTGTGTTCCCTGTCAGGGCAGTCACCTGTTGTAGCCTATGTAGCCAGGCACTATCTAGTTCTTCTGGTCTCAGGGTGATGTAGTCGCTGGTTCATGTGGCCCTTTCTGTCTCTTGGGCTCGTAATCACCTTGTGTCCTTGGTGTTCTTCATTCTCCTTTGATCCAGGTGGGTTCAGACCAATTGGTGCATCTTAGATGGCTGCTTGCTAGCATTTAAGACCCCAGATGCCACTCTTCAAAGTGGGATGCAGAATGTTTTAGTAGATTTTATTATGCCAATTGACTTAGATGTCCCCTGAAACCATGGTCCCCAGACCGCTGCCCCTGCTACACTGGCCTTTGAAGCATTCAGTTTATTGAGGAAACTTCTTTGCTTTTGGTTCAGTCCAATTGTGCTGACCTCCGCTGTATTGTGTGTTGTCTTTCCCTTCACCTAAAGTAGTTCTTATTTACTATCTAGTTAGTAAACACCCCTCTCCCACCCTCCTTCCCTCCCCCATCTCGTAACCACAAAAGAATGTTTTCTTCTCAGTTTAAACTATTTCTTAAGTTCTTATAATAGTGGTCTTATACAATATTTGTCCTTTTGCAACTGACTAATTTCACTCAGCATAATGCCTTCCAGGTTCCTCCCATATGGTTAATTTTTGACAAGGGTGCTAAATCTATCAATAGAGGAAAAAATAGTCTCTTTAATAAATGGTGCTCGGACAACTGGATTTCCATACACAAAAGAATGAAGTTAGACGCATACTTCACATCACACACAAGAACTAATTCAAAAGGGACCAAAGACCTATATGTACAACCTAAAACCATAAAACTCTTAGAAGAAAACAGGGATAATGCTTTGGGACCTAGTCTTCAACACTGGATTCTCAGAAATGAAACTTAAAACACGAGCAAGAAAAGACAAAATAGATAAATAAGATCTTAACAAAATTAAAAACTTCTCTACATCAAATAACTGTATCAACAAAGTGAAGAGACAACCTACGAACTTGAAAAAAAACTTTGGGAACCATATATAGAATAAAGATTTAAAATTACTACAGTTCTGCAAGAAAAAGACAACCCAATCGAAAAATGGGCCAAGGATCTGAATAAATACTTCACCTGAGAGGATATACAAATGGCCAACAAGCACATGAAAAGATGCTCACTGTCTTTAGCTATTAAAAAGTCGGTTGCTATCGAGTTGATTCTGACTCAGCAAGCTTATATGACAGAACAGAACTGCCCCACAGGGTTTCCAAGTCTGTAACCTTTCCAGAAGCAGACTACCACAACTTCCTCCTGTGGAGCGGCTGGTGAGTTCAAACCACTGACCTCTCAGTTAGCAGCTGGGCACTCAACCACTGTGACCAGGGCTCCTCTTAGAAAACAAAGGCACCTTAATTGCTGGCAAATTCCTAGAGCTATCTTTCAGGAACCAAAGGCAAAGGACGGTCGAAGTTTTCGTATCACACCATCTCTCTCAATCTATGAGAGATTAAATTGACCCTATAGGAGAGAGTCCCTTTTGAATTAGTTCTGGTCAGCAGCTGGGCTCTTAACCACTATGCTACCAGGGATCCAATGAGAGATCAAACCTATAAAATAAAACAATATAAAAGAAAAACATGTACGAATTAATAACGTAGAGCTAATCAGATTATTCTGTATCCTGAAAATAGATAATACACCATCTTTTTAAATACCCATTCTCAAAATAGGTCTGTAAAACCTCGACTATTCCACAAAGTAGAAATGAGGCTGACAAAATACTCTGAACAACAACAACAACAAAACAACAGAAATTACAAAAACTAAAATGAAAACTTCATTTATAAATTTAAAAATGTACTGGCTTTCAACAAACTCTTTGATGAAAGGGAAAATTAGAATAAGATTGAAGAACATGCAGAAATACTATTCACAAAAACAATATACATCAGAACCTTGTTTGGAGAAAGTTACAGCGTAAATGTTTACATTATTAAAAAAAAGACATAACACTAATAAACTAAGCAATTAAAATAAGGCAAAGTAAACATGAAAAACAATTATTAAAAATAAATTAATGTACTAAAAACAAATAGACAAAAAATTCATAAGCTGATTAAACCAAAAACCAAACCTGTTGCCATCAAGTCGATTCCAATGCATAGCGACCCTACAGGACAGAACAGAGTTGCCCCATATGGTTTCCAAGGAGTGGCTGGTGGATTCAAACTGCCAATCCAGCAGCTGTAGCTCTTAACCACTGTGCCACCAAGGCTCCATAAGCTGATTTAATGGGGAAAAATTAAAAAGGAATAAAGTATCAAAATAAAAAATGATTATTTGGACATAACCATAGAAAGTAAGGATTATAGAGATTATTTTGTCCAGCCCTATGCAAATAAATTTGAAAAAGGGGCAAATATAACCCTAGGCCACAAAAGATAAAAAATCTAAACAGGAAATTAAACATAGAAAAAAGAGAGACGATTGTTAAGGTATTTCATGGCCTAAAAAGCCCAAGAAATAGATGGCTTAACATGTGAACTTTACTAAACTTTTAACGAACAGGCAACAGTAATACCATTTATTTCGCATTACTCAATTTTAAAAATTTGTTAAAGTTGCAAAAATATGATGCACAACAGATCAAAACTTTACTATATTCCTAACAAGCCAGAAGAAAACAGTAACACAAAAATATACCTCCTTGGCAACTAAAGCCTCTTGTATTTTTATAGGGATTACATCGACATCCTTCATACATCTCAGAATTGAATTCTTCATACTGTAAAATGGCAGTTTCGAACTAACTAGGCAACATCATCTAAACACCAGGTAAAATGGTCCTTCTGACAGTACGTGGATCTTGTGGCTTAAAAAATATTTTCAAAATATATATAGCAATGCTCTAATTCAAGCAAACTCTTAACTGTATTCTGTGTAACTAGTAACCCATTAGAGCAGGGGTTGGCAAACTACACCCTACTACCTGTTTGTGTAAACACCTTTACTGAAACACTGACACGTCTGCTAGTTTTCTTGTCCATTTTCTTATACTCTGTGGATGTTTTTGTGCCATGATGCCTGCATTAAGTAGTTGTGACAGAGATCCTACGACCCAGAAAACGTGGTTCCTTAAAGGACTACAAGGACCAGAACCACCATGCAAATATGGACTACTCAACATGTAACTGATCGTGAGCAAGAAATCAACTCCTTGGCTGCCACCGATGACTGCCCTGACGGGGAACACACAGAGAATCCCTGATGGAGCAGGAGAACAGAGGGATGCAGACCTCAAATTCTTGTAAAAAGACTAGACTTAATGGTCTTACTGAGACTAGAGGGACACAGAGGTCATGGTCCCCGGGCCCTCTGTTATAGCCCAAGACAGGAACCGTTACCAAAGCCAACTCTTCAAACAGGGATTGGACTAGACTATGGGATAGAAAATGATACTGGTGAGGAGTGAGCTTTTTGGATCAAGTAGACACGTGAGACTATGAGGGCAGCTCCTGTCTGGAGGGGAGATGAGAACGCAGAGGGGGACAGGGGCTAGCTGAATGGAAATGGGGAAGACAGGGTGGAGAGGGGTGTGCTGTCACATTAGGGTAGAGCAGTTAGGAGTACAAAGCAAGCTGTGTATGAGTTATTGTATGAGAGACTGGCTTGATTTGTAAACTTTCATTAAAGAATAATAATAAAAAAAATCACCTCTTGTATTACTTTAAAGCAGTATACTTGGAGATTTATTTTTGGCACTAAGCTTTACCAGGATTAATGTTTCTTAGTGTACTATTGCTGTCTCACTGCTTAACATACCATGTCTGTGCCAATGACTGACAAATGTCAATCACAGGCTGGACCTCTTTCACCACCCAGTTAATATATCCAATTGGCTATTCAACACCTCCACCTGGTGTCTAACAGGGATCTAATTTAACCTGCCCCAAACCAAACTCCTGAACTGTCTCCCAACCAGATCCTCCAAAATTCTTCTCATCTCTTTACACAGCAATCTCATTTTCTCAGTTGCTCAAGCCTTGACAGTTCCTTTCTTTAAGTTCACACATCCATTGTATCTTCATACCTTGTTGACTGTATCTTCAAAATATGCCCAGAATCTGACCATTTCACACAAATCTCATTGGTACTACCAAGGTCAAAGCCACATGATGTCTTCCTGTATTAACAGGCTCTTCAATGACCTTCCTGCTTTTGTCTTTGCCTCTGTGTAACTATTCTCAACACAGTGGCCACAATAATCTTGTCTCAGTCAAATCAATTTTGCCTAAAAGCCTTGTACATTCACAAAAACATGTGAAAGCATATACAAGACACTGTTAATAGCGGCTGCTTGTGGGGAACAGAATGTGGAACTGAGGGCCAGAAGTGAGAGGAAGATCTTTACTGTTTAATTTTCTGTCAAGCATACGTATCAAAATTGAAGAATAATATTATTATTTCTTTTCAAAAGTCATAGGGGATGAACGAATAGGAAAGCAGCAGTAATTTCCAAGCTTGCAATACTGCCAAAAGGCAGGGGGTGAGGAGAAATGTTGAGATATCATGTCTGGAGGTAAGACGACACTAGGGAACAATCCTGAAGAGGTTAAAATCCAAATCTGAGGTAAATAACAGTGAAAGGAAGGAGAGATAATAAAGTGTTAAAATTTTTAAAAGAACCCAAGTGCTACAGCTTTTGACAGATCACAGATCTATGAAGGACTGCGTGCTTAAGGAAATGAATCTAAGGGGGGGGGTGAGAAACTGAGGATGTTACTTCAAAAGAGAACAGACATGAAATAAGACTGTAAAATTCAGGAAACTGAGGCTGCAAATGATGCGGAGAGGTTGACATCCAGGATTGATGTTATTTTCCTCAGAAGCTAAGAAAATAAGAGCACAGATCCAGAAAAAAGACCTGGAAATGTCATTTAGATATCTAAAGAATTCCCAATAACCGTTACTCCAAAAGACAAGAAAATCTTAAAAAAAAAAAAAAAAAACCTTCAGAGGCTGCAAACTCTGAGTAACTATCTGAGCCTTTATTCCATTCACATCTACTTGGCTCTCACTTACCAGGACAGCACTTCCTTTACATTTTTTCTCAGTTATCCATTGTTGTTCTTGTTTGAAGCAGTGATTTTAAACTTGTACACAGAAAAGTGACAGAGAACTTGGATGTTGCTGTTGAGGGTCAAGGCAGCATCCCAGAACTCAAGCTGAGCCCTGAGGGACTCTCAGAGCTTCTGAAAGATAAGGAAGGTGCAGCAAAGGAAGCTGGCCTGTGAAAAGAACAAAGGAACGTTAAGCCTTTGCTTTAGAAGCTGAAGCACACACATACACGTGAGCACATGGAGACCAAATCCACCATGCCACTTAAAGGCTCCACACATCTCAGAGATGAAAAACAGAGGTTATACACAGAAACTACAAGACTGGGTGCCAGAGTTCTCCAGGATCACAACATGTACACGTTTCTCTCAGTGGGTTTTGCTTGTGGCTCTTTCCTGATTAAACAGTCACATTTTTTAATATCACTTTTCCCCATAAGCTCACTATGACACTTTTTTCACAAATGTGAAGTCACCAACCTTGAGTGATATGGACAAAACGTATAGGAAGTTACTTGATAGTATTCATGGGTCAAAGCTCTTAAACAATTTATAGAGGCCTAATAAAATTTATAGCGGCCTAGTGGTAGTTAAGAATTCGGCTGCTAACGAAAAGGTCAGCAGTTCAAATCCACCAGCCGCTGCCTGGAAACCCTACAGCGCAGCTCTACTCTGTCCTATACGGTTACTGAGTTGGAATTAACTCAAGGGCAACAGAGTATTTTACATATGGTCCCTCGGTGTTGCTAACAGTTTGCACTGGACTACTAACTGAAAGGTTGGTGGTTCAAATCCATCCAGTGGCAGCACAGAAGAAATGCCTAGTGATCTACTTCCGTAAGATTACAGCCATTGAAAGCCCTACGGAATACAGTTCCGTTCTGAAACAAGTGAGGTCACCATGAAGTTAAATCAACTCAGCGGCAATGAGAAATTAAATATAATTTATGTCCTATAATTACACGCTCATTCGCTGATTCAGCAAATATATGTATCATTTATTTGTGTGATGAAGAGACCTTGGTCTCCAAATTGAAGTTGGTATGACAGATGAGAAGATCAAACTTACTCAAGCTCTTCCTGTTCTCAGAGGTAAGAGGCCTAGAACCTGGCTGGACAGAAGTGTGACTTGCTGAGACAGGTCATGTAGACGGGGGAAAGGATAGAGGCAGGCTGCAGGAAGGAGATTATCAGTATATTTTGGACATAAAGAATTTGATGTTCCTGTGCAATGTCCAAGCAGAGCTGTCCGTTAGGCAGTCAGATCAGGAGGTCAGGCTAACCTCAGATAAAAATGGACATTTGTTAGTCATCTGTGTTAGCTGAAGCCATAGCAGTAGAATGCCATTGCTCACTGAGTACTTCTTGTTGTTGTTAGGTGCCATCCAGTTGATTCTGACTCAGTGACCCCACGTGACAGAGCAGAACTGCCCCATAGTGTTTTCTTGGCTGTAATCTTCATGGAAGCAGATCAGCAGGTCTTTCTCCTGTAGAACTGCTGGGTGGGTGTGAACTGCCAACCTTCCAGGTAGCAGCCGAGAGCTTAACTGTGTGCGCCACCAGGACTTCTTACAGAGTACTTAGAGGATGATCAAGGTCAGGGACTGAGGAACACCACTCGTTAAGGGACAAGCAAAAAACATACTTTCGGAGGGGTTTTTGTTTGTTGATTTTTCCTGGAATGAGAAAAATGAGAGTACTGATGTGAAAGTGCAGGAAACATTTCAAGAATGAGGCAGTGGACCTACATTATCCTGAGACCAGAAGAACTAGTTGGTGCCCGGCAACAACCGATGACTGACCTGACAGGGAGCACAACAGAGAACCCCTGAGGGAGCAGGAGATCAGTGGGATGCAGACCCCAAATTCTCACTAAAAGACCATACTTAATGGTCTGACTAAGACTAGAGGAATCCCGGTGGTCATGGTCCCCAAACCTTCTGCTGGCCCAGGACAGGAACCATTCCCAAAGACAACTCATCAGACATGGAAGGGACTGGACAGTGGGTAGGAGAGAGATGCAGATGAAGAGTAAGCTAATTATATCAGGTGGACACTTGAGACTGTGTTGGCATCTCCTGTCTGGAGGGGGGATGGGAGGATAGAGAGGGTTGGAAGCTGGCAAAATTGTCACGAAAGGAGAGACTGGAAGGGCTGACTCATTAGGGGGAGAGCAAGTGGGAGTATGGAATAAGGTGTATGTAAACTTGTATGTGACAGGCTGACTTGATTTGTAAACATTCACTTGAAGCTCAATAAAAGTTAATAAAAAAAAAAAGAATGAGGCAGCGATAATTGTCTGAAAAGGAACGGGATGAGCACGGACATCTATTACAGTTGAAAATGTATAACTATAAAACAGGAAAAAGGCGGGGAAAATGCGGTTCTCATCCCTGCACTAGCTGCTGCATCTCCTTTCCCCTACAGCCACTTTTATTATTTCTGTGTAAATTTCAAGTTTCTTCATGTAATTAGATATATATCCTGAGTAAGTGACCTCCAAAACAGAGGTGCCGGACGTGACCAAAATGGCTGACCCAGGTCTAAATTTAACTCCATTTTGAATTAACTGCTGCTTTTTTGCAGCTTAGCCTAAAATATCTGCTTCTGCTATTCTGAAAAGATAATTGAGCTTCTCGTAAAGGTTTAAGTGCTTGAAAAGAGTAAGGGTCAAAATTTGGGTTTGTACAAGAAATGTCTGTTAAAAGATTTTTGCCAAGAATGTTTGTGCAGTTTGATCCAGGGAGAATGCCTTGGCCAACATGTTCCAGGAAGTTAGAAAATCAAATCGATAATGTTAAGATTGTTAACAAAGACTGCGGTTTAATGACCCCCTTGTAGCTTTTTGTCGCATGCCTGCCAGTACCCAGCCCTTTGTTCACTCTACCCCATAAAAACCTCACTCTACCACACTTCGGAACACTACAGTACGCTGCCTGGATGCTAGCATGTCTCCTGATTCACGCATCTCCCTATATCTCAATAAAACCCTTTGCTTTCACTTCTAACAGGGTAAAAGACAGGTTTCGCTACAATTCTTATCCCCTTATTAAAAAAAGTACTGTAGTATACCACACCAAATATTCTGCACCTTGCTCTCCTCATTTAACAAAATACCTTGCAGACTTTTTCAATCTGTGTTATAGTATACGTTTCCATTTGTTCAGTCTTATTCTGAGTCCTTTAATAGCATTTTAAAATAATCTTCATATAGATTTTATAAGGCGGCCTGGCTGCGCAGTGGTTAAGTGTTTGGCTGCTAACCAAAAGGCTGGCAGTTCAAACCTACCAGCCACTCTGCTCCACAGAGAAAGATGTGGCAGTCTGCTTCCATAAAGACTTACAGCCTTAGAAGCCTTATGAGGCAGTTCTAGTCTGTACTGTAGGGTTGCTTTAAGCGGGAATCAACTTGACAGCAATGGGGATATACATTTTATAATTTCTTGTTCATCCCTAGGCGTTTTATCTGATTCGTTGTTGTTGTAAATAACTTTTAACTTTTTCTCTAGCTTTTAACTTGTTATACTTTGTATATATCAACACTTTTATTTCCATATATAAATTCTATACTCTGGTACCTTCCTTCTACGTTTAGTTGGAAGATATGTTAGAAGTGACAAAGTACTTGAAAAAAGTATCCCTGTAAGTAAGAAAATTTCAACATATTTACAAAGGTCACTTGGTTTGGGGGAAAACCTGGGCAAATTTGGAGTGAGACTGGCATGCTCACTGACAAACTGGAGGGTCTTAAATAGATTTCTTAACTTTTCTGATCCAAAGTTTTTCCTGACAGACCTAGAATCGAGGAATCACTGACCCCCAATTTTGTGCCGTCTACACTAAAGGACACTACCTCTTAGAGCTATTCCTTAGCTTATGGCTTCTCAAAGTGGACCTACCAAAGCTTCCCAAAAGTATTAAGAAAAATAAATAGGTACTGGGAGGCTGAGCACTCTGTACCAAGTTTTTCAGAAATCTTTCCTCTTTTTAAAAAAAAAAAAAAAAGCTGGTTTTGTTTCCTACTCCATAATAAGTCTGCTTTGATACTTTAAAAATCAATAATAGACTTTTCCCTTATCTTCCAGAAAAATGGATGCTCCAGAAGCATTCTTATTATCATTATTTTAGAGACTACAAAAGTGAACCGTAGAGGTTACTGCCTCACAAAGCTCACAATCCCATCCATCCATCTATCCACACAAACTTGCAAACGCAGGTTCTCACTCACTCGACACCCCAAACACCCCGTCACATCCACGTTCAGCCACCCCAGAACCCACCCCGGTTTCCTTCTGTACCCCTCCCCCATCCACATAAGCTCTGAACACGACCACGTCACAGAAAACGAGTCCTCCTGCAGCCTTCTCAGCCTCCTCGCAGGCTCCGCGAATCCTCCCCTTGAGCTTCCCCGGCCCGGTTCGGGAAGTAAAAGCCCAGCTACCACCCAGGCGCCGCCCTGCGCGGAGCAGTAATCATACTCACCAGCAGACAAAGACAACGATGGCGAACGCGGGAGTCTGCGCCTGCGCACTCCTGGGGCGGGCTGGCACTCCCAGACAACCTCCGGACTCAGCCTAGGACTGAACGAAACCAGCCGATCTTGGCCTGGCCTCCATTTTTCTGACTGTGGACTACATTTCCCAGAACGTGCAGCGGTATGTTTTGGACATACAGAATCTGCTTTACGTCCAAAACATACCGTGATCATTCTTTCCTCCCCCAGAGATTGTGAGACTGTCTTCTTGCTGAGGGGAGGGGTGTAAGTAAGCCAAGTCTCAGGAGAAGGTTCAGCTCAAGCACGTCGGGCTGGCTCCATGTGGGAGCCGCGTTTCGAGGCTAGGCTGAGACCCCCCCGCCCCAGAAGACCCCCCCGGTGCGGTGCGGCGCTGGAAGGCAATCCCTTTGGTCGCGGTCAGGCCGGGCGCCATCTTGCCCGCCCAGGTGGCAGCATTAAACTACACTTCCCAGAAGGCTCCGCGTCCCTCGCCCCCGCTCCCGGCAGGCTCCGGGCTCCGAGAGTAGTTACCCGGCGCTCGAGGGCTGGTCTTTAAACTGTTCCGCCCCGCCAGTACAGGTTACGCGATCCCGGGGAGGCCGGTTGTGGAAACCAGAGGCGGGGGCGGGGACGCAGACTGAGTATCAAGTCTGCATGGTTGCAGCGGGCTGGGAAGGGGTGGCTGTGAAATTTTGATTGTTTGGCTTTGTCCCAGTGATGTATGTGTGTATGATTGTGATTGTGTGACCCTGTGTGTGTGGATACGGGGTTTGTGACTGAGCGGGTATGACTCTGTCTCTGCGGTGGGTGTGTGATTGTGACTTACTTTGTGCGCAGGTATAGAGAGCTTTGTGACTGCGCGGCTGAGACTCTGGCCCCTCTGGATTGTGACTGTGTAGTAGCACTGTGTGGTGGGATTGGGGATTGGAGGGCCTGTGATTGTGTAGCTGTGACTGTTTGTCACCGTGTAGGGATAAGATTGGGACTGTGTGTGGAGGGAGAGGGGAGGTATATCTGTGACTGAGTTGTGACTTCAGCCGTCTGCCCTGGGAGTATGGGAAGCTCATCCCCATGACAGCAAAGACCCTGGCCCTTCTCTATGACGCTAGGATTTAGATGGAAGCCCCAATTTCCTCTGACCTCCCTCTTCTGTGTGTGTGTGTGTGTGTGTGTTCCAAAACGCCAACCTTTCTGCTAGTAGTGGAGCGGGTGGTTCCAAAACGCCAACCTTTCTGCTAGTAGTGGAGCAGGTGGTTCCAAAACGCCAACCTTTCTGCTAGTAGTGGAGCTGGCTAGTAGTAAGCACTTAACCATTTGCATCACCCAGAAGTCTTTTAACGCATTTGTCATTCGTGTGGCTAACCCAACATCCATTTCCTCCTTTACTGCTATAAAACCCTGATTTTGGTTGAAGGAACTGTGGCCAACTTAAAGACAAACAGCAGGGGGAAAAATCTATGTTTTAGCTTCCCCTATTATTAAAAAAAAAAAAAAGCAACGTGTTAACTTTGACTCATAGCAACCCTGCAAGACAGAGTAGAACGGCCCCATAGGGTTTCCAAGGAGCTGCTGGTGGATTTGAAATGCGGACGTTTTGGTTGGTGGCCGAGCACTTAACCACTGTGAACTTGTTGCCATTGAGTGGATTATAGCCCAGCGATCCTATAGTTGTAAGCAAAGTTGCTAGATAGGGCTTCTCATCCAGCTACTTAAAGACTAGGGATGGGGGCTGGACAGGCTCAATGGGTACTTTTTCTCTTGGCCCCCTTCCTCTCTGCTTCCTGCCTGGACTGTGGCTGTGGTGCTGTATGTGGAGCGGCCAGCTCATGGCCATGAGTTACCACCAGCGGAGGTGTACGAGGGCTTCCAGTATCACTTGAAATGAAATAACAAACAACCACCCGTTGCCATTGAGTCGATTCCGACTCATAGTGATCCTATAGGGCAGAGTAGAGCTGCCCCATAGGGTTTCCGAGCAGCACCTGGTGGACTCGGACTGCTGATTTTTGGTTAGCAGCCATAGCTCTTAACCACTACGCCACCAGCGTTTCCTAAATGAAAATAAGAGGGTTTTAAATTGTATACGCTGCACGCAAGCAATTTGTTAAAAAAAAATTTTTTTTTACCTTATAGATGCACAAAATGTGTAGCATTATACTTTATTTTTTGTAGATAGATAGTGAAGTCTGTGAAAGGAGGGGCTTCTTCTCGTCTTTTGTTTAGTTATTCGGTCTTTAGCATCTACCACAATGGCCATCACGTATCTCAGTAAATATTTGATCGATGGAAGAATAGTAAATACTTAATAAATGGTAGCAGTTATTTAGTTTATTTCTGGTTGCAAAGAAGCCGCATGCCCAGATTGCCTTAGGTTATGAACTGTCCCTGGGATTACTCTCCCTGTGTTAGTCTGCCTCTGGGGGAGGGCAGTGGTGTGGTAAGAGGTATAACAAGCCAGCCGTCTTCAGACTGGGTGCAAATTTACAGGACTTCTGATGTACGCCAAGCTCTTCACTGTTACTGTCCTTGTGTTTTCTTCAAAATCTACCTTATTAAACTTGTGTATCTAATGAACAAAATATTGATAACCAATATTTCTTAAGCATTTAAACTCGATTACTAATTTTGATTAATATAAATTCCTTAAACCACTTAAAGCTCAATTATAACTTTGTGGTTGTTAGTCACTGTCATGGTTTGAATTGTGTCCCCTAAAATTATGTGTCAGCTTGGCTAGGACATGATTCCCAGTATTCCCACCATTTTGTCATTTGATGTGATTTTCCTATGTGTTGTAAATCCTAATCCTATCTCTGTGATGTTAATGAGGTGGGATTAGCAGCAGTTATGATAATGAGGCAGGACTTAAACTACAAGATTAGGTTGTGTTTTAAGTCAATTCTTTTGAGATATAAAAGAGAAAAGTGAGCAGAGAGACCTCATACCACCAAGAAACAAGAGCCAGGAGAAAAGTGCAGCTTTTGGACCTGGGGTCCCTGCGCTGAGAAGCTCCTTGACTGGGGAAGATTGATGACAAGGACCTTCCCTCAGAGCCTTCCCCTGGAGCTGGCACCCTGAATTCAGAATTCTAACCTGAGACTGTGAGGAATAAATTTCTCTTTGTTAAAGCCACCCACTTGTGGTATTTCTGTTAAAGCCGCACTAGATAAGTAACACAGAAGTCAATTCCGACTCATGGCGACCCCATGTGTGTGGATTAGAACTGCTCCACAGGTTTTTCAAGGCTGGAAACAGATCACCAGGACTGTCTTCCGAGGTGCCCACTGGGAGGGTTTGAACTACCAACTGTTTAGCTAGTAATTGATGGCTTAACCATTTATGCCATCCAAACCGAAACACCAGACACGTTGCCTCTGAGTTGATTCCAACTCGTAGTGACCCTATAGGACACAGTAGAACTGCCCCATAGGGTTTCCAAGGCTGTAATCTTTATGGAATCAAATTTCCATATCTTTCTCTTGCAGAGTGACTGGTGGGTTCAAATTGCAGACCTTAAAGTTAGTAGCTGAGTTCTTAACCACTGTGCCACTGGGGCTCCTTATGCTATGTGGGGCCTCCTAATTATCTTAAGTAAGGCTCATTCTTTTGGATACTTTAACTTTAAACAGGAAAACAGCAGAGAAGATTGGAAGCAGGGAGGCTAAAAAGTAGGGGGCAAAGAAAAAGAATAAGTTCTATCCAAGGAAGAGATAACGGTGGCTTGTACTAAAAAAGAAGAAGGCAACTGTATCCAAGGAAGACGTAATGGTGGCTTGGACTAACAATGTGTTGATAGTAAAGAGGAATAGATGGGTTTGAGATGCAATTACAGGGGGAAATGTCATAACTTGCTGATGTATTGGATGTAGGAAGAGAAGGGAGAGTGACAAATGACACTGAGGTTTCTGATATGAGCAATGCAGTTGATTAGAGTTGAACAGTCACGACAACAAGCAGTTTGTTCCAGGAGAGAATGGTTGCATGGCAGACACCTATGGTTTCTTTCCTAAAGTAGGTAGGTGGAATGACTTGGCACCATTATCCACTCTCGAGTGTGAGCCCTTTTAATGATTATCATACGAGGATATCCTTTCATGTTAAGGCCCTTATTATCTGAAAATTAAAGGGTGCAAAGATAGGTAAAGCAGACTAAAACCAAAAAAAAAAAAAAAAAAAACCCACTGCCGTCGAGTCGAATCTGACTCACAGCGACCATATAGGACAGAGTAGAACTGCTCCATAGAGCTTCCCAGGAGTGCCTGGTGGATTCCAAGTGCCGACCTTTTAGTTAGCAGCCATAGCACTTTACTACGCCACCAGGGTTTCCAATGAAGACTAGTAGTAATATTTTCTGAAGATAAGAACTTGGTGCTCTGAGTAGAATTAGATGTTTGCTGGATTTTCTCTGGAGTGAAAATCAGGATGAGAATCAGGTTCCCAGTGCTACTGACTCTACAGCCTTTTCAACCGAATTTCCTTAGACATGGATGTGTCCTTCCTACTTCATTCCATCTCAAAGTCTATGTTCAGAGGCTTTGACTCCCTTCTCCCAATCTATATTGCACCCCTATACTCTTCCACCCTCAAATTCAGTCTTCAGTGGGGATTATTACCTCTTGCGACTTAATGAGAGTAACTCATGGGAACATAATGACTGCAGTGGAAAGTGCACAAGAAAATCAATGACAAGTTCTTTATTCTTAAACCCAGCTGATCCACAGGGGAGTGTTGTAGAAGTGTCCTTAGGTGAACTTTCCCTTTACCCTGGCATTAGGGAGAAACAGAGATGGGTGCCTAACTCCCACCTGGGAAGGATCTGGATTGCATGGAGGGAGCTGGCCTGAGGTAGTGTTGGATCCTGTGCTGCAGAACTTTAGGAGGGGCAACGTGACCCATCATAGACAGCTGATCACTGTGTGCTGGAGGAAGTGTAAGGGTTTAAATGGCATCTGTTAAAAAGATGTGACAGAGTACCTGGGGCGGGGCCAAGATGGCGGACTAGGTGGACGCTACCGCGGATCCCTCTTGCAACAAAGACTCGGAAAAACAAGTGAATCGATCACATACATAACAATCTACGAACTCTGAACAACAAACACAGATTTAGAGACGGAGAACGAACAAATACGGGGAGACAGCGATTGTTTTCAGAGCCAGGAGCCAGCGCACCAGGCAGGTGACCTTCGGAGCCCGATTTGGGGCAGAGCCCAGGGGGGCAGATGGCACAGACAAGGGGCCCAGCCCTAGCCCCCGAACTCATCCCGGGAGCGAGCCCAGCCAGTTGGCGTGGGCGGCGTGGCGGCGCATCCGGTGGGAGAAGTCCCCGGGAGGCAGTGACTGGTCTTGGCACGGGCAGAGCAGCGTCCCAGCTGGGGAGCCGTCCCGCCGGGAGTTTGGCGGGAAGCAGGCGGGGCGCGAGTGCGGGGACCAGCTACATTTCCTTAAATTGACCCGGGGGGGGGCCCACTCGTTCGCGCAGGAGGCGCCCACCCATTTCGCGCGAGTGGGGTGGCGCGCCGGAGGGAGAAGTCCCCGGGAGGAAGCGACTGGTCTTGGAGCGGGGAGAGCAGCGTTCCAGACGGGGAGCCGCCCCGCCGGGATTTTGGCGGCGCAGGCGGGGCGTGAGCGCGGGGACCACCTACATTTCCCTGAATTGACCCTGGGGGGGGTCCAGTCATTCGTGTGGGAAGCACCCACCCAGTTCGCGCGAGGGGCGTGGTGCGCGGGAGGGAGAAGTCCCCGGGAGGCAGTGGCTGGTCTTGGAGCGGGGAGAGCGGCGTCCCAGCCGGGGCGCGCAGTCGCACTTGGTTCGTGGGAGCAGCGCGCGACGCGGCTGGAGGGACGGGGAGCCCCCAGGAGGCAGCGACGGATTTTGGAGACGGGAGTGCACCGTCCCAGTAGGGGAGCCTTAACCTTGAGGGTGGGGCTGACAGCGGAGGATCTGACCGTGACGCCAGCGGGCCAGACCCCGCAGGGGGTAATCTCCACACACCCAGTACATATAGGTGATGTGCCCAGCGGAAATCTCAGATATAAGAGTCATTCCAAGTAAGACAAACAACTCTGGCTATATTCTGAGGTGCTACACTCCTAGCTCTCTGACCCCTCCCCCACGCTCCCCAGGCGGCTCCATTAACATCCGAAAAGCCTGAGCCAGAGGGAGAACTCTGATAGGGATCTGACTGCATTTTTTTTTTCGCGGATTTTCTGGAAAAACTAGTTTCCCAGTGATGGCTCGGAGACAGCAGTCCATATCAAACCACAGAAAGAAGCAGACCATGACAGCTTCTCCAACCCCCCAAACAAAAGAATCAAAATCTTTCCCAAATGAAGATACAATCCTGGAATTATCAGATACAGAATATAAAAAACTAATTTACAGAATGCTTCAAGACATCACAAATGAAATTAGGCTAACTGCAGAAAAAGCCAAGGAACACACTGATAAAACTGTTGAAGAACTCAAAAAGATTATTCAAGAACATAGTGGAAAAATTAATAAGTTGCAAGAATCCATAGAGAGACAGCATGTAGAAATCCAAAAGATTAACAATAAAATTACAGAATTAGACAACGCAATAGGAAGTCAGAGGAGCAGACTCGAGCAATTAGAATGTAGACTGGGACATCTGCAGGACCAGGGAATCAACATCAACATAGCTGAAAAAAAATCAGATAAAAGAATTAAAAAAAATGAAGAAACCCTAAGAATCATGTGGGACTCTATCAAGAAGGATAACTTGCGAGTGATTGGAGTCCCAGAACAGGCAGGGGGGACAGAAAACACAGAGAAAATAGTTGAAGAATTCCTGACACAAAACTTCCCTGACATCATGAAAGACGAAAGGATATCTATCCAAGATGCTCATCGAACCCCATTTAAGATTGATCCAAAAAGAAAAACACCAAGACATATTATCATCAAACTTGCCCAAACCAAAGACAAACAGAAAAATTTAAAAGCAGCCAGGGAGAAAAGAAAGGTTTCCTTCAAGGGAGAATCAATAAGAATAAGTTCAGACTACTCAGCAGAAACCATGCAGGCAAGAAGGGCATGGGACGACGTACACAGAGCACTGAAGGAGAAAAACTGCCAACCAAGGATCATATATCCAGCAAAACTCTCTCTGAAATATGAAGGAGAAATTAAGATATTTACAGATAAACACAAGTTTAGAGAATTTGTAAAAACTAAACCAAGACTGCAAGAAATGCTAAAGGAGATTGTTTGGCCTGATGACCAATAATATCAGGTACCAGCACAATACGAGGTCACAAAACAGAACATCCTGATATCAACGCAACTCAAATAGGGAAAGCACAAAAACAAACAAATTAAGATTAATTCTAAAAAATAAATAAATAAACAAAATAATACACATAACAGGGAATCATGGAAATCAATAGATAAAAGATCACAAGAATCAAAAAGAGGGACTAAATATAGGAGGCATTGAACTGCCAGATGGAGAGTGATACAAGGCGATATAGAATGATACAAGTTAGGTTTTTACTTAGAAAAATAGGGGTAAATAATAAGGTAACCACAAAAAGGAATATCAATTCCATAACTCAAGAAAAAAGCCAAGAAAAACTAACGACTCAACTAACATAAAGTTAAACATTATGAAAATGAGGATCTCACAATCTACTAAGAAAAATGTCTCAGCACAAAAAAGTATGTGGAAAAATGAAAAGGCCAACAACACACATAAAAAGGCATCAAAATGACAGCACTAAAAACTTATTTATCTATAATTACGCTGAATGTAAATGGACTAAATGCACCAATAAAGAGACAGAGAGTCACGGACTGGATAAAGAAACACGATCCATCTATATGCTGCCTACAAGAGACACACCTTAGACTTAGAGACACAAACAAACTAAAACTCAAAGGATGGAAAAAAATATATGAAGCAAACAATAAGCAAAAAAGAAGAGGAGTAGCAATATTAATTTCTGACAAAATAGACTTTAGACTTAAATCCACCACAAAGGATAAAGAAGGACACTATATAATGATAAAAGGGACAATTGATCAGGAAGACATAACCATATTAAATATTTATGCACCCAAAGACAGGGCTGCAAGATACATAAATCAAATTTTAACAGAATTGAAAAGTGAGATAGACACCTCCACAATTATACTAGGAGACTTCAACACACCATTTTCGGAGAAGGACAGGACATCCAGTAAGAAGCTCAATAGAGACACGGAAGACCTACTTACAACAATCAACCAACTTGACCTCATTGACTTATACAGAACTCTCCACCCAACTGCTGCAAAATATACTTTTTTTTCCTAGTGCACATGGAACATTCTCTAGAATAGACCACATATTAGGTCATAAAACAAATCTCTGCAGAATCCAAAACATCGAAATATTACAAAGCATCTTCTCAGACCACAAGGCAATGAAACTAGAAATCAATAACAGAAAAACTAGGGAAAAGAAATCAAACACTTGGAAAATGAACAATACCCTCCTGAAAAAAGACTGGGTTATAGAAGACATCAAGGAGGGAATAAGGAAATTCTTAGAAAGCAACGAGAATGAAAATACTTCCTATCAAAACCTCTGGGACACAGCAAAAGCAGTGCTCAGAGGCCAATTTATATCGATAAATCCACACATACAAAAAGAAGAAAGAGCCAAAATCAGAGAACTGTCCCGACAACTTGAACAAATAGAAAGTGAGCAACAAAAGAACCCATCAGGCACCAGAAGAAAACAAATAATAAAAATTAGAGCTGAACTAAATGAATTAGAGAACAGAAAAACAATTGAAAGAATTAGCAATGTCAAAAGCTGGTTCTTTGAAAAAATTAAATAAATTGAGAAACCATTGGCTAGACTGACTAAAGAAAAACAGGAAAGGAAACAAATAACTCGAATAAGAAACGAGAAGGACCACATCACAACAGAGCCAAATGAAATTAAAAGAATCATTTCAGATTACTATGAAAAATTCTACTCTAACAAATTTGAAAACCTAGAATAAATGGATAAATTCTTGAAAAAATACTACCTACCTAAACTAACACAAACAGAAGTAGAACAACTAAATAGACCCATAACAAAAAAAGAGATTGAAACGGTAATCAAAAAACTTCCAGCAAAAAAAAGTCCTGGCCCAGATGCCTTCACTGCAGAGTTCTACCAAACCTTCAGAGAAGACTTAACACCACTACTACTGAGGTATTTCAAAGCAAAAAAAGACGGAATACTACCCAACTCATTCTATGAAGCTACCATCTCCCTGATACCAAAACCAGGTAAAGACATTACAAAAAAAGGAAATTATAGACCTATATCCCTCATGAACATAGATGCAAAAATCCTCAACAAAATTCTAGCCAATAGAATCCAACAACACATCAAAAAAATAATTCACCCTGATCAAGTGGGATTTATACCAGGTATGCAAAGCTGGTTTAATATCAGAAAAACCATTAATGTAATCCATCACATAAATAAAACAAAAGATAAAAACCACATGATCGTATCAATAGATGCAGAAAAGGCATTTGACAAAGTTCAACACCCATTTATGATAAAAACTCTTACCAAAATAGGAATTGAAGGAAAATTCCTCAACATAATAAAGGGCATCTATGCAAAGCCAACAGCCAATATCACTCTAAATGGAGAGAACCTGAAAGCATTTCCCTTGAGAACGGGAACCAGACAAGGATGCCCTTTATCACTGCTCTTATTCAACATCGTACTTGAAGTCCTAGCCAGAGCAATTAGGCTAAACAAAGAAATAAAGGGTATCCAGATTGGCAAGGAGGAAGTAAAGCTATCACTATTTGCAGATGACATGATCGTATACATGGAAAACCCTAAGGAATCCTCCAGAAAACTACTGAAACTAATACAAGAGTTTGGCAGAGTCTCAGGTTATAAAATAAACATACAAAAATCACTTGGATTCCTCTACATCAACAAAAAGAACACCAAAGAGGAAATAACCAAATCAATACCATTCACAGTAGCCCCCAAGAAGATAAAATACTTAGGAATAAATCTTACCAAGGATGTAAAAGACCTATACAAAGAAAACTACAAAGCTCTGCTACAAGAAATTCAAAAGGACATACTTAAGTGGAAAAACATACCCTGCTCATGGATAGGAACACTTAACATAGTAAAAATGTCTATTCTACCAAAAGCCATCTATACATATAACACACTTCCAATCCAAATTCCAATGTCATATTTTAAGGGGATAGAGAAACAAATCACCAATTTCATATGGAAGGGAAAGAACCCCCGGATAAGCAAAGCATTACTAAAAAAGAAGAAGAAAGTGGGAGGCCTCACTCTACCTGATTTCAGAACCTATTATACAGCTACAGTAGTCAAAACAGCCTGGTACTGGTACAACAACAGGCACATAGACCAATGGAACAGAATTGAGAACCCAGATATAAATCCATCCATGTATGAGCAGCTGATATTTGACAAAGGACCAGTATCAGTCAATTGGGGAAATGATAGTCTTTTTAACAAATGGTGCTGGCATAATTGGATATCCATTTGCAAAAGAATGAAACAGGACCCATGCCTCATACCATGCACAAAAACTAACTCCAAGTGGATCAAAGACCTAAACATAAAGACTAAAACGATAAAGATCATGGAAGAAAAAATAGGGACAACCCTAGGGGCCCTAATACAGGGCATAAACAGAATACAAAACATTACCAAAAATGATGAAGAGAAACCAGATAACTGGGAGCTCCTAAAAATCAAACACCTATGCTCATCTAAAGACTTCACCAAAAGAGTAAAAAGACCACCTACAGACTGGGAAAGAATATTCAGCTATGACATCTCAGACCAGCGCCTGATCTCTAAAATCTACATGACTCTGTCAAAACTCAACCACAAAAAGACAAACAACCCAATCAAGAAGTGGGCAAAGGATATGAACACACATTTCACTAAAGAAGATATTCAGGCAGCCAACAGATACATGAGAAAATGCTCCCGATCATTAGCCATTAGAGAAATGCAAATTAAAACTATGATGAGATTCCATCTCACACCAACTAGACTGGCATTAATCCAAAAAACACAAAATAATAAATGTTGGAGAGGCTTCAGAGAGATTGGAACTCTCATACACTGCTGGTGGGATTGTAAAATGGTACAACCACTTTGGAAATCCATCTGGCGTTATCTTAAACAGTTAGAAATAGAACTACCATACAACCCAGAAATCCCACTCCTCGGAATATACCCTAGAGATACAAGAGCCTTCACACAAACAGATATATGCGCACCCATGTTTATTGCAGCTCTGTTTACAATAGCAAAAAGCTGGAAGCAACCAAGATGTCCGTCAACGGATGAATGGGTAAATAAATTGTGGTATATTCACACAATGGAATACTACGCATCGATAAAGAACAGTGACGAATCTCTGAAACATTTCATAACTTGGAGGAATCTGGAAGGCATTATGCTGAGCGAATTGAGTCAGAGGCAAAAGGACAAATATTGTATAAGACCACTATTATAAGATCTTGAGAAATAGAAAAAACGGAGAAGAACACATACTTTCGTGGTTACAAAGGGGGAAGGGAGGGAGGGAGGGAGAGGGTTTTTTATCGATCAATCAGTAGATAAGAACTGCTTCGGGTGAAGGGAAAGACAACACTCAATACAAGGAAGGTCTGCCTAATTGGACTGGACTAAAAGCAAAGAGGTTTCCGGGATAAAATGAATGCTTCAAAAGTCAGCGGAGCAGGGGCTGGGGTCTGGGGAACATGGTTTGAGGGGACTTCTAAGTCAATGGGCAAAATAATTCTATTATGAAAACATTCTGCATCCCACTTTGAAATGTGGCATCTGGAGTCCTAAATGCCAACAAGCAGCCATCTAAGATACATCAATTGGTCTCAACCCACCTGGAGCAAAGGCAAAGGAAGAACACCAAGGTCACACGACAACTAAGAACCCAAGAGACAGAAACGGCCACATGAACCAGAGACCTACATTATCCTGAGACCAGAAGAACTAGTTGGTGCCCGGCCACAATCGATATCTGCCCTGTCAGGGAGCACAACAGACAACTCCTGAGGGAGCAGGAGACCAATGGGATATAGACCCCAAATTCTCACTAAAAGACCATACTTAATGGTATGACTGCGACTAGAGGAATCCCGGAGGCAATGCTCCCCAGACCTTCTGATGGCACAGGACAGGAACCATCCCCGAAGACAACTCATCAGACATGATAAGGACTGGTCAGCGGGGGGGAGAGAGATGCTGATGAAGAGTGAGCTAATTAAATCAGGTGGACACTGGAGAGTGTGTTGGCAACTCTTGACTGGAGGGGGGATGGGAAGATAGAGAGAGAGGGAAGATGGCAAAATTGGCACGAAACGAGAGACTGAAAGGGCTGACTCAATAGGGGGAGAGCAAGTGGGAGAAGGGAGTAAGATGTATGTAAACTTACATGTGACAGACTGATTGGAATGGTAAATGTTCAGTTGAAGCTTAATAAAAATTAATTAAAAAAATAAAAAAAGATGTGACAACAGGTACTGGTACAACAATAGATACATGGACGAATGGAACAGAATTGAGAATCCGGACATTAATCCACCCACATATGAGCAGTTGATATTTGACAAAGGCCCCAAAACAGTTAAATAGGGAAAAGACAGTCTTTTTAACAAATGGTGCTGGCATAACTGGATATCCATCTGCAAAAAAATGAAACAAGACCCATACCTCTCTCTCCATGCACAAAAACTAACTCAAAATGGATCAAAGACCTAAATATAAAATCTAAAATGATAAAGATAATGGAAGAAAAAATAGGGACAATGTTAGGAGCCCTAATACATGGCATAAACAGTATACAAAACATTATAAAGAATGCAGAAAAAAAACTAGGTAACTGGGAGTTCCTAAAAATCAAATACCTATGCTCATCCGAAGACTTTACCAAAAGAGTAAAAAGACTACGCACAGCCTGGGGAAAAAGTTTTTAGCTATGACATTTCTGATCAGCATCTTATCTCTAAAATCTACAGGATACCACAAAAACTCAACTGCAAAAAGACAAATAACCCAATTAAAAAATAGGCAAAAGATATGAATAGACACTTCACTGAAGAAGACATTCAGGTAGCTAACAGATATATGAGGAACTGTTCACGATCATTAGCCATTAGTGAAATGCAGATCAAAAGTACAATGAGATTTCATCTCACTCCAACAAGGCTTGCATTAATCCAAAAAACACAAAATGATAAATGTTGGAGAGGCTGTGGAGAGACTGGAACACTTATACACTGCTGGTGGGAATGTAAAATGGTACAACCACTTTGGAAATTGATTTGGCGCTTCCTTAAAAAGCTAGAAGTAGAACTACCATACGATCCAGCAATCCCACTCCTTGGAATATATCCTAGAGAATCCGTCAGTCATCAGAAGAAAACAAATAATAAGAATTAGAGCAGAATAAAATGAATTAGAGAACAGAAAAACAATGGAAAGAATTAACAAAGCCAAAAGTTAGTTCTTTGAAAAAATTAACAAAATTAATAAACCATTGGCCAGACTGACTAAAGAAATACAGGAAAGGAAACAAATAACCCGAATAAGAAACAAAATGGGCCATATCACAAGAGACCCAACTGAAATTAAAAGAATCAGATTACTACGAAAACTTGTACTCTGACAAATTTGAAAACCTAGAAGAAATGGATGAGTTCCTGGAAACACACTACCTACCTAAACTAACACAAACAGAAGTAGAACAACTAAATAGACCCATAACAAAAGAAGAGATTGAAAAGGTAATCAAAAAACTCCCAACAAAAAAAAGCCCTGGCCCGGCCAGCTTCACTGCAGAGTTCTACCAAACGTTCAGAGAAGAGTTAACACTACTACTACTAAAGATACTTCAAAGCATAGAAAAGCATGGAATACTACCTAACTCATTCTATGAAGCCAGCATATCCTTGATACCAAAACCAGATAAAGACACTACAAAAAAAGAAAATTACAGACTTATGTCCCTCATGAACTTAAATGCAAAAATCCTCAACAAAATTCTAGCCAATAGAATTCAACAACATACCAAAAAAAAAATCCACCATGACCAAGGGGGATTTATACCAGGTATGCAAGGTTGGTTCAGTATTAGAAAAACCATTAATGTAATCCACCATATAAATAAAATAAAGACAAAAACCACATGAAATTATCAATTGATACAGAAAAGGCTTTTGACAACGTCCAGTACCCACCCATTCATGATAAAAACTCTCAGCAAAATAGGAATTGAAGGAAAATTCCTCAACATAATAAAGGGCATTTATACAAAGCCAACAGCCAACATCATCCTAAATGAAGAGAGCCTGAAAGCATTTCCCTTGAGAACGGGAACCAGACAAGGATGCCCTTTATCACTGGCCTTATTCAACATTGTGCTGGAGGTCCTAGCCAGAGCAATTAGGCTAGACAAAGAAATAAAGGGCATCCGGATTGGCAAGGAAGAAGTAAAATTATCTGTATTTGCAGACGACATGACCTTATACAAAGAAAACCCTAAGGAATCCTCAAGAAAACTACTGAAACTAATAGAAGCGTTCCGCAGAGTTTCAGGCTACGGGATAAACATACAAAAATCACTTGGATTCCTCTACATCAACAAAAAGAACATCAAAGAGGAAATCACCGAATCAATACCATTCACAGTAGCCCCCAAGAAGATAAAATACTTAGGAATAAATCTTACCAAAGATGTAAAAGATCTATACAAAGAAAACTACAAGGTACTACTGCAAGAAGCTAAAAGGGATCTCGTAAGTAGAAAAACATACCTTCCTCATGGATAGGAACACTTAACATTGTAAAAATGTCTATTCTACCAAGAGCCATCTATATATACAATGCACTTCCGATCCAAATTCCAATGACATTTTTTAATGTGATGGATAAACAAATCACCAACTTCATATGGAAGGGAAAGAAGCCCCGGATAAGTAAAGCATTGCTGAAAAAGACACAAAGTGGGAGGCCTTACTCTACCTGATTTTAGAACAAGAGACACATAGACCAATGGAACAGAATTGAGAACCCAGATATAAATTCATCCACGTATGAGCAGCTGATATTTTACAAAGGCCCAGTGTCAGTTAACTGGGGAAAAGACAGTCTTTTCAACAAATGGTGCTGGCATAACTGGTTACCCACGTGCAAAAAAATGAAAGAGGACCCATACCTCACTCCATGCACTAAAACTAACTCCACATGAATCAAAGACCTAAGCATAAATTCTAAAACGATAAAGATCATGGAAGTAAAAATAGGGACAACGTTAGGAGCCCTAATACAAGGCATAAACAGAATACAAAACATTACTAAAAATGACAAAGAGAAACCAGATAACTGGGAGCTCCTAAAAATCAAACACCTGTGTTCATCTAAAGGCTTCACCAAAAGAGTAAAAAGACCATCTACAGACTGGGAAAAAAATTTTAGCTATGACATTTCCAACCAGCACATGATCTCTAAAATCTACATGATTCTGCTAAAACTCAACCACAAAAAGACAAGCAACCCAATTAAAAATTGGGCAAAGAATATGAACACGCACTTCCCTAAAGAAGACATTCGGGTGGCTAACAGATACATGAGGAAATGCTCTCAATCACTAGCCATCAGAGAAATGCAAATTGAAACTACAATGAGATTCCATCTCATTCCAACAAGGCTGGCATTAATCCGAAAAACAGAAAATAATAAATGTTGGAGAGGACGTAGAGAGGTTGGAACGCTTATACATTGCTGGTGGGAATGTAAAATGGTACAACCACTTTGGAAATCGATTCGGCGCGTCCTTTAAAAAAGCTAGAAATAGAAGTACCATACGATCCAGCAATCCCACTCCTCGGAATATATCCTTGAGAAATAAGAGCCTTTACTCGAACAGATATATGCACACCCATGTTTATTGCAGCACTGTTTACAATAGCAAAAAGATAGAAGCAACCAAGGTGCCCATCAACAGATGAATGGATAAATGAATTATGGTATACTCACACAATGGAATACTACACATCGACAAAGAACAGTGATGAATCTGTGAAACATTTCATAACATGGAGGAACCTGGAAGGCATTATGCTCAGTGAAATTAGTTGCAAGAGGACAAATATTGTATGAGACCACTATTATAGTATCTTGAGAAATAGTTTAAAATGAGAAGAACACACTCTTTTGTGGTTACGAGAGGTGGGAGGGAGGGAGGGTGGGGGAGGGGTATTTACTAAATAGACAGTAGACAATAACTACTTTGGGTGAAGGGAAAGTCAACACACAATACAGGGGAGGTCAGCACAACTGGATTAAACCAAAAGCAAAGCAGTTTCCTGAATAAACTAAATGCTTCGAAGGTCAGCGAAGCAGGGGCAGAGGTTTGGGGACAATGGTTTCAGGGGGACATCTAAGTCAACTGGCATAATAAAATCTATTAAGAAAACATTCTGCATCCCACTTTGAAGAGTGACGTCTGGGGTCTTAAATGCTAGCAAGCGGCCGTCTAAGATGCATCAATGTGTCTCAACCCACCTGGATCAAAGGAGAATGAAGAACACCAAGAACAGAAGATAATAATGAGCCCAAGAGACACAAAGGGCTACATGAACCAGAGACTCCATCATCCTGAGACCAGAAGTTCTAGATGGTGCCCAGCCACAACTGATGACTGCCCTGAGAGGGAACGCAACAGAGAACCCCTGAGGGAGCAGGAGAACAGTGGGATGCAGACCCCAAATTCTCATAAAAAGTCCAGACTTAATGGTCTGACTGAGACTAGAAGGACCCCGGCTGTCATGGTCCTCAAACCTTCCATTGGCCCAGGACAGGAACCATTCCCGAAGCCAGACACGGATTGGACTGGACAATGGGTTGGAGAGAGATGCTGATGAGGAGTGAGCTACTTGGATCAGGTGGACACTTAAGACTATGTTGGCATCTCCTGTCTGGAGGCGAGATGGGAAGGTAGAGGGGGTTAGAAACTGGCAAAATAGTCACAAATGGAGAGACTGAAGGGAGGGAGCGGGCTGACTCATTGGGGGAGAGTAAATGGAGTATATAATAAGGTGTATATAAGTTTATATGTGAGAGATTGACTTGATTTGTAAACTTTCACTTAAAGCACAATAAAATTTAGAAAAAAAGAATTAGTCGATGTTCAACCATTTGAAGAGGGGGCATATGATCAGCAACCGATCGTACTGAAGGAAGAAGTCCAAGCTGCTCTGAAGGCATTGGTGAAAAACAAGGCTCCAGGAGTTGATAGAATATCAAGTGAGATGTTTCAACAAACAGATGCAGCGCTGGAGGCGCTCACTTGTCTATGACAAGAAATATGGAAGACAGCTTCCTGGCCAACTGACTGGAAGAGATCCATATTTATGCCTATTCCCAAGAAAGGTGATCCAAAATGTGGAAATTATAGAACAATATCATTAATATCGCACAGAAGCAAAATTTTGCTGAAGATCATTCAAAAACGGCTGCAGTAGTATATTGACAGGGAACTGTCAGAAATTCAGGCCAGTTTCAGAAGAGGACATGGAGCCAGGGGTATCATTGCTGATGTCTGAGGGATCCTGGCTGAAAGCAGAGAACACCAGAAGGATGTTTACCTGTGTTTTACTGACTACGCAAAGGCATTCGACTGTGTGGATCATAACAAATCACGGATAACATTGCAAAGAATGGGAATTCCAGAACACTAAACTGTGCTCATGAGGAACCTTTACATAAATCAAGAGGTAGTTGTTCGGACAGAACAAGAGGATACTGATTGTTTTAAAGTCAGGAAAGGTGTGCGTCAGGGTTGTATCCTTTCACCATACCTATTCAATCTGTATGCTGAGCAAATAATCCGAGAAGCTGGACTATATGAAGAACGGGGCATTAGGATTGGAGGAAGACTTGTTAACAACCTGCATTATGCAGATGATAAAACCATGCTTGCTGAAAGTGAAGAGGACTTGAAGCACTTACTAATGAAGATCAAAGACCACAGCCTTCAGTATAGACTGCATCTCAACATGAAGAAAACAAAAATCCTCACAACTGGAGCAATGAACAACATCATGCTAAACGGAGAAAAGATTGAAGTTGTCAAGGATTTCATTTTACTTGGATCCACAATTAACAGCCATGGAAGCAGCAGTCATGAAATCAAAAGATGCATTGCACTGGGTAAATCTGCTGCAAAGGATCTCTTTAAAGTGGTGAAGAGCAAAGATGTCACCTTGAAGACTAAGGTGCACCTTACCCAAGCCATGGTATTTTCAATCGCACCATATACGTATGAAAGCTGGACAATGAACAAGGAAGAATGAAGAAGCATTGACGCCTTTGAATTGTGGTGTTGGCAAAGAATATGGAATATACCATGGACTGCCAAAAGAACTAACAAATCTGTCTTAGAAGAAGTACAGCCAGGATGCTCCTCAGAAGCAAGGATGGTGAGACTGGGTCTTACATACTTTGGACATGTTGTCAGGAAGAATCAATCCCTGGAGAAGGACATCATGCTTGGCAGAGTACAGGGTCAGCAGACAAGAGGAAGACCCTCAACAAGGTGGATTGATACAGTGGCTGCAATAGTGAACTCAAGCATAACAACGATTCTAAGGATGTCATAGGACCAGGCAGTGTTTCGTTCTGTTGTGTATAGGTTCGCTATGAGTCGGAACCAACTCGACGGCACTTCAGAACAACAATAACAACATCCATGAAAAGACCTACGCATGATTATTCATGGCAGTTTTACCCATAATACCAAAAAACATGAAACAAATCAAATGTCCATCAAGATATAAACGCATTAAAAAAATTGTGGCTTATCATTTTTTTTTATCTATATAATATTATCCCATAATGAAGAGAACAAAGTAATACCTAAAAATAAAACATTTGTAAATCTCAAAAATATGTTGGTAAAAGAATCCAAATACAAAATATTACATGCTGTGTGTTCCCATTTGTATGAAATTCTAGGAAATGTAAAATAAATTATACTGATAGAAAGGAGATCAGTGGCTGCCTGGGGCAAGTGGAGATAACGGAAAAGGAGCATGTAGGACTATCTGAGGATACGGAAATGTCACTATCTTGACTGGGAAGTTGATTACACAGATGCATAATTCATTAAAACTAAAACTTCATAATTATGTTAGGTGTGTTTTATTGCATGTAAATCACATCTCAAAGTTGATTTTTCAAAAAATCAATGCAAAAATAAGGTCTTGAAAATACTTTGTCAGTTCTGCCATTAATTTAAAGGTATTTCAACAAGCAGTATTTTTGTATACCACAGTCTCTGTGCACCTCTATCACTCATATTTTACTCTTTAATACTATTTGCCATTAAATGGAACCAAGATTCCTTTAAAAGGAAAAAACAAACCTGTTGCCATTAAGTCGATTCTGACTCACAGTGAACCTACTGGACAGAGTAGAGCTGCCCGATAGGGTTTCCAAGGAGCGGGTGGTGAATTCAAACTGCTGACCTGTTGGTTAGCAGCTGAGCTCTTAACCAGGGCTCCAAGATTCCTTTATAGGGGGTAGCTTATTCCATAGGTCAGGGCAGCAATAAATATCCTCCTCTATTTGGAAAAAAACACAAATACAAAGCTCCCAAATAGGCCAAGCAAAATGCAGAAAGGATAAAGGGGCAGAAGAAAATGGAAAAGAATGATGACATTTTATCAACCTGAGCACCAAACAGTAGTAAAAATAACAATAATAAAACAACAATTCGATGGCTTATTGGAGTAGCACAGTCTGTTAAAAGCCCTGAGGTCATAAAAAAAACTCAAATGAAAAACATTAATGTAACGTGACCAAAATGAATACAAATAAGGGAGACCATGATAAGGATATATTTTATTCATTAATGATTTAAAAAAGTGACAAAACTCATGGTTATTTTGTATAATGTCATTAATTTTATGTTTTTATATAAAGTTTTTTACGTAAAGTTTAGATAGGCTTTTGTGTTAATTTTTTTAAGCTGGAAAGAAAAAAACAACACAAGGAAGTATAGAACAAGGAGTGTTACACCAAGAAGAGGGAAATTAAGCAGCACTGACAGTAACTCAGAATAACCAGAAGACTGGGAACAAGATTAAGTCAGTAGCAGTGGTCACAGAAAATCACAGGAAATAGTGTTCCCCTCTTCCAAAGATACGAAATACGCAAATATTCTGGTAAACAGAGTAGTAACACTCACTGACTTACAGCTCAGGACATGAAATAGCTACAAAGACCCAAAGCACGCCCACTGCTGTCAAGCCGACTCTGACTGTCAGCAACCCTACAGGACAGAGTCGGACTGCCCCCCGGGGTTTCCGCGGCTGTGACCTTTACGGGAGCAGACCGCCACGTCTTCCTCCTGTGGGGTAGCTCAGGGGTGCCGACCGCTGAGCTTTTGGTTAGCAGACAGATGCTTAACCACTGAGCCACCAGCATCCCCTAAAATAGCAGTAAGTTGGATAATTTAAAAAACAGCTTATTTCGATAAAATACTAATAAGGAATACTTAGAAGACAACTCAACATATCCGATAAAAGAATACCTTAGTTACTATTGCTGATCATGCAAAATTGTAATGAGTATACAAACTCTGGGAAAGTCACTCATTTCCAAGATTAAATGATGGTGACATATATGTACCCAACTATAACGGGTAAATTTTCCCATAAAAATATCTAATAACCAGTGGCTCGTGGTCACACTGATTGCATAACCAGGTCTACAGTCCTAAGAGGGACGATGGAAAACTAAGATTTGCAACATCATCTCTTTGTGATTGTCTTGTTTTTTTTCAGTGGAGTCTGGTGAGAATACTCAAACCAAAGAAAGTCTATTGTTCAACTGCCCAAACCCAATTAAGGCAACTCTGACAGAGAAAAAAAAAATAAACCATAGTAAGAAAAGACAGAAACCTCAACTGAAGCCATGGTAATAGTACGGTTGTAAACCCTCTTTATGTAAGTTCAGCGATCAATTTATGGTAACTACAATACATGTGCACTTCTTTTCTCTTTTTAAAGGTGTTTTACAAATTTAAGAGACTGACAGATTCGGTTAGTAATTTTTATCAAACATTTTAAAGTGCTTCTTTCATTTGGATCCTGGTTGGTAATAATCGGAGGTGAAAAGGCTGCTTAAAGGAATTGTGCTGTAGGTATTTAGAGGCATCTTGTGTCAAAAACAAAGTAGAAATTCAAAAAGAATTCAACCATTTGATGAAAACAGAAAGGCGATTACACAGCTATCATTAAAACAAAAACAACAGAAAACAAAAATCTGCAGAGCCACAGAACTTTTAAACCACATTGTATGTAGATGGCAGTTCTAACTAGGGTTCTCTGGAGTGAGACAAGCATGTCGTAAACAAGTAAAGAATTAGGATGCAAAAAAAAATGTATTTGAGTAATATTACAAATCAACAAGCCAAAAACAACAAACAGAAAATAGGGCAAAAGCACAAACAATAAGTCACTATAAACAAAATATGCCTGGACAAGAAACATATGAAAAGATGCTTAAGTCACTAATAATTAGGGAAATACACATTCCACACATTTCTGAAATCGACTAACAGGGACCCTCGTGTGTCAATGAACATTAAGCACTTAAATTGATATAAAAAGGAGAAATACTCGGCAGTTATCTGACAAAGCTGAAAGTATGTACCACTATGACTAAGCAAATCTGTCTTTAAGTACAGAGTGGCCATAAAGTGTGGAAACATTTTTAAAAAGAGAGAGAGACTGAATCCCCTGGATTACTTCTTGAGTGCACAAGTTTTTCCAGTGAAAAACAAGAAACGAAGGGCTTTTATACACTCCTTTTTTTTTCATTCAAATGACTTCTCATCAGTATGACTTTTCTGATGTCAAGTAATGTGCCTACCCAAGCGCAAGGTCTTCCCACATTCTTTACATTCATAGGGTTTCTCACCAGTGTGAATTCTCTGATGCTTTGTGAAGGATGAACTATGTCTAAAGGCCTTCCCACATGCCTTACATTCATAAGGTTTCTCTCCAGTATGAATTCTCTGATGTTCAGTAAGGGCTGAACTGTGTCTAAACGCTTTCCCACATGCCTTACATTCATAGGGTTTCTCCCCACTATGAATTCTCTGATGTTGAATAAGGGCTGAAGTAAGTCTAAAGAACTTTCCACACTCCTTACATTCATAAGGTTTCTGACCACTATGGATTCTCTGATGTCGGGTAAGTTCACTTCCTACCCCAAAAGCTTTCCCACAATCCTTACATTTATATGGTTTTTCACCAGTATGAATTCTCTGATGTCTAGTCAGGGATGAACTATTTCTAAAGACCTTTCCACATGTCTTGCATTTATAGGGTTTCTTACCGGTATGGATTCTCTGGTGTCGAGCAAGTTCTCTACAGACTCCGAAAGCCTTCCCACATTCCCTACACGTATAAGGTTTCTCACCAGTATGAATTCTCTGATGTTCAATAAGCTGTGAACTAATTCTAAAGACCTTTTCGCATTCCATACATTTGTAGGGTTTCTCACCAGTATGAATTCTCTGATGTTCAGTAAGCTGTGATTGAAATCTGAAGTCCTTGCCACATTCCAAACATTTGTAGGGCTTGTCATCACTATGGATTTTTTGATGTCGAGTAAGCTGTGCATGCATCCTAAAGGATTTCCCACAGACCATGCATTCATAGGGTTTCCCACTAGTATGAATCTTCTGAAGTGAAGTCATTTTTCCAACTACTTTAAAAGTCCTTCTGTATTTCTTATATTTATGGTACTTCTCATTATTATGAATTTTCTGGTGTTCACTAACGTCTTCATAAAAATTCAATATATTCTCATATTCAATACACTTAAAAGGTTTCACACCAGTATGGAAATTCAGTTGTACAGGATATGGGACATCCACACCAAAGGAGTTCCAACATTCATTACATTCATATATTTTCTCACCTGCATGTATTCTTTCATATTCATCAACGTTTGAATCACAACTAAAGATGTTTCCATATTCCTTATATTCATAGGGCTCCTTGTTGTGGTGAATTCTCTGATGTAATAGTCTAAGACATTTATGATTCTTGTAATTGGGCACTTTTTCAGAGATGATTTTCATTTTACCGAAATATCCCACTTCAGGTCCTTGTACTTCAATATTGCTCTTGCTCTGCCAGTCATTTCTGAAAATGAAGCTCTCAAGGCCAATGGACTTACTACTTTCCATCATGTCCCACTGAGAATCACTGTTCTCAATAATGTCTTTTTCTATACCTAAACTCTTTGTTTCATGTCCTGACTCCAAATCTGAAAGAAAAAAAGAAAACAAAATTTCTTTTTTCACCTGTCACAAAAGTAAGGCAATGACAGAAAGTGGAAGAAAAAAATTGAAAATAATTAACAATCTACATGAATAACTAAAACAGTTACGAAATTTGAAGAAAGGCAAAAAGAGCTCAGAGAATGATAACAGTATGGAAGATTGTGAGGTTTGTGATAATGGAAACAGATTAGGACAGAGGATCTGATATTGAGGTGTTGTTCATCGCCCAGTAATCCTGTCAGAAATACCGATGTTCAGGAACCAATACAGATAAACTGAACCAACACCTACATGCAGGAACTGGCCATCAGTATTTCACAGAGGTACTGCTGATGCAAATCAAAACTTGACAATCTATCCTAAGAATATTTTGATGTTTTCTCTTTTTTCTTACATTAAAATCTAAACACTTTACCATGGATAACAAGCTGTTGGTTTTAAGACCTCAATTCAGCCCACTGTCCCCTTTTTCCTAATCTGTTTTCACCTCCTACATCAATCCTCATTCCCATTTTTTAAAGCTGCTCATAGGCTCTGTGTCACCTCTCGCAAATGAGCTCTTTGTACGGCCAGTACCTTTTCATCATTCAGATGGAAAAGTTAGCACCCTCAAAAAGGATGTACTACCAGACCCTAAGTTAATATGTATATCTCTCTTCTAATATTTAGTTCCTTGCCCTTATATCCATTTTTTAATTATGTATTCAGTAATTTTTCTCTCTTTTTTTTGGAACTTTCTCTTTTGTTATATCACTTATTTTTTAATTCCTTAAACTTAACAAGAACAAATACAATCATTCTTTTCCATGCCACTGAATAACAAGCTCCAAGAACACACACAAATGAAACAGTTGCCGTCAAGTCAATTCCGACTCATGGTGACCACACATGTTGCAGAGCAGAACTGCAATTCAGAGCTTTCAAGGCTAAGGCATTTTGGAAGATCACCAGGCCTTTTTTCCAAGGCACCTTCAGGTAAGTTCAAACTGCTAACCTTTTGATTAGTAGTCAAGCACTTAAGTCTTTGCACTACCAACGGACTCAACAGTTGATAATTCAGTATCTGAAAAGTAAACCATTGGATGAAAGGAATTTAAGTGAGAATAAAGATAAATATTGCACAGATAAAGCACTGGAGGAAAAACAGCCAGAATGCTCTTTAGAAGTGAGAACGAGACTTTACTCTCACATACTTTGAACATGTTATCAGGAGGGACCAATCCCTGGAAGACATCATGCCTGGTAAAGTAGAGGATCAGCAAAAAAGAGGAAGACCCTCGGCGAGATGGACTGACACAGTGGCAAGTGTTTATAAATGACTGTTCTCTGACTGCCTCTCCATTTATCACACACATTGGTATCTCCACCCACTACTCTTCATTCTCTCCTATGCAGAACCATGACTGCTTTTCTTCATTCCACATGTCAATCAGATGAGATGTTTTATTTACTTCTCTTCAGCAGCATTTTTACTATTACTCCTCTATCCTACTAAAATCCCAGCAATTTTTTACTTTGATGCTGTTTCCTAGACATTCCTCTTCATTTTGTTATCCTCAAATTGCTATACTTCCCAGAAAAGTATCACAAAGTTACTTCAAATATTATAATAGGTATACAGAACACTGTAAGGTTTATGCAATTCTGAGCAAAGGCTTCAGACTAAAAATAATATGCTAACAGAATAATATGGTGAAGTAGTGTGAGGCAGGCAAGAGTATAAGGGACTTTTCACAAGAATTTATTGGACACTGGTGGGAGGTTGACAATCAAATGAGGGAATAACCTGAGGAAAATCTAAAGTGACAGATGACCTTTGCAATGATATGGGCAAGAATAATTTCCTGTGACTGAATTATGTTATGTGTAACAGAAGTGAAATAATTCAAGCAAGACTATTTGGACTGTAAACAATAAAACTAGGTATGAATGCCAGTATCAGTAAACCAAAAGCACTTCTACCTAGAAATGAAGATGTTCCCTCCAAAGAAATGTTAAGTCAATGTGGAAATGCAACTGAAATTACAATATCTCTACAGAGCCATAATGCTGTAAACATTAAAAATTATGACCTGTGGAACTCAACTACATTGATCAGAAAAAAAGTAAGGATTTAAATGCTTATAATACAATTGTAAGAATAAAAATAAGCAATATACACATCTCACTCAAGAAGTCAGAAGAGAACCAAGTGAGCTGAAGAAAAGGCATGGGGAAAAATTCATAAACATAGAAGCAGAATAGAAGTTAGAACGTACAGTAGCTAAAGTGAAGAAGTACAACCAGAAAGCTCCTTAGAAGCAAGGATGGCCAGACTTAGTCTGTACTTCGGACATGTTTTCAGGAGTGGCCAGTCCCTGGAGAATGACATCATGCTTGGTAAAGTAGAGGGTCAGCTAAAAAGAGGAAGACCCTCAATGAGACTGACTGACACAGTGGCTGCAACAATGGGCTCAAGCGTAGCAAAGTTTGTGAGGATGGCACAGGACCAGCCAGTGTTTCATTCTGTTGTATATAAGGTTGCTATGAGTCGGAACCGATGCAACAGCACCTAACAACAACAGAAAACACATAACAAACAGAATTAACAAAAATAAAAATAACAAAAGCAAAAGAGACGGTATTTTAAAAAATGTTACAAGAGTCCTACGCCATAAATTTGAATTTTGTACACTAATGAATTATTTTCTACATAATATTTAAAATTATCCACAGAAGCCATAAAAGATGAAATTGACTGAACGATGGAAAGAGGGAAAATTGTCAAAGGCTGACCTCTTGCCCAAGCTGTGGCAATGAATCAAGTCACGAACCAAGGCTCCTAGAGCAAAGGTCTGAATTATGGTCTGGAGCAGGGAAAATATAAGAGGTGCCCTGCACTATTACACCAGAATTCAAAAAAAGTTTTAAAACATTAATGCGTCACATCAAAAGAACACAGTAATCACTTTAAAAAGCCAAGCCACCATTTTGATATTGTTGTTAGCTATTATGAACATGGACCCACGGCGACCTCGTGTACAACAGAACAAAAAGTTGCCTAGTTCTGCATTATCTTCACAATCACGAGCATGTTCAAGGCCATCATTCGAGTCCAGCAAGGGCCTCCATGTCCTTAATGGCTCTCCATTTCACCACACATCTCATCCTCCTCTAGCAGCTGATCCCTACTGGTGACATGTCCAAAGCAAACAAGCTGGACAATGTTCTGTTGTGATTCACAAGTTTTCACTGGCTAATTTTCAGAAGTAGATCACCAGGCCTTCCTTTCTAGTCTGTCTTAGCCTCTACTGACAGATGGGTGGTGCCTGTGCTTGAGGTGCATTGGCTGGGAATAGAACCCAGGTCTCTTGCATGGAAAACAGGAATTCTACCACTGAACTATCACTGCTCCCTCTAAAATGAGTACCTCATAGTGACAAAAAAAAAAAAAAAAAGAAGACCAGAAGAACTCACTTGTAATCAATTCAGGTGTCTAGGGAAGGTACAGGGTTAGTATGGGACAGCTTATGTCAGAAAACAAAAGTAAATTCAAAGATTAAAGGATTAGGTCAAAGGTACACAAAAATCATCATAAGTAACTTACCGTTATGTTCACGAACTGATCATCAATGATAAAAAATATGGTAAGCTAAAATATACTGAACCAGTGAAAGTCAATAAATCCATGAGACATAAGCAAGAGAAGGTCAGAAACTTTCAAGTGCAGTACTTGGGGTGGTTAATTAGTTAGAAACACTTAAAGTACATAACCAAGCATTCTTACTGCCTTCTCTCATTAGAACTACATTTCAAGTTTATCAAAGAACTAGCTCTATTTCTTGAGGGCAGCTAATAAATGTACAAGGAATGACAGGGTTAGAAAAACATTAATTCAGACAATGATTGCCAATTGTAAAAATCATTAGGAGAATCATTGTTAGATGTCAAGTCGGTTATAAAATAGAATGAAACACTGCCCGGTCCTGGGCTGTCCTCACAATTGTTGCTTCTCTTTGAGGGTCTTCCTCTTCTTTGCTGACCTTCTAACTTACCAAACATAATATCCTTCTCCAGGGACTGGTCCCTCCTGATAACATGTCGAAAGTATGTGAAATGAAGTGTCGCCACCCTCCCTTACAAGGAACATTCTGTCTGTACCTCTTCCAAGACAAATTTGTTTGTTCTTCTGGCAGTCCGTGGTATATTCAATATTCTTCGCTAACACCATAATTCAAAGGCATCAATTCTTCTTTGGTTTTCCTTATCCATAGTCGACCTTTTGGATGCATATAACGTGACTGAAAACACCACAGCTTGGCTTTTCAACATTTTAAAGACGTCTTTTCAGCAAATCTGCCCAATGCAATGCATCGTTTCATTTCTTGATTGCTGCTCCCGTGGCTGTTGATTGTGGATCCAAGTAAGATGAAATCCTTGACAACTTCAATCTTTTCTCCATTTATCATGAAGTTGTTTACTGGTCCAGTTCTGAGGATTTTTGTTGTCTTTATGTTGAGGTGTAATCTATATCGGAGGCTGTGGTCTTTCATCCTCATCAGTAAGTGCTTCAAGTCTTCTTTCCTTTCAGCAAACACAGTTGGATCATCTGCATATTGCAGGCTGTTCCTGAATCTTCCACCAATCCTAATGCCACATACTTCTTCATATAGACCAGCTTCTCGAATTATTTGCTCAACATACAGATTAAATAAGTATGGTTAAAGGACACAACCCTGATGAACACCTTTCCTGATTTTGAATCATGCAGTATCCCTTTGTTCTGTTCAAACCACTGCCTCTTGATATACAGGTTATTCATGAGCACAAGTGTTCTGGAATTCCCATTCTTCCCAATGTTATGCATAATTTCTTATGATCCACGCAGTCAAATGCCTTTGACTAGTCAATAAAACACAGGTAAGCATCTTTCTGGTATTCTCTGCTTTCAGCCAGCATCCATGTGACATCAGCAATGATATCCCTCATTCTACGTCCTCTTCTGGATCTGGCCTGAATTTCTAGCAGTTACCAGTTGGTGTACTGCTGCAACCATTTTTAATTTACCTTCAGCAAAGTTTTACTTGCGGTGATATTAATGATGTTGTTAGTTGCCGTCGAGTCGGTTCCGACTCATAGGGATCATGTGTACAACAGAACGAAACATGGCCCAGTCCTGCGCCATCCTCATGATTGTGGTTATGCTTCAGCCCACTGCTGCAGCCATTATGTCAATCCATCTCATTGAGGGTCTTCTTCTTTTTCATTAATCCTCTACTTTACCAAGCATCATATCCTTCTCTAGGGACTGATCCCTCCCGATAACATGTTCAAAGTACATAAGACAAAGTCTCACAACCCTTGCTTCTAAAGAGCATTCTGGTTGTACGTCTTCCAAAACAGATGTGTTCGTTCTTTTGGCAGTCATAGTATATTCAATATTCGTCAACACCATAATTCAAAGGCATCAATTTTTCTACGATCTTCCTTATTTGTTGTCCACCTTTTGCATGCATAAGAGGCAATTGAAAACATCGTGGCTTGGGCAAACATCTTAGTCCTTAAAGTAACATCTTTGCTTTTTAACACTTAAAAGAGGTCTTTTGCAGCAGATTTGCCCAATGCAAAGTTGTGTCATCAGTTTTTTGTACTGTAGGGGCTTGTGTGTTGCAGTGATGATGGAAGCTATGCCACTGGTATTCAAATACCAGTAGGGTCACCCATGGTGGACAGGTTTCAGCTGAGATTCCAAGCTAAAACAGAGTAGGAAGAAGGACCTAGCAGTCTACTTCTGAAAAAAATTAGTCAGTGAAAACCTTGTGAATAGCAGCAGAACATTGTCTAATATAGTGCCAGAGGTAAGCCCTTCAGGCTGGATGCCTCGAAATATAACTGGGGAAGAGCTGCCTCCTCACAGTACAGTTGACCTTAATGACATGGATAGAGTCAAGCTTTTGGGACCTTCACTTGCTCATGTGGCACGACCCAAAATGAGAAGAAACAGCTGCAAACATCCATTAATAATCAGAAAGTGAATTGTATGAAGCACGAATCTAGGAAAATTGGAAATCATCAAAAATGAAATGGAATGCATAAACATGAATATTCTAGGCATCAGTTAGCTGAAATGGCCTGGTATTGGTCATTTTGAATCGAACAATCATATGGTCTACTATGTCAGGAATGAAAAATTGAACAGGAATGGGGTCACGTTCATTGTCAACAACAGTATTTCAGGACCTATCCTGAAGTACAATGCTATCAGTGGTAGGATAATATCCATATGCCTAAGAAGAAGACCAGTTAATACAACTACTATTCAAATTTATGCACCAACCACTAAGGCCAAAGATGAAGAAACTGAAGATTTTTATCAACTTCTGCAGTCTGAAATTGATCGAACATGCAATCAGGATATTAATGATATTGTTCTACTCAGTTGATTCACCTTTCTTTGGAATGGGCACAAATATGGATCTCTTCCAGTCAGGTGGCCAGGTAGCTGTCTTCCAAATCTCCTGGCATAGATGAGAGGCACTTCCAGTGCCGCATCCATTTGTTGAAACATCTCAATAGGTATTCTGTCAATTCCCAAACCCTTGCTTTTCGCCAATGCTGTCAGCGCAGCTGTGGTTTCTTTCTTCAGTACCATCGGTTCTTGATATATGCTACCTCTTGAAATGATTGAATGTCAACCAATTATTTTTGGTACAGTGACTCTTTTTCTTCCATCATCTTCTGATGCTTCCTGCATTGTTCAATATTTTGCCCATAAAAAAAAATAGAATCCTTCAATAGTGTAACTTGCAGCTTGAAGTTTTCTTCAGTTCTTTCAGCTTGAGAAATGCTGAGTGTGTTCTTCACTTTGGGTTTCCTAACTCCAAGTCTTTGTACATTTCCTTATAACACTTTAGTCTTCTCAATCCACCCTTCAAAATCTTCTGTCCAACTGTTTTACTTCATCATTTCTTCCATTTGCTTTAGCTACCCTATGTTGAACAGCAAGTTTGAGAGTCTCTTCTGACATCCATTTTGGTCTTTTCTTTCTTTCCTATCTTTTTAAATGACCTTTTGCTTTCTTCATGTATGATGTCCTTGATGACATCCCATGATTCACCTGGTCTTTGGTCATTAGTGTTCAATGTATCAAATCTATTCTTGGGAGGTCTCTAAATTCAGGTGGGATATACTCAAGGTCATACTTTGGCTCTCATGGACCCGTTCTACTTTTCTTTAGCTTCCACCTGAACTTGTATATGAGCAATTGATGGTCTGTTTCTCGGTTGGCCCCTGGTTGTATTCTGAATAATGATATTGAGCTTCTGCAGTAGCTCTTTCCACAGATGTAGTAGATTTGATTCCTGTGTATTCCATCTGGCAAGGTCTACGTGTATAGTTACTGTTTATGTTGTTGAAAAAAGGTATTTGTAATTAATAAGTCATTGGACTCGCAACATTCTATTACACGATCTCTGGCATAGTTTCTACCAACAAGGCTGTATTTTCTGACTACTCAACCTTCTTTGTTTTCAACTTTTGCATTCCAATCACCAGTAATTATCAATGCATCTTGATTGTATGTCTGATCAATTTCAGCCTGCAGAAGTTGATAAAAATCTTCATCTGCCATATGCAGATGACATAACCTTGAATGCTTTAAGTGAAGAGGACATCAAGCACTTTCTGATAAAGATCAAAGACTACAGTCTTCAGTATGGATTATACCTCAACACAAAACAAAAATCCTCATAACTGGACCAATAAGCAACATCACGATAAATGGCGAAAATACTGAAGTTGTCGAGGACTTCATTTTACTTGGATCCACAATCAATGCCCATGGAAGCAGCAGTCAAGAAACCAAAAGTCGTATTGCACTGGGCAAATCTGCTGCAAAAGACCTCTTTAAAGTGTTAAAAAGCAAAGACGTCACTTTGAGTGAGGACTTAGGTGCATCTACCCAAGCCGCATTATTTTCAATCGCCTCATACGCATTTGAAAGCTGGACAATGAATAAGGAAGATGGAAAAAGAATTGATGCATTTGAATTATGGTGCTGGCAAAGAATATTGAACATACCATGGACTGCGAGAAGAACGAACAAGTCTGTCTTAGAAGAAGTACAGCCTGAATGCTCCTTAAATACGACCAATGTGGGACCTTGTCTCATGTACTTTAGACATGTTATCAGGAGGGATGAGTCCCTGGGGAAGGATATTATGCTTGGTAAAGTAGAGGGCCAGTGAAAAAGAGGAAGATCCTCAATGAGATAGACTGACAGTGGCTGCAACCATGGGGTCAAATATATCAACAATTGTGAGGATGGCACAGGATCTGGCAGCGTTTTGTTCTGTTGTACACAGGGTCACTATGAGTTGGAACTGACTGGATGGTACCTGACAACAACAACAGATAATTTATCTTATTTTCCCAACTGCAAATAGACATCTCTAGATCACTTATCTTATCCTCCTTACACTCAACATTCATGTCAAATTATTTATGTCTTCTCTTTCCAACAAAATTATTCCAAACACCTGTCTTGACTTACTCTCATAAATGCCCCCACCTCCCATTCTCTTTAAGTCATACTAGCCATGGCTTTCATCCAAATAACTTCACTGGAACCTCGTTCTCTTGACAAGGTCACTAGCAACTTTCATCTTGTTACATCCTATGTAGTCATTTCCTATCCAGTTAGTCCTATGAGGTAGTAACTTTCTTTAAACATTTCTTTCTATGGCAACATTTTGCCCATTTTTACCTCCTTCTATTCATCTAGAAGTGTGCCCAAGGGCTCATCTGTATTTCCTTTCCTAGGTGATGTCATCCTGTTCCATGGCTTTAAATTCCAACCGTCTGTCAATGACACCAAATTTGTGTGTGTGGTCCTAATTTCCCCACTGGATTCAGACTGTATATTCAAGAATCTACTCAACTTACAACTTAGAAGATAGTCACTTTAAGTGTAACAAATCCAAAACAGTTCTTTGGAAATTAAACCTTCAACCTACATATTACCTGTCTTCCCCCCATCAATAAACTGAATCACATTCATTCACCTGGTTAAGCCATAAACTTACTTGATTTCCCTCTTTCCCTAATATCCCGTTCATAGTCCACTAGCATGTTCCATTAGCTCTACCCCCAAAATATATCATGAATACGATATCACCTTGCACTTCTAGAGTTTTAATCCAAACACCATCCCCTCTAGACTGGACCACAAAAACAGCCTTGTACCAGGTTTTTCTAATTTTATGCTAATCCACATTCACTTCCTTTTTTACAAAAACTCCAGTGTAATCATTTAAAAACATGGCTTAAAATCACTCCTAAAAAAATCAATTTATTTTATTTTATCATTACCAACAAATCCTTATATAACCTACTGCTTAACTCATCTGTAATTACTTGCTCCCTAACTGTGCTCCAAACCATACTGGGCTCAAAGCTCACTTCCCCTCTTAGGGCCTTTATATTTGCTGTTCCCTATGCTTGAACTGCTCTTCTATCCCATATTCATGTGGCTTGAGATCACATTATATTCTTTTTTCAAATATCACCTTCTTAGGAAAGCCTTCCCTGACCATACTATCACAATTAGCTCTGCCTCCTTTATTCCCCACACTCTTATCCCGCTTAATTTTATTTACAGCACGTATCACTATATGATGTATTTTCTATTCATCTGTTTACCAGTTTATTATACATCTCACCTACTAGCACAGTAATTCCAGGAGGGCAAGGTGTCTACTGGTCTTGCTCACACTGTACTGACACAGCTAGTACAGTATCTGGTTCAGTGTAGATACTGAATAAATGTTTAATATATGAATTACCACACTTTTTGTGAATAGAGACATATATGTAAGTCTAAATTCAAAAGGGGAATTGGAATACAGTTGGTTGTATTGGGAGCAATCTTAATTCATTTCCCTGGTATCACTTTTTTTCTACAGGCCTTTGAAGGGAGCTTCTGAACTTTACAGAGGTCTACCTCCTCCCTGACCAGATGGTCTTTTTCCTCTGGTGATGGCTTTCCCTGACTCATTAGCTCTCATTCACCTTGCCCGGTTTTCTTGTCACATCCCTTAAGACCCTCCAGAGCGCCTTCCCAGGCTCCAATAAGGTGATCACAACTGACTTAGATATGGAACATCCTGCTTACAACAAAGAAATGTGACAGTTTATAAAAAACACTTTTGAGAATTTGTTAAAGTTTTACGAAATGTAGTAAAAGTAATATTGATAGAGGCTTCAGAGGAGAGAAATGTGAGGGAATTGAAAGAATATTTACCTTAAAGTGCCCAAGGAATTACAAAGCACAAAGAGACCAAACAAGCAAAGAAAGGTCTAATTTAATTTAAATCAGGCAGTATAGTGTAACACTTAAGAATACCAGCTTTGCTGCAAGATTGCCTGAATACAATACCTGTTTCAGACACCAGCTGGCTGTGTAACCTTGGGGACATTACCTAAATACAGTGTTCTCAAGCAATCTCTTCTATAAAATGGTAAATACAGGTACCTAAATAGTATGTTCTCAAGCAATCTCTTCTATAAAATGTAAAATATAGTTACCTAAATACTATGTTCTCAAGCAATCTCTTCTATAAAAATTAATACAAATGTCATAGGATTGTTGTAAGAATGAAATGAGTCAATATATTTAAAGGGCTTAGAACAGGGCAGGAAGTACATTAGTTGAGAGGAAAACAAGTAGCTTTCTGGGATGTTAAAATATCTTTTCTGGAGCATTAATGTTAAATGCAAAGTTCTTTAACCACAGAGCAAGTATAAGATAATATTTGTGGCAGGAGGTGAATATGTTCACTTTACTCTTCGATGAATTTTGTTGATTCAACACAGAAATTGTAGAGATTCTTTTGATAATCAGAACAAATCGGGACACATAGTCTTATCTGTTCTCTCTAAAGGAGGATAAGAAAATAACATAAAAATCTATAGCAATTCTGAGTTCAAATAAAATGTTATATTTTAATTATTATGTTGTATGTATCCCACAAGTCAAATCCAGCTTCCTGGGTATCAAAGAAGGTAGAAGTTACATAAAAGGCCTAAAAAAGATATAAACATCCTGAGGAATGGTGAAGGTGTTTAATGGAAATATCATATCCAACACAACAAAGTTTAATCTACTTTGAACAGGGAGAAATTCACCTAATTTGTTAAAAAGACTGTCTTGAGGTCTGCTGAATTATCAGCTGATATTACAGAAAGCATATTCAAAATTATCTGAGGTAGATTAAATTTACCCAGTGAGACCAAGTTGCTGTAGTTCTCCATCATGACATCCCAGTACAAATCCTTCTGAGAAGAATCCAGATATTCCCACTCCTCCTGAGAGAAGCTGATGACCACATCCCTGAATGTCACCATTTCCTGAAACAACAATCCCATATATTACGGGTAAAACTGATGGAAATTTTTTTGATAAAAAGAAATAAAGAACTGCATCACAGAAAAGGGACTAGATAGTAAACAAGTAGGCCAGGGGTAGAAGCAGATGATATGGGAAGTAAGAAAATTAGTGCTTCCAAACCAGACTATCTACATGTTTTAAAAGAATCTAGTTTATTCAGAGGAATACTCCTACATACTATGAGATTTAATTATCCACATGTTTATAAATCAGTAATCATGCTCTGTGGCTGCCTCATGAAATATCAGTAAAGGTGAATTTTGACATTCTTCCCATTGTACAGGAAAAATCTCGATCGTAGAAAATAGGGTAGGCACAAAGTTTTAAAATTTCTTGTAGCCCCAACTTCATCATTATGTCAAGTACCATTATTTCAGATTATATCATAAGAATTATTCCTTCTAAAAAAAAATACCAAATTATTTAGTAAACACCTTTTAGTGGCTACAGAATATACTGGGTGAAAATACATCAACCTATATTCATGGTTGGAAACCCTGGTGGCGTAGTGGTTAAGAGCTACGGCTGCTAACCAAAAAGTTTGGCAGTTCAAATCCCCCAGGTGCTCCCTGTTAGCCCTATGGGGCAGTTTTACTCTGTCCTATAGGATTGCTGAGTTGGAATCGACTCGATGGCAGTAGTAGCAGTATATTCATGATTAAGACATTTATATTGGACAAGATCTGCCCCAGTTTTGTGAGTCTATAATCATCAACACCAAATCCAATCTACCTTGTAATCTCACATCTGCAGATAAGTTCAGAGTTTGCCCATGTGTCGCCAAATGGATCCATCTGCTCTTTTTCTCTAGCCAAGAATCTGATAAAAGATGGTAAAATGCCTCCATGTAGGGATTTCATTTCTACTCTAAAACTGATCTTGACAAAAGCCTGAGCACATAGCAATGTTGAACATTATTTGGAGAATAGTCAAGAACGTGGGAGGGATACTGTTTGGCTCCACCCATCATTAGAAGGTGAAAAATGGGATGTGGAGTAAATTATTTATTAGGACTGGTTGGTAGGAAGTTTCAGAAAAATGAAATGTTCAAAAAGTGTAAACGATGCTATTGAGGAAAGAGAGAAATAACAACTTACGTGGTCCATGGGTAAAACTGCAAAGAGTTGGTCAGGGAATTCTACTTCTGGCATGACAGCGTGACGTGCTCTGTGGACCTGCTGTCCAGCAAAACTGGTGGGAAATTATTTAAAAAAACATTTAAACTGTCTGGAAACAGCCCAGTGGTCACACAGCAAACAAAGAAACATTTATGAAAGAAAAGCTACCAAAACTTGGTAAGAACCGAGAGAGTCCGTGGTGTTCAAACCAAGATCTGTGCTCTCTTTCTCCACTCCCACATCAGCAAGACAGAGATCTACTCTAGATTGGCAGTTTCAAGACCACAGGTCTCTCTTTCCAGCCCCCAGAAGGAAGGCTATCTTCTAATGAGAGACAGGAAGTCAGCATTTCTCACCCTGCCCCCAGCTACCTGTTACTAAGGATAAGTTTCTGTAAGTGTGTGTGTGGCGGGGGGGGGCTTCCTTTTCTCACCCCACCCTTACTCATGGACATGGCACCGCTGAGCACACTGGGGCCCTGACAGTCCTTGCCTCAGACTGTAATTTTAAGTATAGCTCTTACTGTGGGTCTGTGAGTCATTCCAGAAAATTATCAAACCCAAAGGAGTTGTGGGAGCCAGTAAGTCAGTAGTTAGGGAGCCCGGGGAGGGGGACTTCTGAGCTCATGGCTGGCATACTGAAGGGGTAGGGGAAAACCCTGAATCTGTAGCCTGCAGGTCTGAAGTTAGGGAGCCCAGGGGGAACTCCTAAGCTTGTGGCTGGAACCTACCTATCCGACAATCTGAAGGATGGTGCCCTTTTAACTTGTGACATCTGAGCTTGCTCCGGGTGACTATGGTCAGAGAAAGAAGGGCTGCGTGTTGTAGCTGGTGTCACAGACGTAAAAAGTGGAGATCTGATTTATGTTCATTATTATCCTAATAGTCACCAAACAGATACACAAGCAAATAACAATAACAAATTCTGAAGGTGGGGACCAGGACCCAGAGTTGCTACAACATATCCTAAAACATTCAGTTTCTAACCGCAACAGAAATTATGAGATGTACAAAAAAAAATGAAAATATGACCCACATACCAGAAAAAAATGCAGGAAAACAGAACAAAACTGTCCGTAAGAGCAAACAGATGTCATATTTATATAGACAAAGACTTTAGAGAATCCATTGTAAATAGAGTTAAAGAACTAAAGGAAACCATGATAAAAGAAGTATGATGACAGTGTTGCATCAAATCAATAACACTAACAAAGAGAAATAAGAACTCAATGAAAATTCTGGAGTTGAAAAGTACAATACCTAAAATAAAAAATTCATTGGATGGCTTCAGCAGATTTGAACTGGCTGAGGAAAAAAATGAGTGAATTTGAAGACAAAATGATAGAGATTATGCAATCTGAAGAACGCAGAGAAAAAAGAATGAAGAAAAAAGAACAGAGCCTCACAAAAATGAGAGACACAACTAAGCACACAAATATATGGGTAATAGAATTACTAAGACAGGAGAGGAAAGAAACAGAAAGATATTCAATGAAATAATGCCTGAAAACTTCCCAAACTTGTTGAAAGACTTCTGTCTACACATCCAAGAAGCTCAATGAACTCTAAGGGATCCACGGATAATGTAGGAAAAAATACAGACAGCTAAATACAAGGAGAAAACCTTGAAAGCAGCAATGAAAAAAATGACACTTCATTTACAAGGGAACTCCAATAAGATTAACAGCTGACTTCTCATCAAAACAATGGAAACCAGAAGGCAGTGAAAGAACATATTCAAAGAGCTCAAAGAAAGAAAAAAAAAACCTGTAAACCAAGTTATCTTTCAAAAAATGAAGGCAATGTAAAGGTATTTCCAAATAAAACAAAAACTAAGAGGATTTGTTTTTACGAGTCCTGACTTACAAGTCTCAGAGACCCTAGACAGTAATTCAAATCCGCAGAAAACACAGAGAGCAGTGTTAAACAAAGGTAATTATATAATTATAAAATACCGTATAAATGTATTTTTTCTTTTCTTCTCTTAATTGATTCAAAAAGCAATTATATAAAAAAATGTATATGATATATTGTTGGGACTATAACATATAGAAATGGAATATATTTGCCAGTAACAATGAACACGGAGCCCTGGTGGTGCTGTGGTTAACAGCCCGGCAGCTAACCAAAACGCTGGCAGTCTGAATTCACCAGCCACTTCTTGGAAACCCCATGGGGCAGTTATACTCTGTCCTACAGGGTAGCTATGAGTCTGAATTGACTTGACAACCACTGGTTTGAATGGGTGAGCCCCACAACAGAGAAAAACTGCTTCAGGTTAATAATTCCTTATGAGAAATTAACTTGAGCTGTAAACTTTCACCTAAAGCACAACTGAAAAAAAAAAAAAAAGAATTCCTACTCTAGGACATTTGCAAACCTGGTTTTTAAATATATTTTTTAAGTGTCCAACAAAATTAACTATGTTTTCTTTGCTCTTGATTTATAGAAAATTTATGGGGAATACTTAAAATCTTCACATAATTAGTTTTTTTTTTTTTCCCCTTGAGGACTTATTTACTGCTAGATGCTTCTCTAGGGCTTTAACCATATTAATGTATCCAATCCTCATCAAAACCCCAAAGCATTGATATGATTACTATCTACATTTTACAAGAAACTGACTATTGATCCCTTAAAATGTGGCTAGTGTTACCAAAAATTTTTATTTTCATCTTAACTAATATAAATCTAAATACAAAACTAATATAAATGTAAAATGTTTTTGTATTAAACACAACCTTATTATTTTGGTAGGACTACATTTCATTTTAACCATTGAGAATTTAGCATCCAAACTGAGAAATGCTGTAAGGAGTGGAATATGTACCAGGTTTTGAAAACTTAGTACGAAAATATGAATGTAAAATATCTCATTATTTTTTTATAGTATTACATGTTGAAATACAATTTTGGATATACTGGCTTCATAAAACACATTATTATAATTAATTTCAGCTGTTTCTTTTTACTTTTTAAAATGTGGTTGACAAAAATTTAAAAATTACATATCTGGGTCTCGTTATTTTTGTACCGGACTGTGTGGCTCTCGACTCAAGCACCATCGTACTGCACTGCATCTCAAAATCCACACCACTGTGTGATCTGAAACAAGTCACACTACTAAATCTCAACAGTTTTTTTTTTGGGGGGGGGTCACCACTCAAATCTCTTCATGGATTCTCTGGAAAAACTCCATGTCCTTATTGACATGGACCTCTCTGTGCAAAAAACCAATTGTATTCCCATTCCTAAACGACTGTAAGGAAACCCTGGTGGCATAGTGGTTAAGAGCTACGGCTAACCAAAAGGTCAGCAGTTCATATCCACCAGGCGCTCCTTGGAAACCCTATGGGGCAGTTCTACGCTGTCCTATAGGGTGGCTATGAGCTGGAATCGACTCAACAGCAATGGGTCTCTGGATCAAATGTCTGTAAAGCTGACTTTGTCACTTACTGATTGAAATCAATCAAATCATCTATTTTGCTTTGTTTGAAAATTCAGTCTGTGAATAAGATCAAACGTATCTAGTGTTACTCTACCTGACCACTGGTCTCTGCTTTAACAAATCATATTCTAAAATAGACCTCTAACATTCGCCAGGTGTACGTCTATACTATACGAATGGTTTGGAGGGGAAAAAAAAGAGCACACAGGGGAGCTGAATGATCTAGCCATTGGTATGTGAATGTTAACTGGAAAGGAGAAGAGCACTTGGAGAGGCAGAGGAGTATAAGGGAACCCACTCTATGGTCCAGTAATTAATTGGGAAGAGACAGCCTAGGCACCATGTAAATGGACAGGCCACAATTAAGCAGGGTAATTTAGGAGGAGGAAAGCAAATATTCCATGTTCTGTGAAACAAAAACGCATCTGACAGGGCAAAGAGAAAACACAGACAGACCTTGAGTTTGCTGTTAAATAAGTAGTGATGCTCTCCTCCTCTTCGTGTGCCTTCTGCAAAACTATAGTACCAGGGAGAAGAGAACTGTGAAACCCCAGGCTGGTGAAGTAAAAACACACTGTCCACCACCAGACACACCCATTATCCACAACGAACACATCCAGACGGAAGCAAGAGGGAAATCAGAATACAGCTGACTCTTCCCAGTATCAAGAGAAAAAGGTCAGCATCACTAATGCCTGGAGCTGGAATCTAAGCTCACAGCAGTTTCTAGGGGGCACAGCTCAGGGAACGCTGTGGTTCTGTAATGTGAAGAGGCCCCAAAGATCATGCAAGAATGGTTCTACCACCAAGGGATCCTACTCCTGTGCCCTCCTCGTCTTCCCAGGAGTCTGTTTTAGAGGCAAGCGCAAGCCTTAAATTCTCATCCCATGAGGTAGCATGGACTTTTCTGCTTTGAACTTTTACTCTAGGGCTGAAATTAATGACTTCCCCACTGATGACCCCTTCTCTGCAGCTGGACCCAACTGGCTACAGGGTGTCAGAACCGAAGCAGAGAATGGAGAGAAACATGTTCCAAGAAACCATGAAACTTACAACCGGACCCTGGATGGGCAACACACACTCCACCAATGCCCCTCTGTGTTAAGCACCAGGATGGTCTCTCGAGACAAGGTGCCCACATGAAGACCACAAAGGGCAAGCTTCAGTGCTGGGAGACTGTTAACACAGGCACCGGCGTCTTCACAGGCACAGGGAGACTCACGGAGGGGGCTTCTTCCACAGAACTGGAGAAATGAAACGCTACACAACCTAACTCCTACAGGTTAACAGAATAAGGGGGAAGAAAAAAATCAAAACTCCACTTCCTTCGCACTTACGGTCAGTCACAACAGCGCTGTTACACTATCACAATGTCACCTGCATCAATGTCACGGTCACACAATAGGCTTTGCCCCTACTCAGTCACACGAGCCCAATCAGGCACCAGTCAGGGCCTTCCCTGGGAGCACACATCGGGGCCCTGTCACACACACACACACGCACACACACGCACACACACACACACATTCTGTCTCTCACTCAGCTCTCTCACACACACACACATTCTCTGTCACTCAGCTCTCTCTCTCTCACACACACACATTCTCTGTCTCTCACTCAGCTCTCACACACACACACACACACATTCTGTCTCTCACTCAGCTCTCTCCCTCACACACACACACACCTCACAACGACGCCGTCACAAACAATCGCACCCACAATCATCGTAGACTTCAGCCCACGCAATACAGACCTGAGGCTCCGGGATCCACATGCCCCATCACCGTCCCAGGGGCCAGCGGCCGCCTCACCGTGAGTTTCTCCCGCAGGCCGATCCCTGGCCACTCAACTCACAGCTCACCTACTTCAATTACCACCACGACACCGGAAGGAAAACCAGACGTCGAAGTTTATTCGCGGGACCTTGGGGCCTCTGGGAAACGTAGTCCAAGGCCGAAAACGTCCAGGCGTTCGATGTGGGGAGCGGAGCCTAGCCGCCGGGAAGATCACCCAAGCCCCGGAGACTCCTGGGAGCTCCAGCCTGCCCAAAGTACGCAGGCGCCAAGGGCTCGCCCTTGATGGAGGCTTGTGGCTATAGCAAAAAAACGGAACCAAACCCGTTGCCGTCGAGTGGATTCTGACTCATAGCGATCCTATAGGTCAGAGTAGAACTGCCCCATAGAGTTTCCAAGGAGCGCCTGGTAGATTCGAACTGCTGACCTTTTGGCTAGCAGCCTTAGCACTTAACCACTATGCCACCAGGGTTTCCTTGTGGCTATAGTGTCCTCAAAAGGCTGAGGAGGCGAGTGATAGCTCTGTGGGAGCGAGGTGCAGTCGAGGAGGAAACCGGAACCCAGGCTGAAAATCTAATCGGAGCTCTGTGCTGGGTAGGACAGAGAAGGGACCCGGAAGCCCAGGGTAGACCACTGGAAGCCACGTGGGGGCGCAGGGCCGGGGGCCCGGGGCCGGGGGCGGGGGGGGCGGGGGGGGCGGGGAGCGAGGAGGGAACTGGAAGCTCCGGCTGGGGACGTTGAGAAGGTCGGAGGGAAAGAGGTACTCCCGAGTGGAAGGCGGTGGAAGGAACTGGAAGGCCAGGCCTGCTAGGGCCAGAAGAAACTGGAATCCTAGGCCAAAAAGAGCTGAAGCTGTTCCTGCAGCTTAAGCTGGGGAGGGCTTTAGTGAGAACAGGAAGTACAGCAGGCAGTTTACCTCCACTCAGGCCTATTGTGGTGGGAGAGACCAAAAAACCCAAACCCATTGCCGTTGAGTCGATTCTGACTCATAGCGACCCTATAGGACAGAGTAGAACTGCCCCATAGAGTTTCCAAGGAGCCCCTGGTGGATTTGAACTGCTGACCAGTTGGTTTCCAGGTGGAAGAAAGGGGATGCAAATGATTGACGCACTGGTAACTGGTTGGAGTTCACCGAGAGGCCCCTTGGAAGAAAAGCCTGGCGATCTTCTTCTGAAAAATCAGCCACTGAAAACTCCCTGGAGCACAGTTCTGTTGTGACACACGTGGGGTCCCCGTGAGGCTGAATGGACTCATGGCAACTGGTTATACGTGAGGCTGAATGGACTCATGGCAACTGGTTATACAGGTTATATGCCCCCAAGGAGGGCCCGGGGCGTGGCCTTTGGGCGTGATCCTAAGGGTGGGAGGGGGCTGTCGGATTGTCAGATCAGTCTCCTGAGGAAGCCTCAGCTTCCAGAACAGGACCTGGTACATAGCAAGAACTCAAGAACTTAAATGTGTGCCTGCCCTGGCACAGTTTTGTACCACCACCTTTAGAAAGTTCTCTCCTGCCATTAGTCCCAAAACAGGCAACCACAGTTCTGACTTCCGTCACCATAGTTCTGTCTGTTCAAAAATTCTAGAATTCTACTCTAGCTCAATCTAATGTATCTGAAATTCGTTAATGTGGAAACGAAACCAGACCCCGTGCCGTAGGGTTGACTCCAGCTCCTAATTTGCCACCCTAGAAGACAGAGATGAACTTTCCCATAGGGTTCCCAAAGAGCAGCTAGTGGATTCAAACTGCTGACCTTTTGGTTAGCAGCCAGGCTCTTAACCACTGTACCACCAGGGCTCTGACTGTACCACCAGGGATCCATTAATGTGTAGTTCATCCTTTTTATTTGGGAACAGTGTGCCTTTGTGTACATATGTCACAATTTGTTCATTTTCCTCTCTTGATGAACGCTTGGTGTTTCTAGGTTTTATTTATTGTGAATAAAGGTGGCATATTTTCATTTTCCTGGGCAAATAACTAGAAGAGAAATGGCTGGGTGATGGGTAAGCTTGTATTTAGTTTTCTAAGAAAGCAACAAACCTTTTAGAATGACTAGTTTTGAGTGATTTGTGTTTCCGATTGTATGCAACCGTTAAGGTAAATGGTTTCTGGGTTTGATTTTGTATTCTTTTATGGACTATCTGATAGGCTCAGTGAGATTGTGTATGTCATGAAGGGCCCATGGGATTGTGGCTGTGTGAAGTGCTGAGATGGTAGGCAACAGTGACTGTGTCTGTATATAATTTACGTCATTGCTTTGTGTGTATGTTCCATGCTGAGACTTACGGTGAATCACTGTTAGCGGTATTAATGAATGACTGAAAAACTCTGTGTGACTATTTTGTTGAGTATATATAATGATGATTTGGCCTAAAGAATTGTGACTGTTGCTAGCAGGTAAAATAAGTATGAGAATTACAAAATAAGATGTAAGCTTACCATAATTTCCAGATGACAGGATTGTATACCTGGAAACACTACATAAATGAAATCCAGTATGTTGAAAAGACTGTGACTCCATAGGTAGCACACAAGAAAAATACTTACCACCCCTGTCTGCCACTTTGTTCAGTTAGATTTGAGTGAGTTCTTTTTCCTCCTTCCTCCTGGATGAAATGATTTAATAACTTCCTCAAGGAAGAATACCTGAAATGCTTCTAATCTCAAGGTCAGTCTTGTAGTATCTAAAATAGCCATTTTCTAATTAAGATACTTACTGTAAAAATCAATATTTCAAACTTCATTTAAAGGAAATTTTTTTTCATCTTTCTGGAGCCTGCAGTGTGGAAAAATTAATATCTGATCAGTTTCTTCTCTGTGTACCCAACCCGTATTACTAAATAGTTAATATTTAGTACATTCTTAGGTGCCATCAAGTTGGTTCCAACTCATAGCAACCCTGTGTACAATAGAACGAAACACTGCTCAGTCCTGTGCCATCCTCACAATCGTCGCTATGCTTGAGTCCACTGTTGGAGCCACTGTGTCAGTCCATCTCGTTGAGGGTCTTCCTCTTTTTTGCTGACCCTCTACTTTACCAAGCATGATGTCTTTCTTCAGGGACCAGTGCCTCCTGATAACATGTCCAAAGTATGAAAGACATAGTCTCGCTATCCTTCGTTCTAAGGAGCATTGGCTGTAGTCCTTCCAAGACAGATTTGTTCATTCTTTTGGCAGTCTGTGTTATATTGAATATTCTTCACCAGCACCATGATTCAAAGGTATCAATTCTTCTTTGGTCTTATTCATTGTTCAGCTTTTACATGTATATGAGGCAAATGAAAAGATGTTTCAGAAAATGGATGCAGTGCTGGAAGTGCTCACTTGTCTATGCCAAGAAATTTGGAAGAAAGATGATCCAAACAAATGTGGAAATTATTGAACAATATCACTAATATCACACGCAAGTAAGATTTTGCTGAAGGTCATTCAAAAGCGGTTGAAGCAGTACATTGACAGGGAACTGCTAGAAATTCAAGCCCAATTCAGAAGATAGGGATATCACTGCTGATGTCATATGGATCCTGGCTGAAAGCAGAGAATACCAGAAAGATGTTTACCTGTGTTTAACTGACTATGCAAAGGCCTTCAATTGTGTGAATCATAACAAATTATGGATGACACTGGGAAGAATGGGAATTCCAGAACACTTAATTGTGTTCATGAGGAACCTGTACATAGATCAAGAGGCAGCCCTTCGAACAGAACAAGAGGATACTGCATGGTTTACAGTCAGGAAAGGTGCGCGTCAGGGTTGTATCCTTTCACCATGGTTATTTGATCTGTGTTCTGAGCAGATAATATGCGAAGATGGACTATATGAAGAATGGGGCATCAGGATTGGAGGAAGACTCATTAACAACCTATGTGAGGCAGATGACATAACCTTGCTGGCTGAAAGTGAAGAGGATTTGAAGTACTTACTGATGAAGATCAGAAACTACAGCCTTCAGTATAGATTACTCTTCAAAATAAAACAAAAATCCTCACAACCAGACCAATAAGCAACATCATGGTAAATGGAGAAAATATTGAAGTTGTCAAAGATTTCATTTTACCTGGATCCACAATGAACACCCATGGAAGCATTTCCTCCTTTTGATCAGGTTTCTTCTATGGAATGTTTGATCAAAACGTTCAGTAATGGTAGCCAGACACCATTCAGTTTTGGTCTCATGGCAAAGGAGGCAGTTGCTCCTGGAGGCAATTAGCCCCACATTCCATATCGTCCTCCTAGTCCTGACTCTCCTTCCACTGTTGCTCCAGGTGAATAAAGACCAATTGTGCCTTGGCTGGTGACTTGTAAGCTTTTAAGACAGCAGGCACTACGCAGTGAACTAAGAGGTAGAACAGAAGCACCAAACACGTTATTAGGCCAATTAACTGGGATGTCCCATGAAACCATGACCCTAAACCTGCAAACCAAGAAACCAAATCCCATGAGGTCGTTGGTTGTACATAAGCAGCCTCAGCAGCTACTCCGTTCTTTTGTCATTATTGTAAATATATCTATCATACAACTTTTGCCACTTTAACTTTTTACAGGTGTACAACTTATTGACAGCAAATACAATAATCGTCCGTGCAACCCTACCCTTAATCAATGTGATTTTTCCATCACCGTTAACCCCTTTTTCTCCCTCCCTGCTGCCCCTGGTAACCACTAATAAACTTTGGTCTGTATACTTTTGCCTTTTCTTGTCTTTTTTATATAAGTGAGGTCATACGATATTTATCCTTTTGTGAGTGGCTTATTTCACTCAGCGTAATGGGGTCCAGCTCCATCCATACTGTAGCATGTATCAAGATTTCATTTCTCTTACTGGCTAAGTAGTATTCCATCATATGTATGTACCACATTTTGTTTATCCATTCATCTGCTGATGGGCATTTAGGTTGTTTCCACCTTTTGGTAATTGTGAATGGTGCTGCAATGAACATTGGTGTACAAGTCTCTTTTTGAGTCTCTGGTTTCAAGTTTTTTTGGTATATACCTGGGAGTGCAATTGCTGGGTCTTGTGGTAGTTCTATTTTTAGCTTTTTGGGGACATACCATACTGTTTTCCACAATAGCTGTACCATTTTTGCATTTCCACCAGCAATTAATAAGGGTTCCAATTTTACCACATTCTTGTGAACACTTCTTATTATTTTTTAATCTTAGCCATCCTTGTAGGAGTGAAATGGTATCTCATTGTAGTTTTGATTTGCATGTCTGTGGTGGTTAATAATATTGAGCACTTTTTCATGTGTTTGGTGACCATCTGAATCTCTTCTATGAAATGTCTACTCAAGTTCTTTGTCCATTTTAGGATTGGGTTATTTGTCTTTTTGTTGTTAAGTTGTTGAAGTTGTATACGTATTTTGGTTATTAGATTCTTGCTGGATATATGGTTTCTAAAGATATTCTCCCACGTGGTGGCTTGTCTTTTCACTTTTTTGGTAGTCTTTTGATGAACATAAGTTTTTAATTTTTATGAGGTCCCATTTATTTATTTTGCTGTTTGTGCTTTTGTTATTTTATTAGATGATCCATTGTTGACAGCTAGGTTTGCCATTGTTGCCCCTACTTGTTCTTCTAAGAGTTTTATGGATTTTAGTTGCATATTTAGGTCCTTAATACATTTTGAATTTGTTTTTGTGTGTGGTGTGAGGCATGGATCCTGCTTCATTTTTCTGCATGTGGAAATCCAGTTTTCCCACCATCATTTATTGCAGAGACTCTCTCTCCCTATTGAATGGACTTAGCCCCCCTCCCCTTTTTTTTTTGAGGGAAGTGATAGACTCAACCATGGACTTGAAAAATCTACACCTTCGCCTGGGAATGTGGGCTGCAAATATCTGCTTTTATATTACACGTGTGATATAAGAATTCTAAGCTAAGAAATTAAAAACTAGCACAGAACAATATACAAAACCTTAAAGTTGGCATGACTCTAGTAATATCAGCAACAGACCTCAAGACAAAGTGTATTACAAGGGATACAGAGGGATACAACATGATTATAAAAGTGATTCATTAAGAATGTGTATGCTTTCATTATATATTCATCAGAAATATATATAACCTATTACAAGACCATTAAATTTCATGAAGCAAAAACTGACAGAATAAAAGATAAATCCAAAGTCATACTTGGAAAGCCATAATTACATCCCAGTAACTCATAGAACTTATAGGCAAGACACTGAATAAGTATACAGAAGATGTTAACACTATCGACCAAAATGACCTAATTGACGGTTACATAACAGTACAACCCACCACTGAAAATTTGTTTTTCATGTATATGGACTTTCTCCAAGATCAGTTATGTGCTCAACAGAAAATAAGTCTCATCAATAAATTTCAGAAGACATAAAATGGAAACCAATAGCATTAAGAAATCTACAAAATCCCCAATATTTGCAGATTAAATAACACGTTGATCAAAGACGAACTCACAAGGAAATTAGAAAATGTTTTGAACCAAATGAAAATAACAATGCAACATATAAAATAACGACAAAAAGACAACCCAATCCTAAAATGGACAAAGAACTTGAATAGACATTTCATCAAAGAGGAGATTCAGATGGCCACAAAACACATGAAATGTGATGCAGTTGAAGAATTTTCTAGAGGGACATTTATAGTTTAAAAATGGCAGTACTACAAAGAGCGGAAAGACTTCAAATAAGTGATCTGTGTTTCCACTTTAAGAAACCTGGCGGGGTGGGGAGGGCAAACTAAACCCAAAGTAAAAAAGAAAATAAAGATAAGGGCAGGAATCAATGAAGTAGAAAACATCCAGAAAATAGGGGAAATGAACAAAACCAAAAATTGTTTGTATTAAAAGATTTCAGAAATTGAGAAATCACTGCTAAAAATTCATAAAAGAATAAATTGCCAATGTCAGAAATGAAAATGAGGATATCATTATAGATACTACAGAGAATTAAAAATAAGGGGATATTATGAAAACCTTATTCCAATAAATTCAACAACTTGGATGAAATCAAATTTCTTGAAAAGCACAACTTCGTAAAACAGACTCATGAAGAAACAAAAAAGAATGAATATCAAATTTAATTTTTAATTGTTGAAAATATACACAGCAGAACATACACCAATTTCTATATGTACAATTCAGTGACATTGATTACATTCTTAAAGTTGTACAACCATTCTCACCCTCCTCTTCTGAATTGTTCCTCCCCCATTCACATAAACTCACTTCCCTCTAAGCTTCCTATCTAACCATTTGAATTGTTGTTGTCAATTTGATCCCATATAGATAGTTCTTTAAACGAACACACTGCTCAAAGCTGACATTCTTTACTACCAATTAAGCTGAACAGTTGCTTGCTTTCATGAAGACTTAAGGAGAAATTTTTGGTTTAAGGCTTAACAGTTATTCTCCAGGGAGTAGTTTTGGGGGGTTCATCTAGCCTGAGTGGCTTCAGAAACTGGCTTCCACGAGAATTTGAAATTGTTTTGAATTTCTGCCCCTTTTGATCAGGATTCATCTATCGAATCTTTGATCAAAACATTCAGTAATAGTAGCTGGGAGCTATCCAGTTCTAGTCTCATGGCAAACAGGTAGTTGTTCATGGAGGCAATTAGCCATGTGTTGCATTTTCTTCCTCCTGTTCCTGACTCTCTTGCCTCCATTGCTGCAGGCTAATAGAGACGATTTGTACCTTTGATGGCCACTATGAACTTGGAAGAAAAAACTCAAGTCTGGAGTTACAATATTGAAGGATTCTATGGGGAAAATATTAAATGACGCAGAAAGCATCAAAAGAAGATGGAATACACAGAGTCACTGTACCAAAAAGAATTGTTCAACGTTCAACCATTTCAGGAGGTAGGATATATATGATCAAGAACCAATGGTACTCTCACTCCAACAAGGCTGGCATTAATCCAAAAAACACAAAATGATAAATGTTGGAGAGGATGTGGAGAGACTGGAACACTTACACACTCTGGTGGGAATGTAAAATGGTACAACCACTTTGGAAATTGATCTGGCGTTTCCTTAAAAAAAGCGAGAAATAGAACTACCACACGACCCAGCAATCCCACTCCTCGGAATATATCCTAGAGAAATAAGAGCCTTTACATGAACAGATATATGCACACCCATGTTTATTGCAGCACTGTTTACAATAGCAAAAAGATGGACGCAACCAAGGTGTCTATCAACGGATGAATGGATAAATTTTGGTATATTCACACAGCAGAATACTATGCATTGATAAAGAACAGTGATGAATCTGTGAAACATTTCATAACATGGAGGAACCTGGAAGGCATTATGCTAAGTGAAATTAGTCAGCTGCAAAAGGACAAATATTGTATAAGACTGCTATTATAAGATCTTGAGAAATAGTTTAAACTGAGAAGAACACACTCTTTTGTGGTCACGAGAAGGGGGAGGAAGGGAGGGTGGAACAGGGGTATTTACCAATCAGTAGATAAAAACTACTTTAGGTGAAGGGAAGGACAACACTCAATACAGGGGAGGTTAACACAACTGGACTAAACCAAAAGCAAAGAAGTTTCCTGAATAAACTGAATGCTTCGAAGGTCAGCAAAGCAGGGGCAGGGGTTTGGGGACTATGGCTTCAGGGGACATCTAAGTCAAATGGCAAACTAAAATCTATTAAAACATTCTGCATTCCACTTTGAAGTGTGGCATCTGGGGTCTTAAACGCTAGCAAGCAGCCATCTAAGATGCATCAATGAGTCTCGACCCACCTGGAGCAAAGGAGAATGAAGAACACCAAGCTCACCAGGTAATTATGAGCCCAAGAGACAGAAAGGGCTACATGAACTAGAGACTACATCATCCTGAGACCAGAAGAACTAGATGGTGCCCGGCCACAACCGATGACTGCCCTGACAGGGAACACAACAGAGAACCCCTGAGGGAGCAGGAGAACAGTGGGATGCAGACCCCAAATTCTCATAAAAAGACCAGACTTAATGGTCTGACTAAGACCAAAAGGACCCCGGTGGTCAGGGTCCCCAAGCCTTCTGTTGGCCCAGGACAGGAACCATTCCTGAAGCCAACTCATCGGACACGGATTGGACTGGACAATGGGTTGGAGAGAGATGCTGATGAGGAGTGAGCTACTTGCACCATGTGGACGCTTGAGACTATGTTGGCATCTCCTGTCTGGAGGGGAGATGGGAGGTTAGAGGGGGTTAGAAACTGGCAAAATGGTCACAAAAGGAGAGACTGGAACAAAGGAGCAGGCTGACTCATTAGGGGGAGAGTAAATGGGAGCATGTAATAAGGTGTATATAAGTTTATATGTGAGAGACTGACTTGATTTGTAAACTTTCCCTTAAAGCACAATAAAAATTATTTAAAAAAAAAAAAAAAGAAGAAGAACCAATGGTATTGAAGGAAGAGGTCCAGGCTGCACTGAAGGCACTGGAGAAAAACAAGGTTCTAGGACTTGATAAAATACAATTTGATATGTTCCAACAAATGCATGCAGCATTAGAAGTGCTCACTCATTTATGGCAAGAAATTTGGAAGACAGTTACCTGGCCAGGTGACTGGAAGAGATCCATATTTGTGCCCATTCCAAAGAAAGGTGATCCAACAGAATGCAGAAATTATCAAACAGTATCATTAATATCACACACAAGTAAAATTTTGCTGAAGATCACTCAAAAGCGGTTGTGGCAATGCATCGACAGGGAAGTGCCAGAAATTCAATCCGGATTCAGAAGAGGATGTGGAACCAGGGATATCATAGCTGATGTCAGATGGTCCTGGCTGAAAGCAGAGAATACCAGAAGGATGTTTACCTGTGTTTTATTGACTGTGCAAAGGCTTCAACTCTGTGGATCGTAATAAATTATGGATAACAATGTGAAGAACGGGAATTCCAGAACACTTAATTGTGCTCGTGAGGAACGTGTACATACCAAGAAGCAGTTGTTTGAACAGAACAAGGGGATACTGCGTGGCTTAAACTCACGAAAGGTGTTCATCAGGGTTGTAGCCTTTCACCATACTTACTCAATCTGCATGCTTAGCAATAATCTAAGAAGCTGGACTGTATGAAGAATGGAGCACTGGGATTGGAGGAATACTCATTAATAACCTGCAATATGCAGATGGCACAACCTTGCTTGCTGAAAGAGGACTTGCAGCACTTACTGATGAAGATCAAAGATTACAGCCTTCAGTATGAATTACACCTCAACATAAAACAAAAATCCTCACAACTGGACATCATGATAAATGGAGAAAATATTGAAGTTGTCAAGGATTTCATTTTACTTGGATCCACAATTAATGTCCACAATTAACACCCATGGAAGCAGCACTCAAGAAATCAAATGACACATTGCATTGGGCAAATCCGCTGCAAAAGACCCCTTTAAAGCGTTAAAAATCAAAGATGTTACTTTAAGGACTAAGGTGCACCTGACCCAAGCCATGGTGTTTTCAGTCGCTTCATATGCATGTGAAAGCTGGACAATGAAAACAGAAGATGAAAGAACTGACATCTTTGAATTGTGTTGGTGAAGAATATTGAATATACCAGGGACTTCCAGAAGAATGAACAGGTCTGTCTTCAAAGAGGTACAGCCAGAATGCTCATTAGAGGCAAGGGTAGCAAGACTGGGTCTCACATACTTTGGACATGTTATCAGGAGGGACCAGTCCCTCGAGGAGGACATCATGCTTGGTAAAGTAGAGGGTCAGTGAAATAGAGGAAGACCCTCAACAAGATGGATTGACACAGTGGCTGCAACAATGGGCTAAAGCATAACAACAATTATGAGGATGGCACAGGACCTGGCGGTGTTTGATTCTGTTGTACATACGGTCGGTATGAGTCGGAATTGACTCAGTGGCATCTAAACAACAAATTAAGTTTATTCCTATACATATTTGATCTTCTTTGCATAATGGTGAGGAACTTATCACTTTTTAATGCTCAGGACTCCTCAATTACTAGAATAAGGTCTGGCGTGTTGTGGGCAGTAAATTTTTCCACAGGAAATAAATAGATTTAAAAGTAGGATATTCATCACAAAGTAGTTTTTGGTAACCATATATCCAAGGGTAGGGAAGAGGTTAACTGAGTTATGGGTAGCTTTTTTTTTTTTTTTTTTTTTAACTGTGGTAGCAGAGCAGTTAAGAGCTACAGCTGCTAACCAAAAGGTAGGCAGCTTGAATCCACCAGGCACTCTTTGAAACTCTATGGGGCAGTTCTGTCCTATAGGGTCGCTGTGAGTTGGAATCAACTGGACAGCAGTGGGTTTGGTTTTTGGTTTATTATTAATATAAGGAGACCTGGTGCTGCAGTGGTTAAAGCCACTGACTGGTAACTGAAAGTTCGGCAGCTTGAAACCACCAGCGGCCTCATGGGAGAAAGACACCAGCGGCCCCGTGGGTGAAAGACACGGCAGTCTGCTTCCATAGAGATTTACAGCGTTGGAAACCTTATGGGGTCTCTATGAGTTAGAAGTGACTCTGTGGCAGTGTGTTTATTATTAATATAACAGCCCTGGTGGTGCAATGGTTCAAACACTCTGCTGCCAGCCAAAAGTTCGGCGGTTCAAACCCACCAGCTGCTCCACGGGAAGATGTGGCCACCTGCTTCCGTGAAGACTACAACCTTGGAAACTCTATGGGGCAGTTCTGCTCTGTCCTACAGGGTTGCTCTGAGTCAGAATGAACTCGATGGCAATGGGTTTTGGGTTACTAATATAAGGTGTTCTGGTGGTGCACAGTTAAGCATAGGCTGCTAGCCAGAAGGTTGGCGGTGTGGGTTTAGTGTCTCTGCAGGAGAAACGACATGGCAGTGTGCTCCCATAAAGATTACATCCTAGGAAATCCTATGGGGCAGTTCTACTCTGTCACTTGAAGTCACTGTGAGTCGAAATTGACTCGGTGGCACCTAGCAACAATTATTAATATGTGTGTTGCTTGATAAAGTAGAGGGTGAGCGAAAAACAGGAAGACCCTCAAGGTGATGGCTGCAACAGTGGGCTCACGCGTAATGATTGTGAGGGTGGCACAGGACCCCGCAGTGTTTTGCTCTCTTTACATAGGGTCACTGTGCATCGGAACTGACTTGACGGCACCTAACAACAACATTTTTATTGATGATGAGACTATTTCATGCCTTTCAATCCATTATTATTAAAGAAGACTCTTTTATGGCCTTAACATTTTTTCTGAGTAAAATATGAGTTTGTTAGGCCTGCTCCTTCTTATATGGTATTACAGAGCACAGCCTGCAAATGTAATTAGTCTTCACTAAGAAAACTAACCACAAAGATTTTCCGAAAGAAGAGGAGGACAGCAGCTACAGCAAGACAGACCATTCTGCCTCATAAAACTAGTTCCGAGAATCTGGCCTGATTAGGTAAAAAATGGAGAATATTATCAAAACATCCTTGTTCCTTGTCCAACTTGAGACTTTTGTACATATTTATAAGTGTGCATCTAAGTATTAGCATCTAATTCTGTTATCTGAAATTATAAATTCATCCTTGGCGGTGTGATTTGTATAATGTAAGACATCTGGTGAGAGATCATTGCTGTCTCACGAAAGTTATTTAAATCTGTTTAAAATACTAATAATTCTGAGATGCTGCCTTACTTGATAATTTGTTCTCCTGGTAATTATCCATAAATTGATAGTGCCTAGTTCCAAAAGATGTAAATACTGAGAAGGTTTGTCTTAATCAGTTGGATATCACTTTTTATCTCTACATGCACAGAAGTGTAACAAAACCGGTGACTGGGGTGGATTACTTTTACAAACGAAGAGTTAAAGAGGTCTTTTCTCATTTAAATGACCAATTAGTGTGATTTTTTTCCTAAGGAAACAAACAAAAACCCATGAAATATGCACAAACAAAAAATGTGGAAGAAGGTACAGTGATTATTTCTGGATGCTGGAACCGTGAGTACTTTTAACTTTCTGTTTTATAAGTGCAACTAAGTTTACTCAAATTTTTTTCAACAGGTCTGTGTTAATCATCAGGAATATGTAATAAAACTTATTTTCATTTAAAGCCTTTTTTCTAAAAAGAGTTGGAGGGAGGGCTATACTCATTATGAAAACCAAGCAAACAGCTGGCAAACGGATATGAAACAGCACTAAAATCGCTGTGACTGAAATAAATCAGCTGATCAAGCCTCATGAATGCTTTTAATGTGTCACTTTGAATATTACGATTGTCCTGTGAATGAGGATAATTGAGATAAGTGGCACTTTCAGACTGAATAATTCTGGCCCACTATAGAGGCTTAATAATTGTAGCTTTATCATTTGCCTCTCTTCACTGACTGACCAATTAATGTATCATGTTGGATATAGTCCTTGAAAAAACTGCTTATAAATGCCTGTCATAGTTAAACTGAATTTATGATTTAGTAATTTCTTGAGTACTTTTGACAAAGACATGAATATTGCAAATGTTACATCTTATATTTTTATATTAGTATCTTATTTATAATATATCACTTGAATGTAATGGAATTAATGTTTTACATAATACCAAAGTTATTCTTGGACGGCCTCCTCCTAAAGTTCATTACTAAGTGTTAAGGTATTGATTCTAGGTCAGTGAGTCAAAGTCTTTTTCAGCCATTGTCACTTTTGGTAGTCTCACCAAATTATAGACTTTCTCCTCAGAAAAATATGCATTGGTTAAAAATAAACATACAATAATTTGCTGTGTAATTGTAAGATAATTAAATTTCAGGTTCAGAATTCCTGCTGTTAGACAATAGGAGCATCTGGCTCATTTTTTTACTTCCAAGTGCTCATCACGATGAGCTGCCTGTTTCATTGCTCTGATCTATGGGTGTGTAATGACTTAGAATATAACACAATAAGAGATTTTTAATTTAGGCAATTATTGTAAGCCACTGTTTTAGTTCTGTTTCTATTAACTCTCCCGATCCTCATAAAAACTCTTTGAAATTCCTGCTATTACTATTTGCATTTTACAAATAAACTATTGAACATAAAGATACTGTGTATATTGTCCAAACTTACACATAGTAAGTGGCAAAGCCAAGATTTTAATTCAAGTACTCTAAATTAGGGGTTGGCAAACTGTGTCAGTGAACTGTTAAGGGCCAAATACTAAGTATTTTATGCTTTATGAGTCATGAGAAAAAACAAATTTCAATAAATATTTTATTGAAAAAATATGATGGACACTGAAATTTAAATTTCATATAATTTTACAATTATCACAAAATAGTTCTTTTAATTTGTTGTCAACTGCTGAAAAATGTAAAAACCATGTACATGGGTCATACAAAAATAGGCTACAAACTGAATGTGGCCCATAGGAGGTAGTGTGCTGACCCTTACTCTAGATCTAGAAGACTATACACTGTTACTGCCTCTCACAGTCTACACAACTGAAAAAACAATGCCTGGTTGGTACCACACAAATCCTGGGATCTTGCATTCTCTAGGAAAAAAGTCCCACCCATCTTGACAGATCTCTCTTCGCACATTCCCGATCCTAATCTGACTCCTAAATACCTCACAAATAGACCTTACTGAAGCCAGTCAGACCATGTCCTACCTTGTTTTCACACTGCTCTCTAAGGAAGATATAAAGAATCTTGTATGCAACTCTACCTAAATTGTACTTAAAATTGACCCCTGAATACGCTACACGTTGGGCTGCCTGCCCACTGCGTATTAAGCATTAAGCTAGACAACGGATATTAAGCGTTAAACTGAGGAAGGCTACAGAGGCCATGCTTTAGAAGAGGCGGCTTCGGTGGTTAAGGAGGGCCTCGACTGGGACAGATGGAGTCACAGGGGATCCTGCCCACAGAGGGGGTCCTCAGCCTCAGAATTGCGGAAAGGAAGCTCTGGCCTCTTAGGAGGAAACCCTGGTGGCGCAGTGGTTAAGAGCTCCAGCTGCTCACCAAAGGTCAGCAGTGGGAATCCACCAGCTGCTCCTTGGAAACGCTATGGGGCGCTTCTACTCTGTCCTGTAGGGTTGCTATGAGTCCGGATCGATCCGATGGTGGTGGGTTTGGTTTTTTAGTTTGGTTACCCTCTTAAGAGGAAAAAAAAAAAAAAAGCTACACTCGGCCACATTTGATTCGTCTTGCAATCGGTCCCAAGAGCGCGGTGACAGTGTGTCGCACCTCAGTCACCACCGACCACGGTCCTACAAGAGGTCCCGCCCCCACTCACAATAAGGACCAGAGATTCGCTACCGCGCGCGCAACCTGGCTGCGTCTCTCATTCACACACACACACACACACACACACACACACTCTCTCTCTCACTCATAATCACACACACACACACTCTCACTCATAATCACACCCCACACTGACGCAGTCACACACAACCACGATCACTCTCGTCCGCAGGTCACACACACACACACAAGTAACTCTGAGGTTCCAACCTCCACACACCTCATCCGCGCCAGAGGAACTCCAGGCCTCCACACTGAGTTCCGGACCCGGGTCACCTTAACTCACCACACGGATGCCGAAGACCACAAGGCCAAATGCAAATGAACCAGAGCTCAAAGTTCATTCGCCACCCGGGGTCCTGTGAGAAGCGTAACCTCACCCGGAAAAGCCCGGACGCCGACACACAGCAGAGCACCGGAAGCCAGGGGCGCGCCACTCCTCACACGACCTCCCGGGAGGCTCCCCGGAGCGCCGGCCCACGCGGGAGTGCGCACGCGCACTCGGCCGGTCCTCGCGCGGGCTGCGGCTGGTGGGTCCGGGGGGCCGGGAGAAGGCCGAGGCGGGGAGCGTGCGCTCAGGGCCGGAAGGCGACACGGGGAGCGGGAGCCGCGCGGGGAGGCGGGCAGGGTGCCGAAGCCCGGGCCGGGCCCGATGATTCTGAGGAGGGAACCGGAGCTGGCCCCGCGGTTTCCAGACACCCAGACCTGTAGGAGCGGGGGCCCCGGGTGCGGCCCGTGGGCGTGACCCCGAGGGTGAACGTTTGGAGCGAGCTCCACGGGGCCGGGCGGGGAGTTGTCTGTTTTGACCTAGGGAAGCCCCGGCGCCGGGAGCGGGCCTGGCAGCACCGGGCGTTCCTGTGTGCCGTGTGTGTGCTGTAGGCGGGCGGGTGTACCGAACGGGGGTGGCGTCCTGGGCCCCACCTGCAGCTTTTTGGATGCGTGCTGCTCCGGTTTGGTGCGGCGATTGCGTGTGCAAGTGGACACAGCCGTGTTGTTGTGCGGGGTTTCCTCCACTTGTGTCTGTTTTCAGATTAGGTGTGAGTTGTGTGTGGGACTGTGACTGAAAACGCGAAAGTGTTTTGTGAATGTGATTTTGTGACTTTTCCTGGAATTGTGCATGCGCTGTCTGAGATTGTGAGTGGCATGTGGGGACTACGGTGTTGTGGTTTTGTGAAGTATGTGTGATTGAATGTACCTGTATATGTGTGTGTAAGGAGCCCTGGTGGTGCGGTGGTTACAGCGATGGACTGCTAACTGAAATGTTGGCAGTTCAAACCACCAGTGGCTTCCAGGGAGAAAGATGCGGCAGTCTGCTTCCGCAGAAATTTACAGCCTTGGAAACCCTATGGGGTCGCTGTGAGTCGCAGTCCCCTGGAGGGCAGTGGGTTTGGGTTTTTGGTATACATGTGTCTGTAACGTACTGTTACTTGTGATGGTTTTGTGACCAAGTTGACCTAGATAGTTGAATGAGAAACTCTCTTTGTATGCCCATGTCTAGTTAGGTATGTGAAATTTGATTATCTGGACATTGGCCATTAAGTGTGCCTCCAGAGTTGTGACTCAGTAGCAATTTAGCAAATAAAATTAGAGGTATAAGTAGTGGAAAGGAAGAGGTAGGAGATTTTCATAGTTGCCAGATGGTTAGGTTATCTGGAAACATCACATGTTGAAATGAATAGTGCTCCATGGGTATAGCGGGGGGGGGGGACTATTTTCACCCATAACCCAGTGTGTTGACATGAATAGTGCTCCATGGATATAGCATGAAGGAGAAAAAAAGAAAACAAAACTATTTTTACCCGTAACTACCACTTTTAACACTTCTATAGGAGTGAGCTTTCCTGCTCCTGGATGAAATCCATAACCAGGGTGAGTAGCTTCTTCTAGCATTTTAAGATAATAAAAAGTATTTGGAACACTTAATCACAAAGCTGGACTCATTTTAGTAATTAAAATAGCTGTGTTACTAGTTAAAATATTCATTGTGGAAGTCAATATTTCAGACTTCATTTAGCAAAATATTATCCTCTCTGTCTAGATGCACGCAGAGGGGAAAGAGTACCTATCAGTTTCTTTTCTATTTCCGCTACCTGGGCTACTAAAGGAGCCCTGGTGCGCAATGGCTAAGCGTTTCCCTGCTAGTCAAAAAGTCGGCAGTTCAAGTCCATCAGGCGCTCCTTAGAAACTGTATGGGGCAGTTCTACTTTGTCCAGTAGGGTCGCTATGAGTCGGAATTGCCTTAATGGCAACGGGTTTGGTTTTGGTTTGGACTACTAAAAAAGAGCCCTAGTGGCGCATTGGTTTACCGAAAGGTCAGAGGTTGAAACCCACCAGTCAATTCTGGGGAGAAAGATGTAACAGTCTGCTTCTGTAAAGATTTACAGCCTTGGAAACCCTGTGGTGGCAGTTCTACTCTGTCATATAGGGTCCCTGTGAGTCAGAGGGAGCCCTGGTGGTGCAGTAGTTAAGTGCTCGGCTGCTAACCGAAAAGTGGGTGGTTGGAACCCACCAGCCATTGGGAGGGAAAAAGATGTGGCCGTCTACTTCTCTAAAGATTACATACAGCCTTGGAAACCCTATGGGGCGGTTCTAGTCTGTCCTATGGGGTCCCTATGAGTCAGAGTAGACGCACCTGGTTTTGCTTTTTTTTTTTTTTTTTTGAGTCAGAATCGACTTGATGGCAATAGGTTTGGGTTTTTTTGGACTACTAAAAAGTATTGTTCAGTAGTTAATACTTATATTATTAGTGAACTAATGATAAAAGTAGTTAATTTTTAAAAACTAACTGTGCTTGTTAAGTATGATACAGGCAAATCAGTAAGGAGATGTAGTAGAGAAATAGAAAATCCAAATATTTCAAACATATAGGGGGAGGTAGTATGAGAAAGATGGCATTTCACATCAATTGAGGAAATGTACATTATACAACATGTGGTATTGCTAAAACAACAGACCATACGGGGGAAAAACGTTCACAAGGCAAAAATACTTCGTCATACGAGAAACTAAGAAAAATTATTTGCAACTTAGAACAGGTAAAGGGTTAATTTCCTAAATTTTTAGAAAAAGAGAGAATGCCAAATAACTAGGAAATGAAAACCCACTAGAAAAATAGGCGTACTATAAGGAAACAAAAAAATTCTTAAATGCCTTAGAAGATTATTCTCAGTTATAAGAAACATATCAATCAGAACTATAATAGAGACCTGATCGGCAAAGATTACAAAGTTATCATCAGCTGTATTCATCAGGTTGTGGGGAGTCAAATATTCTCACACATTCCTGGTAATAGTGTAAGGTGGTAGAAGGTCCATGAAGAGCACTTTGAAACTATGTCACAAACCTGTGCTGCATGGGTGACGGAAGGCAGAGCTGCAGGGGCAAAGCATGGTGTTCCCCCTCTCCAGGTTACAACAGGGTGCCCAGAATCCATTCAGCTTCACCAAGAGACTGGATTCTGGCACTGCGGAAGGAGGAGGATTTGTCCATTCTCTCACAGATCTTGCTGCTGGGTTTGTGGGGGATACACAGAGTGTGCAGGTACTAAACCGGGGAAAATTGATGCAGATTTACCTGAGAGTTATTCTGGGAGATATTCAAGTCAAGTATGGTTTCACATGATTGTTTGGTCTCACATGGTTCCTTATATCCTTCCATCTCTGCCTTTTCAGAACTCCTCCCAGAGCTCAAAAGAGAAAGTTTCATCTCTTGCAAATCTCAAAGCCATGTCTCAGGTGAGATAAGGTTTCCTTTCTCCTTTCTGAAATAACTTTTTTTTTGTCCTCTCCAGGATATATGAACATTCGCTTCCCTATCTTTAAAGTCCTGGATATTGGGATTTGTTTCCATGAAAGTGGTTTCCAGTCAGAGTCAACTAGGGTGGGGCAAACATGTAGCCTACAGGGCAAAATTTAAGGACACGCTCACTCTCAGGGCTGTGTCTCTTTAAATTTTGCACCTTTGGTGCCTCTCCTACCTCATGATAGTACTGATTTTTTCACAGTTTCTCCCACTCCAGCCAGATAAATTTTAACCTTTTCCAAGTGCACCTTCTACTTGTAGCCAGTGTTAATGTATTGATTGGGTATGTCATTCATCATCTCTTTTCTCAGTCTTCTCTCAGAACTGCGGCTGGACTAGAAATTTATTATCTTGATTTAAATGAGAATATATGACTTGGAGGCATCTACCTTGTCTAGACACTGATTTGAGATCTAAGTTGTGAGTGGTCCGGGGGCGGACAAGGAAAAGCGACCATCTCCACCGACCTAGGTTTTACAATAACAGGATAGAAAGTAGAATTGGTAGATCATATTATTAGTTTGTGGCAAGATATTCTGTCTTGTGAGATTTTCAGAGTAGAAGTGGAATTGCAAGCCTGTACAGACACTGAGATTTTGCATTCCTCCTCTCCGATCCCTCTATGTCACCCACAACTGCCAGCAATTCCTACAAACCAGTCAGCCAATGAAAACCTTCCAGTATTCCAATGCTATTCCAGACTTATTCTGATCTTTTTAGTTTCTCGTAATTATTTTATGTAGCTGCAGGAGAGAGCAGTGCGTATGCTTAGTTCACCCTACTCAACTAGAGATGTAACTCTTGAAATATTTAGTTCTTGACTTAAAGGTGGTACTTTGTGCTGCTTTCATATCTTTTTTTCAGAAAATTCCTCTTCACCTACCAACATTTAAAATATTGGTGTCCTCCAGATGCTATATTGGTTCTGTTCCCTCTTTTTCTCTATGCACAATCAGATGCACTCTGAAGGCTCCTCTGATCATGTGTCTTCCAGTGACTCTCAAAATACCTCTCTCCGTCTTAGACTCTGTCCAGAGTGTCAGAACCATACATCCAGCCTCCAGCAGGTAGAACCACCTGTACGTTCCATAGACACTTCGAGTGCATTTCCAAGGCTGACCTCATTACCTCCTTCAGTCTAGCCTACTCCTTATTCTATTTCTATTTCTCTTTTCTAGTCCCAGCATCCACCCATTTGCCTATGCAGATAACCCAAGAGCTACTCTCTCTTTTTTTCACTGTACAACCAATTTATGACCAATCCTTTTGCTGCTCATCAGGTAGGAACCAGTTCTTCCCTGTCCAGCCCACTAATACCACTGTAATCTAGGTGGCATCTCTCACAGTAGTTATGTAATTGTCTTTCCCGTCTAACACACCTCAAGCCTTCTGCAGTCGTCAAGAGTGTAGCCTCTAAAGTATAAATTTTCTCACATAATATATGTGCTGATGCAAAGTGGGAGAAATACCACAGTGGAATGTGTAAGACATTACACTGTGGGGAGGAAAGTCTTTACAGTCTACACCAAAGACTAGTAATCATTAACCGTGTTGATTGCCGTTAATGCCTGTTGATGATTAATAAATATATTGGGAGTGTCCTCGATATGGTTTTTCAGATCATTGCTCTGAAAGAAGAAATCCAGTATTATTTCATAATATGCCCACTGCCTATTTATCCAAAAAAAAAATCAAACCTGTTGCTCTTGAGTCAATTCCAACTTATAGTGACCCTATGGATAGGGCAGAACTGCTCCATAGGGTTTCCTAGGAGTGACTCGTGGATTCAAAGTGCCAACCTTTTGGTTAGCAGCCAAGCTCTTAACCACTGCACCACCAGGGCTATCTCTATACACCCTTTTATTCTTAGAAACAGCCCAAAGACTGTTTCCTAACATACTGAGCTTTTTCCTATTTCCTTATTTACTAATTGATTTTCCTGTCCCTTTGAATTTTTGAAAGCTGATACCCTGTATTCCTACAAAACAGATTTTATTGTGAATACAACAATTCTATGTCTTCAGTGAAACTAAGAGTATAAAATAAAATTTTTCTTTGTGTTGTGACAATTTACCTTATACATACTTCTATCGTTGGAACTGTAACACTTGTTATTTATTTACATGTATGCCTGTCTTAGCTTGTAACTTCTCATGAGCAGGGTCTGTGTTTTTTGCTTTTAGGTCTACCAGGCAACCAGTCACTCAAGGTAAATAGGATAATCTCAGTATATATTTTTAGCATAAGATGATAATAAATACAGAGGAATACATTTTTACAGTGTTTTTTCTGTAATATAACACATTCAAGAAGAAAACTAGTTCTGACCAGTGAATATGGTCAGAACTAGGTCCCCAATATCTAGTTTTCATCCAGCTCCAACCACTAAAGGATGAACTAGAGTGTGCCCTTACAGGGGTCAGTGTCATTCAAGGATGTGACTGTGGACTTCACCCAGGAGGAGTGGCAGCAACTGGACCCCGCTCAGAAAGCGCTCTACAGGGATGTCATGCTGGAAAACTATTGTCACCTCATCTCTGTGGGTAAGGAAAACTTGAATCTTTCAGTGTTACACATCTCTTTCAATAATTCCTAAAACATATGAAACTTTGAATTTAAGGGATCATAGGTGACGAATCTCTCTCGTTAGCAGAAAGTGTTAGTCTGCCCTCAGTTGCTCAGTGCAAGATACTAACTTTGGTAAGACGTAAATGTATATCTAATTTGCCACCCTGAAGCTGTACCTTTATCTTCCCTCAATAGCTCTGAAGCCCAAGCAGCTTAGACCGTCTCATTTTTCGTTATCAGGGTGTCACATGACTAAACCCGACATGATCCACAAGTTGGAACAAGGAGAAGAGCCATGGACAACAGAGAGAGTTTATCCAAGTCACGCCTACCTAGGTGAGTCTGATTAGATGGAACCTGGCAGACGTTAAATCTCAGGTAGTTGACATCTTTAAACGTTTTTTTCCCTATCTTTCTTTTTTGTTATTCTTGTAAAAACACATGATACAACATTTGCCAACTCAACATTTTTTGTGTGCACAATTTAGTGACATCATTTACATTAATCATTTTGTGCAATTTTCACCAATAATCATTGCCAAATTTTCCATCACCATAAACAGAAACTCACTGTGTCCTAAATAATGACTCCCCTTTTCTCCTTCCTTCCTGCCCCTGGTAACCACGAATAAACTCTGGTCTCTGTACATTTGCCTAGTCTAGATATTTCATATAGGCAAGGTCATACAATATTTATCTTCTTGTGACTGACATGTTTCTCTCACCATAATGTTTTCAAGGTTCATCCATGTTGTAGCATGTGTAGGACTTCATTTCTCTTTATGGCTGAGTATTATTTCATTGTATGTATGTACCACATTTTCTTTATCCGCTTATGTGTTGGTGGACATTTAGGTTGTTTCCACCTTTTGGCTATTGAGAAGAGTGCTGCAGTGAACACTGGTGTACATGTGTCTGTGTTGCTGCTTTCAAGTCTCTTGGGTATATGCCTAGGAGTGGAATTGTTGGGTCATACGGTAGTTCTGTGTTTACTTTTTTGAGGAACCACCAAACTGTTTTTCACAACAGCTGTACTATTTCGAATACTCACCAGTAGTGGATAAGGATTCCAGTTTCTCTACATCCTCGCCAACATTTGCTGTTTTCTACTTTTTTTATCTTAGCCATCCTAGTGGGAGTGAAATGGTATCTCATTGTGGTTTTGATTTGCATCTCCCTAATAGCTAATGATGGAAACCCTGGTGGCATAGTGGTTAAGTGCTACAGCTGCCCACCAAAGGGTCAGCAGTTTGAATCCACCAGGCGCTCCTTGGAAACTCTATGGGGCAGTTCTACTCTGTCCTATAGGGTTGCTAGGAGTCAGAATCGACTCGATAGCACTGGGGTTTTTAATAGTAATGATGTTGAACATTGTTGGCCGTTTGTATGCCTTCTTTAGTGAGATGTCTATTCAAGTCCTTTGCCCATTTTTTTGATTGGCTTTTCTGTCTTGTTGTTGTTAATTTGTAGAAGGTCTTTGTATATTCTAGATATTAAACCTTTACCCTATATATGGAGTTCTGGTGGCACTGTGATTAAGCGTTTGGCTGCTGACCAGAAGGTCGGCAGTTCAGATCCACCAGCTGCTCCTTGGAAACCCTATAGGGCAGTTCTACTCTGTCCTTACAGGGTTGCTGTAAGTCGGAATTGACTCAATGGCACTGGGTTTTCTTGATGTTTGGTATCCTGTATATGGTTCCCCAAAATTTTCTTCCAGTCTGTAGGTCATCTCTTCACTTTGTTGTTAAAGTCCTTTGTTGAACATAGGGCTCTATTTTTGAAGGCCTGAGATCTTTGAAGTGAATATACATGGTTGACTTCCATGCCTCTGAAATCGAAATTTTAGTTTTGAACATCACTATCCCTGTGTAAATCCTTTCCTTGTTTGCCTTGTATTTAAAGAAATATTGGCTGTTTTTACCTTACCAAGAATCCCCTCCCTGCTTTGTAGTATAATTTGCACAGAGATCTTGAGTGTAAAGTTCTTTGAGTTCTGACAGAACTATAAACCTAGGTATCCCACACCCCAATCAAGGATGACCCACAGAGTTCCATCAGGCCCTTTTCAAGTCAGTCGCTCCCACTCGGGCAGTCACAGTTATGACTTCTACCAGCATAGACTGCTTTGCTCTATTCTAGACCTTTTCATGTCAGCTATCTTTCACTTAGCTTAATGTCTGAGAGATTCATACATGTTTTTGCATGTGTAAATAATTTAATTGCTGACTAGCATTCCATTGTACAAGTATACCAGTTTGTGTATATATTTCCTATTGGTGGACATTTGGGACGTTTCCAGGTTTGGGCTATTACGGATAAAGCTGCTCTGTACATTCGTGTAAAGATATTTCTGTGGACATATGTTTTTATTGCTCCTCAGGAAACACCTAGTAATCGTATTGCTAATTCATGGGGCAGGTGTAGGTTTAGCTATTTTAGAAACTGCCAAAAAGTTTTTAAAAGTTACTATACCATTTTATACTTTCACCAACAGTGTATGAGAATTCCAGTTGCCCTACATTCTCTCCTACTGTTGATATTGTCTGTGTTTCCATTTTGACTGTTCTGATGGGTATATTATGGTATGTCTTTGCAGTTCTAGTTTAGATTTCTCCTGTGGCTAATGATGTTGAGAATTTTTTCAAGTGCTTTTTATATCTTTTTTGGGAGTGTTTGTTCAAGAGTTTTACCTATTTTTTATTGGGCTGTATATATTTTTCCTTGAATAGTAGAAGTTCCTTCCATATTCTATATAGAAGTCTTTTGTCAATACATGCATTTCAAATATTTCCCCTAGTCTGTGGCTTCCCATTCATTTAACAGACTTTTGATGAGCAGAACTTTGATGAAGTCCAATTTATCTCTTTTTTTCTTTCATGATTAGTTCTTTCAAACAAATACTTGCCTACCTCCTTGGCTGTGAAGATATTTCCTCTATTTTCTTGTAAAAATATTGTGTATTTTTTGCTTCTATGATTAGTTCTGTGGTCCATCTCATGTTAAGTTTTACATATGGTATGAGGTAGGGTCGAGGGGCTATTTTCTTCCATGCGATTATCAATTTGTTCCATCATGATTTGTTAAAATGAATTTCTCTGGTGATCTTGTTGGAAGTTATTGTATGTGTGTGTCGGCCTGTTTCTGGGCTGTCTGTTCTCTCCTTTGATGCGCTTTAAGTCCTCTTGCCAGTATCATCTACTCTTTGATTACTGTAACTCGATAAGTCTTGAAGTCAGAGTAAGTTCTCCAACTTTCTCTAAAATTATTTTGGCTATTCTACAGCCTGTTCTTTGTCAAATACATTTTAGAAGTAGCTCTTGATTTCTTTAAATAAATGTGCTGGGATTTTGGGGTGAGAATTGACATTTTAGCAACATCGAGTCTTCTGGCTCATGATCACGCTGTATCTTTGTATTTTATCTAGCTTCTTTAATTCCTGTAAGCAGTGATTTATTATTTTTAGCATAGAAGTCTTACACATATTTCATTAAATTTATCTCTAAACTTTTTATATTTTTTGATGCAGTTGTCAGTGGTGGGTGTATTGGTTTCCCAGGACTGCTGAAACAAATCATCACACAGTGGGTGTGGCTTAAAAGAACAGATATGTATTCTCTCACAGTTCTGGAGGCTAGAAGTTTGAAATCAAGGTGTTGGTAGGGCCATGCCCCCTCCAAAGCTTCTAGCAGAGTATCCTTCCTTCCTTCCTTCTTCCAGCTTCTGGTTGCCTTGGGTTGTGGCAGCATAGCTCCAATTTCTGTGTCTGTCTTCATGTGGCTGTCTTCCTATGCATCTGTCTGGCTCTGTGTGACTTCTCCTCTCTTATAAGGACCCTAGTCATATTGGATTAAGGCCCACCCTGCTCCAGCATGACCTCATGTTAACCAATTAGATCTGCAAAGACCCTGTTTCCAAATAAGGTCATGTTCACAGATGCCTGGGGTTAGGACTTCAACATACCTTTTGGGGGAATACAATTCAACACATAACAATAGAAATTTGTTTTGTTTTTTTTTATTGCAGTTTGTTGCTAATATATATAAAAGCAATTGATTTTTTGTATTTTGACTTTGCATACTCCTACTTTGATAATTCACTGATTGTAGTAAGTTTTGTTTGTATATTCCTTTGGACTTTCTATGTATAAAACATGTCCTCTTCAAATAAAGAGACTGCATTTCTACATTTGGAAATTTTATTCCTTTCGTTTCTCTCTCTTATTCTGTTGCACTGGCTGGGATCTACAGTACAATATTGAATAGAAGTGGTGATAGTGAATATTCTTAGCAGTTCGCTAAATTTAGAGGCATTTAATATTTTACCTTTAAGGCTTAACGTTAACTGTAGGTTTTTCATAAATGTCCTTTATCAGATTATGGAAATTTTCTTCTTTTCGTAGTTTCCTGACCATTTTAACTGTGAATTAAGCTCACAATTAACAAATGCTTTTTTTTGCACCAGTTGAGATGATCATATGATTTTTCTTTTTTAAACTGTTACTATGGTGTATGATGGCAACAGGTTTGGTTTTTTCCAACGGATTTATGGTATATTATATTGATTAATCTGAATCATAAACCAGCTCTGGACTCGTGAAATGAATCCCACTTGGACAGGATGCATTATCTTCTTACAGATTGTTGAAATTGGCTTGCTTATATTTTGGTTAAGGTTTATGTATGTTTTCACAAGGGTTATTGGTCTGTAGTTTTCTTTTCTTGTAACATCCTGGAAAAGTCTTTTTTTTTTTTTTTTTTTTTAAATCAGAGCTGTATTAGCCATATCAGACAAAGAAGACAAAACTGGGGGTGTTTCCTCCTTATCTATTTTGTAACACACTTTGATAAGCTTAGTATTACTGCTTCCTGAAGGGTTTGGTGAAAATCATCACCAAGCCTTCTAGACCTGTGTTTTGTTAATAATTCAAGACTTCTGCTTCCAGCCCTGAGAGAGTAACAAGGTCTGCAATTATCCTCCTAAGATAGTTAATAAATTTGGATAAATTAGCCCTGTAGTAAAGACTGTGCACGTTTTGTCCTAAAAGAGCTTAAACACAAGCGTCAGAAGGATTAAACTAATCCAAAAACAACTGAAACAACCAGAAAAGAGGACAAAAATGTTTTCAGATAAATTGAACAACAGGCGACATAGGTCTGGATTCTTGAGAAAAGAAAAACAAATAGTGAGTCCTGCTTTATTCCAGGCTCTTCATCTGGAGGCAACTTCCAGACTGTAGTCCAGAGAAGGGAATCCAAAACACCTGAAAATTTTACTGATTGAAGGGGACCAACATTGGAGTTGCGGGGGGCTGAGGTAGCTAGAATTTGCGGGACGCAGTTCCCAAGGATCAGGAGCTATGCAGAGGCTTCTCCAGAGCTGCAGAGGGCTCCCCAGTTTTTCAAATCTGCAAAGAGTTCCCCTTGCTTGTGTGTAGGTGAAACTCTATGAGACTCGGTAAGGACCTGTTCCAAGGAAAATACAGTTAGTTGCCACTGTGCTGTAAGGTGAGCAATTCCCAGCCCCTACACCGCACCAGGAATCATTTTACTTCCCCATAGCCACAGTGGAAGGAACCTGTTAATATACAGGCCATTAGATGGACACCCTGGAAAGGCCACACGTAAGTGTGGCTAAATTAGCCCTACAGTAAAGACTGTGCATGTTTTGCCCTAGAAGAGCTTAAACACACATCTAAAGGATTAAAGTAATCCACAAATAAATGTTAGGCATCTGTTAGGTCCTCCAGGAAGGAGTTGCAGAGGTGGAGTAAAACTGTAATGTGTTTTTTATATATTGTGACATCTGTGAAAAATAAAAGGAGAAGAAAGCAAGATTCGGCATAGTAAGCCATCAGACCGTGCTACAGATCTGACAGTTGTGGAATAAAAGCAGGATTGGCTGGGGAGAGCCTGTGATCATCATGCAGATCTGAAAAAGTCTCAACCAACCAAACAGGGCAAAGATTATCCACTAGAGAAGTCTCTCATGAGCACTAGAGATGACCAGCCCCTAGTGCCCTCATGGTGTTCAGCCATTGGATGACGGCTCCTTCAGAAGACCCTGGCTTTGGCTCACAATCTAAGGAGCCTCCTGAAGACACAATTAGAAGCTGTCAACAAACTTGACTTATTGCACATGAATGACAAGTCCTTCTTGAAGAGAGGTCCTAGTAGCACAACTCTGTAACTCCCACAGAATACCAGAAAGAGACTAATAACCTTTATGAGAATAAAGCCATATCATGAACTCAACAACATAAAACTCACGGTGTCTGGCATCCAATAAGGAGCCCTGGCGGTACAGTAGTTAAGTGCTTGGCTGCTAACCAAAAGGTTGGCAGTTCAAATCCACCATCTGCTCCTTGAAAACCCTATGGGGCAGTTCTACTATGTCCTGTAGGGTCACAATGAGTCAGAATTGACTCAGTGGCAACAGATTTGGTTTTTTGGTTTGGTTTGGCAGCCAATAAAAAGTTATTAGACCTATGAAGAATTTGGTTCAGATGTCGAGATCAACATCTGACATAATGAGGCTTTGTATGGAAAACAGGGACGATTCCCAAACTGGCCCTATGGCGTGTCTGGCTTTGACTTTTATTCTGTGGCTAGAGGGTGGGGCCAGGGTGAGGATTACACACCAGGCCAGGGCATGCATGGACTGAACTTCCCGCCAGCACCAAGGGAGAGAGCACGTGGGCTTTCTGATTGGCTTGCCAGGTGTGAGGGAAGAGGGGAATAGGGAAAAAAGCGTCTCAAACGTTGTCAGCAGTAAGACATCAAAAATGCAGTCAGATGCTGTTACACATGCAGACACTAAGCAGAAGAAAATGGGAGCGGCTGTATATCAGAAAAAGATTTCAGAACACAACATTAAAAGCAACAAAGAGGGACATTTCATCAGAAGTCGTGACAATCTTTAACAGAGATTTAGTATACAAAGGTGTTTCTCACCATTTTTTTTTTTCCTTTCATTATCACTTCTTCCATGGAGCCTTTTTAGACTTTTTTTTTCTAAATGGCCCTCCCCCATGAAATTTTAGTACCACAAATATATATATTATGTATCTGTTTATGTTGCTTTTTGGAGTGCCACAATTCATTGTAATATCTGATACTTTTTTTGGCCTTCCCCCAAAATAATTTTTCCCTCCTTAGGGGCAGTGTCATCCCCATTGAGAATGCACTAAATATGTGATGTGAAAACTGACAGAACTAAAAAGAGCAATGTAATTATAGTTGGAGATATCAACGCCCCTCCCTCAGTAATTGAGAGAACAAAGAGAAAGAAAATCAGTAAGGCTATAGAAGACTTGAAAAACACTATCAATCAATTGCACCAAATTAACGTTTACAAAATATTCTGCACGGATCATTCCCAAAGATAGACCATATATACTGGGCCATAAAACAATTCTTAAAAAATGTAACAGGATTGCAATCATATAGGGTATGATCTCTGACCATAACAGAATTAATTTAGAAATCTGAAAAAGAAAAATACCTCCAAATTCCCTGATTATTAGGAAATTAATCAACCGATTTCCTAATCACCTATGGATCAAAGGAGAAATCCTAAATTAGAAGATACATTGAGCCAAATGATAATTAAGACACAACGTAGCCAAATCTGAGATGGAAAAATAAAAGGGAAAAGAAAGACTGTTTCTAAGAAAAAAAGTCAAGAAAATTCATTACCAGGAAACCAGCACTCTAAGAAATGTTAAATGAAGCTCTTCTCAGGAGAAAAAAAAAAATTATGCCAGATGGGAATTTGAATCTGCAAAAAGGAATGAAGAGCACTGGAAATGGCATATATTTTGATATATATAAAAAATGGCGATTTTTCTAACTTTTAAATCTCTTACAATGATAATTGACTTTTTAAAGCAAAAGTTGTAACAGTGCATTGTTTAGCACACTTACGCACTGTGTTTAAATCTAACAACAGAACTTTAAAACACATGAATCAAAACTAATAGAACTGAAAGATATAGACAGATCTACAATTATAGTTGTACATTTCAACATGCTTCTCATTAATTGTTGAAACCGAAAAACACCACTCTAATTTACCTTTATATAACCGTCTGTTCAACAGAAGTAGAATATATATTCTTTTCAAATGCACATGGAACATTCGCAGTGGTAGACCATATTCTGGGCTATAAAATAAGTCTCCATAGATATAGGAGGTTTGAAATCAAACAGATAGGTTCTTGGACTACAGGGAAGGTGAGAATTCAGTAACAGAATGATACCTGGAAACTCCCCAGATATTAGGGAGTTGAATACCTTAATGCGTTCCTATTCACAAAGGGACATGGCAGCAGTGTTTAGAGAAGCTTTATGTGTGGTTATGTGCCACACGGAAATAATAAAAATGTCCGTCAACAAGAGCGAACAAAGAAATTATAAATAGAATACTAAAGAACAGTAAATATTCATAAAACACAGATGTAGGAAACAACATGAATGGATCTCAACTGGTATTTTCAACAAAAAATGAGAGGCAGAATATAACAAACTTTATGAGTCCATTTACACAAATTAACAAAAACAGGGATAATTAAGGCCCCTTTCTATAAATATGCTTAGGTGAATACTATAACAAATCAATAATTTACCGTAATTGTCAGAATACAGTGACTAACTCCAACAGAGGAGATATGATTGGAGAGGAAGCATGAAGAGGGTTTCATGAGGGTGATGACTGTTCTGTTTCTTCATCTAGGAGGTGTTCACTTTTTAATAAATCATTGAGCTTTAAATGACAGTTTTTATAATTTAAAATAATAGCTAACTAACATAATTAATGTAATTGATATCACTAGATTGTAACCTGAAAAATGCTGAATTGCAAACTGTTATATATATATATATATATAAATAATACCTTAAAAAATCTGTGGGATGCACTAAAATAGCATTAAAAAAATTGTCCTTTTAATTCAGGGTCTGAAATCATCAGGGATCTAAGTTCTCACCCTAAGTAGCTAGAAAAGCAAAGCAAATCAAACTCAAAGTTAATAAAAGGAAAAAAAAAAGACTAAGGTGGGAGTCAATGAAACGCGTAACAGAAACACAGTAGTGAAAATGATTGAAACCAGAATTGATTAATTAAAATAATTAATAAACCATAGGCTAATCAAGGAAAAAGACAGAGATTACAAATATCAAACTTGAAAGAGGCTACATCATTATAGATCAATAAAATTAAAAAGATAATTAAGGAATATACAATTTTATGCCAAGAGAGAAAGTAGGCAACACTTCCCAACTCATTTCATAAGACCAGCATTATCCTCATGGAGCCCTGCTGGTACAGTGGTTAAGAGTTCGGCTGCTAAGAAGCCGGTATAAAAAAAAACCTCCAGTTGATAATAATTATAAACTATGGACCAAAACGTCAGCAGTTCAAATCCACCAGTCACTCCTTGGGAACCTTGTGAGGGACTGCTACTCTGTCCTATAAGGTCGCTATGAGGCAGAATCAACTCGATGGCAACAGGTTTTTGAGTATTATTCTCATACCAGACCCAGACAAAGACTATGAGAATAGAAACTATACATCAATATCCCAAATGAAGCTAGACAGAAAAATTCTTAACAAAATATTGGAAAACTGACTCCAGTAATATTTATGAAGGATAATGCATCATGACCAAGAAGCAAAGTTAGTTTAGTATTCAAAACTATAAATCAATGTAATTTGCCATATAAAGGTGAAAAGGGTCTAAAATCAAGGATCTGAACTGCCACCCTAAGTAGCTAGAAAAGGAGTAAAGGAGAAAAACCATAATAAGATCATCTCAGATGCAGGAAATAAAACAAATTTAATCCCTGTTTATAACAAAACTGCTGAACAAATGAGCAGTCACAGGGAATTCCTTCGGCTTCGTAAAGGGTATCTTTGAATATCCTATAGCTGCCATCACTTAGTGGTGAAAGCCTGAATGTTTTTCCCTAAGATTAAGAACAAAGAAAGATGCGTACTGTCACCACTTCTGTTGATATTGTACTGAGGCCTTAGAGAGGAATTGTCTTTATTTGTAGGTGACATGATTGTGTACATAGTAAATTCTAAGAAATTTACAAAAAAGCTTTTAGAACTAATAAGTCAGTTTAGTAAGTTTTAGATCAAAGTTGGGAAGATTTTGGTCGATATTTTTACAATTATTTTTTTTGCCCCATTCTCAATTATATTTTAAACTGCTTTATGCTGTCCTATAAGTCGTTGGGATCTATCATTCTTTTTTTTTTTTTTTTTAAGTTTGGGTAATTTCTGCTAACCAGACTTCCATTTTACTGATCACTTACTCTCTTGCATTTATTTGTTGTTAAACCTATCCAGTGAATTTTATATCTGAGATATTGTGGTTTTTTTGTTTACAGTTTCCTTATTTCTCCTGAATAATCTGCCCATTATTTCCCTATAGATTTATTTAACATATTTATCATACTCACTGCCGTCGAGTCGATTACGACTCATAGCGACCCTATTTATCATTTTAAATTCCTTATTTGCTGATTTCACCATATGGGACATAGTATCAGGTGTGTTTCTATTGACTGTTTTCAGTCTATCTGTTGGTCACATTCTCCCGTTCTTCCCAGGAAGGCCTTGGAGAGGCTATGTTGTGAAGATGCTGCATCCTTTTTCTTCCTCTGAAGATTGCCGAGTTTTAGTCTATCAGGCAGTTATTTGAAGCTCATGTTGATTCTTTTGTAAGACTGCTTTTAAGTTTTTTAGGTTATTTATATTTTAGTTTCAGGGTGTCTTAGGGTGTTGCTCCAAGCCCTGGGATGCAGCCTTTACTTCTAAGAATGGCTTTTCTGCGGCTTCACTGGAAAGATCAAGGTTTTAAAAGCCTCAGGACTGGAATTGCAAAACTGTTTCCCGGAGCTAAGCAGTTGCTGAAATCTTTGCCCAGTTCTTTCATCGCTCTAGCTTTCTTTTTCCTTTGGGCTCCGAGCAGTCTTACCCTGCATGAGTGCAGTTAACCAAGGATTTGAGGGAAGTTTATGCCAGCTTTGGGGCACTCCTTCTATGACTTCTCCGTTCCAGGATCTTGTCCTTAATGTGCAGTCACTATGGTAGCCCTGAACTCCAGCTCCCTGAGATCTGTCCCTTTACGTGCTTCATCACGTGCTGAGGGCACACAGTGGAAAAGCTGGAGACGTGTGGATCTTCTCAGGTGTGGTTTCCTTCAAAGGCTGTATCCACTCCAGTTTCTGTCTGCTCTTGGTCACTCTTTAGTACCTTCAAACAAGTTGTTTTTAACAGTTGGCCCATAAAAAATCCGTTGCCATCAAGTCGATTCCAACTCACAGCGACCCTATAGGACAGAGTAGAACTGCCCCATAGAGTTTCCAAGGAGCACTTGGCGGATTGGAACTGCTGACCTTTTGGTCCATAGTTTATAATTATTGTCAACTGGAGGGTTGTTTTGATAGCAGCTTCTTTGCTGTTACCAGAATCTGGATGTCAAAGCCAGCAATTCTCAAACTTTTCAATCTTGCGACTTCTTTACACTCTTAAAATTATTAAAGACTTAAAAGAGCTTTGTGTGTGTGTGTATGCGTGCATGCATGCATACATGTGTATACCCTATTAGGAATTGAAATATAAAATTTAAAAATATTCACTTATTAATTTATTTAAAACAATAATAAACCTATTATATATTGGCATAAAAAGCCTATTTTTACAAAAAAAAAAAATTTCTGAAAGAAAAAAATTGTGAGGAAAGTGGCATTATTTTACATTATTGAAAATTTATTTAATCTCCAGCTTGAGAAGATAGCTGATTTCTACATCTGATTACATTGAATCTGTTGCAATACGTTGTTCTAATCAAAATATATGAAGAAAATTTACCCGCACACATATACCATATTTTTACACACATAACATGTGCCTTCTACATTTGCCAACCGCACCACCCACAAGGTATTTTCATAAGCACTGCTATGCCCATTGATTTTACATGTTGCTGTAAAAAACATCGTAGTGCCCTTACAAAAATACCTCACACGGGGAGGGCGCAGTTGGCAAACAAACGTAGAAAGCACACATTATGTGCATAAAAATATGGTATGTAGTTTGAAAACACATAAGTACCTTAATAACCTTTTTAGATTATCATGGATATTCTTCTTTGATACTACAGCCAAATTTAACAAGTGGTAATTTTTTAACAGTTATTTGCAATATAGAATCTGAAACCGTAATGGTGAACTCTTGTATATTGTTACATAAAAATTCATTGTATATTTTGCATTTTGAATGAATATTTTATCCATGCATTTTTTTATAATATGTATTGGTCATTTGGAAAGTATCGACTTACCGACTTATATAAATCTTCTAAATGTTGACACATTTCCCTATACAATATTTAAAGGAAAAAAAAGGCACCCCACATTTGTTATTATCACCAGTGATCTCATCAGAAAGTCTTTAATTATTGGAAAGCTGACAAACTCACAGTGGCAAGTACATGCTCTCCAACATAATGATATTCACTTGAAAACTTGAATTTTATCATGGCAACAAATATTTACAGATGTTTTCCTTAAAGCAACAGGCTCCCTCTGTTTGTTTTCAAGAAAATGTCTACCACGTACCCAAGTCTGAATAACTTGCAGTCATACTTTCAAATAAAAATACTGTTCCCAAAAAAGTGGATATTCAGTTCTCAACTCAAATGACACGAGAACTTTTCCTCATGAAATACATTACACTCTAGTGTGTAACGGAAGTGCTGCATGCATGCTTCTTAATTCACACACAGAATATAGAAAAAATCTGTACACAGGTAGTAGATTTAATAAAATTTGTGATTTTTTTCCGCTTTTTTAAGAACATTCTAAAGTGAAACTTCTCTTCCCTGTGAGTGTGCGGCAGTTAAAAATACAGTGATTACTCTCATAGATGGAAACCCTGGTGGCGTAGTGGTTAAGAGGTACGCCTGCTAACCAAAATGTCAGCAGTTGGAATCCACCAGCCACTCCTTGGAAACCCTGTGGGGCAGTTCTGCTTTGTCCTATAGGGTCGCTATGAGTCGGAATTGACTCGATGGCAACAGGTTTTTTGTTGTTGTTGTTGTTGTACTATCACAGATTGGTGCCAGTGGTCTAAAATTAATTAAGGTGCCAGCATTTTACTTGCCATTGCTTTTGCCCCATCAGTGCAAATGGTAACTCAGTAAAAGACAAATGAAGTGGTGTTATAGTCATGAAAATACTTTGACCTTGAAGACCTCCCCCTAAGTATCTTGGCTACGACAGGGTCCATGAATCACACCTTGGGAATGGCTTATTTAGGCCTTTGTTGTTTTTCTTGTTTCTTTAGCATTTTCAGTTCTGTATCTTACTTAGACTCCTATATTTAGGAATTTTTAAATCTATCCCCAAAATAAAAAGGAAATCCTTGTCTAATATTTGTCTTCCTCTTAGTTTTCATTTTCTTTCTTTCCATTCCGGTACTTCTTTTCTGTATTCAGTCTCACATCCCATTCTCATCGAAAGACCTGCACTCAGATTTCAACATCTGTGTGACTTAGGCCAAACTGATACTTTTAGAGTCACCATTTTCTTTCCAGTAACCTTTGTGCTTCATATCATAGTAGTGGGCATCATCGCTGATATCTTCCCACCTTTTTCCCTGAGTGTTTTTTCATGTCTTACTTGTTTATCTTCCCTTTGTCAAGCAATAAATATTGGTTGAATAAATGAATTTTGTTTCATTAGGCTCTCATTGGTGTCCTTCTGATGTGTCCCTAAAGGAACTTTATTCAGTTCTTTATAAATGTCTTGCAAGCTACAATAATCCAATCCATTCTCCACTTGTGATTTGTTTTATATGAATGGCTTTCAGATGGACGTTTTCGGCCTATTTCTCCCACTTGCACTCTAGTGATTTATTTTAATCTACCTACAGGAAAACAACAGCGGGCTGTCTCACCTTTTGGTTATCAATAACGTCAAAAGTAATGGTTGTTATCTTAATTTTATCCTTATTTATTTCTGTATCCTTTTTTTCCCCATAGTCAGCCTTTATAGTACCAGGTTCATTTTATAATCTCTGTTGTACTTTCTTAGTGATCTGTCTACAATTTATGTTATTTTTTCACTCTGTGAAATATTTTTACATTCTCTCATAATCTCATTGCCACTGACATCTTCCAAAATGAGAGCCATAATTGTTTCATATGTGGAGTACTGTGATTACTATTTGGATTTGTCATAAAATTTTCCCAGTTCTTTAAGTTTATATTAACAATATCATAAAAAGATATTAGTATATGAATTTTAAATCCTTTCTTTTTCAAGGGCTGACAATAATACTCCATCTAGTTATTCCAAATGTATTTCTGTGACAGAGAACTTGCTAATCTCTATTTGTTCTAGTTTCCTACAATATGCCATACAATTGGGTTTATTCTTACACTGCAATTTTGATTATGTTACAGATACTCTGTGTCCATCATAGATCCTACATATCCTTTAGTTAAAGGATCAACTGTCACTTCCTCCATGAAATGTTCCTTGACTACTCCAGACCATGTCTATCCTTTTTTTCTATATTCCGTTTCTACTTTGTGTCTGTGACACATGAACAAACATATCCTCATATATAATCCAATAGTTTGATAACCTGATTCAACATTGTTTTGTCTGAGGCTTCTTTCCCCGTCTGGATAATTCCCCCAAAACAATGTCTTCTGTTTTTACCATTCCATACTACAGTTTGTAACTGAGGCTAGGTATTAATAATTTACTCCATTGGTTGCCTGTGATACCATGCAGGGAAGATATCTTTCTCATCTATTCAGAAATCATTTATGGTAAGTTCTCCGTATGTGTACCTGCTGAGATTACATCCCCTTCCCTCAGATGACAGTGCATTAATGTATAATCAGAAGGATTCAAAGAAGATAGTCAATAAAATATTGATTTCCAAGAGCATAAGTTTTAATTTAGAAGTCAATATTATAAAAATGGATCATTTTACATATTTATGTAAAGATATCAGGTTGTTGGAAGATTTATTGAAATAAATGATCCAGGCCATAATTATATTCCAATTTTGGACATATTAAGTCATTGAACAGTACAAAAAATATGTGAAAGCTTTTGGAAAAATTGGATTGTAGCATGTCCCTGAAGGTACCTGAGGTTCTCGGGAAGGCAGCCTACGCCCATTGATGGCAGCAACAATCGGGATATACAGGTGTTATTACTTGTGTTGCAGATAGGCTTTGCCTTCTGGCTTATTTTATATTCCTAATGGGAAAAGTTTTCCTAATTCTCCCCTCTCAAGAGAAAATAAATGGCAGCTACATGGAGAGTTGGGGCCTAGATTATTGATTAGTGTTTCCCAAAATACTAGGAAATGAGCTTTAGAGAAAGTTTATTTGCCGTGGATCGGCTAAATGGAAGTGAGAAAGAAACAAGTGGAAGCATTTTATGACAGTTATTTAGACATTAGGAGGTAAATGCATAGGCTGTCATCGCCACCTGAACAATTTTCCTTGTCACCATTGCTTACTGTTTAGTACTATATGAATCTGCCCATCTCAGGAACAATCCCTCTTTCACCATCCTTTGTCTTCTGCCGACTTAACTTTGTGTTTGTTACACGTTGGTGCAGCTTATACTTGCAACATGTCAGAGACATGAGTGTTTTTGCATATGCCAATTTCTCCTCATTTTAACAGGGTTTGAGTTAATGTTTTGTTCTTTTTCCCTACCAAGAGATAATTTATTTTGGTCTTTTTGTAAACCACAGCAACTAGACAGATAGTCCCACATAGGTTGTTTGTATCTAAATCCGGTCCACAGCAAATATATGAAAATTCACAGCATTGTTAACTGTATTCTTTTCTAGAAGAAGATGGAAAAGCTGAAGATGTTTTAGTGAAAATCAGAGAATATCAAGACAAGCATTCCAGATCAGGTGTATTCATCAACCACAGAAAACTAATTAAGGAACGAAGTAATATTTATGGAAAAACATTTACTCTAGGCAAGAACCGTATTACTTCAAAAACATTATGTGAATATAAAACTGATGGAAAAGTTTTGAAAAATATATCAGAATTAGTCATTAGAAATATAAACTCTATAAGAGAGAAATTTGGTGAGAGTAATGGATGGGAGAAATCACTCCTCAATACTAAGCATGAGAAAATTCATCCTGCAGTGAATCTCCATAAACAAACAGAGAGGAGTCTCAGTTGTAAACAGGAGCTTATTCAACATCAGAACGTCCAAACTCCAGAAAACCTATTAGAACATAATGAATGTGAAAAATCCTTTCTTATGAAAGGAATGTTCTTTACACACACCAGAGTTCACAGAGGTAGAAGACCATTTGAATACAATAAAGATGGAATAGCCTTCATCCAGAAGTCAGATATTGATGTCCATCCACAAACTCTTATGGAAAAGAAGCCCTATTCATACAGTAAATATGGGAAGTTCTTCTGCAGGAAGTCTGTTTTTATAATGTGTGAGAGATCACAGGCAGAGGAGAAACCCTTTCAATGTCCTTACTGTGGGAATGGCTTTAGGAGGAAGTCATACCTCATTGAACATCAGCGAATTCACACAGGTGAAAAGCCTTATGTTTGTAGTCAGTGTGGGAAGGCCTTCCGTCAGAAGACAGCCCTCACACTTCATGAGAAAACACATATAGAGGGGAAACCCTATATTTGTATTGATTGTGGGAAGTCCTTCCGCCAGAAGGCAACCCTCACTAGACATCACAAAACACATACAGGAGAGAAAGCCTATGAATGTACTCAGTGTGGGAGTGCCTTTAGAAAGAAATCATACCTTATTGATCACCAGAGAACTCACACAGGAGAGAAACCATATCAATGTAATGAATGTGGGAAGGCATTTATCCAGAAGACAACTCTCACTGTACATCAGAGAACTCACACAGGAGAGAAACCTTATATTTGTACCGAATGTGGGAAATCCTTCTGCCAAAAGACAACCCTCACTCTCCATCAAAGAATTCATACTGGGGAAAAACCCTATATTTGTAATGAATGTGGGAAGTCCTTCCGCCAGAAGGCAATCCTCACTGTTCATCACCGAATACATACAGGAGAGAAATCCAATGGATGTCCTCAGTGTGGAAAAGCCTTTAGTAGGAAGTCAAACCTCATTCGCCATCAGAAAACTCACACAGGAGAGAAACCATATGAGTGTAAAGAATGTGGAAAGTTCTTCAGTTGTAAGTCAAACCTCATTGTCCATCATAAAACTCACAAGGAGAAACTGTAGGAATTTAGTAAATGATGTGACTTTTTTGGTAAAAACTTTTTAAGTCATAGTAGACCTGATACCCTGTTTATAAGTATAATACTCCACAGTTTAAGGTACTATATCACATATTTACCTACTGTTTGTTAACCTATATAACGTAAAAAATGAGTTACTAGACAAATGACAAAAGTCATTGAAAATTGAAAGTGACAAGCCAGGTTTTTTATTATTAGGTGAGGTAGACATAAACTTCCTCTGTCAAATTGCTAGGGGTCCTGATGGTGCAGTGGTTAGAAGCTTGGCTGCTAACCAAAAGGTCGGCAGTTTGAATCCACCAGCTGGTCCTTGGAAACCCTGTGGGGCAGTTCTGCTCTGTCTTATAGGGTCGCAATGAGTCAGAATCTACTTGATGGCAATGGGTTTCATTTTGTTTATTTTCAAATTTCTATAAACATGTAAAATTACTTATTTCAATACATATATTCTTGTGAACCTGTAATAAACAGTTGGCTAACTGGCACTGTTCCATGAAGTGTGAACTGTATTTCTCATTGCAGTATGGAACAAAAATTAGTTGTAACCTCCTCGGAGTTAACCACAGTTCTGACTTCTAACATTATAAATTAATTTTTGCATATTGTAAAGCTATATAAATTAGGAAATACACTGTGTATAAGGAGCCCCGGTTGCACAATCATTAAGCTCTCGGCTGCTAATCGAAAATTTGGCCGTTCAAACCCACCCAGCCATTCCATGGGAGAAATACCTGGTGATCTGCTTCTATAAAGATGACAGTCTAGGAAACCCTATGGGGCAGTTCTACTCTGTCCCATAGGGTCGCTATGAGTCAAAATGGACTCAACGACACCTAACCACAACAACATCGTTACGTATTTTTTCATACATGGATGTTCCGCTCATCATTACTTCTCAAAGACTCATCATGATGGCATGTGGCAGAAGTTCGTTTATGTTCATTCTGTGTAGAAGTGTATTATATGACTATATCACCATATTTTGTTGTTGATGGAGTTTTTCATTGCTTACAACTTAGGGTCATAAAAAATGCCTCTGTGAACATATTTGTCTTTGGGCATACATATGTATGCATTTCTCTTGTGTATGTACCTGATAGTGGAATTGCTGGGTTTTTTACAGCGTATGTGGAGCCCTGGTGGTACAGTGTAAGAGCTCAGCTGCTAACCAAAAGTTCAGCATTTCAAATCCACCAGCTGCTCCTTGGAAACCCAGTGGGACAGTTCTAACCCTGTCCTATAGGATCGCTATGAGTCGGAATCAACTTGATGGCAACAGGTTTGGCTTTTTGGATTTAGGGCATATGTATGTTCCATCAGTTTTGATATACTGCCAAACAACTCAGAACGTTCACAGCATAATTCACTCTGAATGGAAAACAATTATGAACATGGCCAATATGGTGGTGGTTCAAACCAGGGTATACAGGTATAATACATGTAGAAAGGTTTTTTTTAGTCACAGCCCAAAACTTATGTAATACCAGACAAATGTAATAAACCCGGGATTGACTTTCCAAAAAAAAAACCCGTTGCCATTGAGTCAATTCCGACTCATAGCGACACTATAGGACAGAGTAGAACTGCCCCCGTAGGGTTTCCAAGGAGCAGCTGGTGGATTTGAACTGCCAGCCTTTTGGTTAGCAGCTGAGCTCTTAACCACTGTACTACCAGGGCTTTAGTCACAATTAATACCTTATTTGAAATAACGTCATGATAGAGAAAGGGAGATACTCAGCATCTCCCTTGCTCAACGTTGGGGAATTCTAACTAGAGAAAAATGCTATGAGTATAAATGAAAGGGGGTATCCTTTAACAATGGCCTACACCTTACTGATCATATAAAAATAATGAATATGGAAAAGGCTGTAGGCAAGGTTCACTCCTTATACAACATCAAGGGATTCATACTAAAGAAAGGACGACTAAAAAGAACATGAGGCCTGTCTTGAGGGGAGATGGGAGGATAGAGAGAGTTGGAAGCTGGCAGAATTGTCACGAAAGGATAGACTGGAAGGGTTGACTCATTAGGGGGAGAGCAAGTGGGAGTACGGAGTAAGGTGTATATAAACTTATATGTGACAGTCTGACTTGATTTGTAAACATTGACTTGAAGCTCAAAGTTAATAAAAAAAAAAAAAAAAGAACATGAGGCTTGGGACTCTGACTGGGGAAAGCTAGCTGCCATGAAAAGTTCAGTCATACTGTGACTGTAATGCTAAAGAGTCCATGTGTAGGTGCTCCAGTCAGTACCCGCAGGTGAGCTCACAGTCAGCCAGCATCAGCTGCCACCATGTGAGTGAACCATCTTGGACATCCAGTCCAAGGCGCAGACAGCACCACTGCCCTTATCTCAAGCAAGAGTCGAAGCCAGATATTCAGGCATCACTGAGATACTGTGACAGCTTTTCTAGTCCGCCGCCTATAAAACATGGTTTTCACATCTCCAGTGTATTTTCTGATAATGTGTGTACGTGAACAAGCAAGTGTCCTTACGCCCTGTCTCCCCAGTATCAAATCGTGCACAGTGCATCTCAGACTTTCTTGCCAGGTAATGTTTGAATCTCCACTCAATTTCTGATCCACCAATAAAGCCAAGCTTGCTGTGCCCTGCCTCACAAGTAATACATAACAGCAAAAGCCATAGGCCTCAACTCTGACCTCCATCTGGGATGTTTTCCCATTGGAGATATCCATCAGTTCATAATCTGTGGTTTTTCAAAACCCCAGGTATATGGCAATACCAAGTGCTAGCAAGGATAAGAGTGAACTCTTATGCGTTGCTAATGGGAAAGCAAAATGTTACAGCCTGTCTGGAAAACAATTTGACAGTTCCTTAAAAAGTTAAACAGACACTTACCATATGACCCAGCAATATTACTTATGGGTATTTATCCTAGAGAAATAAAAATGTATGTTCACACGAAAACCTACATGTAGTTGTTTATACTATCATAAAAAAAATAATCACCCCAAAATGGAAACAACCCAAATATTCTTAAGTGGGATAAGATACATTATGGTATATCCACACAATGGAATGGAGCCCTGGTGGTGAAGTGGTTAAGAGCTCAGGCTGCTAACCAAAAGGTCGGCAGTTCAAATCCATCAGCTGCTCCTTGGAAGCCCTATGGGGCAGTTCTACTCGGTCCTATAGGTTGCTATGAGTTGAAACCAATGCGACGGCACACACCACCACCACAGTGGACTACTACTCACCAATAAAAATAATGAGCTATTGATACATGTGACAACATGGATGAACTTCAAATGCATTATGCTAATGAAAGAACCTAGTCTCAAAAAATTACATACTGTATGAGTTTTTATGACATTCTGGAAAAGACAAAAATACAAGAATGGAACAGATCAGTGGTTGCCAGGGGTTAGAGATGGGGGGAGGTCAGATTACAAAGGAATTCTTTCAAGTGTTGGAATTGTTCTGTATCCTGTTCGTGTCTGTGGATACAAAAATCTATGCATGTGTAAAAATTCTTAAAACCAAAAAAAATTTTTTTTGAGTTTTGTACTGTTTGTAAATTTTTTTTAATTAATAAAATCCTAGATATGTTCTCCAGCTCCATTATCAGCACAACCTCTTGGTTTATCCTCTCCCCCCACCCCACTAAAAAAAAAGGAACGTTAGACTGACCTAATTTTATATTCCAAAAGCCTGTACATACACTGGCTTTGCCCACCTTGTCCCGTAGTTACTTGTTCCCCACATCAACTCACCTGCACCACAAAGGACACACTGTACTTGGCCCGTGTTTGTAACCGCCGTTCAGCTGACTGCGCCCTCCTCTCCACAGAAGCTCCAGGGTTCATGTCTGGGGGGTGGGGTTGGAGCGTACACCTATGGGATGGGAAGATGTAATATAGGCTTTGTGTTTGGTGGGGCTTTCTCCAACAGACCACCAGGCAGTGCACACACATCAGTGCGCACGTGATCATTAGGAAGAATGGTAAGCGGAGCCAATCCTGTGTCTGTCTACCCCTTGGTTCTCGGGCATTCTTCCTATCTGGAACACAGTGTCACAGAGGTCTCTGTATGTGTGTACTGCATCCTTAAGAACGGTACAGGTAGTCCCCAACTCCATTGTAAGTCAGTTCTGGTGTAAGTTGAATACTTTTTTTTTTTTTAGTTTTCATTATGATTACCTTTCATTATCACTATCTTTATAAGTTTGATCTTTATTTGTCTTTGGGGGTTGGAAGCATTACATATAAACTTACAGATATATTGTCATACATACATACATTAAAAAATACACAAATCATAATTTACTCTGACGAAGAGTTGGACGATGTTGGCATTTTGTCAGTTGGAAGGTTCTGGATCATCTGGGTTATACCTGGCAATAGGGTTGGTGATTCTAGTCAGATAATTAGGGAGTTGCCTGTATGGTCCTTTTTTCTCCATATCTTTCATGGTAACATCTCACTGCTTCCCAAATCTGCCTACTGACTTCAGCAAAACGATCAGTATTTGGGTCCATGTTTTCAAGCAACTGAAGCCCCTGATCTAAAAATTCCAGCTAATCCTTTCATTGTAAAATCTTTTGACAACTTCTCTCCCTCCTCTTCCTCATTATTTTTTTTCTTCATTTCTTTCCTCTTCAAAATCCATTAAACCCTGATCTGTCAATTCCCCTTCTTCATGATCTATGAGCTGCTTCACGTTGGCAATATCAAGGTCTGAAGAGTTCTTGCCATATGGATGATTTTTTCACCAATCTCTTCCATCACATTATCCTGATCAAATGGGTGGAGTATGTTCACATGACTCAGCATTTTTTTTCCATATCCCCTGCATGTGTTTTTCCATAACTCCCTCCCAGGAAGAGGGCAATGTTCCTGATAAGCGGAACATCTGTGAGTGAACATCTGGGAATGATAAGCAAATTATACACTGCAACACTGTATGTAATACATATTACTAATAAGATGTAAAAAAAATGAAGGTCGGATTTCGTCATAACTCAAATACCTCTTAAATCAAGGACTTGCTGTACTTCATCCCTACAGAACATCACCTTTGTGCCTGCACATTGGCCATTCCAGTGCTTCCTCAGCTGGGACACTTCTAGATGGTGTGGTATGACCTGTTCATCCCATTGTTATGGACCTCCTCCCACACCTTTTTTGTCATAAAGTGACTTGTCAAGATGCTCTGTTGTCTGAGATCCCGTACCTTTATATCAGGCATTCTGTAAGCACACAGATGGTGGTGCCGGCTGGGGTGTTATGGGCAGGAAACGCAGACCCACATCCAAAAATACACGTCCGTTCCCCTGGGAACAAACTGCTGACTCCTGCAGGATGGAAGAGACCCATTATGGTTAACTTGGCACCAAGTGGCCCAGTTGGTCGTCTCAGAACTTCTCAGCTTTTGTCTCTGTTACTAGGAGACTGGGCATCGGTGGTAGCGGTGACTAGATCACCCTTGGTAAGTGGGAATCCATGATATTGAGGCCATGCATGCCCTCCAGCTCTGCCACTGTGGCCAGTTCCTGTGCTCGTATGCCTGCACTGGAGTGCCAGGTGACGGGGCTGTCTAATAACAATAGCCTAAGTCATTTTTTTTCTATTTGGATGCTGAATGACTCTTCATGGTGAATAGGCGTTAGTGTGTGATACAAAGATCTTCACACTTCATGCTCAGTTTCGTATGTCCATCAACATGTGTTTACTGCATACCTTCTTGTCTCTGATTGTGATGGTCAGTTTTGTGTCAACTTGGGTATACAACAGTCCCAGTTATTCAGTCAAACACTAATCTAGGTGTTGCTGTGAAGATATCTTGTAGATGTGATTAAAGTCTATTATCAGCCAACTTTAAGTAAGGGAGATTATTTTAGATAATCTGGGTTGGCCTGATTCAATAAACTCAACCCCCTTAAGAAAATTGCCCAAAGAAGAAATTCCACTTGGGGACAGCAACTTCAGCTTGTTCCTGAAAGTTCCACTCTTCCCTCCTGACAGCCTGCTCTACAGATTTCAGACTTGCCTTAACAGCCCCCACAACCATGTAAGCCAATTTATTACAATAAATACCTAAATATATATCTCCTACTGGTTTTGTTTCTTTGGTTGAAACCTGACTGACACAACGATCTTCTAACATTTCTTCTTCCAGACCCCTGACTAGGCCATTTGGCCCTACCCAGAAGTATAATTCTTTTACTCTTGAGATACTTCTTCCACACGAAGTTGATGACCAAGCACAATAACTCAAGTTCCTCCCACTGGGAAAATTTTCCCTTACCAATATCTTTCAAGGCCACCTATGTGAAGCTCCAGTGTAATGCTGCTGCTGTTTATTTCAGTTAGCACCCATATAAGGAGCCAACCAACTGTAAACCAAGCTCAATCTTTTTCTTCTTCCCTCAGCTGGTTATATGGGACCCCATAGGTCTGTAAGAGTGCACTGAGAGAGGGTGAAACTGTGATGGGTGACATGCTCATGTAGCTTGCATGTGCCCTGTAGACCTTCTTGTGCTCAATCCTGGATGTACCGTTTTATCTTTCGAGGACTGCTGCTGAGCTCACCGAACTTAATCACGTTGTGCTTCCCACAGGACCTAGCTCATAATAGGCATTTCAGCAGGTATGGTCACTAGGTGTCATGTGGCCTAGCTCATAAGGGGCAGTTCAGCAGGTATGGTCACTGGGTGTCACATGGCCAAACGGCCCAGTAATGTGCCGGCAGCTCATTTTCAAAAAGTGTATAATTAATTATCTGACATAGATGGCATGTTCTTGCACTGAAACCCCAGGATACTAGGTTCTATGACTGCTTCCTGCCATGAATTACACGCTGCATCCCTTCCATCCAGATCTCTTCACACAGTACTTTGACAGTGGAGGTGAAATTGTAACTAAATATTTTGTCTCTTCCTTGCTAACTGTTTCTTATTGCTTTTCCTAATTGGGATAGAAACTAACACAATCTTCCAAATAAATGACTGTATGCCATATACCTGAGCCCATATTAACCTGCTAGAGCAAAAATACCACTAAAATACAACAAAATATATTAAGAGCGATTGAATTGTATACTGTAAATGGATGAATTGTATGGTACGTGAATTATATCTCAAAAAAGCTTTAAAAATAAGAACGAGATTCATGTAGTCTCGCCATCCTTGCTTGTAAGGAGCATTCTGGCTGTACTTCTTCGAAGACAGATTTGTTCGTTCATTTGGCAGTCCATGGTATATTCAATATTCTTCGCCAACACCACAACTCAAAGGCGTCAATTCTTCTTCAGTCTTCCTTATTCATCGTCCAGCTTTTGTGTGCACATGATGTGATTGAAAACACCATGGCTTGAGTCAGGTGCACTTTAGTCTTCAAAGTGATTTCGTTGCTTTTCAACATTTTAAAGAGGTCTTTTGCAGCAGATCTGCCCAATGCAGATTTCTTGACTGCTGCTTCCATGAGTGCTGACTCTGAGTCCAAATAAAATTAAATTCTTGACAACTTCAATCTTTTCTCCATTTACTATGATATTTCTTATTAGTTCAGTTGTGAGCATTTTTGTTTTATGTTGAGGTGTAACCCATACTGAAGGCTGTGGTCTTTGATCTTCATCCGTAAGTGCTTGAAGTCCTCTTCACTTTCAGCAAGCAAGGTTGTGTCATCTGCATAATGCAGGTTGTTAATGAGTCTTCCTCCAATCCTGATACCCTGTTCTTCTTCATATAGTCCAGTTTCTCAGATTATTTGCCCAGCATACAGATTGAATAGGTATGGTGAAAGAATACAACCCTGAAGCACACATTTCCTGACTTTAAACCATGTGGTATCCCCTTGTTCTGTTCCAATGACTGCCTCTTGATCTATGTACAGGTTCCTCATGAGCACAACTAAGTGTTCTGGAATTCCTATTCTTTGCAATGTTATCCATAATTTGTTATGATCCACACTGTTGAATGCCCTTGCATAGTCAATAAAACACAGGGAAACATCCTTCTGGTATTCTCTGCTTTCAGCCAGGACCATCTGACATCAGCTATGATATCCCTGGTTCCACATCCTCTTCTGAATCTGGTTTGAATTTCTGACAATTCCCTGTCGATATACTGCTTCAGTGGTTTTGAATGATCTTCAGCAAAATTTTAGTTGTGTGTGATATTAATGATATTGTTCGATAACTTCCACATTTGGTGGGGTCACCTTTCTTTGGAATAGGCATAAATATGGATCTCTTCCAGTCAGTTGGCCAGGTAGCTGGCTTCCAATTTTCTTGACATAGACAAGTGAGCACTTCCAGTGCTGCATCCATTTCTTGAAACATCTCAGTTGGTATTGCATCAATTCCTGGAGCCTTGTTTTTCGCCAATGCCTCCAGTGCACCTTGGACCTCTTCCTTCACTACCATTGGTTCCTGATCATATACTATCTTCTGAAATGGTTGGATGTCGACGAATTTTTTGTTACAGTGACTCTGTGCATTCTTTCTATCTTATTTTGATGCTTCCTGCATCATTTAATATTTTCCCCCATAGAATTCTTCAATGTTGCAATTCGAGGCTTGAACTTTTTCTTCAGCTTGAGAAATGCTAATGCTAAGCATGTTCTTCTCTTTTGATTTTCTATCTCCAGATCTTTGCACATGTCAGTAGAATGCTTTGTCTTCTTGAGCCACCCTTTGAAATCTTCTGTTCAGCTCTTTTACTTCATCATTTCTTCCTTTTGTTTTAGCCACTCAGCATTCAAGAACAATTGAAAGGGGAGTAATAGAAAGTGAATAAATCTTCCACCCCCAAAAGCTCCTTATGAAAAACCACTTTTTTCTGATTATAAATTGATTTGGGTTTCTCTGGTGCACCTGCACATAATCTGGGGGGAGAAATAGTAATCTTACCTCTTCCTTTCAGATTTTTTAACCTTTAATTTTTTCTCTTCTCTAATTACTGTGGTTATTACCTCCAAAAAATTGATGGTTGATAGGTCTTGTTCCCCATAATGAGAATGTATTTAGCGTATTCCAATTAAGCATTTGGTTGGCTTTTAAGATCCAGTGTCTTTCTACTCATTCTCTTATGAAATTCTACTCAGTATATTGCCTCTCCAGAGCTCCTCTCATTAAGGCTGGGATAGATAAAGTCTCCAACGAAGTGCAGATGATTTGAGGGTGGGAGGAATGCTGTTAAAAGATGATGACAGAAGGAATCCAGAGCCTCTGAACATAGAACAGGAGCACAGACTGGAAGGACCCAGCCCACTTTTAAGGAAATTCAGATGGAAGGTCCAAGACTCAGTGGTACTGTGGAAACTGATTCTCATCTTGACTTTTATATATGAAAAATACAAGTCTTTCAGCTAACTCATCTTCAAGCACACCAAATATAAAAGAAATCATATAAAGTTTCTATTTTTGGATTTTCTTAAGTGTGTATGAAAAATATCATAACTCCTCAAAATATTCATTACATTTAAGTCAACCTGAATCGCTACATTGTATTTGGATAAGGTGAACCACAAACAAAAAGATTCTATTTTGTAAACTTAGCTTTATCCTTCATAGAAATATGCATAAGACATGGAAAGACTGGAAGTGCTATGATCTGAGGTGTAGATTAAACGTTATTGTAGTTTCCCAAGAAGTTATACCCAACCACTGCCATCGAGTCGATTCTGACTCATAGCGAAGCTATACGTATTTCTATTTATGCCTTTGTTTGTCACTTCAGAGATATTCTCATCTCAGAGGAATATACCAGTAAGATCTTGAATGAGTTTGGTGTGTACTTTTATGAAAAAGGTGAAGGTGAGCCTAGCAGATCAACTTTGAAAAAAGAAAATATAGAATTTGAGTTTCTCAGAATTGGTTCTCTTAAAACCAGGTGTGTATGCTTACCCTTTATAAAGTCTTTGCATACCTCCCCTCAGAGTATTTGTATTCCTGGCTTAGCATACCCCTTGGCATATCAGTGCACACCCACAAAGGTAGCAATCTTGGACATTTCTTCTTTCAACTAGAAAGAACCTGATTGAAAAGTGTTGTAACTTACTCAGCACATACTATTCTCTTATCAACCAAATATTTACTGAGTACCTCCTATGTGCTGGCCATTGTGTTAGATGACAGAAATTCTGTACAACAGAAAAACATGGACACAAAGCCTTGCTCTTATAAATTTCAGAGTTCAGAAGGGACACCAACATTACAAAACAATATTAAAAATGCTATGATGGGGAAACTGCAAGACTCAGAGAACACCCTAGTCAAGGGAAACCAGGAAGGCATTTATGAAAACTTCCCAGGCACTATGTCTAAACAGTAATGTGAAGGATGAAGAGAAGGCAGCCACAGGAAGAAATGGAGGAAAAGTAGTCCCAGGAAAAATAAACAGATATCCAAGGTACCAGAGCTGAGTTTGAACACATTGAAATAGTTATCTCTGTTTGGATCATAGAGCACAAGGGGAGTTGAGAAAAGATAAGACTTGAGAGAGTGGGAGATCATGAAGAGCACCGTGAGCAACGTGAACATCCCTGGATTTTGTCCTGAAGATAGTGGGCAGCTACAGGGGAGTAAATATCCCACTTTGTTTTAAACAGATATCTCTAGTTTCACAGTGGTGAATGGTGTTATGGGCATCAAACAAAAGGCAGACCAGTAGTAAAATATTTACAGACATAATCTCTAATCCTCACAATCATTTGCAGAATGCTTCTCCAAGGTCTCATCTTCCCCTTTTATCTGGAGAGACATTCATATTTATCCCTTTTCCTCTCTAAGGTTCCTGTATCTTTTACATCTGCCCTCAGACATTGGGCTCCCCTTCCAGGTATCTCCTTCTGGCCATCCCCTGAGTTAAGGAACTTCTCTGGGGTTCTAAGCTTCCCCAAGCAGGATGGGCAGGAATCATCACACTTGGGTAGCTCTGAACTATCACAGCAGGAATCATCACACTTGGGTAGCTCTGAACTCCACAACTCTTCAACTCTGCACCCTAAAGAACATCCTCCCAGGTTGACTTCCTGCTCCTATGGGTTCTTCTTTCTTCCTGTGAAGCTGACAGTTCTTGTGTGACCAGGTGCTGCCAGATGGGGACAAAGTGACCATCCCTGGCTGTGAGTGACTTAGAGTCCCTTAAAATATAATTATTAACTTTAAAATACGAGAAATTAACATTCTGTTGAATGATAAGCCAGGTTCTGACTTCTCTTTCTAGCAACAACCTGAAAATCATCCTATAATAGCTAGGGATTCCACTACGAGTAATAGAGACTTGAAAAGCAGTTTTATTTATCTAAGGAAATAGAATGTTAAGAGGAAGATGGTTCCTGGCCTTACAGGAGCCCTTCAAGGATATCACAGCTAAGGGCTCTGCAAGTCTCCTGCCCTTCATCTCATGGAAATCTCGTGGCTGCAAAACAGCTGTTCTACCTGCAGCAGTACCATATCTGCATTCTATGCAGGAAGGGAAAGGGAAAAAAGAATTTCATGCCAACGGAGTCTGCCACTCTTTACAAAAGCTTTCTAGGACATTTCACCTGGCAACTTTGGCTTATATCTCATTAACCAGAACTGGGACACATGACTACTCTGTCTTTAAGGGAATCAAGAAAATATGTTTTCTTCTTTATTTAGGTTGGACATACTGCTGCTCAAAAACATCATTGATCCTATATGAATGAAGAATGAGAGAATAGATATAGTAGGCAAAAGAATTAACAGTATAGTAAACATGAGTGGTACAAAACACATTGGTATGGGAGCAATGTAAGAAAATGCGAAGCACAAAAGTCTAGGATGAAGGGTTACAAGAAAGGTGGTCAATATCATTTAAAAACAGACAATGTTTTGTTTCAAAATAGATCAGGCATAGCGTTCAAAAGAAATTCTAGTAGAGAACATTAACAGAAGGGTATGGAGGTTGAAAAATTAGACAATCCAAACAGGTTAGAAGTTATTAAAGAAATGAGGAAATAATTTGCATAGTGTTCAGTGACAAAAACATATACAGTGTCTAGGTTGGAAGCCCTAAAAAACAGCAACTAGATGAATATATTCAGCACAGTTCCAACCAGATCTAACCAGGATTGTTGTTCTTGTTCATCTTGTTCATCTCAAGGTCAAATAGAAAACAGTAATATATAATCACAGCTACCACTGAAAATAAGTGGTTTCATACCCACGTACATTAAAGAGGGGAGGGTTAGTTGTAGACAGTATAGGTTCCAGCGGACTGAGGGAACACTAGTCTGGTAATTTCCATTATATTAGAGGAATAATGAACTGAGGATTAAATGGAAGGTATTTGTCCCTAACACCATCCCATAAGTCCTGAACCTTTAAATATTTATGGATCTAGATGGCAGCTAGAGGAAAAGCCAAGCTTGGAACATTTAGGGGGATTAATGGCTGTGAAAAAACAAATAGGAAAAATTTTAAAAATCAACAACAATGAAATGTTTTGTCAACCAAAATTTCCAGTAACAGTGAGCAAATAATTTGAACCCCCTCCCAGGGAAAGCAGCAAAAAGTTTATGGATAAAACATTAAAAAAAAAATCTATAAAAGCATTCAAGGACTCACAAGATAGTAAGAAAACACCAGGAAAAACTCATGGGAAAACAAAAATCCAGATGGGTGTATGACACAGAAGCATTAAGCTTTATATCAATTTGGAGAGGGTTGACATCTATGTTGAGTATTCTGATTCATGAACATGTTATATCTCCCCATTTATTGAAAATCGTCTCTGCTTTCTTGCATTAGCATTTTGTACTTTTCAGCATACAAGTCCTGTGTGCATGTTTTGGTAGATTTACTCCTATTTCATTTTTTTGAAATAGTAAATGGTATTGTATTTTTAGTTCTGGCTTCCATGTGTTCATTCAGTATATAGAAGTACAATTTTTAGTTCTGGCTTCCATGTGTTCATTCAGTATATAGAAGTACAATTGATTTTTATATATTGACCTTGCAGTCTGCAACCTTACTTAGCTCACTAGTTCTAGCAATTTGTTTTGTAGCATCCTTGGAATTTTTTATGTAGACAATCATGTCATCTGAAAATAGAGACATTTTATATCTATGTTTCTAATATGTGTGCCTTTTAATCCCTTTCTTGCTTTATTGCACTGGGTAAAACATGCAGCAGTGTGTTAAATAAGAGTGGTGAAAATGAACATCCCTGCTTCGGTCCTGATTTTAGGAGGAAAGCATTCAGTCTTTCACCATTAAGTACGATGTTGGCTGTAGAATGTTTGTAGATGCCCTTTATAAGATTGAGGAAGTTCCCCTCTATTCCTGTTTTTTAAAGTTTTTATCATGAATGGGTGTTTTTTGTCAAATGCTTATTTCCTGCATTTATTGATATGATTGTGTAATTTTCTTCTTTACCATGTCAATATGTTGGATTACATTGATCGATTTGTGAACATTGAACCAGCCTTGCTTCTCTGGAAAAATTCTCACTTTGTCAGGGTGTATAATTCTTTTTATATATTGCTGAATTCTACATGCTAAACTTTTGCTAAAGGTCTTATCATCTATATTCATCAGGGATATTGGTATGTATTTTTTTGTAATATCTTTGGTTTGAGTATCAAGGTATTACTAGCTTCAAAAAATAAATTGGGAAATGTTCCTTCAGTTTCTATTTTCAAAATAGTTGGGTAGAATTGGTGTTAATTCTTCTTTAAATGGTTAGTAGAATTCACTAATGAAACCATCTAGGCCTGGGGATTGCTTTTGTGGGAGTTCTAAGATTATGTATTCAATTTCCTTATTAGTTACATGTTTATTCAAATTATTTTGGGTCAGTTTGTGATTTTCGAGGAGGTACTCCATTTCATCCAAGTTGTCAAATTTATCTGTGTAGAGTTGTTTGTAGTATTTCCACATTATTACTTTGATGTTATGCCAACTGAGTTAGATATTCCCTGAGACCCTGGTCCCCACAGCCCTCAGCCCAGCACTTTGGTCCCTCAGGGTGTTTGGATGTGTCTACGGAGCTACCATGATCTTGCCTTGTACAGGTTGTGCTGGCTTCCCCAGTGAGAACTTATTTTTGACATTATTTATGACTAGTTCTTCTACCACCAAATTAACTTAGTTTTTCTTCATCTTAGCATGTCATCATTTCTCCTCCACTCTTGATGGACAGTTTTTCGGGACATAAAATTCACAATTAACAGTTCTTTTCTTTCAGCACTTGAAATACCTTGTGCCTTCCTGACTTCTGATGAGAAATCCACTGTCATTTGAATTGTGTTTCCCCTAAAAGGAAGGTGTTGTTTGTCTCTCACTGCTTGCAAGATTCTGTCTTTAGTTTTCCGAAGTTTGTGTATGATGTGTGAATTTTGGGTGGCTTACCTTGTTTGGGGTTGGCTCAGCTTCATTAACCTGATCGTCTTTTGCCAAATTTGGGACGTTTTCGAGGAGTCCTGGTGGTGCAGCGCTTACAGCACTGAGCTGCTAGCTGAAAGGTCAGCTGTTTGAATCCAACAGGCGCTCTGCAGGAGAAAGATGTCCGTTTCTGTAAAGATTCACAGCCTTGGAAATCCTCCGGGGCAGTTCTACTCTGTCCTATTGGGTTCCTATGAGCCGGAATTGACTCGATGGCAATGGATTTTTTTTGTTTGTTTGGGAAGTTTTCTGCCATTATTTATTTATTCTTTCATCTCTCCACCCTCTCTCTTCTGTGACTTTGATGATAAAAACGTTAGATTTGTTATAGTCCCAAAGGTTCCTGAGTCTCTGTTCATTTACTTTTTCTCTGTTGTTTAGCCTTGGTAATTTCTATTGTTCTATCTTGTAGTTCATGAATCTTCTTCTCCGTCCCCTCCATTCTTAAATATTACTTATTGGATTTTTTTATTTCTAAAATGTCTGTTTGGTTCTTCTTTATATCTTTTTTTTTTCCTGTTGCTTATTTTTTAAAATTTTAATTGTGCTTTAAGTGAAAGTTTACAAATCAAGTCAGTCTCTCATACAAAAATTTATGAACACCTTGCTATATACTGCTAGTTGCTCTCCCCCTAATGGGACAGCACACTCCTTCTCTCCACTCTGTTTTCGTGTCTCTTAGGCCAGCCTCTGACCCCCTCTGCCCTCTCATCTCCCGTCCAGACAGGAGCTGCCCACATAGTCTTATGTGACCACTCTTTTATATCTTCTAATTTCTTTACTGAGAATTTATATTTCTTTGCAGGGACTTTCTATTCATATTCATAATTGATTGTTCAAGCATTTCTATAATTGCTGCTTTAAAATCATTGTCAGATAAACCTAACATTACTGTCATGTCTGTGTTGACATCTATAATTATCTTTTATCATTCAGTTTGAGATCTTCCTGGTTCTTGCTATGATGAATGATTTTTATTTAAACCTGGATGTTTTGGGTGTTGAGATTCTGGATCATATCTAAACCTGGTTTTAGCTGGCCAAATGGACACGAAAATAGAGCGGGGAGAGGAGTGTGCTGTCTTATTAGGGGGAGAGTAACTAGGAGTATATAGCAAGGTGTATATAAATTTTTGTATGAGAGGCTGACTTGATTTGTAAACTTTCTCTTAAAGTTCAATAAAATTTTTTTAAAAAGCTCTTTTCATAAAAAAAGATTGTCATAAAGGGAAACTATGTAGGGATGTTTATTGTATATGGACTCTCGTAACATACTACTTAGTAAGACATAAAAGGGTTCTCAAAAGAGCCATGCTAGGGCAGACCCCCAGAGGAATCCAGTGGCTACAAATAAAGTATACACACAAACATAACTGCCACAGTGGAGATTAGAAAAATTAAAATATGCCATTCAAAAACAAGACAATACACCAGGACTACATGATTTTGCAATTAAATTCATATAGCCTTTAGAAAACAGATTGTTGTAATGCTATATTAATTATTCCAGCCTAGCTAAAAGATGAAAAGATCCTCAACTATTTTATAAAGCTAGCATTAGAACAAAATAGATTAAAAAATAATAAACTTATTTATGGCAACACAAACATTCTAAACAAAACATTAGCAAACAGAATCCTACACTATATATTAAAGAATTAGTAAATCACAGAACACTGTAGTTGACTTTGGAATGGGTCAACACCAGGAAATGTATCAACACAGCTCATAACATGAACAGACTAGAAAGAAAACCACATGACTACACCAAGATAAAATTCAATCAGCATTTATAATAAAAAAGGAAGCCAAATAGGGATAGAAGGGATCTATTTAGATGTAAAAATTACCCCCCTCAAAGTAAACATCCTTCTAAATGGTGAAACACTGGAGCAATTTCCATTAAATTGTGAAAAAGAGAGCTCCACTGAACCTCAGAACTTGCGGGGAAGCCACCCAAAAGGGTGCCAGGGGAGGCTGCTGGAAGCTGCTGGCTCTTGCAATGCCGCAGAAGCCAGGTGCAGGAGAAGATGCAGGCACTGCAGGAGTCTGAAAAGAGGAGCGCAAAAAAACCGGGAAGAGAAAAACCACTCGTCCTCCAGTGTCACTCCAGTGCTCTGTACTGACAAAGCTTAACATCATGCCAGCTATCAAAAAAGGAGTATTACCGAGTCCAGTTCTATTGTTACAGAGCAGGCAATGAAGTATTTGGAGCTAAGAGGCAGTAAGTTGATAACTGACATAATGTTTGTATTTCTAGAATATTTTCAAAATAAATAATGAAAGTGGGTCCAATGTGGACCAATAATGAGAATGTGTCATGATATAGACTTAGGATTAATTCACTTTTGTCCAAGGGATTTAAAAATTTTTACCTGGAACATCAGCGATATTCAAGAAGACTACAAAAGTAACTGTCAAGGGCAAGGAGGTGACTGTGATGGTTAAGATTGTGTGTCAACTTGGCTGGGCCATGATTCTCAGTGTTTATATGTGATCACTCCCGTGACTGAATCTGCTGCGAGTAGCCAATCAGCTGAAAGGGGGTTTCCTTGGAGGTGTGGCCTGCATCTAAATATAAGCAGACATTCTGACTTTTTTGCTCACTCTGGATCCTGTGGCTGTCTCCTGTTTGTCCAACCTCCAGTTCTTGCGACTTGAGCTACCAGCTTATCTGCTGATTTGGGGATTCGTCAGTCTTCACAGCCTGCGAGCAAGAGCCCTGCTCTCCAACCTGCCGATCTTGGGTTTGCCAGCCCCTGTGGCTACACGAATCAAGAGAAGCCTCTATCCTGATCCACAAATTTGGGATACAATCACATGAGCCATTTCCTTGATATAAATCTCTCTCTATATATATTTATATGCTTCACTGGTTTTGCTTTTCTAGAGAACCCAGCCTAAGACAGTGACTATAGGACTGGATATTAGGGGAGTTTATTTTTCATTTTACTTTTTTGTAATTTTTGGATTTTGTAACATTTACTTTATTATCTAAACAAAAAATAAAAACACCTTTGAAAGATTAATGTACTGTCAAAACATACACACATGCACATACAATCCAGATACTCTTTGATCCAAGAATCTCACTGTTGGGAATCTATCTACTCAACAGAAATAAAAGAATGACCACATAAGGATATTTATTGCATGGTAGTTTCTGGTAAAAATGAAATAGAAATAACTTGAATGTTTACAGTAGAAAATGGCTCAAAATGCTTACATTTCATACTAGAGCTTTATATTCTGAATATAATGAACGTGGGAAGGCTTTTTAAAGCTTTAAGAAGAATGAGTTAAATCTATATTGACCTGGAAAATGTCTGTGATTATGTATTAAGCAAAAAAGGCAAGTTGCAGTGAAATATGTCATGACAGGAGGTAAAACCTCCTTCACACACATGCAACAAACCCTTCAAGTGTTCAGGTATGTTTCAGCATGAAGAAAGGAGCAACACACATGTATTGATTACTTCAGGGATTTGTGGGAGGAGAAGAGATTGTTTTCATTTTATTTCTGCCATACTTCATTGGTTTCAGTGAAAATATGTTAGATCATTTTAGAAAATTTTATTTACAATACTTATTACATTAACTTAGACACTGTGTTAAAACCACACCCAATTTTCCATTTTCCGACTTGAAATAGAATATTCAATTTTTCAAGGATTACTGAAATAAAGCAATACTAATAAAACTCATTATCAAGTTTTTCCTTTAAAAAAATTTTCAATTTCCAAGAATAAATTCATGGCACTAGACTAAAACGGTGACGGAGGAGAGAAAATTTTACTGGCTTTTCACCAGTATGAAGTGTCTGATGTGGATTATGTTGTGAGCCATGATTAAAGAGCTTCCCACATTCATATGGTTCCTTCCTAGAATGAATTCTCTGATGGTGTGAGAAACTTGATTGATAGCTAAAGGCCTTCCCACATTCCCTACATTCATAGGGTTTCTCACCAGTATGAATTCTTTGATGTTGAATAAGGTGTGAATGAAGCCTAAAGGCCTTACCACATATCATACATTCATGAGGCTTCTCACCAGTATGAATTCTCTGATGTCTTTTAAGATGTGAGCACTGTCTAAAAGCCTTTCCACATTCCTTACATTCATAGGGTTTCTCACCAGTATGAATCCTCCGATGTAGAGTAAGTTGTAAGCCATCACAAAAGGCCTTCCCACATTCATTACATTCATGAGGTTTCTTGCCAGAGTGAATTTTCTGATGGTGAGAGAAGCTTGAGTGATAGCTAAAGGCCTTCCCGCATTCTGTACATTCATAGGGTTTCTCACCAGTATGAATTCTCTGATGTATGGTAAGGTGTGAGCGATGCCTAAAAGTTTTTCCGCATTGCTTACATTCATGGGGTTTCTCACCAGTATGGAGTCTCAGATGTTCAGTAAGTTGAAAGCCACGAATAAAAGCCTTCCCACATTGCTTACATTCATAGGGTTTCTCACCAGTATGAAGTCTCTGATGCTGAGTAAGTTGTGAACGCTGTCTAAAGGCCTTTCCACATTCCTTACATTCATAAGGTTTCTCGCCAGTATGAATTCTGTGATGTAGGGTGAGTTCTGAGCCATAATTAAAAGCCTTCCCACATTCTTTACATTCGTAGCGCTTTTCGCAACTATGAATTCTTAGATGTTGTTTGAGTTGTGAGCAATGCATAAAGACTTTCCAACTTTCCTTATATTCATTGTATTTGTCATTATTTTGAGTTCTCTGTTGTTTAATAAGGTATGATGGATTAATAATTTCTGCACATTCTTTACATTCATAAGGTTTTTCTTTAGAATGAATTATTTTGTGGTGACCAAAGAATAAATGGCAACTGAAGTTTTCTCTACATTGCTTACATTCAGAGATTTTTCGTCTATTAAAAAATTCCTGAGTGAGTAAAGTATGTGGGCTAAAGATAGACATGTTTTCATGGTTGATCATCAATTGCCTGAAATAGCCCTCCTGTTGTCCCTCAAACTGACTTTTGCATTCCCAAATATCTCTGAAAATTGATCTCTCAGGACTAATGTTTTTACGTTGTTCAACGATAGCCCATTGGGATGATACTGTTTCATAAATGTCCCTTTTTGGAGAGAACTTCTTGGGCTCACACCTGGATACCAAGTCTGAAAGATAAGAAACAAATTTTAATTACTGCTTTCCTATTATAAGAGAAATAAAATATCTATGGTAGAAATGAGAGCTAACTGAAAGTAATTCACATACAAAATGAAAGTCTTGGAGAGGTCTTACATACTGTCATGCATTTGAAAGAATAAAGGCTAAGAAGAACACAGAAATGAGAGCTCATGAAAGAAAGTGAAGGAAGTTAATTATGGAAACAAGTTGGGTCACTGGTTCTGAAATTTTGATCAACCTCAGAATCACCTTGGGAACTTGTAGCAATTACAGATGTTTTCTAAACACCCTAGATCAAATGAATAAAAATCTACGAGTGTCAGTCTTAAAATGAGATCAAATGAATCAGAATCTACAAGAGTCTGTGTGTTTAACGCTCTCCATCAGGTCAAAGGCTTATATGTCAGAGACTGCTAGTTATCCCCAATTATCTATTCTTCCCTTTTTGTGTATTTTCAAAACCTTTGGTTTTTACTTTAGAATAAGGCTGCCCAATATAAACGTTGCATTTCCCAGGCTCCTCTGCAGCTGGGTATGCCTTATAACTGGGTTCTCCCTAAACAAATGTAGAACTTTCCTACAGAGCCAACCAACCCACACCTACAGCCTCTTCCTCAGCATTGCTGGTCGCAGTGTGGACGTGGTGTCATACCTGGTACATGACTCTGCATAACAGAGCTGCCATTCCAGCCTGGACTTCAATGCATGAGAAAACAAAATTTCTACATAGTTTAAACCACTATATTATTTTGAGTCTCTGTCACATGCAGCTAAACCTATGCCCAAACTAATATAGCTTACCACTCAACTGAAATTTTAAAAATCTAACTCATTACCATGAGAATATAAGGTTTCTGCTTACCTCTAAGACCTCATTTTGAGTCTGTTTCCCTTTTACTCATTATGCTACAACCACACTAACTTCCTTTCAACAACTATCTTCTAGCTTTTCACTAGCTATTCCAACCGCCAGGAATCCTCTCAACAAGATTCGTTGTATGGCTGGCTCCTTTTCATCCAAGTCTCAGATTAAAAGTCATTCCCTCAAAGGGGTATTCCAAATAATATCTAATTAAGTCCTTGCTTTAAGTTCTATTGTTGGAATTACATATTCATTTATTTATTCATCTTTTCAATCTGTTTATTTTCTTACTCCTAAAGCTACTCAAGGATAGAAAAACCACAATATAACCAATCTCTAAAAGATAATAGGTATTCAATAATCAATTGCTGAATAAATTAATTAAATGATTAAAGAAAGGGAATTAAGATGAGAATAAAGATAAATTATATAGATGTAACTGCTGAGAATCATAATCACTTAAAGTCCTTAAATTTGTAATAACGAGTAGACATGTCTCCACGACTCTATTCACTCCCACCTCTACTGCAGTGACTTTATATGTAAATGCATGAACTCACGCTCAGTTATAACAAACTACCCTAAAGGTAACAAGCATCAGTATTACTGTTATCTCTCAGATCTAGGAACGAACTGCTCAGCCAGGCATTCCTCACTCAGAGTTTCTACACTTGTAATCAGACAATGGTTGAGCTGGAGTCACAGCATCCTCACTCACATGTCTGGAACCCGAGCTGAGATCCGAACAGGTGGGACTCCTGGGGCTCTTCATCTTTATGTTCTCTCTCCAGCACAGTTGTTTCAAGGTATCAGGTGCCTCTTACATGAAGCTCAAGGTTCCAAAAGCATGTTTCTTGAGAAAGAGCGTGAAAGAGCACAAGCAAGAGCGAGCCAGGCAGAAGCTGTACCTACTTTTGTGACTAAGCTGCGTGAGGCATGCAGGGGCACGTCTGCCATACTGTATTTGTGAGAAGGAAGTCACTAAGGCCAGCCCATTTTCAAGGGGAGGAGAGTTAGATTCTGTATTTTTGATGAGAGGACTGTCAAAAAATGTGCAGACATGTTTTTAGTCTACCATAAAACTCACACACACACATAAAAACACACTTTCCTATATCGCTTACAGATCACATTTTTCACTGAGTAAACACACGCAAAACACCACCACTTCACCAAGAAACAGAACATGAGCAGCAGCCCTGAAGTCTCCCTCAAGCTTCTTCCCCGTCACACCCATGCACCAAAGGTAAGCGCTATCCTGACTTCTTACCCTACAGACTGATTTTGTCTGTTCTTAAACTTCAGATAATTGGAATCATATAGCATGTACTTTATTTCCTCCAAATTTTTTCACTCAATATTACATACACAAAAACCAAACCACCTGCTGTTGAGCGAACTCTGACTCACGGCGACCCCGTGTGTTTCAGAGCAAAACCATGCAGAGGGTTGTCGATGGCTCTGAACTTTTGGAAGCGGATCACTAGGCCTTTCTTCCAAAGTGCCTCAGGCTGTACTCGAACTTCCAACCTCTCTGTTAGTAGCTGAACACTTAATTGTTTGTGCCACCTAGGGACTCCCTAATATTGTGTATAGCAGTAGTTTATTCATTTCCGTTGCTCTATAGCAGTAGTACTCAAAAAGTGGTACAGGGACTCCCGACAGTGCCCAGGACCCTCTCAGGAGGTCTGTAAAGTCAAAACTATCTTCAAAATAATACTAAGACATCCTTTGCCTTTTTCACTCATTTTTTCCCGCTAGCATACAGTGTGGAGTTTTCTAGAGGCTACGGTGATGACATCATGTCTGAAATCTAACAGAATGTGTAACTGTGTATTTTTGTGTGTTCTAGAATTTTCTGAAGGAGTAGATTTAGGGTATAAACATGTGCATCTTTCAGAGATTAACTTGGTTTGTTCTCAGTACTTCACCTTTGCTCCTAGTAACTACATTTGGTTATACTTGTTTTTCTCTCTGTAACCTCTTTGTTATGTAAGAAATTGTTATTTTGAAATCCCAAAGTTTTTCATGTGCCAGCATGGAAACAAAAAGAAACAATTCATTTTAGGGTAATATTTTTAAATAATTTATAATGTGTTCTTATATTTAAGGGTAGATGTTAGCTTTTAAAACAGAGAAGACTAGCTTTCTCAATCCACAGGTGCACTGCCTACATCTAAGGATACTGAAAAAGATAAACTGACATTCTCTGATTCATGGCAGGAAGGAATCCAAACAAACTGTGCAATAAGAAATGAACATACAGCAAAAGCTAGATTTCCCTTTGCTTTAGATATATTAACAGTTGGTCTTATTATATCTTATCCAACAGGACTTTTCAAACAGTACTGTAATGCTAGTTAAGTTGCCATGTCATTTTCAGACCAGTCATTCAGAGCTTAAAGAAAAGCAACTGAATATTTTAAACACAGACAGGATGAGCTCTTCAAAAGCCAAAGTAGATTCAACTAGTCAAACAAAAAATTAAAAAGCACCTGAAGCATCTTATAGGTAAATCACTGACTGGAGAAATACACACAACAGCTGAGAGACCTGTACTTGTGACGTCCCTAAATGCCTGCTGGTTAAAACGTCATAAAGAAATGACAGCAGTACCACTTTCCAATAATATAGTAACTTGTCAGATTAAAGATTTAGCTGTAAACATGAAGGTAGTTAATATTTAATATGCAGAACTGTGCTTTTGTCTTACAAATGGATGAACCTACAGACAGCTGAATTTGGTGTTCTGTCTGTATTCATCCAGTATTGGTACCAACTAACTGTTGAAGCAGATCCTCTTGTATATGCATCACTATAGTATTAAACTATCCCAAGGAAATAAGTTTTCTTAATCTCATGAATCTTCCTGGAAAATTGTGTTATTTGCAATGAGGGTACAAAGGAAATGGTAAGTAAAACTGCTGGTATCTTAGCGCAAATAAAGGCATCGGTGCCATAGTGTGCTGGTAGTCACTGTTTCCTTCACTGCCACGCCTCATGATAAAAAAGTGCCAGTTTCACTTAAAATCTCTGTGACAAAGCAGTAAAAACCATTCGTTTTATTAACCTCATTCGTCAATATACATCTCTTTAATATTCTGTGTGACAAATCAGGTTTCTGATGTATATCAAGTAAATTGGTTATTTCAAGGAGAAACATGTATTTGATCATTGTCAAAGAGAATTCCAAAACTAAGGCATTTGACGTGACTGAGGCTTCTGACTGGAGCGTAGGCTCGACTCCATTTTGGCAACTTGACTATTTCTAAGAAGTTACATCTGCTTTGCCATTCTCGGGAAGTATGCGTGAAAAGTCAAAATTGCCAGAAAGATTTTTTTTTCTCTCTCATTTTCCAGGAAACACCTGGCTGAACTGTGGTCAGCCAGTTTCTAAGGCTAATTTCATGGTTAAACCCCAACCAATGAGACTTACCCATAAACAACTGCTGTAAATGTCAACCAATCAAATGCTTGCATAGCTGTCTCTGGCTCCCTCCTCATTTCTGCCCTATGAAAGGGCTCCCTCATCCCCCTGTACTTTGGAACACTCCAACGCTCTGGCTTTGTGTTTCCCGATTTGAATAGTTTCTATTCCTCAGTAAAACTCTTTACTTTTTCCTTGCTAGACTCAGGGAATTTACGACACTGTTTTAGTTGCAAGTTGAACTAGCCACATTTTTCATAGAATTCCACTTTTACTCAAAAGAAAATAGATAAGCTATCGTGATTCAGACTTGGATATTTGGCAGACAAAAAATAATCTTCACTTCAAGAAAAACTCACTGTATTTACCAAAGATACAATTCTAGGTTTCCCCAAGTAAAAACTAGAATTTTGAAAAACCTGTATCCATCCCTCTTAGCCTGATACCTTCCCAATACTTAGTTTTTTTTTTTTTTTTTGATGAGATCAGGCATTAAACAGATGTGCAAAAATGTAAAACATCACCACTTTTCTCACTAAATATTTACGTTTTCAAAAATACAGTTATCGTAAAATGTCATTTATATTAACATGCTGTTGTTGTAAGGTGCCATCAAGTCGGTTCCTTTTCTCCATTTATCGTGGTGTTGCTTATTAATCCAGTTGTGAGGATTTTTGTTTTCTTTATGTTGAGGGGTTGTCCATGCTGATAGCTGTAGTCAGTAAGTAATTCAAGTCCTCTTCACTTTCAACAAGCGAGGTTGTATATCATCTGCAAATCACAAGTTGTTAATGAGTCTTCCTCCAATCCCGATGCCCCATTCTTCTTCATACAATCCAGTTTTTCTGATTATTTGCTCAGCATACAGATTGAGAAAGTATGGTGAAAGAATACAACCCTGATGCACACCTCTTCTGACTTTAAACCACACAGTATCCCTTCGTTCTGGTTGAACACCTACCTCTTGGTCAAAGAACAGGTTCTGCATGAGCACAATTAAGTGTTCTGGAATTCCCATTCTTTGCAATGTTTATTCATAATTTGTTATGATCCACATAGTCAAATCCCTTTGAATAGTTGATAAAACACAGGTAAACATCTTTCTGGTGCTCTCTGCTTTAAGCCAAGATCCATCTGACATCAGCAGTCATATCCCTGGCTCCACGTCCTCTTCTCAATTCGGCTTGAATTTCTTCTGTAACCTTTTTTTTAATTATCTTCAGCAAAATTTTACCTGCATATGTGTCTTAGTTACCTAGTGCTGCTATAACAGAAATACCATAAGTGCATGGCTTTAACAAACAGAATTTTATTCTCTCACGGTGTAGGAGGCTAGAAGTCTGAATTCAGGACGCCAGCTCCAGGGGAAGGCTTTATGTGTCTGTCGGCTCTGGAGGATGATCCTGGTCATCAATCTTCCCCTGGTCTAGAGGCTTCTTGGCACAGGGACCTCTGGTCCAAAGGAAGTGCTCCATTCCCGGATCTTCTTTCTTAGTGGTAGGAGGTCCCGCTCCTCTCTGCTTGCTTCTCTCTTTGTATCTCAAGAGATTGACTCAAGGTACAACCTAATCCTATAAAATATGTCCTGCCTCATTAACATAACTGCCTCTAACCCTACCTCATTAATATCATAGAGGCAGGATTTACAACACATAGGATAATTACATCAGATCACAAAATGGAGGAAAGCCACACAATACTGGGAATCATGGCTTAGCCAAGTTGATACACATTTTTGGAGGACACAATTCAATCCATAACGCTATGATATTGTTCAATAATTTCTGCATTCTGTTGAATCACTTTTCTTTGGAATGGGCACAAATACTATTACCATTGTTCAATCTCTACACAACAACCAGAATGATCTTAAAACATGTATCTAACTACTTCATTTACTGCACAAAATCCTCCAATGGTTTCCCCATCAAATATAAAACAAAATTCAAACTTCTTCTAATGGCTTCTTGTTGTTAGTCACCATCTAGTCAATTGTGACTCATGGCGACCCCATGTGCAGAGTAGAACTGCTTCATAGGGTTTTCAAGGCTGTGACCTTTTAGAAGCAGAGCACCAGGAAAGTTTCCAAGGCACCTTGAGGTGGGTTCGAACCACCAAACTTTCAACTAGTGGTCAAGTGCTTAACTGTGCCACCCAAATGACCTGGCCTAGCCTAATCTCTAACCTCATCTCTTCCTACTTTCCCCATCACTCAGTCTGCTCTAACTATAGAGACCTTCTTGCCATTTCTCAAATGCAAAGTTTATCCCCACGTCAGGATTTGTGCAACTACTAGTCTCTCTGCCTAGAACTACTGTTCTTTCCCCTTCTCCCCCCAGATATTTAGATATTTGCACGGATTACTCTCTCAAGTTTTTCAGATCTTTGTTGGAGTCTCCAACCAGACAGGTCTTCCCTAATTATTCTGTGTAAAATAACCCTGCCAACCCAACATTCTTCAAATATTATCTATACCCTTACCTTGCTCTTCTTCATGGACACTGGAATGCTTATTTCTTCATTCCCCACTCCAGTACAAACTACATGAAAGTAGATTATTCTGTTAATATGCCTGGCCCCTATGACAGTATCCGGCACACAGCAGGCACTCAGTAAATACTGCTGAATCAATGAATCATGGATCCATCAACAGACAGATGGATTTTTAGGCAATGAAGACTCATATATAGAAAACTTTAAAAAGAAAAAAGAAACTGGGTTCAAAGAATAGGTAAAAGGATGATCCTTGGAGAGAAGAGAGAGTACCTTCTGTTTTAAGATGGAAAACAATAGAGAAGTGAAGCAGGGAAGCAGAAAGTTGGGGTATAAGCAAAGTTCTGTGGCAGTTTATGCCGAAACGATCTCACTTTTCTCCGCAGGCCTTAGGCCTTCGAGGGCGGATTCCCAAGAGCTCTCCCAAAGGTGCAGCGCCTGCTCAGAATGGCCCTCGCTGCCCGGCCCTGCACGCTCACCTGGGCACCATCCTCCTCGTACGCTCCTCACCGCCATCCAAGGCTCCTTCCCTTGCTCCAGTGACGAGATCACAGCAGGCTTAGAGATGGAAAGTCCTGGTCGTAAGAAAAGGAATGGAGGTATGTTGGAAATGGAAGTCCCCAAACAGTGTGATTCAGGATTGATTACAATTAGAATAGTCTAGAGGTCAAAATGATCGTTCATAAAGTCTACACAGGAAAGACGAGAGAGGGGATGAAATACTCTGGAGGTGAACTCAGGGTCCTAGGAAACAAAGCAAACCAACCCGTGATAACATATTTATACGTATGTAAGCTCTCTCCCTCGTATTTTGCTGGGGGTGGCGGAGGGGCGGGGAAGAAGCTTCCTGAGACATTTATTCTAGATACTTTTTCAATGTGAAATGCAAAGTTCTTAGAATGTAACTTCCAAATACAAATCATTTAAAAGAGATTGTGCTTGTTTTAGGAAATGCAACATTGTTCGTCTGAGTTATAAGTGATAAATTTAGAGCGGCTAACCAAAATGTCGGCAGTTGGAATCCACCTGCCCTCCTTGGAAACCCTATGGGGCAGTTCTACTCTGTCCAATAGGGTCGCTATGAGTTGGAACTGACTTGATGGCAATGGGGTTGTTTTTTTTGAGGGGTTTACCACTACATTAATCTGGAAGGTTAAAGAGCTTCACACCTAGGATCCATGTGTTTAGTTTTAATCTTGGCTAGTGAACTTGTAGGTTTCGTCCAGTGGGAGTAAAACAAAATACAAAGCTTGATTTCTTTAACAATGTTATGCTTTAATGTCACAGAATTCCGTTTCTGCCTCCTTAATCATCCAAGAAGACAGATAGTGATAAGAAGGACGAAAGGAAGGCATGAGGATGGGGAAAATGAAGGTACACCTCCATCTAGCTATGCCTATTTCCACCCAAAGAGAAAATTCACCTAGTTATTTGAAAGGTAGCCCTAAAATTTATAGGGGGAAAAGCAGTCATTCCAAAAAACAAGATTTGTGAGCCAAACAATGATTGTAGTTGCTTTAATCTACTAATTTTGGGGGTGGTTTATTTTTTATCATACAGCAAAAGTAACATTTCTTTTCAACTGCTTGTATAACATTTGATTTTACAAATAAAAGGGACGGATAACTTTACCCAGTGAAACCAAGTTGCTATAGTTCTCTAACATGACATCTTTGTATAAACTCTTCTGGGCAGGATTCAGGCATTCCCATTCCTCCTGAGAGACATCTATAGCTACATCTCTGAACATCACCAACGCCTGCAATGACAAATCAGAGCACTTTTTAAAAGAAGGGAGAAGTGCTAAAAGAAGGCACTGCAGGGAGGGGGCGGTATAGTGAGTGAACAGACTGAGGCTGGAAGCCAGCGACATCGGTCAAGAAGGGATTCATTGTGTCTAAGGCGTAGGGGCTACACACTCTAAAACAATTCAATTTCCGGAGACACACCCTTTCGCATAGAACAGGAAACTTCTGTAATCAGACAAGTCGAGAAATTAGTACGTACTAGAGATTCCCAATGGTTGAAAAGCTCCTTACACCTTTCCAGAATGTCTTACAAAAATATCCATCTTGAGTAAAAGGACTTGAAAGCTCCTCATCATTATGACTATTGTGTCTTAAGCATTTTTTACTTGTCATGCAAATTATTTAGTAAACATCTGGCACCGATTTTATTTTTCAAAGGTGGACACAGCAGTATCTCTCATCCTGTATGCTCTTCTTCACTGTTACATGGACATGCTTCTCACTGGAATGTTCCCTTTCCATGACGCTTGGATAACATTTGTGACTTATTCTACCTGTAGAGTATAACAGAATTTACTGCAACTTCTGCAGTTAGATCATAAAAATGCTTCATACTCCCACCTTACTCTCTTGGGACTCTTGTCCTTCAAACCCAACCACCATGTTCCTAGGAATCCCAAGAAGACCGCAGAATGACTACGTGGAAAGGAACTGAGCCTTGGCTTAGCTCCTAGACCAACAGCCAGCAACAACTTACAAGCCATGTGAGGGAACCATCTTTTTTTTTTTTTTGTAATTTTTATTGTGCTTTAAGTGAAAGCTTACAAATCAAGTCAGTCTCATACAAAAATTTATACACACCTTGCTATATACTCCTAATTGCTCTCCCCCTAATAAGACAGCACGCTCATTCCCTCTACTCTCTCTTTTCTAGTCCATTTGGCCAGCTTCTGACCCCCTCCAGACAGGAGACGCCAAAGTAGTCTCTTGTGTCTACTTGATCCAAGAAGCTCACTCTTCACCAGTGTCATTTTCTATCCCATTATCCAGTCCAATCCCTGTCTTAAGAGTTTGGGAATGGTTCCTGTCCTGGGCTAACAGAAGGTCTGGGGACCATGATCACTGGGGTCCTTCTAGTCTCAGACGATTGAGTCTGGTCTTTTTACAAGAATTTGGGGTCTGCATCCCACTGCTCTCCTGCTCCCTCAGGGGTTCTCTGTTGTGTTGAGAGAACCATCTTGAAAGTGGATACTCTATTCCCAGTCAACCCATCTAAGCTGTACCACATGGAAGACGGGTGAACCAGCATCATGAATCCTATACAGATTGCAGATTTGTGAGCTAAACCATGATTACTGTTTTAATCTGCTAACTTTTGGGGTGGCTTGTTACGTAGTAATTGTTGGTGTTAAGTGCTGTCCAGTCGGTTCCGACTCCTAGCAACCCTATGCACAACAGAACACTGCCCCGTCCTGCGCCATCCTCACAATCGTTGTTATGCTTGAGCTCACTGTTGCAGCCACTGTGTCAATCCATCTCGTTGAGGGTCTTCCTCTTTTTCACTGACCACTGCATCAATAGTAACATCTTATTTTTAATTGTTGGCATAAATTTGATTTTATAAATAAAAGATTTAATCATTCTCTTAAACTTGCATCTCTGGGGTGAACAAAGTCTCTAAGGTCTTTTCCAGTTTTGGGATTCTGCAATTACACTGTTAGCATCCACCACCCGTCCCTGTACACTTTCCATGTTCTTAAGTTAGAGGGTACTGATGCAGAACGATTCAGACTCACACAGATGTAACCTACATCTAGCATATCCTGTTCAGTCTAATATGGACTTTGTAACTGGTCTCATCTGTTTCCTGGCGAGACCCTCAATCTATATGAAGGCAGTAATCTTACTGCCACCAAATCCTAGAGCCTCACAAAGCAAAAGGTCTCCCTACCCAGTGATTCCCATATCTAATTGGAAAACCCAAAATTGTGGAGAAATTAAAAGATTTTCCATATGTGATCTAATTAACCATTTATCCCTAGGACACCAGCTCCCCGAGGGACACCTCAAGTGGTGGCTGTTTTTTCTCCCACAACCCTCCCACCGCTGTCCTCCTTACTCCTCATCGCTGGTATGAGAAAGCTACCCCTCCTTCTTCTCTAAACTCTAATGTTATCATTTCATCACACTAGACCATGCATTACATCCCTGCTGCGATGATTTGGCGCCCTAGTGGTGCAGTGGTTAAGTGTTTCACTGCTAACCAAAATGTTAGCAGTTTGAACCTACTAGCTGCTCCTTGGGAACCCTGTGGGGCAGTTCTACTCTGTCCTGTAGGGCTCCTCTGAGTTGGAATCGACTCGACCAATGCGTTTGGTTTTTTGGTGGTTGCAATGATTTGCTGACATCTAGGTTTGTGCCCCTCAGGAGTTTTAGCTCCTGATCAGAGTCACTATCTCCAATATTATTCCTGTCTTAATTTTCAGGGACTTCAAATAATCACAGTCCTATTCTTTCTAGGAGAGCCCTGGTGGCACAATGGTTATGTGATGGGCTGCTAACTGAAAGGTCAGCAGTTCGAACCCACCAGCTGCTCCGCTCCATGGGAGAAAGATATGAGAGTCTGCTTCTGTAAATATTTACATACTTGGAAACCTTGTGAGGGAGTTCTACCCTGTCACACAGGGTCACTATGAGTTGGAATTGACTCAGCAGCAATGGTTTTGGTTTAGGTGGGTTTTATTCTTTCTAACATCCTGACCTTCCAATTCCAGCACCTCCTCTACTTCAACGACTGTCATCCATTCTATTTCACTTACTTCCCAGGTTACTATCTTAGACCTTGTCATTAGCAATAAATTGCAACATTTCCAAGATACCAATTTAAGTATCCCTCCCTAATCATCTTTATACTGTCATTCACCCCGCTCTACTTCTCCCCTTCTTATGCAACTTAAATTCCATACCGAACTAATCACTCAACTTCATCATCACTTTCAACACGAATTTCTCTGACCCTCTCATTTCATACTCAGTTTGCAAAGCCTGAATCCTAGATAAATCCTACTGTCTTCCTACCTCCTCAATGCATTAAGTAGCTGAACATGGCTAGGGAAGATCATCAACTTTAATGACACACCTTTCTTTTTATATTTTATTTTTCTTTCCTAAAAAGTTCAGAACTAAAAAGGTATCCATTCAGATGTCTTGCTCCTGCCCCGGCCTATTCATTTGTCTCCTACCTCCTGCCACCTATAAAGCCAACCAACCAGTTGCTGTCGAGTCTGTTCTGACTATGGTGACCCCATGAACACCTCACAGAGTTGGCAACAGCTATGATATTTTGGAAGTAGATCACCAGAGTTTTCTTCTAAGGTACCTCTGGGCAGATTTGAACCACCACCATTTCTATTAGTAGCAGAGCGCTTATCCATTTGCGCTACCCAGGGAGTCCCTTGCCTCCTACAGATAAGCACATTATATGATTCTTGTATGTCTTTCCAGTGTTTTTAAGCAAATACAGGTAAACATGCATAAATACTTTTCCACAAAAGGTTTTTGCTGTTGTTAGGTGCCCTGGAATCGGTTCCCACTCAGAGCAACTGTCGCAGTCATCTAGTGCTGCTGTAATAGAATTACCACAAGCAGATGGCTTTAACAAAGAGAAGTTTATTTCCTCACAATAAAGTAGACTGAAAGTCCAAATTCAGGGTGTCAGCTCCAGGGGAATGCTTTCTCTCTCAGTCAGCCTGCTCATCAATCTTCCCCCGGACTAGAACTTCTCTGCGCAGGGACCACAGGTCCAAAGGATGCACTCTGCTCCGGGCACTGCTTTCTTGGTGGTATGACATCCCCCGTCTCTGCTCGCTTCCCTTTCCTTTTTATCTCTTGAGAGATAAAAGGTGGTGCAGGCCACACCGCAGGGAAATGCCCTTTACATTAGATCAGGGATATGACCTGGGTAAGGGTGTTACAATCCCACCCTAACCCTCTTTAACATAAAATTACAATCACAAAATGGAGGACATAATACTGGGAATCATGGCCTAACCAAGTCAACACATATTTTGGGGGGATACAATTCAATCCATGACAGTGACTCTACATACAACAGAAGGAAACATTGCCTGATCCTGTGCGATCTTCACAATTGTTGCTATGTTTGAGCCCACTGTTCCAGGCACTGTGTCAATCCATCTCATTGAAACTCTTCCTCTCTTTCACTGATCCTCTACTTTACCAAGCATGATGACCTTCTCAAGGGACTGGTCCCTCCTGATAACATGTCCTAAGTACATGAGATGCAGTCTCGACATTCTTGATTCTGAGAAGCATACTGGTTATACTTCCTTGAAGACAGATTTGTTCTTTCTTCTGGCAATCCATCGTATATTCAATATTCTTCGCCAACGCCATAATTCAAATGCATCAATTCTTCTTTGGTCTTCTTTATTCACTCTCCAGTTTTCGCATGCATATGAGGCCACTGAAAATAGCACTTTAGTCTTCAAAGTGATATCTTTGCATTTGAACACTCGAAAGAGGTCCTTTGTAGCAGATTTGCCCAATGCAATACGTCATTTGATTTCTCGACTGTTGGGTATTGATTGTGGATCCAAGTAAAATGAAATCCTTGACAACTTCAATCTTTTCTCTGTTTATCCTGATGTTGCTTATTTGTCCAGTTGTCAGGATTTTTGTTCTCTTTATGTTAAGGGGTTATCCATACTGAGGGCTATGGTCTTTGATCTTCATCAGTAAGTGCTTCAAGTCCTTTTCACTTTCACAAGCAAGGCCATATCATCTGCAAATTAGAAGTTGTTAATGAGTCTTCTTCCAATCCTGATGCCGCACTCTTCTTCATATAGTCCACCTTTTCCAATTATTTGCTCAGCATACAGACTAAGTATGGTGAAAGGATACAACCCTGACACACACCTTTCCTGGTTTTAAACTATGCAGTATCCCTTGCTCTGTTCGCATGACTGTCTCTTGGTCTATGTACAGGTCCCTCATAAGCACAATTAAGTGTTCTGGGATTCTCATTCATCGCAGTGTTATCTATAGTTTATTATGATCCACATAGTCGAATGCCTTTGCATAGTTAACAAAACACAGGTAAACATCTTTCTGGTATTCTCTTTCAGCCAAGATCCATCTAACATCAGCAATGGTATCCTCATTCCACGTCCTCTTCTGAATCTGGCATGAATTTCTGGCAGCTCCCTGTCAATGAACTGCTGCAGCCATTTTTGACTTATCATCAGCAAAATTTTACTTGTGTGTCAATCAGATATATGCACACCCATGTTCACTGCAGCACTGTTTACAATAGCAAAAAGATGGAAGCAACCAAAGTGCCCATCAACAGATGAATGGGTAAATTATGGTATATTCACATAATGGAGTACTACACAACAATTAAGAACAATGATGAATCCATGAAACGTCTCATAATATAGAGGAATCTGGAAAGCATTATGCTGAGTGAAATTAGTCAGCTGCAAAAGGACACATATTGTATGAGACCACTATTATAAGAACTCAAAAAAAAGTTTAAACACAGAAGAAAATATTCTTTGATGGTTACGAGGGTGGGAAGGGAGGGAGAGAGGGTATTCACTAATTAGATAGTAGGCTGGAACTATTTTAGGTGAAGGGAAAGACAACACACAATACAGGAGAGGTCAGCACAACTGGACTAAACCAAAAGCAGTTTCCCGAATATGACTGAATGCTTCGAAGGCCGGAGTAGCAGGGACGGGGGTTTGGGGACCATGGCTTCAGGGGACATCTAAGTCAACTGGCATAGTACATTGTATTAAGAAAATGTTCTGCATCCCACTTTGGTGAGAGGTGCCTGGGGTCTTAAACACTAGCAAACGCCCATCTAAGATGCATCAATTGGTCTCAACCCACCTGGAGCAAAGGAGAATAAAGAACATCAAAGACATATGGTAAAGATGAGCCCAAAGACAGAAAGGGCCACATAAACCAGAGGCTACATCAGCCTGAGACCAGCTATCATTGATTACTGCCTTGACAGGGAATACAACAGAGAATCCCTGATGGAGCAGGAGAACTGTGGGATGCAGATCTCAAATTCTCATAAAAAGACCAGACTTAAGGGTCTGACTTAAGACTAGAAGGACCCTAGAGGTCATGGTTCCCAGACTCTTTGTCAGCCCAAGACTGGAACCATTCCCAAAGCCAACTCTTCAGACAAGTATTGGACTGGACTATAAGATAGAAAATGATACCAGTGAGGAGTGAGCTTCTTGGCTCAAGTAGACACATGAGACTATGTGAGAAACTCCTGTTTGGAGGCGAGATGAGAAGGCAGAGGGCAACAGAAGCTGGTTGAATGGACACAAGGAATACAGGGTGGAGAGGAGTGTGCTATCTCATTCGTGGGAGAGCAGCTAGGACTAAGTAGCAAGGTGTATATAACTTTGTGTATAAAGACTGACTTGATTTGTAAACATTCGTTTAAAGCACAATAAAAAAAAATTTTTTTTTGGTTACTTGTGTGTGATATAAATGATATTGTTTGATAATTTCCGCATTGTTGGATCACCTTTCTTTGGAATGGGCACAAATATGGATCTCTTCCAGTTGGTTTGCCAGGCGGCTGTCTTCCAAATTTCTTGGCATAGACAAATGAGCGCTTCCAGTCTTGCATTCTTTGTTGAAACATCTCAACTGGTATTCTGTCAGTTCCTGGAGCCTTGTTTTTCACCAATGCCTTCAGTGCAGCTTGGATTTCTTCATTCAATACCATTGGTTCTTAATCATATACTACCTCCTGAAATGGTTGAACATCAACAAATTCTTTTTGGTACAGTGACTCAATGTACTCCTTCGATCTTCTTTTGATGTGTCCTGTGTCATTCAATATGTTCCCCCACAGAATCCTTCAATATTGCATCCCAAGGCTTGAATGTTTTCTTCAGTTCTTTCAGCTTGAAAAATGTTAAGCTTGTTCTTTCCTTTTTGTTTTCTAACTCCAGGTCTTTGCACAATTCATTATAATACTCTACTTTATATTTTCTTGCCACCCTTTGAAATTTTCTGTTCAGCTCTTTTACCTCATCATTTCTTCCATTTGCTTTAGCAACTCTACGTTCAAGAGCAAATTTCAGTCTTTTCTGACATCGATTTTGATCTTTTCTTTCTTTCCTGTTTTGTTAGTGATATTTTACTTTATTTGTGTATGAAGTCCTGATGCCATTCCACAACTTGTCTGGTCTTCAATCGTTAGTTTCAGTGTGTCAAATCTATTCTTAAGATGGTCTCTAAATTCAGGTGGGATATACTCAAGGTCGTACTTTGGCTCTCATGGACTTGTTTTAATTGTCTTCAGCTTCAAATTGAACTTGCATATGAGCAACTGATGGTCTGTTCTGCAGTCAGCCCCTGGCCTTGTTCTGAGTGATGATATTGAGGTTCTCCACTGTAGTCAATTTCATTCCTGTGTATTTTATCTGGCATGGTTCATGTGTATAGTTGCCATTTATGTTGTTGGAAAAAGGTATTTGAAATGAAGAAGTCATTGGTCTTACAAAATTCTATCATGTGATCTCTGGCGTCATGTCTATCACCATGCCATATTTTCCAACTACCGATTCTTCTTCTTTGTGTCCAACTTTTGTATTCCAATTACCAGTAATTATCAATGCATCTTGATTGCATGTTTGATCAATTTCAGACTGCAGAAGTTGGTAAAAAAATTCAGTTTCTTCATATTTGGCCTTAGTGGTCGGTGCATAAATTTCAATATTCCGTTCCATTGCTGAGTCAATTCCAACTCATAGCAACCCTATAGGACAGAGTAGAACTGCCCCATGGGGTTTCCGAACAGTGACTGGTCAGTTCAAACTACCGACCTTTTAGTTAGCAGCCATAGCTCTTAACCACTGCGCCACTAGGGCTCCAAAAAATTTCAGTAATAGTCATATTAAATAGTCTTCTTTGTAGGCATATGGATATTATCCTATTACTGATAGCATTGTACTTCAGGATAGATCTTGAAATGTTCTTTTCGATGATGAATGTAAAGCCATTAATTTGGTAACGGCCAGCATAGTAGACCATAAGATAGTCTGATTCACAGTGGCTAATACCAGTCCATTCAGCTCACTAATGCTTAGGATATCAATCTTTCTGCATTTCATTTTTGATGACTTCCAATTTTCCTTCATTCATACTTCATACATTCCATGTTCCTATTAATGGCTGTTTGCAGCTCTATTTTCTCATTTTGAGTTGTGCCACATCAGCAAACGAAGGTCCTGACAGCTTGACACCATCCACGTCATTAAGGTCGACTCTACTTTGAGGAGGCAGCTCTTCCCCAGTCACATTTTGAGTGCCTTCCAACTTGAGCAACTCATCTTCCAGCACTGTATCAGACAATGTTTTGCTGCTATTCATAAGGTTTTCACTGGCAAATTTTTTAGAAGCAGATCACCAGCTCCTTCTAGTCTGTCTTAGTCAGGAAGCTCTGCTGAAATCCACAGTAGGTGACCCTGCTGGTACTTGAAATATGGATGGCATAGCTTCCAACATCACAGCAACACTCAAGCCACCACAGTACGGCAAACTGACAGATGTGTGGTGGACATAAAAGGTAATATACTATATGTATAATATATAAGTTGTTCTGTACTTGTTTTGTTCACTTATCTTGCCATTACTGGCTAATAGCTCCCTTATTCTTTTTTTTATAGGCATATATCATTCCATTTTTTGTACTTACCATTGTATAGTTAACCAGACCTCTATAGATGGACATTGGGATTGTTTCCAGTCCTTTGCTATTACAAACAATGGTGCAATGTATAATCCTATAAATATATCATTTCGTATATATATATACAGATATTTTTGTAAGAAAAAGTCCCAGGATTGAGATTGCTGGATATAAACAGAAAAAAAAAAAATTGTAATTTTGTTAGAAACTGTCAAATTGCCCTCCATAGGAGTTGATACATTTTGCTCTACACCAACAACATGTGAGAATGCCTCTTTTCTCATAGCCTTATCAACAGTGTTTTGTCAAAACATTTTACTTTTACTAGTCTAACAGGGGAGAGATTATATGTCAGCAGAGTTTTAATTAGCATTTCTTTAATTCTGAGTTGAGCATTCTTTTTATAAGGGCCCTTTATATTTATTTTTCTGAACTCTCTGTTCATGGCCTTTGACTCTTTACCTACTGGGCTGTTGATCTTCCTTGCATGAGTTGTAAATACTTCCCCCAGTTTGTCATTTGTCTATTGAGTGCTTACAAGCATTTCTTGCCATGAAGTATTTTATTTTTATTAGTCAAATGTGCAATCTTTTCTTTTTTAGTTTCTGGATTTGAGTCATAGTTAGAAAGCCCTTCTTTACACCCAAGTTAATGAAAGAATTCACCTATGTTTTATTTTAGTACTGTTATGGTTGTATTTTTTATACTGAAATTATTCAATATATTTGGAGTTTATTCTGTATGGCACATGAGATATAGATCAGGCTTTATCTTTTTCAAGATGGCTGCTTAGCTATCTAGCAGCACTTATCACGAGTCCATCTTTAGCCTGCTGATTTGAGATATAACCTTTATCACAGGTTAAATTTCCATTTCTATACATGTCTGTGTTTTCTATTCTGTTCCCTTGATCTGTCTACTTATGCACCAGTAACAAACTGTTTTAAGTTTTGTGCATTCACATTATGTGTAATTATATATAATTATATGGTCCTAATATCCCCTCTTCAGAGGGAATTAACATAATCCAGAGTCCACAACATACAATACGCAATGTCAAGTATACAATAAAAAATTACCAGACATACAAAAGAAGAGGAAAACGTGATCCATACTCAAGAGAAAATCAGTTAATAAACCCACAAATGGCACAGATGGTAGGATTAGCAAAGACTTTTAAAAACTATTATAATACATTAAAGAGTCTACAGGGGAAATCATAGGTATAAGGGGTAATAATATAAGGAATTCAGGGGAAAATTAAAAACTCTAAAACAGAACCAAAGGCAAATCTTAAAACTGAGAAATAAACTATTTGAAATTTAAAAATCACTGGATTGGACCTATAGCAGATTAAACACAAAAGAAGGATCAGTAAACTTGAAGACAAGTCAGTAGGAATCACTTACTGAAGCCCAAAGAGAAAAAACCTGAAAATAGAACTTTAATGACCTAACCCCCAGAAAACCAAAATCCGTGCCCATCGAGTCAATTCTGACTCATGGTGACCTTATAGGACAGAGCAGACCTGTCCGAAAGGGTTTCCAAGAAGCGGCTGGTGTATTCAAACTGCTGACCTTTTGGTTAGCAGCCGAGCTCTTAACCACTCTGCCACCAAGGCTATAAATCCAGCATATATGTAATTGGAGCTTCAGAAGAAGAAATGGTAGAACAGGAAAATAATCTGAAGAAACACTGACCAAGATATTTCCCAAATTTGATTAAAAAAAAAAAAGGAAACAGCAATCCCTAGATTCAAGAAGCTCAATGAACCCAAAGTAAGATAAATACAAAGAAAATTACTCCTAGGCTCATTATAATCAAATTGGTGAACACCAAACAAAGGGAAAGAACTTAAAAAACAGAAAAGAAACATTAGACATAGGATGACAACAATAAGAATTAGAGGATAGTTCTCAATAATAACAATGGAGGTAATTAAGACAGTAGAACAAAATCTTTAAAGTGCTGAAAGAAAGCTGTCAATCTATAATTCCATATACATATAAATCCTTCAAAATGAAGATGAAATAAAGGTTTTTTTTTCCCCCTCAGACAAATAGAAGCTGAGAGAATCTGTCACCAGAAGACCTGTGTTACAAAAAAATATTAAAATCCCTCAGGTTGAGAAAAATTGGTACTAGGTAGAAGCTTGCATCTATACAGAGGAATGAAGAGCACCAGAAATAGTAAACATGAAGGTAAATTGAAAAAAAAAAAAAAACTTTTTCCTTTGTATTATATTAATTTCTTTACAATATAATTGACTGTCTAAAGAAAAAAAAAGGCATATGTGCTTTAAACATATTTAGAAAGTAAAATGTATGACAATAGCCAAAACGCTGAGAAGATGAAATGGAAGGTTGTAAGGTTTTCCATTACACATGAAGTGGTACAAAATTATAGGGAGACTGTAATAAACTTTTTAAAAAGGCACACTGCAAACTCTAAAACAAACCCTACAATAGTAAAACAAAAAGAAATAGCTGTACAGACACATGCACACCTATGTTCACTGCAGCACTATTCACAACAACAAAAAGACGGAAACAACCTAAGTGCCCATCAACAGATGAATGGATAAGTGAAATGTGGCATATACATGCAATGGAATACTACTCAGCAATAAAGAAAAATGAGTTCCCAAAACATCTCGGAACATGGATGAACCTGGACCACATTATGTTGAGCAAAATAAGTCAATCACAAAAAAACAAACATCGTATGTTCTCACTTTTATGAAATGACATGAACAAGTAAATACACAGAAACTAATGTTCGTTAGTGGTTACCAGGGGAAGGGAGAGAGATTCACTCTCTCGATAGTAGAGATGGTGATGGGAAAGGTAACATCGAATGAGGATGAAGTACATACAGCTTGATGAAAGTGAATGACATCACTAAAAAGCACACAAGAAAAAAAGGCCAGATTGTGATGTCATATATAATATTGAAACAAGAAGCAAAAACAACCAAAAAATATATGTGTAGGTATAGATGTATGAATGTAGGCATATATGTGCATAGGTATGTATATATGTGTATCTATAGGTATATGCATAGAAATATGCATCTACGTGACTGCATACACATATATTCATATATATAATAGAGCACATGGGGGCACCACTACAAATACTTCTTAGATATAACCAAATACCTCATGGGATTAGATTTCTGGGTTTGAAGGATTAGGACCATAGTCTTGAAGGGACAGCTTGCTCAGTTGGCATAATATAGTTCATAAAGTTATGTTCAACATTCCAGTTTGGTGAGTCGTGTCTGGGGTCTTAAAAGCTTTCAAGCGGCAATCTAAAATACAACTATTGGTCTCTACTCATCAGGAGCAGAAGAGAAAAGGAAACAAAAGACTCAAAGAAGAAACTAGTCTATAGGACAAATAGGCTACATGAACCATGGCCTCATCTACCCTAAGACCAGAAGAACTAGATGGTGCCTGGCTACTGCTACCAACCATTCTAATCAGGCTCACAATAGATGGAACTTGATAGAATGGGAGAAAAATGTAAAAACAACCTTAAACTCCTTAAAAAAAAAAAAATACCTACTATATGGTTGAAACTGGAGGACTCACTGAGACTACTGCCCTGAGTTACTCTTCAAACTTGAAACTGAAATTAACCCCTGAAGTCACCTAGTAGTTAAATAACAAATGGGCTAAAAAAATTATGAATATGAACCATAAGGACTGTGCTCCTTTAAAAAATCACCTATATGAGACCAAATGGTCAACAATTACTTGAAAACAAAGATGAGCATGTAAGGGGGTAGGAAAACTAGATTAACAGAAATGAAACAACCAGAACAGAAATAATGAGAATGTTTACATGCTGTGAAGAAGATAACCAATGTCACTGAACAACTTGCGTAGAAATTGTGGAATGGGAATCTAACTACTGACAAATCTTCACCGAAAACACAATAAAATACTATTTAAAAAAAAAAAAGGAATAGTTAACTGCTCTATACCCATTGCCGTTGAGTCAATTCTGACTCATAGTGACCCTATAGGACAGAACAGAACTGCCCCATAGGGTTTCCAAGGCTGTACTCTTGATGGAAAGAGACCGTCACATCTTTCTCTCGGGGAGAAGCTGGTGAGTTCAAACTGCCGACCTTTCAGGCAGCAGCCAAGCACTTAACCACTATACTACCAGGTCCCCTTAAAGAAATAGTTAATAATCCTCTAAGAGAAATAACAGGGACACTAAAAAATACTAAATTAATCTAAGAGAATACACGAAAATGAGAGGGTGGGGAGGAAGAAAGAACAGATGATAAGATGGCAGATCAAAATCAAACTATGTCAATAATTACATTAAATTTCAGTGGTCTAAACCAGTGCTCGACAATCTTTTTCTGTAAAGGGCTAGACAGTAAATATTTTAGGCTCTATGGACCACATATAATCTGTATCATATATTCTTTTGTTCGCTTATTTACAACTCTGAAAACATGTACAACCATTCTTAGCTTGAGGGCCACATGGAAACAGGCTGAGGGCTGGATTTGGCCTGCACTCCGTAACTTGCCAAACTCAGGTCTAAAATTTCAAAGGCAGAGATTTTCAGGCTGGATAAAAAAGCAAGACCCAACCACATGCTATTTGTTAATAACGAATGGATACACTTAAACTACCAAAAAACAAACAAATAAAACAAAAACCAACCCGTTGTCACTGAATCAATTCTGACTCACACCAATCCTACAGGACCGAGTAGAACTGCCCCGTAAGGTTTCCAAGGAGCAGCTGGTGAATTCGAACTGCTGAACTTTCGGTTAGCAGGTAAGTTCTTAATCACTGTGCCACCAGGACTCCACAGTTAAAATAAAGAGGTTAAAAGAAAAGAATAAAATATATAAATATATATATAAAATATATATATATACCATTAAATACCAGTAAAGGACAGCTGACATAGCTATATTATTAATATATCAGATAGAACAGAATTCAAGTAAAAGAATATTACCAAGGATTAAAAGGAATGTTTCAAAATGACAAAGGAGTCAGTTCATCAAAAGGACATAATAATCCTAAATGGTGCATGTACCTAATAACAAGCTTCTAAATACATAGAGCAAAAACTGACAGAACTGAAAGGAGTAATAGACAAACGCACAATTTTAATTGGAGGTCTCAACATTCCTCTCATAGTAATTGATAGAGCAAGTTGATCTAACTGACAAACATTCTGTCCAACAACCAAAAAAACCAAACCCACTGCTATCGAGTCAATTCTGACTCATAGCGACCCTACAGGACAGAGTAGAACTGCCCCAAAGGGTTTCCAAGGAGCACCTGGCGGATTCGAACTGCTGACCTTTTGGTTAGCAGCTGTAGCACTTAACCACTACGCCACCAGGGTTTCCTGTCCAACAACAGTACAGTACATTTTTGTTTTCAAGTGCACATGGAGCATTCACTAAGATAGTTCAAATTTGGAGCCATAAAACAAGTCTCAGTAAATTAAAAAACATTGAAATCATAGGGTATGTTCTCTGACCACATCAGAATTAAATAAAAAATGAATCATCAGAAAAATAATCTGAAAAAAAATCCCTAAATATTTAGAAGTTAAACAACACACTTCTAAATAACCCGTGAGTCACAGAAGAAATCACATGGGAAATTTAAGCTAGTAATAGAAAAGAAAATTAAACCCAAAGTATGCCAAAGGAATGAAAGAATAAATAAGATCAGCGATCAATGAAACAGAACAGGGGCAAACGAGAAAAATGAAAAAAATAAAAATCTGGTTCTTTTACAAGATCAGTAAAAATGATAAACCTCTAGTTATATTGATCAAGAAAAGAAGACATAAGTTACCCATATCAGGAATTAAAGAAGGGACATCACTATAGATATGACAGGCATTAAAAGGATAAGGGAAAATTATAAATAACTTTATGCCAATAAATTCAACATTTAAGGTGATATTAACAAATTCCTTCAATCAACTAAACTAATTCAGGAAGAAATAAAAAACCCAAAGAGCACTATACCTTTTAAAGGAATTAAATTTGTAATTAAAAATCTCCGCACAAAGAAGTTCCAGGTTCAAATGGTTTATTAGTTTTCTATTGCTTTTTTTTTAGCGGTTTACCAAAAAAAAAAAAAAACGTGTTGCCATCAATTCCAACTCATGTAGACCTACCCCATAGAGTTTCCAAAGAGAGGCTGGTGATTTCGAACTGCCTACCTTTTGGTTAGCAACCGAGCTCTTAACCACTGTACCACTAGAGCTCTGGAAATGGGATACGTACGTATACACATATGTATATGTGTATATATATTATTTCCAAAGAATCATTTCACGAGATTCTTTTCAATTTTTGTTCTGTGGATTTCTCTATTTTTATTTTGTGTATTTGTGCTTTCTTCCCCTGAACCACCCCCCACCATTTTTCCTGATTCCAGGTTTAGTGATCTATTTCATTGATTTTGTAAAAGAACCAGCTTACTACTTCTAGTGTTTGTTTTCTGCAACACATATGGTTCCTTATCTCGCAAATACCTTACATATTTCATCCTATTGACTTTTAAGTCGTGTACTTTCATTCTTTTTTACTGGTAAAAGTATTTAAAGCTATGAGTTTTCCTCAGAATTCTGCTTTAACTAAACTCCATGGGTTCCAGATTGTAGTGCTATCATCGATTACCAGAAATTTTGTACTTTTGGATTATATTTCCTCTTTGACCCAGGAGTTAGTAAGACAATTTACACATTGTCAGTAGGAGTACCTTCAATTTTCTATTACTAAATTCTAGTCATATTTGACTTTGTTCCAAGAATGTTCTTTATTATTCGTATTCTTTGGATTTTACTATGACCTAATATTTTGTCTTTTCTGAGTGTTCTATGGGCACTTGAAAAGAATGCATACTCACTGTTATCAGGATACAGAAATTAATATATATCAATAAGGTGGATCTGATTAATTACATGATTTGGTACTTTGATCTCCTTATTGCCATCTGTAAGACTTCAACTGGCTTTTTTTTTTTTCTTCCAGAAGTAGATTGTCAGGTCCTTCTCCCTAGTCTGGAAGCTCCACCAAAACCCGTCCACCATGAGTTACCCTGCTGTATTTAAAATACTGGTGACATAGCTCCCAGCACCACAGCAACAAACAAGCCACCACAGCAAGACAAACGACAGACAAGTGGTGACTGGAATTACGATTTTTTTTCCTTTGGTTTGTTTTCAAATGTACATAAAGCATTCACTAAAATGGAGTGAGATGCCAAAGCTGGAAACAAAGAAGCATCAGTAATTGGAAAATACGGCCTCGGTGATAAAAACATGTGGAGAATGCATGATAGAATTTTACAAGACCAGTGATTTATTTATCAGAAATACCTTTTTTCAAAAACATAAATGACAACTATACATGTGGACCTAGATACGGAATACACTGAAATCAAATCAACTACCTCAGAACAAGGCCAGGGGCTGACTGCACAATGGACCATCAATTGCTATATGGAAGTTCAAGTTAAAGATGAAAAATATTAAAACAAGTCAAGGAAAGCCAAAGTACGACCTTGGGTATATCCTACCTGAATTTAGACAGCATCTCAAGAATAGATTTGGCATATTGAACACTAAGGACCCAAGTCAAGAAGACTTGTGGGATAACATCAAGGACATCATACATAAAGAAAGTAAAAGGTCATTAAAAAGACAGGAAAGAAAGAAAAGACCAAAATGGATGAGAGAAGAGACTCTGAACCTTGCTCTTGAATGCAGAGTAGCCAAACGAATGGAGGAAATGATTAAGTAAAAGCTGAACAGAAAATTTCAAAGAGTGGCTCAAGAAAACGAAGTATTAAAATGAAATGTGCAAACACCTGGAATTAGAAAACCAAAAGAGAAGAATACGGTTGGCATTTCTCAAGCTAAAAGAACTAAACAAAAAATTCAAGCCTCAAGGTGCAATATGGAAGGGTTCCATGGGCAAAAAATTCAATGACGCAGGAACAATCAAAAGAAGATACATGGAATGCACAGAATCACTGTCCCCCCAAAAAACTGGTGGATGTTCAACCATTTCAGGTGGTAACATATGATCCAGAATGAATGGTACGGAAGAAAGAAGTCCAAGCAGAACTGAAGGCACTGGCGAAAAACCAGGCTCCAGGAATTGACAGAACACCAGCTGAGATGCTTCAGCTAATGAATGCAGCACAAAGACTGCTCACTCGTCTATGGCGAGAAATTTGGAAGAGAGCTTCTTGGCCAACCGAATGGAAGATATCTATAGTCGTGCCCATTCCAAGAAAGGTGACCCAACGGAATGCAGAAATTATTGAACAAGACCATTAATATCACATGCAAGTAAACTTTTGCTGAAGATCATTCAAAAACGGAAGCAGCAGTGCATCAACAGGGAACTGCCAGAAGTTCGAGCAGATTCAAAAGCGGGCGTGGAATGGATATCACTGCCGATGTCAGGTGGATCTGGACTGAAAGCAGCAAATACCAGAAAGATGTCTACCTGTGTTTTATTGATTATGCAACAGATTCAACTGTGTGGGTCATAACAAATTATGGATAACATTGCAAAGAATGGGAATTCCAGAACACTTAATTGTGCTCATGCTGAACCTGTACATAGACCAAGAGGCAGTTATTTGAACAGAACAAGAGGATATTGCACGTTTAAAACAGGAAAAGGTGTGTGTCAGGGTCGCATCCTTTCACCATACTTATTCAATCTGTATGCTGAGCAAATAATCCAAGAAGCTGGACTATATGAAGAAGAATGGGGCATCAGGATTGGTGGAAGACCCATTAATAACCTGCAGATGACACAACCTTGCTTGCTGAAAGTGAAAAGGACTTGAAGCACTTACCGAAAAAGATGAAAGACTACAGCCTTCAGTATGGATTACACCTCAACATAAAGACAACAAAAATTCTCACAACCGGACCAATAGGCAACATCATGATAAACAGAGAAAAGATTGACGTCGTCAAGGATTTCATTTTACTTGGATCTGTAATCAAAGCCCCTGAAAGCAGCAGTTAAGAAATCAAACAATGTATTGCATTGGGCAAATCTGCAGCAAAAGGCCTTTTTAAAGTGTTAAAAAGCAAAGTGTCACTTTGAGGATTAAGGGACACCTGATCCAAGGCATGACATTTTCAATCAGCTCATATGCATGGGAAAGCTGGACAATGAGTAAGGAAGGATATTGAATATACCATGGACTGCGAAAAGAATGAGCAAATCTGTCTTGGAAGAAGTACAGCCAGAATGCTTCTTAGAAGTGTGGCTGTTGATGGGACTTCATCTCAGCTACTTTGGAAATGTTGTCAGGAGGGACCAATCCTTGGAGAAGGACATCATGGTAGAAAAAGTACAGGGTCACTGAAAAAGTGGAAGACCCTTAAAGAGATGGATAGAACAATGGCTGCAACAATGGGCTCAAACGTAGAAACAATTGTGAGAATGGTACAGGGCCAGGTAAAGTTTCATTCTGTTGTACACAGGGTTGCTTCAAGTAGGAACTGACTCAACAGCACCTAACAACAACATTTCCTTATTAAATTTTGTCCACTTGGCCTGGCTGGACTGAGAGGTGATTAAAAAAAAAAAAAATTTTTTTTTTTTTTTAGTGTCTGTCAAGTCCCTGGAGAAGGGCATCATGCTTGATAAGGTAGAGGGTCAGTGAAAAAAGAGGAAGACCCTCAACGAGATGGATTGACACAGTGGCTACAACAATAGGCTCAAGGATAACAACGATTGTGAGGATGGGGCAGGACTAGGCAGCGCTTTCTGTTGTACACAGGGTCGCTCTAAGTCGGAACTGATTCGACAGCACCTAACAACAACTGTGTCTGTCAGTTTGTCATACTGTGGTGGTTTGAGTGTCGCATAGTAGACTGTGAGGATACCGCAGGACGAGGTAGTGTTTCGTTCTGTTGTGCATAGGGTCGCTGTGAGCTGGAACCAACATGATGGCACCTAACAACAACGGTGTAGGCAAGTGTCTGTATCTTCTTGTAGATGCTCTAAATTTTGCTTTAGGAAAAGTTGCTGCTATATTTGATGTAGAGACATTCGTGACTAGTGTACGTTCATTGTGAACTGTACACTTTAGAATTTTATAGTGTCCTTCTTTGCCTGGTTCACTGCTATGACATAGCCCACATTTCACTTTATCTATTTTCTTTTAGTGTCCACTTGTCTGGTATAATTTGTCTATCCTTTTATTTCAACCTGTCTGAATCACTTTGTTTTCGGTGTCTGATGTGTACAGCAGGGAGTCCCTGAGGAGTGCAAACAGGCAACATGCTGAACTGCTAACCAAAAGGCTGGTGGTTTGAGTCCATATCGGCCACTGAAAACCCTCCGGGGCACAGTTCTATTCTGACACGCGTGGAGTTGCCATGGGTTGGAGGTGACTCGATAGCAGCTGGTTTGTTTGTTTTTTATAAAGCAGAGTTGAAGTTTTCTCCGTAACTCAACACGAGTCTTTAAGAGGTGAGTTAAGGCCATATAAATTTATTGATAATATATTTGGTCTTTTTCTTAGTTTTATCATGTAATTATTTTGTTAATTCTTTTTACTTTTTATATGTGTGGGGTGTGGTGTTTTAAGTCTTGCACTATATCATTTAGGAGCCCCGACGGCACAGTGATTAAGAGCTTGTTTGCTAACCAAAATGTCAGCAGTTCGACTCTACCAGCCACTCCTTGGAAAGCCTATGAGGCAGTTCTACTCTGTCCTATAGGGTCACTATGAGTCTGAATTGATTCAACAGCAACAGTTCGTTTTTTTTTTCCTACTCCATCAGGAAAGATTTTTTGCATGTGATTTTTTTTCACTTATTTTTTTATCCCTAGTTACCTAGAAGAGTGCCTGATACATAGTAGGTAGCTGGTAAATACCTGTTCAATCACCTCACTAAACCAAAGTTATGACAAGAGAAACACCTATACTTCAAAAAAATATTATTTCAGTTTTCTCCATGTTCCCAGCAAAAGACTAAGCACGTGAGAGATGAAGAACGATTACTGAGGAAAGGAACAAAAAGAGAGGGCCCTGAACTTCTGGCACTATCACTTACCCACTTCTAAGTTACTGTATGAGTCTCAGCTAGGTAACAATGTCAGGATAAACAACGCAAATGTTCAGGTGACCTGTACAAAAAAGGACTACTTCAATTAAAAGCAAGAAAACACCAACTTACATGAGCCATGGCTTTTTTTTAAATTGAATATATTTATTAGTCCTCTTCTGGGTTCCACTATAGGATAAACTCAGAGTCCAAAGAAGGTGTTGCTGAGTGGTGGGGAGAGGGAAGATAAAAAAAGACATGAGACAATCTTGCTTCTGAGCTCCCAAAATGCTAATTTAGAATGACATTTTTCTTCCCCTTTTTGTCTCCTACTCCCAACCCCCATACACACATACAAAAGAGATTAGAGGAAATATGGACAAATCCTAGCTTACTCAAAACCATACAAGCTAGATGGATACAAGGAAGACTGGACCCAGGCTCCTCAGCAGGAAGGATTCAGGCCAGACCAGTGCCCCGATCCTGTGATGAAATGGACCCCAAACAGAGCTGATCAGACCTGCCATGAGAATAGAAAATAAATCCCAAAGGCCCAATGTATGTCTAACAGGGATTTCAAAAATAGAGGCTAAAACATCACAGATGGAGTCTGAATCAACTTGACAGCAAAGCTTTTGGTTGTTTTTTGTTCTTCTTGTTTGTTTTTCCTCCTGGGTATTTCTAAGTGGAATAGTAGAAGCAGTGAGATAAGAGAAGAATTACAAGACACCAGGCCTTTCTTAAAGAGCCCTGGTGGTACAATGGTGAAAGTGCTCCACTGCTAAAGAAAGCTCGGTGGTTTTAACACACCAGCCTCGGACGGTTGCAGGAGAAAAGACCTGGTGATCTGCTCCGGTAAAGATCACAGCCTAGGCAAACTTCTGAGGCAGTTGTACCCCATCACATAGTGCTGAGTCGGAATCAACTGGGTGGCACACAACAACAAGAGGCCTTTCTTGGAGCTCAAACTTTGTGTGACCTTAAGTGTGATGTGGAGTAGATGGTGGCTGTGGAAATGGGTGAATATATTTCTATGACTCTTGAGTGAGCTCTTCAGATAACTGCTGGGAGCGAGGACTAAGCGGGCATTAGTTTTTGTTTTGTTGTTCTTTTTACTATCTATGTGGCTTTGTCTGAGTCTGTGATGATGGATAGATGTGAGGTGGACTATGTGATTTCAACTTTGTGTCGTGTGTGTGTGTGCGAGAGAGAGAGAGAATCTAGGCTGAGTCCTCAAGTGTGTATAAGTGCCTGACTGAGCGTGAGTGTTAACGGTTTAAGTGTGCTTTTATTTCATCTAAGTCTGAATGCGACTTACACAAATAGCCACCCACAGTCATGGCCACAGTCACAAACTCCACTCACACACATCCAGTCTGTCACACAAGCACAGTCACGCACCCTGTCGCTGTCATAACTAACAGCCCCCGTCAAGCACGCTCACAACACAACCCACCCCTCCTACACTCAGGGGCCTAACACTCCGGATAATCCTCTTCCCCAGCCCTGGGACTCCAGTATTCCTCACCTTCAGCCTCCGCAGGAAGGGTTCGGATCCAGGTTCTGATACCGACGCCGAACTCTGCCTTGTTGCCAGTAGCGGGACGCATTCACCTGCTTCACAAACTAGACCGTTCCACCAAGTCGCCCACCGGAAGGAGCGTTCGCAGCGGTGTCCTCTGGAAAATGTAGTCCGAGAGGAAGAGCCCGGAACCGAACGCCGTGAGTCCGCCGTGAGTGCGGACTGCGCCTGCGCGGTTCTACACAGGCCGGGAGTGGTGGCGCGTCGGTTTCGTTTCTATAACGCAGACCAAGATTTGGGTTCAGGACCGGGTCGTCGACTTTCCTTGAGGACAGATGTCAGGCCTGGCACAGTGGCTGGCCGTACCCCTCAATTTGTTGGTGCGCGCGCTGAGGCGTAAGAGAATTAGAGTTTGAAGCTGAGGGCTCCCGACTCCGACTGTGAAGTTGTGGTGTGGGCTGTTTTGTGTGAGGCCGCACGTGCGCGCGTCCGGGGGTGAGTCCGATGGAGAGGGAGAGGGTGTCGTGTGTGAGGAAGCTGGCATGTGAAACGGCGCGGCCTCACGCCTGGCTTTGCGTCTCTCCCCGTGGGTTCACGTGCACAGCGATAGGGAGGCGTTAGGATGCCGTGCGGTGCCTGTGTGAGCGGCAGTGTGAGGTGGCCTGATCGTGCCCGTCTGCAGCGGCGGCCCCGCGGGCACTGGCCTTGTGGCGCCTCGGTTTTCAACGTATGCTGGGAGGGTCTAGTGGCCGTGGCGGCGCCGCAGGTGAATTTGATCCCAGAGAGAAAAGTAGAGAACCGAGAAAAAAAACCGAGGGAAACCCTGAATGAGATTGTTGTTCTTAGGTGCCGTGGAGTTGGCAACCCCATGTACAACAGAACGAAGCACTGCCCGGACCTGCGCCATCCTCATAATCCTTACCTTTGAGCCCATTATGGCACCCGCTGTGTCAATCCATCTCGTTGAGAGTCTTCCTCTTTTTCGCTGGTCCTCTACCAAGCATGATATCCTTCTCCAGGGACCGATCCCTCCGATAACATGTCCAAAGTATGTGAGACGTAGTCGCCGTCCTTGCTTCTAAGGAGCATTCTGGCTTTACTTCTTCCAAAACAGATTTGTTGTTCTTTTGGCAGTCCGTGGTATATTCAGTATTATTTGTCAACACCACAATTCAAAGGCGTCAGTTCTCCTTCAGTCCTCCTTACGCTTCCTTATTCATTGTCGAGCTTTCACTTGCATATGTGATTGAAAACACCATGGCTTGGGTCAGGCGCACCTTAGTCCTCAAGGTGACATCTTTCTTTTTAACCCTTTAAAGAGGTCTTTTGCAGCAGATGTGCCCAATGCAACGCGTCTTTTGATTTTTTGACTGCTGCTTCCATAGGTGTTGATTGTGGATCCAAATAAAATGAAATCCATGACAACTTCAGTCTTTTCTCCATTTATCGTGATGTTGCTTATTGGTCCAGTTGTGGGGATTTTTGTTTTATGTTGAGGTGTAATCCGTACTTACGGCTGTGGTCTTTGATCTTCATCCGTAAGTGCTTCAAGTCGTCTTCACTTTCAGCAAGCAAGGTTGTGTCGTCTGCATAACAGAGGTTGTTAATGAGGCTTCCTTCAATCCTGATGCCACATTCTTCATATAGTCCAGCTTCTCAGATTATTTGCTCAGCAGACAGACTGAATAAGTGTGGTGAAAGGATACAGCCCTGACACACACCTTTCCTGACTTTAAACCATGCAGTATCCCCTTGTTCTGTTCAAATGACTGCCTCTTGATCCATGTACAGGTTCCTCATGAGCACAGTTAAGTGTATGGAGTTCTCATTCTTCGCAATGTTACCTGTAATTTGTTATGATCGACACAGTCGAATGCCTTTGCATAGTCAATAAAACACAATGAGATGGAGGGACACGGTAGCTGCAACAATGTACTCAAACAACGCGATAACCACAAAGATGGCCCAGGACAACATTTCGCTCTGTTACAGGGTCACTATGAGTCGGAATCGACTCGAAGGCAATGGGTTTGGGTTTTTTTGTTTGTGTGTGTATAATGTAGCCATGAGTCAGAACCAGACTTATCTGGCAACTAACGAAGGCTTGCAGATATATGCAGCAGAGCAGTGTGAGGTGACTTTGTGGGTTAATTTTGTGTCCTGGCCTCCAGTGTGGGTCAGCTCAGGCAGGTGCTATGAGCTGACTCAGTTTTCCAAAAAGACATTTCCTGAGGGTGGACGTTTGAGGGGAGTGAGGACCCTGAGTATGGACAGTCAGGGAGGGTGATGGGGCCCTTCGAGCTCTGGGTGAAGACAGGCAGGAGGGGATCTGGCAGAGGAGGACACAGGCTGGTTCTGGCTCTGGTGGGGGCCAGTGAGACTTCCAGAAGTTGGGGAGCCCCAGGAAGTGAGGAGAGCAGGGCAAGGCCAGGCCAGCCCAGCGAGCAATCAGTGTAGGGCCTGGTAGGCAGCACTAGCCCAGACAGTGACACTAGGAGTGACTCAGGGGTGGACGCTTATATAGATGATGTTCCAGAAGGAACAAATCCTGGCTAAAAGTTTTCAACGTCACTGAGGGGCCAGAAACCCCATGAAGTGTGATATTAGGAAATGTGGTATCTGGTGAGTAAGTGATTGTGTTCTGATTCTTGGTCGTGCATGAGACGGTTCGCACTTGAGATTGTCACAGGTGAGAGGACAATGATTATGTGAATGTGGTTTGTGACTGTACTCAAATCTGTGGCTGAACTGTGTCACAGTGATAGGATAGGCGATTATGCTGTTGTGGCTTTGAGGTTAATGCATGTGAGGTTTAACTGGGAGCCCTGGTGGCGCAGTGGGTAAAGCAATCTAACCAGAAGGTCATTGGTTCAAAACTACCAACCACGCCCCAGGAGCTTCTGTGGAGATTTATACAGCCTTGGAAATCGTATGGGGTTTGAAATCAACTCAGTGGCAGTGAGTTTGGATTTATGATTGAGTGGGAGATATGTGCAGAGAGATTTTGGTAAACGCTTTTCTGTGTGTTTGATTGTGACTTATGAGAGTTAAAAACTGGATGGAAGATTGTGTATGTGTTTGTATATGTGTGTGCTATTGTGATCTGAATGTAGTAATTATGAGAGACTGTGATATCACGCGGATACCCTGGTGGCATAGTGGTAAATAGCTACAGCTGCTAACCAAAAGGTTGGCAGTTCGAATCCACCAGGTGCCCCTTGGAAACTGTATGGGGCAGTTCTTCTCTGTCCTATAGGGTCGCTATGAGTCGGAATCAACTCGACTGCAATGAATTTGCTTTTGGTTTGGTGATATGAGTGTGTCTGTGAGATTGAGTATGACATGGTACCTAGTCTAAAGCCTCGTTTTCCTTATCTCTAAAAAGATAACTATGGTTATGCTTCCTGAAGGATCAGTTTTACTTGAAAATTTGGAGGGAAATTTAAAAGATCAAAGCAATAATTTAAACCAGATTTTTAAAATATAAAATGATAATTCATTGTGATGAAGACTGCAAAATCACCATGAAAGGAGATTCAAAGAAAATCTGTTATAGGGTAACTGTTTGGGAGTGTGTCTTAGACACCCCTTTCCCACTGTAATCCCCTTACCCTCTCAGGGTTGGTATTATTTGGTGGACTTTGAGAAAGATTGAAAAGCAGAGAACTAAGGAAGTAGCTTTATTCTTTGCTATCAGTGTATTGTGGTTCAGAGAGCTAAGAAATGGACAGATATCCAGAGTTCTTAAGTGTTACCCTCATATCTCAACTGATAATACCATAGGTCAAAGCAGGTCACGGAACTCGTTTACACTGCACTGTTGATGTGTGATTCAGGATTAGAATCTACTCTTCTGTTCAATTTCTTACAAGCTATGTGTCTTCTATGATACCAATATCTTACACATAAAGATGGTTTTTCCAACGTAACCACCACATTGCCTATGCTTAAAAAGCAAACTTATAAATGCATATGGTTAAAAATAACCAATTTGTTTTATAAGGCTTATAGTGGATACCCATCTTATGCATCCACTACCATTGTATCCCCTTTCCTTCTTCTAGAAGAAATCACTTACAGCTCTTAAGGCTGTTTCTTTTGGCATTCACCTGTGTCAAAATCTTAAACTGTAACTTTTATTTTTCAATTTTAGGCATTTTTTTATTTACCACTATTGGATTTTTTTTTTTTTTTGGATAGTATGATTTACCAACTTTATTGCCATTCCCACACCCCTCCATGCACACTTGCTCTCAACCACCCTCCTGATATATAATAATAGCGTTTGTATTATTAGAATTGTGTAAACACTATTAAACTGAGGTATTATTTACTGCGTTTGCATTTCCTTTAAAACTCTTTGTCTCTGGAGTTATAATTATGTTTATTTGAATAGTTTTCTATATCCCTATCACCAGTTCATACCCACACCTTGGAATAAGTAGGTTTTCCTCTGAAGATGCCAAAATATCTGAGCTAGTCTTAATCAGTTTCACCTCTGGGTCATCTTTCCTTAAGACTTTGGCTTTGCTACAGTCTGGACTGATTGTTTGCTAGGCCTGATGCTCATTCGCATCCTGGAATCTCTCTTTGTTATTATCCTGGGGATCCCCTTCTTTTCTGTGTTAGATCTCCTCTTTCTTGGAGCCCATATCTTCCTCTTATTTGGTTTATTCCCTCATTTTGGTACGGAACATTCTCAATTAGCTTCCTGAGAAAGGGTATTTGGTGGGTAAATTTTTGGAGACCTAGTACGTCTGAAAAATTTTCTTCTACGCTCACAGTTGATAATTTCTCTGGGTATAGAAATCCACAGCCTGTTTTCTTTTATTCCTTGAACGTCTTAACTTTGTCCCCTAGTATTATGAAGTTTCATGATGGTATACATGGTGTGAATCAGTTTTCATTCATCTTTCTTCAGTTTTGGGAAATCCCATCATTCCTTTGAAAACATTTCTTTCATTTCTCTCTCTCTCTCTTTGGAATTCTTATTACTCAATACTGAATTTCCTAGACTAGTCCATTATTTTTTTTGTTGTTAGTTTTTCAGTCTTATTTTCCATTTCTTTGTGTTTTTATAGTACTTTCTGAGAGATTTCTTTAATAGAAATTAAAAACTCAGAAAGTTTAAGTTAGTTTATTTTTCCAAAGACTCTCTTTTTTTCTGGTAATGTTTCCCTTTTTTATAATATCCTGTACTTGTTTTTTGGATGCAATATTTTATCTCTGAGGGTATTAATGATAGTTTTGTTCTTTAAAATTTCCTTCCCTCTATGACATTTCCATTCCCTCCAATTTTTTTTTCTTTTCTTTTAGTCTCTGTGTTCTATGTCTTCTAGTCTCTGTCTTTAAGTAATCCTTGACTGTCTGCTCATATTTAAGAGTAGTTCTAAAAACTACCGAAAACTATGTGTGTATGAGTGTGGTTTCTTGACCTATGGGATTTATTGATTTCTTTCATTGGGGAAACCCCAAACGTTGGTATGCTCTTGGGTGACTCAGATGCTCCAGAGAAGATTCTTCCATTCCCTCCTCTGGAAGATATGGGCCTGGCTCACAGCATTCTAGGAGCTGAGTGCACTTAGTACTTATTCCCAAACTCCTTCCCATTTTCAGTTTGGTAGCTGTGTTAGTTTCAAATTGCTACTACAACAAATTACCGCAAACGTAGTTGTTTACGTAATACAAATTCATTATCTTGCCATTCTCTAGGTCAGAAGTCCGGCGTGTATCAGTGGGCTAAAATCAGTATTTTGTCAGGGCTGCTTTCCTTTCTAGAGGCTCTAGGGAAGATTCTGTTTCCTTGCCTTTCCCAGCTTCTAGAGGCCACCCACATTTTTGGCTTGTGGCCCCCTTCCTCCATATTCCAAGGAAGCAAGAGCAGGTGGAATCCTGCTCATATAGGAGCACTCTGACTCCTTCTAGTTTTAAGGACTTTTGAGATTACATCAGGCATATCCAGATAATCCAGGATAATCTCTTTAATTTAAAGTCAGCTGATTAGCAACCTTAAATCCATTTGCAACTTTAATTCCCCTTTGCCATGTTGGTAACATATTCATAGGTTCCAGGGATTAAAGTATACTCTAGCTGTGCATGCAGTCTTCAAACTCAGAGTCCCTCCAATTCTTCCTCTCCAGTGGGTCAAACCTTGTTATCTCTTAACATGGGGGAAGGCCCTTATCCTGAATGTCAAAGTGGAATAGGATATCTATGAGTTTCCTTGATTCTTAACAGCTCTCAGCTAGTCTTTCTGTTTTAGGTCTGTTTTCTCCAGGGTTGTTTGATTTTACCAATTTTTAGCCTTTCTGGGCATCTGCAGTGCAAGCAAGGTTCTTTCATGGCTTCTCTGACTGTCAGTGTAGGTTTTAGAATTTTAAGATCTGCTAGTTCCTTCTGTTTTTTCTTGTGTCCTCATGTTCCTTAGACTCATATTAGTGCGTACGAAGAGGAAATAGAGGTAAATACTTATGTTAAGTCTTTCATCTTTAATTAGAAGTTCCACCACATTGACTATACACACATGCTGGCATAGGAGACAATGGGTTGTATTCACCCTTTGGTTACTATGGATTAATCAAAAGAGGGCTAGTATTAAAGTCAGATATACCCTGACTTTGATACAAACTCTGGTTCTTAATAGCATTTTGGTCTTTGACAATTTATTTAGCCTCATCTGAAAAATAAGGAAAGCAATACCTTTTTTGCAGAGTTGTAGAAAGATAATATGAAACAATGCAATGTATGCAAATTATCTAACACAACTATTATTAATACTTTTACTAAATGTAATACTTTTACTAAATGAGGAGGTGACACAGAAGTTAGATTTCACACTTTGTAACGTCAATGCAAGAGGGACAGAATTTTAAATTCAAACTACCTGAAGTCACTCACAATTAAAGTTTCTATCCCCAGGAACCTGTAATGGGCTCAGGAAGAAAGTCCAGTCCTCAACAGCACATAATCCTTGTCCTACGCACATATCCTGAAAAGTGGTAGGTTATTTTCAATTCTCAAGTATTTTTCTCTATGTGATCTAGTGGCATCTCTAACTTCAGGAGGAGGTATGAAAATCACCGTCAATAGCCCAAAGCTGATTCCTATGAGGTGGAAGTCAGATACAGCTCCACACTCCAACTTCATCACCGTTTCTGACACCAGCCGCCTTCCCCGTGGCACACTGTATTCTCTGCTGGGTACAATAATTCACTGCAATGGCCACACAGAACTTACAGACCATACTTACAGTTAAATGGCTTATTAATAAAGTAACATGGTACAACTTGGGATCAGGACCAACAGGCTACAACTCAGGATCAAGATCAGGAAACATGTAGGCAAAGCCTTGAAGCCTCCCCGGAAGTGGAGAGCACATCCCTCCTCCTTCGGTGTAGGACAATTCTCTCAGCATCTCTCGGCTGTGCAAGCAAGCAGCACCTTCTCCCAGCTGTGCCGGCCTCCTCAGCCAGCTGTGCCGGCCTCCTCTTAGCCCTCTCAGGATAGGCCTCCTCCCAGCCCCTTCAGGACGGGCCTCCTCTTGGCCGGCATGCCCCCTCTTAGCCATGCAGGCCTCTTTGCCTTCGGCTTCCCTGCCATTGGCCTCTCCACTGCTAAATACCCAAGTTCATAGCCAGTTTAGCAGCTTTGTTCAGCTCCCTTAGCAGCATCTGTAGCAGGAGGTTTCTACTGTCACTACCAACTTTGCCGCAGGGCCCCTTCCAGGCCTATCACCACTGGCTATGCCACTGGGCCTCTTCCAGGCCTCTCACTGTCTTCATTGTTACAGCCCTTGACCCATGTTACAGCGCTTTTAGGAGGTTCTTCACCTCCCTTCTATTTCTTCTCTCATCTCTTGTCACCTCTGTGGGGCTGGCTACTTATATAAGAAAACTTGCTGTAAATTTCAATGCATGGCCGTCCTAGCAGGGCCGTGTACTGACCAATCCCCTCAGTGGACCACAAGTCACTTGATATTGCATAGTAAACTGACCAATCCCTGCAAGTTACATAACATAGACCAATCACAGAGCAGACTGCAGCCCAGGGCTAGACAGAAGTATGAAACCATCAAGTTGTTTACAGCTTACCCAGGAAATATCAATCAACTTGGACAAAAAGTAACCAACCCTCTGGGGTAGAAAACTAGGGCAAAGGTAACTTACTCAAAGCTTAGGGAAAAAAATCTCAAGCTGTTTTCCCAAAGAATCAAAGCAAAAAGCCACATAAAGGAACTCATTTCTCTACAATGTATCAGCTAAAACAAAAGGTTTAAATAAGATCCAGAGTCTAAAGAAATAACGTATAAAATGTCTCATGCTTCACAGTCTGTAATGTTAACTTCTCATAATAAGAACCAGGAAAATCTCAAAGTGAATGGAAAAAGATAATAGATTCCAACAGCGAGATAATAGATACTGGAATTATCTGACAAAAATTTTAAAGTAGGCACCATAAAAATGCCTAAATGAGAAATTATGTAGATGGTTGAAACAAGTGAAAAAAATAGAAAGTCTCAGCAAAAAAAAAAAGGAAGTCTCAACAAAGAAACTAAAAGGTATGAAGAACCAAATAAAACTTTTAGAGCTGAAAAATATGATAATTAAAATTTTAAAAACTCATGGATGGACTCAACAGCAGACATGGTAGAGACAGCATAAAGAATCAGTGAACTGGAAGACAGAACAACAGAAATGACCAAATCTGAACAACAAAGTAAAAATAGGACAAAAAAGAACAGAGACTTGGAGCTGTCAGTTGATAAAAAAAACTTAACATTCATATCATCAGATTCCTGTAAGGAGAGAAAAAAGGTGAGGCTGAAAAAGTACTCAGCTAATAACTGAAAGTTCCCAAATTTGGCAAAAGACATACATATTCAAGAAACTGAGCCAGTTGTGAACAAAATAAGGCCAAAGAAATGTATGTGAAAAACAGTCAAACTTCTGAAGACGAAAGACAAATCTCAAAAGCAGCAAGAGAAACACGACACCTTACCTGTATGGAAAAACAATTCAAGTGACAGCAGATTTCTCCTAACAAACCATGAAGGCCAGAAGGAAGTGATACAACATTTTTCAAAAACTGGAAGACTTGTCAACTCAGAATCCTATATTCTGGGAAAATATCCTTCAGGAATACTTTGTAACTTTCATTTGTGATATATGTTGCAAATGTTTTTACCAGCTTACCATTTTATTTTTTTTCTCATACAAAAGTTTATTCTTATTTTATGTAGTTGAATTTATCCATATTTTCAATTATTGCATCTGAAAGTTTGAAAGGCTTTCCACACACATAGTTTATAAAGGGAATTACCCATGGTTTTTCTTGTCTTGATATTTCTTGGTTACATTTTTGACATTTAGAACTCTGATCCATTTGATGTATGATGTGAGATATTGATCCAGTTTTTCTTTTTTCCAATAGATATACAGTTATCCCAAAAACATTTATTTAAAAAGCTATCTTTTCATTGGTGATTTGAAATACTACCTTTATTGTATACTTAATTTTCATATTTATGCTTGGTTTTTTTCTTTTTATTTTATTGTATTGGTTTATTTGCCTATTTCTGTGCCAATTATACAAGATTCTTGCAGGTATATTTTTTCATACGAACTTTTGAGTCAACGTACCTAACTCTACAAAAAAAAAAAAAACTTTGTATTTTTACAGGATATTACATTATATTTAAATATTAACTTGGAGAGAATTGACGTATGTATAGTGCTATTTATTTCTATTTGTTCAAGTACTTTTGTGTCTTTCAGAAGGGTATTAAAATGGAAAATCCTCAAATATATGTAGAAGGGCAAGGCACTCCAAATAGCTAAAGCAATGGTGAAGGAGAAGACTAAAGTAGTAGGATGAACAGTTCCTGATTTCCAAAGATAAAGCTACAGTAATTAAAACAATGCGGTACTGGTATAATAATAGACATATAGACCAGTGGAATAGAATTTAAAGTCCAGAAATAAATCCACAAATCTATGGTCAACTGATTTTTTACAAGGGTGCTAAGTCCATTCAATAGGGAAGGAAGAGTCTCTTCAACAAATTTGTTGTTGTTGTTAGGTGCTGTTGAGTTGGTTCCAACTTGTAGTAACCCTGTGTACAACAGAACAAAACACTGCCCAGTCCTGCACCTCACAGTTGTTGCTGTTAGAGCCCATTGTTGCAGCTACTATGTCAGTCTATCTTGTTGAGGGTCTTCCTCTTTTTTGCTGACCCTCTCCTTTACCTGGCCTGAGGTCCTTCCTTCTCCAGGGACTGATCCCTCCTGATAACATGTCCAAAGTATGTGAGATGAAGTCTCATCATCCTCAGTTCTGAGGAGCTTTCTGGCCGTACTTCTTCCAAGACAGATTTTTTTTTTTGTTCTTCTGGCAGTGCATGGTATATTCATTATTCGTCACCAACACCATGATTCAAGGGCATCAGTTCTTCAATCTTCCGTATTCATTGTTCAGCTTTCATATGTATATGAGGCGATTGAAAATTCTCTGGCTTGGGTCAGGCAAACCTTACTCCTTAAAGTGACATCTTTGCTTTTTTTAACACTTTAAAGAGGTCTTTTGCATATTTGCCCAATGCAATATATTGTTTGATTTCTTGACTGCTGCTTCTATGGGAACTGACCGTGGATCCAAGTAAAAGGAAATCCATGACAGCTTCAGTATTTTCTCCATTATTCAACAAGTGGTGCTGAGAAAATTGGATTTCTACATGCAGAAGAATCAGTATTTATGCCTCACACTGTACACAAAAACCAATTCAAAATGGATCAAGAACCTAAATATGAAAACTAAAATCATAAAATTCATAGAAGAAAATGTAGTGGTGAGGTTGTGGGACCTCGTATTTAACAATAAATTATCAGATGTGACAACAAAAGCTTAAGCAGCAAAATAAAAAATAGGTAAATGGGACCTTATAAAAATTAAATCTTTTGTACAACAAAGTGCAAAGACAACCTACAGATTGGGACAGAATTTTCCAGAACCACATATCAGATAAGAGCCTAGTATAAAATATATATATATATAAAACTTCTACAACTTAACAACAAAAAGACAACCCAATCAAAAAATGGGCAAAGGTATTGTGCAGTTGACCAAAGAGGATATTCAAATGGCCAACAACCACATGAGCTATTGTTAGGTGCTATCGGTTTATCGGTTTGGTTCTGACTTACACCAACCTTATATACAACAAAACGAAATACTGCCTGGTCCTGTGCTATCCTCACAATAATTGATATGTTTGAGCCCCTTGTTGCAGCCACTGTGTCAATCCGTCTCATTGAGGGTCTTCTTTTTCACTGACCCTCTACCTAACCAAGCATGATGTCCTTCTCCTGGGACTGGTCCCTCCTGCTAACATGTCCAGAGTATGTGTGATGAAGTCTCGCCATCCTTGCTTCCAAGGCTGTACTTCTTCCAAGACAGACTTGTTTGTTTTTCTGGCTGTCCATGGTATTGTCAGTATTCTTTGCCAACATCATAATTCAAATGAATCAATTTTCCTTCAGTCTTCCTTATTTCTTGTCCAGATTTCATATGCATATGAGGTGACTGAAAATATCGTGGCTTCGGTCAGGTGTATCTTGATCCTTATAGTGACACCTTTGCTTTTCAACACTTTAAAGATATCTTTTGTAAGCAGATTTGCCTTGTACTATGTTCCTTTAAAAAACTGCCTATAGGAGACCAAACCGTCAACAGCCACTTTAAAACAAAGATGAGAATTAAGGGGGCAGGGAAAACTAGATTAATGGAAATGGAACAACCAGAACAAATATAATGAGAATGTTCACACATTATGGAGAATGTAACCAGTATTACTGAACAACTTGTATAGGAATTGTTGAATGGGAACCTAAACTGCTGTGTGAACCTTCACTGAAAATACGATAAAACATATATATTTTTTTTAATTCTAAAGTGACTTTAGGTGACGGGAAAGACAACACACAATACAGGCGAGGTCAGCACAACTGGACTAAACCAAAAGCAAAGAAGTTTCTAGAATAAACAGAATGCTTCAAAGGCCAGTGTAGCAGGGCGGGGGTTTGGGGGACATGGTTTCAGGGGACATCTAAGTCAACTGGCATAATAAAATCTATTAAGAAAACATTCTATATCCCACCTTGGAGAGAGGCGTCTCGGGTCTTAAACGCTAGCAAGCAGCCATCTAAGATGCATCAATTGGTCTCAACCCACCTGGATCAAAGGAGAATGAAGAACATCAAGGACGCAAGGTAATTATGAGCCCAAGAGACAGACAGGGCCACGTAAACCAGAGACTACATCAGCTTGAGACCAGAAAAGCTAGATGGTACCCAGCTACAACCAGTGACTGCCCTGACAGGGAACACAATAGAGAACCCCTGAGGGTGCAAGAGAGCAGTGGGATGCAGACCCCAATTTCTCGTAAAAAGATCAGACTTAATAGTCTGAGACTAGAAGGACCCCGGTGGTCGTGGCCCCCTAACCTTCTGTTGGCCCAGGACAGAAACCATTCCCAAAGACAACTCTTCAGACAGGGATTGGACTGGACAGTGGGTTGGAGAGGGGTGCTGGTGAGAAATGAGCTTCTCGGATCAGGTGGACACTTGAGACTATGTTGGTATCTCCTCCCTGGAGGGGAGATGAGAGGGTAGAGGGGGTTAGAAGCTGATGAAATGGACATGAAAAGAGAGAGTGGAGGGAGGGAGGGGGAGAGCAATTGGGAGTATGTAGCAAGCTGCGTATGATTCTGTGTGAGACACTGACTTGGTTTGTAAACTTAAAGCACGATAACAATTAAAAAAAAAATTCTAAAATGAAGAATGTTAAGAAAGGGCACTCACTGCTCCTGGATGTTTATCAAGCTTACCTGTAAGGAAAGGACATAGGTCATCAAATACTGAAGCCATCATTTCATAGATACGGCCAGCTGCAGTCTTCTTTGGATTTTCATAATCCAACTCTCTGGCAAACTTATAGAACAATATTACTTCAGGAAGAAGGACAAATTTTTTTAATGTAATGTGTTTTAAGTAATAAATCATTCTGGAAGAAAAAAAATCCACAATGAGATATCACCCTCATTAAAATGGAAATGATAAAAAACAAAACAATAACAAAAATGGAAAACAAGTGTTGGTGAGATTGTGGAGAAACTGGAACACTCATGCATTGTTTGTGGGAATGTAAAATGGTGCAGTCCCTGTGGGGAACAGTTTGGCGGTCCCTCATAAAGTTGAACATAGAATGCCATATGACCCAGCAATCCCAATCCTAGATATATATCCAGAAGAAGTGAAGGCAGGAATGCAAACAGAAATCCATACACCAGTGTTAATTGCAGCACTTTCCACAATAGGTAAATGGTAGAAGCAACTGAAATGTCCATCAACAAGTGAATAAATAAACAAAATGTGGTCTATACAGACAATGGACTCCTACGCAGCTGTAAAAAGAAACGAAATTCTAATGCATCCCCCAGCATCGATTAACCTTTAAAACATTATGCTTAACAAAATATGTCAGTCACAAAACATATCGTATGACCTCACTTATATGAAATAAGCAAATATATAGAAACCAAAGAATATTAATGGTTACCAGGGGTGAGAAGGTGGGGAAAAGAGAGTTTTTGTTTAGGGGGAGGGGACTGAGTTCACGTAAATGTTGGTGGGATATTTTGGAAAAGGATAGCAATAATGGTGACAACATGAAAAACATAATGAGTCTCGTTGAACTGTAAATGTGAAAGTTGTTATATTGGTGAATGTTTTGGTGTGTATCTTTTCAACACAATTAAAAAGTGTATTAAAATTTCCTTTATATAGGTTTTGCACATTTCTTGTTGTTTTTCCCACATATTTTATCTTTTCCATCATTATCTCTTCTTCTAAGTGGTTATTATTTGCATATATGAAATGTATTGATTTTGTATGTTAATTTTATATCCTGATCCTTATGATTTTAGTTTATCATTAATTATCTTGTATTTCCAGGTATGCTACCATATCTGTAAATACTTTTACTTCTTTTTCAATTTGTATGGCTTTAATTGTTACGGTTGCGTTGGCAAATGCCTCCAATACAGTGTTAAATAAGATTGGAGATAAAAAGCATCCTTCCTTTCTTTCTGACCTAGGTGGGTTAGCTTTAAGGCTAATACCACATTTTTTAAAAAATTGCCATCAAGTCCATTCCAACTCATGGTGACCCCATGTGTGTCATAATAGAACTGTGCTCCATAGGATTTTCAACAGCTGAGGCAGCCCTCAGTGGGCCTGGACCTCCAGCCCGTCAGGTAACAGCTAAGCATGTTTTCCATCTGCACCACCCAGGGACTCCGATGTTACACGCACACATGCGCACACACATATGTGTATGTATATATGTTCTGTGTTTGTGTAGACACACACAGGCGTAAGCACACACACGCACACATACATATATGGAGTAGAGGTGGTTCAGTGGTGGAATTCTTGCCTTCTGTTCTTGCCTTCCGCGTGGGAGATCTGGGTTCAATCCTTGGCCAGTGCACCTAACGCAGTCACCACTGGTCGATCAGTGCAGGCTTGTGTGTTGCTTGCTGTACGCTGAATAGGTTTCAGCTGAGCTTGCAGACTGAGACTAGGAAGAAAGGCCTAACGGCCTACTTCCAATACTCAGCCACTGAATAATCCTGCCGCTCACAGCGGCCCAGTCTGTAACAGATCATGAGGGTGGTGCAGAATCAGGCAGCATTTGCTTCCACTGTGCCCTGAATGGGGTGCAACTCAACGGCAGCTGACAACATTTATATATAAACGTACACTGTTAAGGAATAGTCATCAATTTCTGTTTCACTGAGTGACTTGTCAGATGTGGGAACTGAACTTTGTTAAAGGCCTTTTTTTTTACCATCTGTGGAGGTAATCATATGGTTTTTTCTCCTCAGATTTATTAATACAGTGAATTATTTTAAGAATTTCCTAAAAGTGAACCATTATTCCATTCCTAGGGTAAATTCCACTTGGTCATGATCTATTATTTCTTTAAGTGCTGTTGGATTCTGTTTGCTAATACTTTATTCAGGATTTGGCATTTATATTCATAAGTGAGACTGGTCTTTTTTATGTGTGTGTCTTCCCTCAGATTTATATATTGATGTTATACTTGTTTCACAAAAAGAAAATGAAAAATTGCCTTCTTTTTCTATGCTGTTAAACTATTTAAGAATCATTGGGATAGGCTTTAAAACTTTGGTACCATCCCATGTAAAATCATCTGACCCTAGTGCTTTTGTGTGGGGCAGTTCTATTGTAACTCTGTCTACTTCTGTGAAAATTGGTTCAGCTTTCCATTCACTGGGGTCAATTTTGGTAGAGTATATTTTTCTATGAGTGCATGTTTTTCCACTGAAGATTTTGAACTTGTTTGCTTAGAATTGTGCAAAATAATCTCATAATGTAAAAATTTCCCAAATTTCTGCCCATTTCCTTGATTAGGTTAGCTATTGGCTTATCTACTGATTTTTTCCTACAGAATCATCATTTACTATAGAGCTGTTTTTCTGTTTTCCATCTAGTTAATTTCTGTGTTTATTATTTATTTTCTTCTGCTTTATTTTGTCTTTTGATGTATTCCTAGATTTTTCAGTTAGAAATTTTGATTCATTTCTCTTTAGTCTTTCATTTTTATTAATACACAAGTTTAAGTCTATGAGTGTTCCTCCGATTGCTGCTTTAATTGTATCCCACATATTCTGATACATAGTATATTTATTATTATTACTTTGACAGTTTTCATTGAATTTCCATGTTCACTCAAAAGCTGCTTAATATAGCTTTAAATTTTCTAGGTGGAAGAGCCTTTTGATTTTACATTGTATTGTTAATTTCTATTTTTATTGCATTATGATCACTTACTGCACTTATATTTTTTCTATTTTATATAATTTATTGATGTTTCTTTGTGACCTAATATAAAGTCAGTTTTCATGAATGTTCCAGGTGTGTTTGAGAAGAATCTATGTATTTTCTATTATCAGTGTGTAAAGTTTTATGTATGTCCATATTCTCCTTATTGAGCATGTTGTTAGGTTTTCCAACTGACCTGTCTTGAACTGAGAGTGGTATGTTAAAGTCTCATATTAGCGTGTTTCTATTTCTCCTTGGGTCTTGTATAAGTACTGCAATACTAAGGTGGTTAAGGTGTTACAGAGATTCATAATGGTTATACTTTCATCTTGAAGTGTAGCCTTCAGCGTTGTATTTTTGTCTCAGTTATTATTTTGGTGTTTGAATTCTGCCTTTTATAATACCAGAATTACAATCTTTGCTTTCTTTTCTTATTGTTGTATTTTTCTGATATACCTTTCCCCATTACATTATTTATGCCTTTCTGAATCATTTTATGTCAATAAATTTAGAACTTAGATAATATAAACAAATAAATTCAAACCACACCACCCGTGCTCCATTAGGAAGAAACAGAGCATCTAAATAGTCTTATAAATATTAAATAAATTGAAATGAGAAAAATTTTCCCACAAAGAAGACTCCAGACCCAGATGGTTTCACTAACAAATTCTTCCAAATATTAATGACATCAATCTTACATGAAATTTACCAGAATTAGAAAATGAACACTACCCAAATTATTTTATGTCTGCAGAATCTTGAAATCAACACATAACAAGGACATTATGATAAGGGTAATTACAGACTCTTCTCATTCATCAGTAAACATGCAGAAATAATAAAAAATAATTAACAAGTTAATCTAGCAATATATAAAAAGGATGATATGATCAGTTGGATTTATTCTGAGAATGTATGGTTAGTTTCAATTTTTAAAAAATCAATGTGGGTGATGTCAGAAGGTTGAAGGGGCTCCCGTGGCCATTTCGAACAATCTAAACATCAAAAAGAGTAACGATGGTAATAGATTATGGTAAATTTAATTTTTTTTTAATCCAGAAATCCACAGTAATGAAAAAGATAAAAAGGAAAGCTTTTCTCTAAAGAATAATTCCAGCTAATAAATTTAGGAGGAATGAGAGAAGTAGAAAATGATGATTTTGCAATCATCTAATCATAACTGATTCACGTGAGGATCATCAATGGATGCAGCAACCGCCGAGTGAAAAACTGCAGAACAAGGTACATGTTTCAAAGTATCTCTTTTTTACTCTGTTTAATCAAATTCAATCAAACTGCAGATCCTAGTATATTAGCTATCTATTGCTGCAAAACAACTTACCCCAAAATTCAACAGCTGAAAACAACAAACATTATCTCATACGGATTTAGTATGGAATCCAGGACTGCTGGTCTCTCAAGCTGTTGCCCAGGGGTGCAGTCATCTCAAGGACTGACTGGGGCTGAAGAATCTGCTTCCACAAAAGTGGTTGTTGGAAAGCCTCCATTTCTTGCGTGCTGTTGCTGGAGGCCTTCACTCCTCACTACACGAACCTCTCCATAATCTCCACAACAGGGCAGCTTGCTTAAAAAAAAAAAAAAAAAAAAATTTTTTTTTATGAGTCATAAAGAGAGAGGAGAGAAAGACCAAGACACAAGTTGCAGTCTTTAATAAGCTAATCTCAGAAGTGATATGCCCTCACTTCTCCTATATGGCGTTAGATACAAAGACCAATCATAGTAGCGTGGGAGAGGACTACACAAGGCTGTGAATACCAGTAAGGCAGGGACCATAAGGGGCCATCTTGGAGACTGGCTACTCACTGGCCCAACAGTATTCATGATCTTCCCACATGAAAAATACACTCACCATATCCCAAGGCTCCAAAAAGTCCCATCCCATTAAAACATCAGCACAAAGTCCAGAGAGAGATTCAGGTCTAGGTGGATGTGAACATTGTACTTAGGTCCTTAAGTACACTTTCTCTTGACCTGTGAAACTAAAGAGACAAGTTATCTGCCCCCTCACCCCGCACACACAACATACAATGGTGGGAACAGGTATAGTATAACAGCTATAAACATGCCTATTCAAAATAGGGGGAAAATGGTACTGGAAGTTAGACAAGAAAAATAAGGAAACAGCACCCAGGTTGGAAAGGAAGAAGCAAAATTATCTCTGCAGTTGAAATAATCTTGTATATAGAAACTCCCACAAAAAATTGGAATAAATACATTTAGCAATGTTGTAGGATAAAAGATCAAAATAAAAAAAAATTGTATTTTTACATATTAGCAATGAAAGAAAAAAATATAAGAAAATGGTTCCAGGTACAATAGCATCAAAAAGAATAAAATATTTACGGATTAAATTTAACAAAAAAGTACATTGTTTAAAGGAAGATCTAAATAAATGGAAAGACACTCCAAGTTCAAGGATTGGAAGACTTAATATTGTTAAGATTGCAATACTCACCAAATTGATCTACAGATTCAACATAAGCCCTATCAGAATTCCAACTGGCTTTTTGGAAAAGTTGATAAGCTGATCCTAAAGTTCATATGAAAATGTAAGGGGCCCAGAAGAGCCAAAAATATCTTGAAGAAAACGGAGGATTCATATTTCCCAATTTCAAAACTTACTACAAATCTACAGTAATCAAGACACTGTGGTACTAGCACAAGGATACACATATAGATCAATGGAATAAAATTGAGAGTCCAGAAATAAACCCTTAAATTTGTGGTCAATAGATTTTTGGCAAGGGTGCCAAGACAATTCGGTGAGGGTGAAATAAGTTTTTTTTTTTTTAACAAATGATGTTGGGACAGCTGCATATTCACATGCAAAAGAATGAAGTTGAACCCCTGCCTACCTCACACCATATATATACACACACACATATATATATATACTCAAAATGCATCAGAGATCTTAATGTAAAAACTAAAATTATAAAACTCTTAGAAGAAAACTTAGGAGTAAATCTTCATCACCTTGGTTGACAATGGTTTCTTAGATATGACAAAAGAAAAAATACAATGTATTTTTATGAAATGTTGACTTGAGCACATATCTTTAAAATCAGTGTGATGAAATGGTAACTACACATAAACCATTTCTGCTGTATATTGAAGTAAGATTATTGTCTCAAAGAGAAGCATGTGAGCAATTGAACTGTGAGCTGAACTAGCCACTTTTCTTCAAGGAACACCATTTTCATTTGAAAGGACTGACAGACTATGATTTTTCAGACTTGTGTATTTGGCAGACGTTTTTTCAGAAATGAGTGAAGTCTGTCACTTCAAGGAAAACAATTTAGAGTATTTGATGCCAATGATAACATTTGAATTTTTACGCAAAATTTGGAATTTTCAAAAATTTGTATCTTCCACTATAAGCATGACAGCTTCCCAGTATTTCAAGACTTTTTGGATAAAATTAGTACTGATATTAACTAATGTAATTCTCTAATATAGTATAATGAAATGTGTCAACTTATGGAAGATCTGCAAAACTCAGTGAACCAGTATTTTCCAAACAGCCAGCTGTCCTGATTACTTCTTATTCACTCCATTGGTGAAGGGGGAATTCCCTCCCCTTAAATAGTATAAGATGGCCAAACACATGATACCTAACACTGGACAGATGAGATTGACAGTAGTTTATTAGTTACGTAACTCACAGTCCTGGGTAGGAGGACATTGCACACCATTGCCATGCAGGGACACGTGGGAGTTGCACTCCGGAGCAGAGTGAATCAGTAGGGGCTGTTGAGGCAAGCTTTGTAGTAACCAGGGGATGGGGTGATGCCTGGATCCTATGAGAGGATGTTTTAATAGTTCTGTGGGCTGGCAATGAGGGGAAACTTAGGCTGAAGATGGGTAGGGTACAGCTGGTCCAGCTGACAGGGAACTAGCCAGAAGGGGAGCCTCTCCTGCTAAGTGGTGGGGAGCATATCTGGTGAGTACAGGGGAGCTCAGAGTTAGGCCATTCTGGGGCCCTGTGAAGCTCAAAGATGTCAAGAGAGCACTAAAAAATTTAGGTCTTAGATATACCAATGCACATTATAAAATCATGCATGGGTGACAGATCCATTCAAAGCACAAGATAAACCAAGTAAATTTTATTGGAACAGAGTATAAAAAGTTTATTGCTTTTAATGTTTCATATTACACATTATAACTAACCTCAAGAAACTACTACTTGTTGAGTTTTGGTGTAATATCAAACAAAAATATCCACAATTATCTTAAAAAGCTATTAAAATACTCTTCCCTATTCCAGTTTTATAGGTATCAGACAATGAATTTTCTTCATATACTTCAACAAAAACAATATATTACTAGAGATTGTAGAAATAGGAGAATCCAGCAGTCTTCTGTTAAGCCAGACATTACAAAGACTTGCAGAAATGTAAAATAATGCCACTCTTTTCACTAACTTCTGTTTGGGAAAATATAGTTTTTATTTCAAAATGTGTTATTTCCATCAACATATAATGGGTTGTTATTTTTAAATTAATAAAATTTCTCAACTTTAATTTCTAATACAGTAAAAATTGTTGGTTATAAACCAGATAAAGAAAAGCTCCTTGAAGGTCTCAATAATTGCTAAGAATTTAAGGAGTACCAAGACTAAAAACTTGAGAACTCCTGCTTTAGGCTGAAGGAAAGTAAAGAGTATGTAAGTCTTATACAATGAATAAAACTTCATTGGGTCTTAGATTTTTTTTTTCCTTAATGAAGATTTTTGACACATTTGGGAAATTTGAACATGAGCTGTACATTTCATAATTATATTGAATTAATGTTAATTTTCTAACGTGTGATAATGGTATTGCAATTATGTAGATAATGCCCTTTTTCTTAGGAAATGCTCATAGACAAACTTAACACCTGAGCTATCTGCCTCAGGTTATCATTTTTGGGTAAAATAAAACATTGCTCAGTGTTCTGTCCCTTAGGTGGTAAATTAGTCAAGACATACTGCGGTCCCTACCAAATGAGGGCAAACTGCTTTTGGTGTTGTCTGATCATTGGGAAACGGGAAAGATGGTTTGTACCAGTGGCCTGACCACATCTGGAGGAGCAGCAATGTTTGGAGCCACTTAACTAATGAAAATTGTCTGTCATTTTCCCCTTCTTCATAGACCAAACAGGGAAATTAAATAGGCTACTGTTGCAGACACTGCTAGTTGTCACCACATTATCCATTTTTCTTTGGTAGTAGAACCCTTGATTTTTTTTTTAGCTAGGCACATGGCTCCTGGAATAAAGATATTTCCCAGGCTCTCTTTTAGCTACTTGTAGTCAAGAGACCGATATGAAATAGTGTATGCAGCTTTTGGGATTTGTCCTTGAAGCATGGGGTGTCTCCTTCATAATCTTTACCTAAAATGTAAACCTGGCTGGGAGATCAGTCACCAATGTGGGATCCGTGAGAATGTAGGCTACATGCTGAAGATGGTAGAAGAAAACGTAAAAGTTGTGGTTACTTGATATGATGAATCAAGATTGCAGTCATGGGCATCTGTATGAGAGAGAAAACTCTATCTTGTTTAAGCCACAATTATTTTTGAATTTTGTCACTCCAACAAAACATAATCCTGACTAAAATAGAAAATGATGAGAATCATCAACCTTGAATTTAAGTCTTTGGTGGTGGCATTGCGATTTCCTCAGGGATATATTACCTTTAGTCTACTATTTTGGAAAGAAAGAGGGCATCCAGGGGCTTTTACTTGGCCCTTCCTTCCATAAGTGGCCTCACTACTTGAGACCTGGAGCTAACGTGGGGGTTCTTTTAGATGCTGAGAATGTATGTTCCAGGAGCACATGACAAAACATAGAATGAGGTCCCTAACCAACTCCACCTCACATAACAAGTATTCAAGATCATCACATAAAATGGCTCTGTAATTCTACTCTTGATATATCCTAGGAAGATTCTCAGACTTTAATTTTCACTTGACCCTCATAAGTCATCACTCTGACTACTGGATCACAGTGGTCTTCTGGGTCCTCAGGGATTACTGTTAGCTCAGGGACAGTTTTCAATAATAGCCCCAAAAGTATGCATATTTCCATTTACCTAGAACATGGTTTCCCTTGCAAATGGCTACAGGTTCCTTTGGGGACACTGGAGGTAGATTTACAGAACATAATTGTGATGCTATAGAACTCTCCTCAAGAGATAGGTTTCATTCCCAGGACGTTTTGTGATTTGACCCTAGAAATAGGAGTGAGGGTCTTCCTCTTTTTCGCTGACCCTCTACTTTAACAAGGATGATGTTCTCCAGAGACTGGTCCCTCCTGATAACATATCCAAAGTCCGCTAAGATGAAGTCTTGCCATCTCCCTTCTAAGAAGCATTCTGGCTGTACTTTTTCCAAGACAGATTTGTTCATTCTTCTGGCAGTCCATGGTACACTGAATATTCTTCACCAACACCATAATTAAAAGGCATCAATTCTTCTTCGGTCTTCCTTTTTTATTGTCCAGAGGAGAGTACAGAGTCAGCGAAAAAGAGGAAGCCACTCAATGAGATGGACTGACACAGTGGCTTCGATCAAGGGTATAGTCTCTTGCTTACGGATTACCGCTGATTCTGGTACCTGCAGCTGCATCCCTGGTCTTGGGACTATACAATGGGACCAACATCATCCCCCACCCCCTTCTCCCCCAGAGAAGCATAGGACTCTGCCCAGTGGTGATTCTCCCTTTGCCTCCCTCATGTTGAATGTAAGCACACAGTCATGAAGGTGTGTGAGCCACCCCTTTGTGCCTGTTGTTAGGAACCTTCGAGTCAGTTCCGACTCATAGCAACCCTATGCACAACAGAACGAAACACTGCCCGGTCCTGCGCCATCCTTACAATCATTGTTATGCTTGAGCTCACTGTTGCAGCCACTGTGTCAATCCACCTCATTGAGGGTCTTCCTCTTTTCTGTTGACCCTGTACTTTGCCAAGCATGGTATCCTTCTCCAGGGACTGATCCCTCCTGACAACATGTCCCAAGTATGTAAGACACAGTCTCGCCATCCTTGCTTCTAAGGAGCATTCTGGTTGTACTACTTCTAAGACAGATTTGTTCGTTCTTTTGGCAGTCCATGGTATATTCAATATTCTTCGCCAACACCACAATTCAAAGGCATCAGTTCTTCTTCGGTCTTCCTTATTCATTGTCCAGCTTTCACATGCATATGATGCGATTGAAAATACCATGGTTTGGGTCAGGAGCACCTTAGTCTTCAAGGTGACATCTTTGCTCTTCAACACTTTGAAGAGGTCCTTTGCAGCAGATTTACCCAATGCAACGCATCTTTTGATTTCTTGACTGCTGCTTCTATGGCTGTTGATTGTCTGTCAGTTTGTTGTACTGTGGGGGCTTGCATGTTGCTGTGATGCTGGAAGCTATCCCACCGGTATTCAGATACCAGCGGGGTCACCCATGGAGGACAGGTTTCAGCTGAGCTTCCAGATTAAGACAGACTAGGAAGAAGGACCCGGCAGTCTACTTCTGAAAAGCATCAGCCAGTGAAAGCCTTATGAATAGCAGCAGAACATTGTCTGATACAGTGTTGGAAGATGAGCCCCCCAGGTTGGAAGGCACTCAAAAGATGACTGCGGAAGAGCTGCCTCCTCAAAGTAGAAAGTCAACCTTAATGACGTGGATGGGGTAAAGCTTTCCGGACCTTCATTTGCTGATGTGGCACGACTCAAAATGAGAAGAAACAGCTGCAAACATCCATTAATAATCAGAACCTGGAATGTACGAAGTATGAATCTAGGAAAACTGGAAATCATCAAAAATGAAATGGAACACATAAACATCGGTATCCTAGGCATAAGTTAGCTGAAATGGACTGGTATTGGCCATTTTGAATCAGACAATCATATAGTCTCCTATGCTGGGAATGACAACTTGAAGAGGAATGGTGTTGCATTCATCGTCAAAAGGAACGTTTCAAGATCTATCCTGAAGTACAATGCTGTCAGTGATAGGATAATATCCATACGCCTACAAGGAAGATCAGTTAATACGACTATTATTCAAATTTACACACCAACCACTAGGGCCAAAGATGAAGAAACAGAAGATTTTCATCAGCTGCTGCAGTCTGAAATTGATTGAACATGCAATCAGGATGCACTGATAATTACTGGTTATTGGAACGCGAAAGTTAGAAGCAAAGCTGAAGGATCAGTAGTTGAGAAATATGGCCTTGGTGATAGAAACAATGCTGGAGATCGAATGATAGAATTTTGCAAGATAAACGACTTCTTCATTGCAAATACCTTCTTTCACCAACATAAACGGTAACTATACGCATGGACCTCGCCAGATGGAACATGAAGAAATCAAATTGACTACATCTGTGGAAAGAGATGATGGAAAAGCTCAGTATCATCAGTCTGAACAAGGACAGGGGCTGACTGTGGAACAGACCATCAATTACTCATATGCAAGTTCAAGCAGAAACTCAAGAAAATCAGAGAAAGTCCACAAGAGCCAAAATATGACCTTGAGTATATCCCACCTAAACTTAGAGACTATCTGAAGAATAGATTTGATGCATTGAATGCTAGTGACCAAAGACCAGACGAGTTGTGGGATGACATCAAGGACATCATCCATGAAGAAGGCAAGAGGTCATTGAAAAGACAGGAAAGAAAGAAAAGACCAAGATGGATGTCAGAGGAGACCCTGAAACTTGCTCTCAAACGTCAAGCAGCTAAAGCAAAAGGAAGAATTGATGAAGTAAAAGAACTGAACAGAAGATTTCAAAGGGCAGCTCGAGAAGACAAAGTGAAGTATTATAATGACATGTGCAAAGAACTGGAGATGGCAAACCAAAAGGGAAGAACACGCTGGGTGTTTCTCAAGCTGAAAGAACTGAAGAAAAAATTCAAGCCTTGAGTTGCAATAGTGAAGAATTCTATGGTAAAAACATTAAAAGACGCAGGAAGCATCAAAAGAAGATGGAAGGAACACAGAGTCATACCAAAAAGAATTAGTCGATGTTCAACCATTTCAAGAGGTGGCATATGATCAGGAACCGATGGTACTGAAGGAAGAAGTCCAAGCTGCTCTGAAGGCATTGGCGAAAAACAAGTCTCCAGGAATTGATGGAATATCAATTGAGATGTTTGAACAAACAGATGCAGCGCTGGAGGTGCTCACTCATCTATGCCAAGAAATATGGAAGACAGCTTCCTGGCCAACTGACTGCAAGAGATCCATATTTATGCCTATTCCCAGGAAAGGCGATCCAACCGAACATGGAAATTATAGAACAATTATCATTAATATCACACACAAGCAGAATTTTGCTGAAGATCATTCAAAAACGGCTGCATCAGTATATCAACAGGGAACTGCCAGAAATTCAGGCCAGTTTCAGTAGAGGACGTGGAACCAGGGATATCATTGCTGATGTCAGATGGATCCTGGCTGAAAGCAGAGAATACCAGAAGGATGTTTACCTGTGTTTTATTGACTATGCAAAGGCATTTGACTGCGTGGATCATAAGAAATTATGGATAACATTGTGAAGAATGGGAATTCATGGAACACTTAATTGTGCTCAAGAGGAACCTTTACATAGATCAGGAGGTAGTTGTTCAGACAGAACAAGGGGATATTGATTGGTTTAGAGTCAGGAAAGGTGTGCGTCAGTGTTATATTCTTTCACCATACCTGTTCAATCTGTATGCTGAGCAAATAATTGGAGAAGCTGGACTATATGAAGAACAACGGGGCATCAGGATTGGAGGAAGACTCATTAACAACCTGCGTTATACAGACGACACCACCTTGCTTGCTGAAAGTGAAAAGGACTTGAAGCACTTACTGATGAAGATCAAAGACCACAGCCTTCAGTATGGATTGCACCTCAACATAAAGAAAACAAAAATCCTCACAACTGGACCAATGAGCAACATCATGATAAACAGACGAAAGATTGTGCCTCTATCTCCCCCCATTTTAGATAACGGAGCCCTTGTGGCACAATGGTTAAGATTTCGGCTGATAACCAAAAGATCAGCAGTCTGAATCCACCAGCCGCTCCTTGGAAACTCTATGGGGCAATTCTACTCTGTTCTACAGGGTTGCTATGAGTCAGAATCAACTTGATGGCAGTGGGTTTTTTTAAAGTTTAGATAACAAAAGCTTCAATTGCCTGTTCCAATTCTCTATCAAACCATTACTCTGAGGGATGTATGCAACATGATATGTCCATTTAATATGATGTTTCTTGGCATATTGCCATTCCCTGTGGCGCAAGATAGATGTAGTAGAGCTTGCCAACTGCAATGGTTAAGGTTGTGTGTCACCTTGCCTGGGCTATGATTCTCAGTTGTTTGGCAGCTATGTAATGATATAATCATCTCCATAATGAGATCTGATATAATGCAGTCACCTCCATAATGAGACCTGCCATGAACATCCTATCAGTTGAAAGGGAGTTTCCTTGATGTGGCCTGCATCCAGTATATGTAGACTTTCTGGCAAAGCTCACAGGCTTTTACCCGCTCTGGATCCTGCACCTGGCTCCTGTTCATCTGACCTCTGGTTCTTGGGACTTGAGCTAGCATTTTACCTGCCAGTCTTGGGATTCGTGTCAGCCTTCGCGGCCTGTGAGCCAGCGGCCTGCCCGTTTACCTGCGAATCTTGGGGCATTAGCCCCTGTAGCTACGTGAGTCAGGAGAAGCCTCCAGCCTGACCCACAGGCTTGGGACTTTCCAGCCTCTACAACTGCATGAGCAATTCCTTGACATAAATATCTATCTCTCTCTGTACATATATATATACACATTTCACTGGTTTTGCTTCTTTAGAGAACCTAGCCTAAGACACCAACCCACAGAACTAAGAGTTATAACACTTGCCTGAAAAGGCCCCCACCAGGGCCCAGTGGCAAAAGGCTCTCAGCAGGGCCCAGCAGCAGAGGGTGAGAAGAAGCTGTACTAATTGAGGAACTGCATCCGGAGTTATTCCTGTTACTTCCAAGTTGATCCGGATCCCAAGTTGTACCCTGTTACTTCCCCAATAAACCACTTAACTGTAAGTACGGTTTGTGAGTTCTGTGAGACGCTGCAGCAAATTACCAAACCCAAAGACGTGAGGGCAAGTACCGAGGGGAAGGAGGGTAGTTGATGTTGAAGATGACAGGGTGGTACGGCAGTTTGGAGTTGGAAGTTTGGGACATCTTTAACCTCTGTCTCATAGGAACCAGCTATGTGCTGATCCTTATAAATTACTCATTTAAAGACTCTGCTCAAAAGCAATAATTATACCTGTGCCCCAAAGGGGTATTCAATAAAACTGTTTAACAGAAAAATGCTAAAAAGAACTTAAATATCCTACAATAGGGAAACAACTAAATAAGTTATGATAATCCAGACAAAACAATGCAATCATTAAAAAGTGAGAGTTCATAATTTGATGACATGAAAAGTTCAATATATTTTATTAGATGAAGAAGGTAGATTACAAAACAGTATATGTAATATGGCCTTGTTTTGAGTGAAAAAAATTTCTATATGCCTATATTCATGTGCTTATTCACAGAGGATGTTCATACAACTCTGAATGTTTACACAGGACACAACACAGAAAATGACAAAAATTGACCTCGATGTTTCAGACTAGTGGTATAGCGAATCTAAAGTGATTATTAGATAGCAGAGTTCAAAGAAGGTTGTTCCATTCAAGATTCTTTGAGGACAGTGGGAGAATTATGGGCTAGAAGGAAGGAAGGTATCAGGTGCAAATACTTACAAAAATTAGGAGACTAGATGAAGTCTCTAAGAACAAGAAAAATATATATACCAAGACATATCCTTAAAATAAGAAACACGAAGAGGAAAAAAAATGAAGAAACAGAAGGTTAACCAGAGCACTAAGAGAACCAAAGCCTGAGAACGAAAAGTGGGCATCTATAATGAAATTGAGACCAGTTAACAGTTAAGAGTGTAGATAATATGGATAGAACTAAGTGGTTCTTAATCAGAATGAACTATCATTAATTCCATTATCTAGAAGGACAAAAGAGAAGCAGTGCTTCAGAGAGGCACCTTAGTGCATCAGTCCAGCCTACTTCTCCAAATTCCCTTTTCTACCCATAAATCTAATGTATTAGACCACGTGCATTTTGTAATGTTTTTAGTCATGTATATTAGGAATCATTTTGGCCCAGCAAAATCCTGAATCCTACAAAACTAAGCAAATCTAGCCAACAGGTAAGCATATACCAGATAATGTATCCTTTAAAATACAAACAAAACTAGTATTAGGGTTTTTTAAAAGAACAATTTCTATTAGAATAGTGCCATAAGAAAGAAAAAATAATTGTTCCTAAGTGGCAAAAATGTTTCCTGATTTAGAATCATGGTCTTTTAAAAATAACTCTAAGACTTGACAGATTATTTAGAGAAAAAGAAACTAAGGCATAGAAAGGCTACACCTGTCAAAGATCATGCAGCTAGTTCGAGGAAGAGACCTGCTAGAGCTAGGATCCTTGTCTTGCTTCCCTCCCACTTAGAACTAATGGTACTGACAAAATTTATCATAAAAATTAACACAGGCAACACAAAAATCACTATGTGGTTTCCATAAGGAGAGAAAATTCTTCCAAACAAAAGTTAATTTTTGCCTTCTCTTTCAATGTTCAAGGATAAAAAAGTAGCCTGCAGCTCCAAGTGGGCAGAAGGGCAAGTGTAAACACTGGCATGCTTAAACGAGCTCTGATAATAGGTTTACACATGGGCCAGTATCATCCACCTCCACTTTTCCTGTGAACTCCCCTACATCTCATGTCAAAGGACTAGAAGAAAGGGGTTGAATTCCCAACCTTTTCAAGGCTGACATGGTGGCCAATTTGCCTCCCGTTCACCCTACCCTATATGAAGCCCTGATGGTGCAGTGGTTAAGCACTCCGCTGCTAACTGATAAGTCGGTGGTTCGAACCCACCAGCCACTCTGCTGGAGAAAGATGTGGCAGTCTGCTTCCACAAAGATTTACAGCCTTGGAAACCCCATGGCGCAGTTCTACCCTGTCCTATAGGGTTGCTATGAGTCGGAGTCGACTTGACAGCCGTGGGTTTGGTTTTGCTTGGTTTGGTCACCCTACCCTCATCTCTGAGAGTATAGACTAGTGCCTCGCCACAAAAATATTTGTGACACCTAACAAAGACCAACTTCTGAGGTCATTATGGGTGAAGAACAAGCAAAATTATGGTCAGAAAAAGTCAGGACTACAGGTCTTGCCTGTGTTTTGTAAGTGCTTAGACTAAAGACTTTTAATCATCGAACACTTTCTCCCTGTGTCAAAACTGTATTTATAATCAGAGTTCAGCATTCAACTGGTTCATAATTCCTTCACGAATGTTAATTTTCTGCTATAAGTTCTTTGAAGTTAATGACGACATCTTTGTTTTTGTATTTCCATGGTATCTGTTTATTGTAGGCACAGAGTAGGTACTAAATATATGCATATTAATTTACTATCACAGCAGCTACCTTAAACAACTGAAATCAAAGTGATCATGGGGATGTGGGAACAGAGATTTTCCAACAGAAGACAAAACAAAAACACACAAAAGAACACCAGTGCTATAATTTCAGGAAACCAGCTGTGGCAAATGCAGCAAAAAGTAGAGTTGGGCTCTTCCTATATCCCTCCTCGCCCCAGTATCACAGATTATCCTTCAGGATAATCGAATTTGCAGTGTGTTAAACTCAGGTGTCTGTTTGATACAGGAATTTGGAAGCCAAGGTCTAAGATCTCAGTGCAATTACAAAAAAAAACAAACAAAAAACCCAAACCCATTGCCTTCAAGTCAGATTCATAGGAACCCTCTAGGACAGAGCAGAGCTGCCCTATAGGGTTTCCAAGACCGTAACCTTTATAGAAGCAGATTGCCACATCTTTCTCCCACCCCGCAGCTCACGGGTTCCAACTGCTCACCTTTGGGGTAGTAGCTGAGCACTTAACCACTGTGCCACCTTTTTCAATTACAAATACTTCCTATAAAAAGCACCAAATGGGAATATTCTATGATAGTTTCTCAAAGCTTTCATTAAAAACTTTAAAAAAGGTGAAAAAAAAAATAAAGCAAAACAAAAAACTGACCTTAGGCTTGGTTTTCAGATATGCTCAGTAATGCTTTCCTTTTCCTCCTGGCTTTTAGAGAGCAGCAGGGGAGTGGGAGTGAGGGGAAGAAGGGATCACCAAACACCAGACCTTCCTTGGAGCCCATGCTGGCTAAGTTACTACAAATTCTTCAGTGCGACCCAAGCTCCCATCACCTACCACACACATACCCAGAGGAAAGTAAAAGGGAGACTGGCCTACTGCTAACCCTTCTCAGTATCAGAGGGAAAGGCAGGGTCACTGCTACCCAGGGCTGGCGACTTTCTCCAAGTTCACAGCAGTTTCCTGGAAGAGAGTGCTGGGAACGATGTGGTTCTGAAACACGGAACTTGCCCTCCCAGAGCTCCCAAAGGAGGTCCTCTACTCTTGGGCTCTCCCCATCATGTCTTCCTAGGACACTGTCTAACGGATACCTCCAACTCTAAAACCCTCATCTCAAAAACAGGTTAGTGTTTTTTGTTGCTACCTTTATTATGTGACTCTAATATCTGACTGTCCTTTTGATGACCATTTCTCAGCAGCTGTGGTCCATGTGGCTCCGAGGCAGGAGAACAGAGGAAGCAGCGGGGAAAGGAACCCAGGGATACAGGTGTCAAGAAACGACTGGTGTCTGGGCGGGCAACACTCACTGCCCGTTTTCAGCACCGGGCTGGGCACTAGAGGCAGAAGGGAGACTGAGCGCCCTGCTGGAAAAAAAAAAAAAAAAAAAAACCACCACCACAAGCCACACTTCAGTGCAGGAGGACGCTGGTTAACACAGGCTTCGACGTCTTCACAGGCACGGGTATACATCCTCTCAGGCAGATCTTCCACAGACCCCCTCGGTCCATCTTCACACCCAGAGCTGCAGAACGAAGCTGTACTCTGATACACAACCGAACTCCAACAGCATCACTGAATAAAAAAGGCTCTTCCGTCACACTCACGGTCGGTCACAACTGGCACATCATGGACGATCTCAAACTGCCCAGTGTCACAAACCCCACATCTCAGCCGATCACGGCCACCCACAAGATCCCGCATCCGAGCAGCGACACACCAGCACACTCACCCGCCAAGACCTCATCACCGCGCTCACACCCCAGACTCGTCACGGTCACAAACGCAAAACAACACACACACACACACACGTACACGCGCATTCACAGGCCTGAGCGCCGGCCTCCACACACTCGTCCGCGCCCGGAGAAGCCCGGAGCCTCCTCACCGTGAGCGCCTCCAACGTGAGGACACGGATCACCCAAATTCACCACTAGGAGATAGCGGACTTCTGAGGGGAATTAGAAGTCAAAGGTCAAGCGCAGCGCGGGGATCTGTGGGAAATGTAGTCCAAGGCCGACATGAACACCTAATACCGAGAAGCAGGCGGCGAGGGCCGCGCTGCTCTGGCCCGGCCCCGCGGAGGCTCCTGGGAGGTCCAGCCTGCGCCGGAGGACGCAGGCGCAGACGGCTGGCCAGTGGCCGAGGGTGAGGCTGGCGGGGGTACTCCGGTCGCGGAGGAGGCGTGTGATGCCGGGACCGTGGGAAGGTGGAGACTGGAAGTGGGAGCCAGGGAAGGCAGTGGAGGGAAGCAGGAGCCTGGGCTGGGGAAAGCGAGGAGGGCAGCGGGAACCTGGGCCGAGAGAACCGAGGAGGGCACCGGGAGCCCGAGGCGGGAGTAAGCGCCGTGAGGGCTGGGTTTTTGTCTGTTTTCTCCGTGCCCCCCTCGCCCCGAGGAAAACCCCAAAGCCCGGCAGGCACACAGCAGGCGCTCAGCTTGTGTGGCTTTTTGCGCCTGTCCTGTGTGTGTTTGGGCGTGTGTTACTTCGTATGACGTTGTGGAACCGACTGTTGATAAAAGCGATAGGGTCTCTGTGTCTAATTTTTAACTTAGGGCGAGTTGATTTGTGTTTGAGACTGTATGCGATTGTGGAGAGGTAACAGTAAGGGGTCTGTGAGGGAATTTTTGTTACTTTGTGTAGAATTACGGGCTTTGTGAGGTGGTGCATGGCATAGGGGTCTGTGGGATTGCTACTTGTGTAGTGGGTGATACTTTAACCGAATATGTCTAATTTTTTAGGTATTTCGTGTGCACATCCACAGTGGCTATGAGTGTAGGTCACTCTGTGACTGAAATGGAGTGCTTGAGAAACTGGGAGCATGACTGTCTAGTCGGGTATGTATTCTTTAGGTTATGTGAATACTGGCCATCTTATGTGCCTGTAGAATTAGACTCTGTGGTATTTAAACAAGTAAAATAGTTTTTTTTGTTGTTGTTGTTTTTAATGGAGAGGAAGAAGTAAAATTAAAATAATTTCCAGGTGGTGGGATTGTATGAGGGTAGTGGTGATTCAGTGGTAGAATCCTGGTTGGAGTCCAGCCAGCACACCTCAGGCACAGCTACCACTCATCTGTCAGTGGAGGCTTGTCTTTGCTATGATGCTGAACAGGTTTTAGGGGAGCTTCCAGACTAAGACTAGGAAGAAAGGCCTGACGATCGATCTGTTTCCAAAAGTCAGCCAGTGAAAACCTTATGGATCACAATAGCCAGAACCTATTGTGCATGGGGTTGCCATGAGTTAGGGCTGACTCCATGACAGCTAACAACAGGATTATATACTGGGAAACTCCATATGGGCTAATGAATAATATGTTGAAATGAACAGAATACCATTGGGAGCACACAGAAAAAAACTTTCTCCCGCAATTGCCACTCTGAAAATTTGGGTGAAATTTTTCTTCTGGATTAATTCCTGGGCAGCGTCAGTAATTTTAGATGTTTTAAGATAATAAAACATTTTTTGACTATTTAAACACAAGCTTAATCTCGTAATAAAACAATAACTTAGCTAAATAAAATACTCACTGTAAAAAAAATCAACACTTCAAACTTTTTTAAAGCAAAAACTCCCTCCTGCTGGAAACCTGCGTTGTGAAAGGGTACATGATAGTTTCTTCTCTAATTCCCCCACCTCTATTTTGTCTCCTTTCCCTCTAGGTGGGTGGTCTCCAGCTCTAATTGACTGGGAGCTAGAAATGGGAAGAGAAGTCAGGGAAAAGAAGAGGTTAACATGACTGGTACCATTATAATTTCGTGTAAGTCATATTTGCCTTCCAAGAGAACACCCATGCTGGGATTCTCCAGATGAGCTTTCCTTTTCATGAGCACTGTCTTTTTTCCAGCTGCCTCTTCATGCTTCCTCTGGGCATGCAGTGGCCTACCCCTGCTGATGGGTCTGGTTGTCCTCCCAGTCAGTCCTTTTGGACAAGATCCAAGGTAACCCAGGCAGGCTTCATCTATGGAGTCCCCATCTAGAGCTTGGGTGAAAATTAGCCCCCTCTGTCACTTTGCCCTCCGAAATTCTGGAAACATGTAAATTGTTCTCAAGCATTCTGTCATCACTTTGGTTCCACTTTTCTTCCCCCTGGAAAC